>NC_057854.1:69135051-69760051 GCF_015237465.2 Chelonia mydas | reverse complement strand
AAAGCATTGTCAGTTTGCAAGAAGAAGTTGTGATATATAATCAATGAAAAAAGGCCTTTCCCATCATGATGAAGATAAGTTGTATGTCATCAATATACTTGTTTACTCTTGCAACATAACGCAACAAAGAAAAACTTTTGGAGATGCTAGTAATTTTCCACCAATGACTTATTAATCCTAAAGTACATGCGACTTTAGTTGAGAAATCTAACATCAGGGAAGCCTTTGCCAATTGTGTTAAATGTTTTCGGGGTTGTTTGCTATTAATCAATTTCTATTTGTAAAAAACAAAAGAAAGCACACACTACTGCCAAATAGATTTCATAGTACAAAAGTCCTCTTATAATTTGAGAAACATAATAGTTTTCCTACTGACATGAAGCATTTTGGATGTTGTTCAGCTATATTAGCTCCAACCAAAGTATTTAATTTTGGGAACTATAATAATGAGACAGCTACTGTCTTTTACGTTATTCCTTCTATGTCAAGAAACTTGATTTTTTTTTTTAAAAGACTCACTTTCTTAGATCTGGAACAGGCATATTCCTAGCAGTTTTTCATTTCTGAATTGCACAGGGAGCAATTGTAAAAACTCTGTCCCTCTATCGTCATAACTGGCAAAAAGAAGACTAGAAACAATCTCTTCAGTTAAGAATCTTCCTGGTGTTCTAGGAACCCAAAGGAGACCCAAAAGTTTGTGGTTTATCTGTCCTTTCACATTCCTTATATTGACAATGTACAGTGTAACAGAACCTAGCAGCATACACATCCGTGCACACACACACAGACATACACGTGCACAACCCTTGTTAGACAAATCTAATGGTTTTATAATTAAGCAGATTGGAGACAGATGCCATCAAAGATTTTGTCTGTAAACTTCTGTGGATGGAGAGAGATTAAACTAGGCTGATTACTAATTTATCCTACAGATAAAAGGTAATGCATGACACACAACTCCCATTCTGTTTACAATGCCATCCCTCATCCACTAATTCAAAGGAAGAATTGGCACCTGGATTAAGAGTCCTTATAAACCTTTTTCCTTTATGCGGGAAGATCCAATTATTCAGGATGATTGAATGCCAACATAATTGAATATAATCAAAGCTATACAAACCTGAGAATTAAAACAATTCTCATTCCACTTTCATATCTGAAGCTCTGGATAACTAGGGACCAGGTGCATGAGTTGCAGAGAATTAGTCATTGTCTCACAATAGGAATTTCATTATAAACCAGACCAAAGTTTATTGGCTAGTCATTCAGAACATGGATCAGGTAAATTAAAGGCAAAGGTAACTTTCAGATAAAACGGATAAATTAATCTAGACATGATATTGTAGGATCTAATGGGGGTGGTGTGAGGAGAAAGCAAATAAAAAACAACGGTTAAAACTACAAAAGCAACTCAGATGTATCTATCTTCTGCACCAAATGGTTTTCATAACTGCATTACAAACAAATTTTACCTGCAACAATTAAACAATCAACTAAATTACTACTTAAAACAGCAAGTTAAAAGGAGAAATTTTGAGTTAAGAGGGCCTTAAAAAATCTTTATGAAGTCAAAGTGTTTTTTTTTTTAAATCACATTACTGAATTGCAATTCCTCTTTTAAGGCTCAGTGTAACACAAACCAAATCCTAATATCCTTGCTTATGTGAGTAATCTATTGATTGCTAGTAGTCTATCCCTCATTCATTGCTCATGGCATTTTCAAAGCTGGCATTTTACTGCACCCACACTGACAAAAAGCCCAGTGGCTGGAACTCACCAAGAAGGTGGCTTGGAAGCATGGTCTGGTGTACAGATGCCCACAGAGGATTTTCAGAAGGGCCCAGGACAGCTCCAAGGCTGTTCTAATCGCTCAAAAATTAGTTGCAGTCTAGATACAATTAAGCCAGGAGACACAGGCTATAGTGTCCAAACAGCAGCCCAACACACACACACGAACTTGAAAGACACAGAAAGGGGCAGACAGGTTTTATAGGATTAGTATGGGGAAGAAGGAAGGGCTAGGAGTGGTGAGGAAGTAGAAGAGACTCAGAGAAGAGACACTGTGGGTTAGGGGAACAGTATCAGGAAGAGTCTGTAGAGCAGCATGTGATCATGCTGGGACTGGTACATCATGAGACAATTTAGACAGGAGCCAGTAGGCCAGGGGTCATCAATAGGCAGACCACAGGCCAAATCCAGACCAACAGATGCTTTTGAACAGACCCCCAAAATTTTTTATTTACTTATTATTATCAGTATTGTTGTTATTTTCTCTGGAGTCTGGACTATATCTTGGCCAAAAAATTTGGACCTTGACAAAAAATAATTGACTGTATCACTGAAGTGGAAGCAGGACTCAGAGGAGGAGGTGCATTTACCATCCTAACAGGATCTATGAGCCTTGAAGGACTTTCATCATCCTAAGGCACAGGTCACACAGGGATATAGGCTATTCTACCCTGTTCTATTCAGGTTCTTATACCACACTCAATATAGTGGCATTTGTATGCCTAGACTCACTGATGAAGTCATCCAGCATCTCTGTACTGAGCTGAAGGGGAAGCTATGGGGGAAGCCATGCCACCTCTGTAATAGTCAGGGTCACCGTAGCATCCAGTAATTCTTGCCACTTGTCCTTTCAACGGGTCCTCTCTGTACCTAGAGGATGGCTTAAAGGCTACAATCCACAGGGGTTTAAGCTTCCCTGTGGATCAATAGATCCAACACCAAAGTATATAGTTATTCTTTGCCGTGGATCTCTTCCCATCTGTACTGGGCATGGCACAAACAAGTTCTGAAGGGACCAAGTGGAGACAATACAGCCAATACATAGACCACATACCTATTCCATGGATAGATGGACAGTTATGGTGGCTATCTACCCAAGAGCATGTCACAAGTTTTATACCCTGCCATAGACACACACAGCATTTATCCAGGGCATAGCCTGAAGGCACAGACTCTACATATTGTCAGCACAGAAGGTTCGTAAATATTTGCCGAGGAGCTCATCCTTGAGAAGGAGTATTTCTGTCATTCTGGTGTAAATTTCTTAATCTCCTTAGATAAGCTTCCTTTTGTCTGTCCCCATCCTCTCATCACCTGTCCCTGCCTGTAGCAACTCTCCAAAGATGCCTAAAATAGCATATGATTACCCTGCTCACCACTGGTATCCAGGTCTCAGACATGATGTGCTAATTTACAACTGGCAGGTTCCTGTTCAACTCCCACTCCTCAGGTAATTGGCATGGGTGCAAGCACCAGGTGCTCGGGCAATTTGGGTGTAGCCAAACACAAGCTTTGAAAATTCCCTGGGTGCTCAACTTCCACTTTAGCCCCTAGATCGAGATCCACATTGTTATTTGTGCTTCTCCAAACTTTTTAAGAGGGTGAGCCACAGTGTGTAGAAACTGCTCCTTGTCCGCTTCACATTCCACTTCCACTACATTTGAGCAATGTGTGAAAAGTTGTCTTCACTTTTGAAAACTGACCAATTCTCCCTGTTTATTTGGTGCTATTTCTGAAGCTCCATGAATTTAGAGGCTGGTGAGGCCATTTTACTGTCCCAGCAGGCTACAGGTGCCCCATGAGAGAACTGCTGAGGTGACTTGAATGAGTGACCTTAGAGCAGCAGGGAGAGATCATGCATTTAGAAATAGGAGAGCACAACATCATCTAGCAGTGAAGATGTGACAATCCCTGTGCCTGGGTACCCAGCAGAACTGAATACATAGATGAAATGGGCTCCCAGAGTGGTTAGATTTACAGAAAGCACCATCTCATTCTACTTTGAAAATTCCTTGTTTGAGTTTCCAGAACTCCTTGCTCACATCCTCTGCAGAGTGTCCAAAGGGGGCCATTTGAAAAATCCCCTGGATGTCTCTTAGATGAAACACAGAACCTCAAGCTTAGAAGCTAGTTAATTTTGCCAATGGATCTCTTGGCCTCCTGCTGTCTATTGCCACATGAGAATGAGAGTTATGTTGTGTTCTGTACACTCTCTGCATCTTTATTGCAGGAAAGAAGATTGTATCTCACTCGTAGGTTAGGATGCAGTCCTCCAATAGGAAATTTTAGCTGTTAAATTGAAAAACATCTTAGCCAAGGCTGTCCAATTGTTCTCATTCCTGTCTCCTCAAAACTGTCTGAATTGCATTAAAAATTGACCCATGTCCTCACTGTGATCAAATAATTCTGAAGGGATACAAACAGATTCCAAACTGATGTGATCAAAAATACCAACTATACAATTTGCTTAGAATGCTTTTAATCTAAAATATAGCTATAAACCAAACAAGCTATTTGCAAATGGGAACATTTCTGTAGTCTTTATTTGAGCAGAATTCTCATTTGAATCTGGGTCTTGGAATGTGTGGACTTTATGGAATTTAGTGACTTTGATGCTGTTAAGGAGTCTGACTGGATATCCCACACAGGGCTTTTTGGAGCCAATTCTGCTAATGGGCCCTGATCCAGCAAATCATGTAAGCATGTGCCTAACTTTAAGCATCCAAGTACTCCTATTGAAGACAAATGGGACTATTTGCTTTTCAGGGTCTATATGAGGGCAGAATTTGCAGATAATGAAAAACCTTGTAGAGAAAGAGTCCTGTATCACATGCAGAGAATACCACACCTCACTCTTATACAATGTTTTTGTTCTATAGATCTCAAAGCACTTTACAAAAGGAAGTAAATTTTATCATCCCTGTTTTACAGATGAAAATATGAGAGAGACAGAAAGATTAAGTGACTTACCCATAGGCACCCAGAAAGCCAGTGTCAGGCCCAGGAATAGAACCCAAGTTTTATATTGATAGGGGACAGAATAAGAGTTTTAGGAGGTTTGGGGACTTAAGAGTAATTTAATTTTACTTAATCAGGCTTGTGTATTGCAATTAATATCCAGGAAGGAGCCTGTAATCCTGGTCAGGCAATACTGTACTGAGATCTATAAGGAATTTTAAAATAAACTGTGGAAGATGATTTCAGGAGTCTGCCTGATGATTAACAGGCATTAGTTCTCAAGATCTGCACCAGCCGTGAAATAAATTCCATACAATTACATTGGTTAAAAAATAATCAGCTTATAACAACAATGACCTTGATGTGGGGCATTTCCTTGGGATTAGTGGACACATGAGGCTCCTTGGCTGTGTTTTAAGCCATCTAGTCCTTCCAGCTGGCCATTAAGCCCTACAAAATGCCCTCCACCTCTTGCATCATTGTCTAAATTGATGCTATTAAAAAGTCACACTTTAGCTTTGTTATTCCAGTTTAAATTTAGGGTTAGGGTTAGGACCCGCCGAGTCCTTGCTCAGATTTACCCTAGGAGCCAGCCTCTTTAAATCTACCTACACTGCAAACTTTTAAAAATAAAAATATATAAATAGAAAGTATGCTTCACTGCATCAGGACCTGAGCTAGCTAAATTAAAGCTAGCTTGGGTTTGTCTACACAAACTGCAGTCACTCCCTGTGACTTCAGTGTGGACATATCCTGAATCTTATCCTGATCGTCCTCATGTATCAAGCTTCCACAATGCTGTAGGGAAGGTGAATGTAACCAGTGGACACCTTACCCAGAGGTAAAAATATATATATATATATCCTTCTTGATCCACAGCAAGCCTGAAAAAACAGCTCTGACAGCTGCACCAATATGGTAGGGACAGGGCAGCTTTCAGCAGTAAGAATGGCTACTGTGTGTGTCCAGGAACGCTTAGACATACAGGGAAGGTGGGTCTGATGGAGCCAGTCAGCTCCCTCAGACAATGGGTGGTTAGAGGAGGTGGTGTTTTACTCTATTTTTTCTGGTCCATGGATACCCAGGTGTGTTCTGGAGCAGTGAACTACCTGAAGGGTGTCCATTCCCCTGGTAGGCCAGACACCACCCAAGTCTTAGCAGGAGTTAGAGGCATTTGGACAGGAAACCAGGTGATAGGGGCTCTAGAATTCACTAGCAAAACCTAGTTTGGTTTCCCTGCTGATACTTCACATTTTTATTCTCTGACATATGCTACTCCTGGGGGAATTCTGCACCGAATTTATGCGTGTCCCCTCCCCCCGATTTTTTTGCTTCCCTGCACAAAAATTACTTTCTGATGGGGAAGCAAAGTCACATGAGAGTGAACATGCGACTCTCCTCAGCAGCAGGATATGTTTTAGGTACCCAGCGCAGCCAGCAGAGAGGTAAATCACTGTGGGGCAGGGGACCAGACTGGGGAAGACCTGGCTGATGGCTCCTACCCTCCACTGGGCTCAGCTGCTAGTCCCAGCTGGGCTGGGGAGGATGGGACTTCTTCTTCCCCTGCATGGCATCCAAGGCTGGGTCAGACCCACCCCCAGATTTCTCCCCCAACTGCAGGAAGCTCTGCAAAATCACACACACACACACGCTTCCTGCGCCCATCATTCCTCAGCTGCAAGGGGAGGGATCCCTGCACAGGGAGCTGCTCCCCCATCTGCCCAACCCACATGCATCCAGAACCCCTCAGACCCAGACCCTCCCACTGAGCTTCACCCCCCTCATCCCCCGCACTCAGAACTCCCCCAATGAGCCCCACTCCCCCTGCACCTGGACCACCCCAATGAGCCGCCTGCACCCCCATCCCACTGATCCCCAACCAGCTGCACCTGGATCCCCACCCCCCTAAACCCCACTTGCTCAGCAACTGGGCCTCCCACACCCAGATCCCCCTACCAAGCTCTGTCCCCCCGATACCCAGACCTCCCCCCCCCACTGAGCCCCAACCACCTTCACCTGGACCCCCCTGCAGAATCCCATCACTGTGGTACCCAGAACCTCCCCCTCCCAAACAAGCCCCTGTGCATCCAGATCCCCCCTGTACCCAGATCCCCCACTGAGCCACCCGCACCCAGATTGCCCCACACAGGACCCCTCTCAACCCACACCTGGATCCCCCCCCACAGAGCCCCTCCATACTTGGATCCTGCCTTGCTAAGCCTGTCTGCCCACATTTGGTGCACTGGGCATGAAGGGCCAGGACCGTGGGGTGTTTCTGGGACAAGCCTGGTCCTTGTGCTGTATCAGGGTTGGGTGCAGCCTCACCACTGAGTCCGTGTCCCAGGGCGGAGCTGCACAGTGATCTCCCACCTCTGTGCAGCCAGTGGCCTGTGCTCCCCAATGCCATGCTGGAGCCTCCACATTTATTTGACAAATAAAATTTGCAGAATTTTTCAGCATTTTAAAATATTGTGCATATACATTTTTTTGGTGCAGAATGCCCTCAGGAGTAATATACTGGGCCTTATTCTTTAAGGGACTGGTGTACAGCCAGTATAGCTCCATTGACTTCAGTGGGGTGTCTCCTGATTTCAGCCAATGAAAATGAGAGGAATATGAATATCTGGTGCTTAGCTGTAGTTACCAAACATAGTAATCAAAGTAATTAATAGTACTCAGTCTGTGATATTAATGATAAAAGTCATAAATGGACAATACTAGACAACTGCATTAAACTGTGTATTCCTTGCCTCTGTATAGTTCTCACTATTTTGTCATATTTGGTGGATACTTACCAATACTGAATACATTAGCCAAAAAAAGAGCCAGGATTGGTTTGCAGAGTATGTTACTTGCTACAAATAATTTGTTCTGCTCCACTGACAATCTTATGCATTAGCTCCTGCCATTTCTTTTTCTTCTTTAGTACTATAAAAAGCTTAAGCAAAGTGACTCCCGTGTTAGCTGATTTTCTGACCACCCACACTCTACAGGATAGAGTAGAACTGAGAGCATGGCAGGGATTGACAGATGTCTGAAGTCACCATTCTTTCTAGCAGTTTTAAATTTCAAGGAAACAGCTGGGTGCGTAAAGGAAGTAAACCGTAGCTAGACAACTGTTACACCGCTGACCAAAGCTCCAAAAGTACAATATGTTTTGAAGCTAGGGGAAGGTTTAAGCAACGCACTATTGGGAAAGTTTCCATACATTGTAATACAAGTGCAGATAATCCAAAGACATTATTTCATATGTAGCTACATGAGTTACATATTTGCAGTCCAAACAACTGCATGGATGTTTTCAGTAAGTTTAAGCATTCCAAAATCAGTGTTACATCTAAAAGGACTGGGGCTGGAGAGAAAGAGAATGGACACTCACCTCCACTGAGCTTTATAGTTTACTTAAGGTCCCAATCATTCTCTTGCTAAGACAAAACTCCTATTGGAATCGGTGGGAATTTTGCCCAAGACAGATATTAGGACTGAGTCCTAACTTTTGTACAGAAATCCTGACCTGCCTTACACATCTGCGGAAGACTTAAAACCGATTAGCCATGAAATGGAGGCCATAACCAGCAGAGTTCCCAGACAGAGGGACTCTGCACATCCCTGAGCATTGTGGTGATCTCAGTAATGGATCTCTGCAGCCCCTTACTGTGCACCCACACACTACTGATCTACCAGGTCAACACCCCGTATGGAAGGGGAACAGCAGGCTGCATCTGCTTTCCCCCTAATGCTCTGTTTGAATAGCTGCAACCCAGCTGCGTAGGCAGCCTGGCCGATTGGAGCAGAGGTGCTCAGCCTTGAGCCCTCTAATGTGTGTGTGCACGTCCAGCATAGTGCTTTTATGTGAGCTTTGTTCCATTCCCCAGGGTTTGACCTCGCTTACAGTGTGTTAGATTTAGGTTAAAATGAAATGACTCCACTACAACTAAGGCTTGAGTCTCACAGCGCGCTGCTAAATATTCCCAGCACAGTTGGCATTGTGGAGTTTTAAGTCCTGCGCTATTCTTAGATGGAGCTGTAGCAGTTAGAAAATGCTTGGTTGCAATCAACACATCCCACAACATGCTCAAGGGCTGCTATCTTAAAGAATCCTGCCGGCTCTCCTGGCTTTATTTATTACAGTTTATATAAAAAGCGCTTGTCCCTGCTCTAGGCACTTGAACAATTTCTATTAAAAAAAACAACAACCAATATTCATATCAAAACAGCAACTTGTTTTAAACTAAAGTTTCAGCTGAAGTGGGACATTTAAATACAAAATAGAAACCATTTCTTAGTTTCTTTGGATGACTTTCCATTTTCAGAAATGTAAAAATGCTTTTCCAGGTATTTATGGTCCACGAATTTCTATATTATCAAGGATATATAGTAAACCATGGAAATGATTCAAAAAAATTGAATATATTTGGTCAGTTTATTGAATAATCCCAAAAAAATGGACAAGATACAGGTACTACAATCGCTTTTTGAGGTTGATTAATCTGTGTAATAGCAGGTGTGTTGGATATAGATCGAACACAGATATCTACACAGTAGACACTCTCCACGGTGTGCTATGCTAAGCAAATATTCCTAGGACAATTATACAGAGAAGTTAATCTGCAATGTAACATTTATATATCATCTTTTATCAACTGTGACAAAACATTTTACTATAAAATATGATCAAGATAATCAAAGTTTTAAAATAATCAAAAAAGGCAATGGCAAACAACTGTTTCTTTAGTTTGGTTTAAAAGCTATAACAGATTGGGGGTTATGAATAGAAACAGGAAGGGAGTTCCACCAACAGAAACAATCACTCAGAGCTCTTCCTCCCAAAGATTCAGGGTGTGGGCTTGCTTGGGCAAGCAAGGAAAGCAGGATTTTTTCAAGGGCGCTCAACATGCTGGGTACCAAGTACTTGAAAGTCTGGACCTGAGCTCTGGAACAGGCTGACACCAAGGGTGAAATCCTAACCCCATTGTCATCAATATGAGTTTTTCCGTTGACTTCAGTGGAGCCAGGACTTCACCCTTATTACCTAAGAAGCAGCTAGAGAGAGAGAGAGATTTAAATTACTATGTAAATTGATGGAAAGCCAATCTAAAGTAATATGTTACATCTACTGGGTACCTTTGAGAATACAGACTACTGTAGTGTCATTGTAAAATATAATAGGGAACATCTGCAAACAAGTTAACAGTAGCTAAAGGGAGTCAGAGTAAATCTCCCAGCCTGATGATACCATGGGTATGGTTGGAAAACATTCCATTTTCAAAATATGTAATATTACAAGTCAGTAGTAAAGTTCATAAACTCTTTAATCACCACCAGTAACTACCCATGTTCTAAGGGTGATATTTAAAAAGCCATGTGTTCCCAGTTCTTCTAATGGTTTTAAAGCTCGCTCATATTTGGGACCATTTCTTATTATGGAATCCTTTCATGAGCCATTGCCCCTCCCAATCCTGCTCACAGTTTGTAGTCCTTGTGGATACAAGTGTTTTCCAAAGGCAGTATCAAGATCCAATGAAAATAAACTCCCTTTAATGTGCTGGGTGTTGCTTGTTGGTAACTTCCTCCAATTTTGTATTGTCCCTGTGTTATTTGTTTCCATTCCCTGCATTTAAGATTTTAGGTTTCTGCGACTGAATCTTCTCTCATTGCCTAAGTCTGCCAGTGCACCAAATCTCCAATTCATTTGCAAGTTGTTCTGGCCAACTTGTGAAACATCTGTTCCATGGTGTGCTTGTTGGTCAGAAAGAGCCTCTATAACCCACAAAAAAATGTTCTAGATGGGGTAAAATGAGCAGGGCATATCTCTGGATGAAAACTGACCCATGCCACAACATTCTGAAAGCCAGGGCTGGCTCCAGACACCAGCTTTCCAAGCAGGTGCTTGGGGTGGGATTCAGAATGGGGCGACAGTCCGTGTCCCGCAGCGGCAATTTGGCGGGAGCTCCGCCGCTGTGGCAATTCGGCGGCAACTGCTTGGGGCGGCAAAATTGGTAGAGCCTCCCCTGCTGAAAGCACAGCTGGATGAAGCAGCTCAAAGTGCATTTCAGAATACCAGTGAAATTGGTCCTTGACCTTGAAAGACATTCTGGGTAGCCTAAGGGTGTAGCTGCTGGATTTCATTCCTCAATGTTGTGAAAGAATACACATAGCTGATGGGCAATCTCCCCTAGCTTGTTTAGATAAGTGCCCATAAGTTTTTTATGCTTATCTAAGCTTCTTTTGTTTATCATAAATTCACCATGACTTCCAACATTGACAGGGAAAAAAAAACAAACAATCTCTCATGAGAATGGTCTTACTTGTTGTATTAGTTATCTTTAAAGAACTAAATTGCATGCAAGATACCACCTCCTCCTCAATGGTATTACGGCATTCAAGTTCAGCTGAGCCACTCCAGCCAGCAGCCTTCTGGTTTAATTAACAAAAGATTATGGCAAGGCATTCTTAGTGAAAGAGGCCCACAACTCTAGAATTTATTCCCGCCCCCCTCCCCTCCCCCACTCTGACAAAAAGACAAACTTAAAGCTACATATAGACAAACTCATGGTGAAGGCAAGTTTACTCTCTTAAAAACAATAATAGCACTTCGCAGGAAAGAGAGACTAGACCCTCAGCTGGTGTAAATTGGACTCTCTCCATTGGCTTTTAAAAAAAAATAGATGTTAATGGGAGCTTGCCAATTTACACCCACTGCGAATCTGGTCCTATAACTGTAGTCAAACTTCTATTCCCTAACAAACAAAGGGGTTATTACCTGTTGACTAAGAGGAATTGCTTATAACCTCAATAATACAGAATTCTCTTTTGATTTAGTTTAGTGTTTCCCTTCAGATTGAAACTGCAATTTCAGTTTTCAGGGCCCATTTCTATTTTCAGTTATGCTGGATTACACAGTTTAACACTATTTTTTACAATTACCATTAAAAGCCATAAGCAAGGATATGGAAAAGTGGGTGAAGGGACAGCTGGTGCAGTTCTGATGTGGCATGATTTTTCTGTGCTGCTCTTTAGAATTTGCTTTCAGGAGCACAAATCTCAGAAACAAGATCCATATTCATTTCCAGCTGTGAATGTGTGTCTTCAGGCCCACTTGTGAACTTTTATCACAATGTTCTATTCCCCTAAATTCCCACCCACTTCATTACATGACTATATAATGCAATTGTTTCACCATTTGGATACACATTAGGCAATCTGACTCCTACATTAGGAATCCATGGCAAAATGGAAACAAATGAATAAAGGGGATGAACACAAAAGAATGTGGTTTCCATGACAGATCAAATGGCACAACCATCCTTTTCCAAGTAACTCAAAATATCAGTCCATCCAAAGTAGAAATATACATTACATTACCACCCACCATAAAAAAGATAAGTTAAATACACTTTTCCACTTGAAGATTTTTTTTCCTTAATCTTTATGGACTAGGTAAGATATTTCCAAAGGAAACTATTTTAGCTGTCAGCTTTCAGAAATCTTGCAGACTGAAAGCACAGCTGTTTGGATCCACTGATTTGACAATATGTAATGTCTTGGTTACTGCACTGTCATTGGTGAAACAGGCTTAACGGCAGACAAAGTGACAGCTGGCCCATTTCTTCTTTTGCCATGTAAATCCAGTTTAGAATAGGATTAACATAACTGGAAAATAACCTAGTGGCTGAACCAAAAATTCTACCTAGCAACAGGTTAATTGAGAAACACACTTTAAATACTTTCATAATAATGGGCACTTACAGAGCCCAGTAGCATTACTCATACTTGCCTTTCCTTTTTAGAGTAACCATGAACTCTGCAACATAGATGAGGGAAAGAAAACATTAACTCTTAGCTAGTACATCTCCTTATGGCCACTTAACTGGTAATAAAGTACTCTTTAATAAATCCCACCTGTAGACTAAGTGATTTAGGAACTTACTTCCTGTTGAAAGTCATTTGGACTTAGGCACTTTAAGAAATGTTACCATACATCGATAGCATCTACTATAGTTGAAGTTTGAATGATACTGGTAGACACCAAAGGAAGTCTCATCTAGCTCCTTTCAGCTGGAGGTGTGGTAGATAGAGAACACCTGATTCTGTTCCCACACACCTTGGGCAGTCATTTACATCAGTGCTAAGTATAAAATGCTCCCAAATCCAAGTGGCAGGATTTTACACCCACTATGCAAAGGACAGTCAACATGGATTCATCAAGGGCAAGTTATGCCTGACCAACCTAGTTGCCTTCTATGATGAGATAACTGGCTCTGTGGATATGGGGAAAGCGGTGGATGTGATATATCTTGACTTTAGCAAAGCTTTTGATATGGTCTCCCACAGTATTCTTGCCAGCAAGTTGAAAAAGTATGGATTGGATGAATGGACTATAAGGTGGATAGAAAGCTGGCTAGATTGTCGGGCTCAATGGGTAGTGATCAACAGCTCAATGTCTAGTTGGCAGCTGGTATCAAACAGAGTGCCCAGGGGTCAGTCCTGCCAGTTTTGTTCAACATCTTTATTAATAATCTGGCTGATGGGATTAACTGCACCCTCAGCAAGTTCACAGGTGACAGCTGGGGGGAGAAGTAGATGCGCTGGAGGGTAGGGATAGGTTCCAGAGTGACCTAGACAAATTGGAGGATTGGGCCGAAAGAAATCTGATGGAGGTTCAACAAGGACAAGTGCAGAGTCCTGCACTTAGAAAGAAAGAATCCCATGCACCGCTACAGGCTGGGGACCGACTGGCTAAGCAGCAGTTCTGCAGAAAAGGACCTGGGGATTACAGTGGACGAGAAGCTGGATATGAGTCAGCAATGTGCCCTCATTGCCAAGAAGGCCAATGTCATATTGGGCTGTATTAGTAGGGGCATTGCCAGCAGATTGAGAGAAGTGATTATTCCCCTCTATTCGGCACTGGTGAGGCCACACCTGGAGTATTGCATCCAGTTTTGGGGCGCCAACTACAGAAAGGATGTGGACAAATTGGAGAGAGTCCAGCGGATGGCAACAAAAATAATTAGAGGGTTGGGGCACATGACTTACAAGGAGAGGCTGAGGGAACTGGGCTTATTTAGTCTGCAGAAGAGAAGAGTGAGGGGGGATTTGAGAGCAGCCTTCAACTACCTGAAGGAGGGTTCCAAAGAGGATGGAGCTAGGCTGTTCTCATTGGTGGCAGATGACAGAACGAGAAGCAATGGTCTCAAGTTGCAGTGGAGGAGGTCTAGGTTGGATATTAGGAAACACTATTTCACTAGGAGTGTGGTGAAGCACTGGAATGGGTTACCTAGGGAGGTGGTGGAATATCCATCCTTAGAAGTTTTTAAGGCCTGGCTTGACAAAGCCTTTGTTGGGATGATTTAGCTGGTGTTGGTCCTGCCTTGAGCAGGGGATTGGACTAGATGACCTCCTGAGGTCTCTTCCAACCCTAATATTCAATGACTTCACAAAGGTGCAGATTAAGGGTGAATCAGGGCTAATAACTTGGATAGAATGGGGGCTTCTCAGAGCTACTCCTTCTCGAGAAAAAGCTTGCTTATAGATTTAGAAACATTAAAATCTTTGTCTTGAGCTGAATCACTATACACATCTAGCTGAATCACTGCACACAAGTTGTCTGCCCAGATGTAATTACTATTTTGGGGCTTGGTCTGAAAAGCATCACATCAATAGCTCCACTGGGCCTAGTTCTCCAATGCCTTGCACCTTGTGTAGTCATTTACACCTCTCCAGAGTGAGTGTTACCAAACCAGTTCAGAATGGTAGCATTTTGTACACTCTTTCCATAGGTGTGAATGATTACAATAGGTGCAAGATAATTGAATTCAAGGGGCTATTTGGACTCAAGTTTGAACCCATACTGGTTTTACATCCATGGAATTCCACCGATGACAGGGAGCAGAATTTGGCCCCAAACCTGCTTCTTTATTTTGGTCATTAGCATTCATCTCCTTTAGGAATGGGTTAGGTTCTAAAGCTCAAGTAAGTATCCAAAACTTAAGACAATTCCTATAGATTCATTAGGCCAGAAGGGATCTCTGATCATTTATAGATTTTAATAAGGATGAAACAAGTAGCAATCTATGAAAAAGTAATAGGTTCTATAGAAGTATATCATGTTACAGAAAATAATTGTCTCACTATAGGACTCTATAACAGGGATATTATTAAATTCTATGGGTATAGTTAAAAAGTTGTTTTCTTTTAAATCCATAAGGGAATGTTTATCTGGACATATCCAAACTTCCATGGGCTACCACACTTGCACAATCAGGCTCTTGTGATAGCTCGGTACTTCAGGCTTTGAACAGCAAACTTCACCTTTCTTGTGGTATTTTTAATTTTAGGTGCTGACCCAAACCAGGAAGAGCACAACATGTTAATAGTGAAACAAATTAGTTCTCTCATCACACAATGAGCATGGGTTAATTTCAAGTTTTGAACAAGAGTTCAAGGTGGATCTTGAAGACATTAATGCATCCCTAATCTCTGCCTGAAGGAAGCGTACTGCTTAGATGCATGGGCAAATGATGGCATGGCATAAATATGGGATATGCCATTAAGTATTGAATCATAGCAGGATCTGTCGAGGGAAGATTCACTCACTGGATAGATCACTTGTAAGTTGTCAATTCTGTTACATCTCAGCATTTGTGAGGAGCTGGTCTATACCCATTATGGTGATGTACTGCTAGTTATGTCGGTGGACCCAGCTTTTATTCCCCAGCTTTTGGACCCAGCCAGGGGAATAAAAAGTGTTAACTCAGGAGCCTGAGACAAAGGGGGTAGGATTGGAAGCGGCTTGGATCTTGCATGTGATTCAGGAGCAAGGTACTGGTGGTGCTGACTCAGAATGGAACATGGAGGGAGGGAAAGATAGTGAAATACCAAGGTACTTGCTGGACGTTTTTACATCTGTAAAGAGAGAGGATCAGTGGCATTGAGGCAGGTTTGGTGCTCTGCCTTGCCTATGGCTATCAACCCTGGCACAGGGGGGCATAAAAACATACACACCTACCATTCACAGCATGAGAGGTTAGAGCAACAGGCAAATAGCCTCATCCGTCTCTCCTCAGCATTGGTGAAAGTCATTTCCTTGCACTAACTCATTACATGTGAAGTAATCCCATGATTTGAATCACAGTCTATTTAGTGTCTGTGCATTAAGTGTAAAAAGAGTGGAGACACCGACAGATCCCTGCATACACCGTATTTGCAGAGATTACAGTTACACTGCTGAAGTCTGAAGCGCTTCCAGACTCAAGTTCCATCTTATTTATACCCAGCTTCAGCTTTTACACATGTGCTGGGATTTTTTCAGTGAGTGGATTTTATTTGAGGCAGTTCCACCCATTCTGCAGGTTTCCTTGTGTGATTTTAGAAGGCTCGCTCCCACTCATGTAACCAGAAAGGTGAAAATGTACGCCATCCCTTAAGCAGCATAATACCAAGTTCCAAAGCACATGACAGATATACACATCTCATTCCAGTCAGCTGAATAGCCACCCACTATGAGAGCTCTGTTAGAACACAAGCACTAGAATTGCAAAAGGCACACTAGTAATGTTCAAGTAGAGAGCCTGACCCTGTAGTCCTTATCCAGGTTGTTGAAGCCTCTGAGAATCTGACTCCTTTACTATGTTCAATTATTGGTGCTCTCAAGTCTGCAGCATATTGCTTTAAACTTTTTTCATTAAAGACATACATATGAGGAAAAGTGGCGTGTGTCTGAGTGCATTTGTGCAATGTTCCTGGAAATTGCGCGTTGGGCATGAAATAGTTAAAGAAACTATGGCCAGCTAACTGTGCACATTAAAACAAAGAGTTGGCAGCTTCTGAAGGAAAAGGGCTTGTGCTCCACTGTTCAAACTTGTCTGTCAGCTCATGCCAGCACTCTCCACGGCTGCCTCCCCACCGCACCCTCATTACATATGGTCTGCCTCGGCTGATCTGCTCATCTGTTCAGAGACTCGTGGGATAAGTCAGGCATTCTCCCTTCTCTCTGCTGTGGAATTGGATCACAAACCACCCCGCTTTTCTTGAAACCCTCACAGGTGGCTCTTTGCCTGTGGTATCTTCACCGCTTGTCTGTTTTTAATTTCCAGAATGGAAGAAGCTGAACTGCTGAAGGAAAGATTCCAGGCCATAACAGTAAGTGCTTACAGTTATAACTCATGAGGGTAGTCTTCGAAAAAGCAATGTATTAATGCAGTACTGTATGTTTTCTGAAGAATCATTTGTTCCATAAAGGAACAAGAAAAAGCATCTATTTCTGCTTGAAATGGTTACTTTTCCTTTATTTTTCTTTGTAGGTTATACGCTGTGATACAGTACATTTTATTATGGTTTAATAGGTTTGAAAACTAAAGGCAGTGCACTGAAGTCATTATTATACCTCATATCATACATACGTAATGCTATCTTCATATCAGAGTGTGTGTGTGTTTGAAGGACGCCAGGTCAAAAAGCAGGTCTTCTTGAGCTAGAAGCTCTGCAACTGATAAATTACCATATTTTACAGGCAAAAAGTAATGCTGCAGGATTTCTAATTTCTGCAAATGTTAAAGCTTAAGTTATAAAAGTCAGAAGGAAGAGCATGGGCTGACTGAATTCTAAGCTATCAGCTTTCTGTAGAACAACAGATTGAGGGATATTTATAAAGAATGTAATGTATGCCAAAGACTGTAGAAGACACCTTCATTCCTGCTCTAAACAGAATTCTGCTTTGGAAGTCTGAACGTTTATGTGGGGGGTGGGGGGGGACTTTTTGATCTCTTTAAAACAAGGAGCATAGATGGCAGAAGTTGATGTAACAAAAAAAAAGTCACTCAAATCTACAGGACCCTGATTTAACCCCCAACAAAATCAATTAGATTAGAGAAGGGTTAAATTGGGGCAGACTTCAGCTCTGGGTGAGAAAAAAGAAAACAAAATCTGTAGTAGGATAGTTCAGGTTTGATTAATTACAGGCAACCTTTAAGCCAGTGCCTTTATTTTCAAGCTCCCCCACACACACACGCTCTCACTCTCTCCATATGGTGGGTTAGCATTACACGATCTTGCAATTAGCTGACAAAGATTATATAGCCTGGATAAATAGCCAATGGCATTAAAAAACCCGACCAGCACTAAGCACATCATGGATAAACATGAAAGATCCTCGATGGAAATACTGATAAAAGAGTTGAACTGAAGTTTGTTTTTACTTGTTGCATCTTAAAACACCACCCATCTACTAGACACTAGGTGGAAGCACAGCGAACAGCATATTCATTTAAGGCCTGATCAATTCCCCCCTAAGATCTTTGGATGCGTTTTCATTAATTTTAATGGGGTCTAGACCAGGCTCAAGCTGCAACCTGGTTTTCAGTGCACAGCCTCAAAGCTGAGAAGTTTTTTAGAGGGCTATCAGATGGAATAGCTGGAAGGGGTTGCACTTTTCTCTCTCCACAGAAACACTTGAGAAGCAGTTTTTAAAGACTTGTGACCACTTCCTATATCCTCTGCTGCCTATTATAAGACATGGGGAGTCAGGCTTGGGGTTTTAGCCAGGTTCTTATATATTGCACTTGCTGCCTGAAGCAAATACTTGCCCCTAACTGTAGAATCTGTAATATTTGCCATAGCAAACTCAAACTGAGACAAAAACCAGGGCTAAGTCCTCCCTTCCATGGGAAAAGCAGTAGTGGAAGTACTTGGGAACAGTTCTAGATCACGGTGTTTCCTTGGCCTCATCCCATTAGGGTGACATTTCCCTCCCTGCAGAAGAGATGAGGGTGTGTCCTTAAAAGGCTATTGTCTACTTGGATGAACAACAAGCACTCCCAGGAATCCTTGTAAAAGCAAAGGTGCACAGGCTGGCTGGTTTGCTGTTCTGATAGCTCTAACAATATGGACCCTCTGCTGGGGGACCTCACAGACAGGAGAAGAAGATGGAACTGCTGGGAATGAAAGACTATGGGTGCATTAGGACTTATGTGTCAGATAATGTTGATAGGGTCTGTATTTTCTTATGAAGTACACTTCTCCAGCTCTGGTGGTGGAGGAGAGTGGCTAAATGTTGGCTCCACACTACCAAAGATACACATTCACAAGCAGTGGAACCACAAAACCATATACAGTTAGCCTGGATTAGAAATTAGAAGATCCATGATGTGAGACTGCTGTCTCTTCCCTTCCCCTCCCACAGGGTTTGCACAGGATTCTTCCCCTCCGCACATGAATTTTGAAGGGCTTAAGGTGACCCTGAGTATTTAGATAGGCAAGACTCCCATAGACTACAATGGGAGTCAAAAATTAAGGCACTGGGCCATGTCCCACTTTGGTATATGGATGAGAGAAAGGGGCGTAGGTGCCTCTTCACCCTCACACAAGCAGGGTAGCTCTCTCTCCCCATTATGAAGAGTGCTAAGAGGAGTCTTGCCTGTAAGCCTCATCTTCAAGGAGTGTCCATACCCAGCTGACTAATACTTAACATTCATTCAAAAAAAAAAAAAAAAAAGAAAAGAAAAGAAAAGGAGTACTTGTGGCACCTTAGAGACTAACTCATTTATTAGAGCATAAGCTTTCGTGAGCTACAGCTCACTTCATCGGATGCATGCGGTGGGAAAATTTCCCACTGTATACATTCGATGAAGTGAGCTGTAGCTCACGAAAGCTTATACTCTAATAAATGTGTTAGTCTTTAAGGTGCCACAAGTACTCCTTTTCTTTTTACGGATACAGACTAACATGGCTGCTACTCTGAAACCTAACATTCATTCAGTTATTTAAAATGTTCAAACCGCTGTGCAGACCCTGTACAGACAGCAGTAAGATCTAGACAATGCACAGCAAAGTGCAGCTTAGGGAATGTCCCAACCTGCCTTAAATCCTTTCATGACTAGAAGGCTGCACACGTACTCAGCCTGTGTGTGGAATTTGGCCCACTGTGTTCAACAATCAATTTCAGATGAACTGGTGTCCACACAGCACCAAAAATCTATTTTACTTTACTTAGTTAATTGGTAGTTACTTAGGGAGGTGTTAGCAATAGCCACAGATATTATGAAGGATGCAAGTACAAAACCTGAAGATGAAGCAGAGCATAGGAGGAAACATGGGGGTAAAGTAAAATAAATGTGCGAGGAGTTCGCTAAAAAAAAAAAAAAAAAAGATTCCTTCTTTTAATGTTGTACATTGATCTCATTTTCACTTGAATTTTTTTTTGTTTCTTTATTCTACTTTTATCCCTTTAGGATTGCCTTTTTGTATAGTATTCTTATACACTACTCATCTGTGTTAGTTTGGATACAGTACAGAAAAATGGTCAAGAGGAAATGATTGTTATTGCAGGATTTTTGTCATTTTGAAAGTGTATTTGCTGCCTGATTGTTTACTTTGACCTCTTAATGCTAAAATAAGATTTTTTTTTTAAGTGAGTATGTGGACTCCCAGGGCATCTTTCATAATTTACTATTTGTACCAAAGTTAGCACTGGTATATTTTAGCATAAACTTAAGCTGGGTGCATTCTCTGGCTTAAAGTGTGACTATCAAGAAAACACATTCCTTAGAAAGTGGACCAGTCTGAAAATGTGTGTTGTCAGTTCAATGATGACGTTTTCAGGCTCTCTCTTTTTGTGGATTCTAGAGTGACTCTGAAGTCCAAAGCATGACGCGCATGCTCATGAGCAGATTGGGCAGACAAAGTCATCGGTGAGCGTCTTGGTAACTATAGCAGTAGTAACAGGTTTCAGAGTAGCAGCCGTGTTAGTCTGTATTGGCAAAAAGAAAAGGAGTACTTGTGGCACCTTAGAGACTAACCAATTTATCTGAGCATAAGCTTTCGTGAGCTACAGCTCTGTAGCTCACGAAAGCTTATGCTCAGATAAATTGGTTAGTCTCTAAGGTGCCACAAGTACTCCTTTTCTTATAGCAGTAGTGTGATGCTTTTACCTTGCAGCTAATAATCTATTATTTATGTCCTCTTCAAAGGCTTGGAAAGCTCTGAGTGTTGTGTGCTGATCTCTATTTAATGAAGCCTTCTCAAGATCATCCAGTTTTATTGCACCAAAGTTTATGCTGTTTTTGATGCTGTCCTTGTAGTACTTTCTGGGGCAGCCTTGAGTCCAGTGTCCTTGTGCCAATTCTCCATAGAAAATTTTTCTGGGGAGTCGATATTCAGGCATCCTAATGAGGTGTCCAACCCAGCGTAGTTGGGCTTTTCTCAGCATGGCCTAGATGCTTATGGCATTTGACTTTTGGAGAACCTCCAGGTTGGTAATTCTGTCCTGCCAGCAGATCCCCATAATGGTGAGCAGAGATTGCATATTGAAGTCCTCTAGGTGTTTGATATGCCATTTGTATGGTGTCCAGGTCTCACAGCCATAGAGGAGAGATGTGAGCACAAAAGAATTATAAAGTTTTATTTTTGTTGAGAGGGTTATGTTGTGAGATTTCAGGACTGTGTTACGTAACTTTCCTAATGACTGAGAAGCTTTCTGTATCCTATTCTGTAAATGCAGGCTGACTTAATGACCTGTTCATCTAATGATTGGATTAATTCAGGAACACTTATACAGTGATATTAGGAAAGTTCTGTATTAAAGAAAGCTGTGAAGTTCAGAGATGGCATATTCTTGAAATCAGAATAAACGGAAAAGTAAAAAATCTATGATAGCAGATCTTAGCCAAAGCATATTTTATAATAGATGCTGCTGACAAACAACACCCACAAATATCTTAAATCCATTGGTAGTTAGGCAAATGAGTTACAGAAGAACAAAGAATCTTTGATGGATAAGTCTTATAGGGTCCGTGTCAAGCTATATTCCAAATCTAAACTCACCTTTAAAAGTTGTATCTTGTATCGCAGAGGTAGGTCAGTAGCACCTTTCAGGGAGATGGAAAACAGAAGTTATGTCCACTTGTCATTTGACACTTTTCAGAAGAGAAAGTGTGTCAATGCCAATTCACTTACTACATTCCAACATGAGGCAATCATACTCTGCCAAGCTACATTCCTCCCCGTGTACTTCCAATTGATTAGGTGTTTATCACTTGCTGTCTCCTCCAGACAGGTACTGTTCCTACCAGTAGTCACACAGTTGACAGCCTTCACACGAGAAGTGGCTGACTTTCAATAGCAAATGAAGGGCTTCTCTGATAGCACACTAGCAATCCCTGTGTCTTGAGGCTACATCTCCATTAAGGCAGGTCCAACATCAATCAAACACACACGTTCCATCTCAATCATAAGGGGGAAAATAAACCATCACTGCAGGGCAGTTTCCTTAGTCGTGGCCCCTAACTGTAATGCCAAAACAGGGCAGCCTCTCCCCACCCCTACCCCAAAATGTTCATAAATGATCAAAATATAAATAGGATTGCCTTGCACCAAGGAAGGCTTCTCTTCCCCTATTTACTCCTTTTCTTGTTTGGATCAGGCACTTCCAGGCAAGACAGTGGAGTAAAGACCAGCTCCTCTCCCTTCCAAAGAGAGACTGAGCAATCCTTTGGGAGATGCCACTTCCCTTTTCTCCACAGCTGTCACTTCCTCCTCCTAACAGCTAGGCTCATCCTGGCTGCTCTTTCCACCAGGTTTGGCAGCTCAGGTGGTCTTTGAGAACCAAACGTCTTCCTCTTTGCCCAGTAGAGGGGCATAGCCTTTTCCTAAGTGACATGGGAGGCCCATACACCCCTGTCAGAGATCACTATATGCAGTCTTTATAACCTCTAGTCATTACGTCAGTTTTTACTATGGTGCATCAGTTACTGTATAGAACAGCAGGTGAGACATGAGTTAGTTATTGCCCTACCACACATTAATGTAAATGAATAGGTGCCAAAGTTGTTCTATCTAATAGCAGTACTTTGTGGAAGCAATGATTGGCAGCAGAGTGGCCCGTTAGGGGTGCTTGTAATGGTACACGTTACTCTGTGCTTGATTCAATGCCCACTGAAGTCAATAGGAGTCTTTCTTTTTACTTCAAAGGGAGTTGGATTAAGTCATCTATCACCATTGTATGTTCTCCCCTGATTCTGGAGGCCACTGAAAGTGGTACTGGAACAATTTTTATAGTGGGGATACTGAGAGCCATTGAACCAAACTGTATATGATGGAAACCACTTCAAGCCAGGGGGTGCAGGAGCACCCCCAGCATCTATGCCACTGGGCGCCAAATCAGTAGTCTCCTGGTGACAGGTAGAGCAGCCACAAGTTTATTTTATATTATGGCAGCTATCTGTGGCTCCAAGAGGTCATCTCAGCAGGTGAGAATTGCCTGGGTGTAGGGACACTCCAGGCATAACCCTTTCCCTTAGCCATGACCTCTGTGCTGTAAATAGGAAGGAAGATGGTGCTGTGGTGGTGCTATATCACTTGAGAATTCCCCTCGGAGGTCCAAGTTAAAGCACCAAAGCAGTGACACGTCATTTTTAAAATTAATTTGTGGGTTTTTTTAAATTTCCAGGACAAGAGAAAGCTTCAGGAAGAAATCACACAGAAGCGTCTTAAAGTAGAAGAAGAAAAATTAAAATACCAGCATTTGAAGGTATTATTTTGTCAATATCAGCAGCTTGTTATTCAACATTTCAAAATATCTATAAGAGTCAAATAATAAAACACAAGGAAAGTCCTAGCCCTGCTATTAGCATTAGGCACGACTGCTATAATTAAGTGTTGCTTCAGCCTTCAATCTAAGCGTCCTTACATTTATGGGTTTAAAACATGCCTTTACTGTTACATTTGCAGAACAGTTTTGAGTTTTACCAGAAGGACTCCAATGGACTTTAACCCCTTTGTGTGAAGCTTTTGCACGATGCCTATTAATGTTGTTTGATAATTTTTGTATCTTAAAGTGAGATCAGAACCAAAAATAATTCCCAGCTTAAAACTGGGCTTCACATGTCAGACTGAGTGTGTTCACATCATAATTTCAGCACAAAATGCAATATAATCATGAGATGCAACCAAATGGCAAATAACAGCTTCTTGCTAACATCATTGAGTAGCAGATTATTTTTATCTGGCAAAACATCTATCAATTTATTTAATGCATCTCCTAAGTGAAATAATGTTGTGACCCTGTATGGGAAGCATATAGGAGAAGCGTCTGCAAATTTTGCACTGATGTCAGACTTGGCAAGTTCACATTAGTATGGTGTTCAAAACACTGATGTGACCGGACAGCCTGGAAGGGCCACACTGAGAATGCTACACTCAGGGCAGACTCCAAGGATTAGGGCAGATAATACCTCAAACTGGGGGTTTATTCTGTAATTAGATTCACCAAGCCAGTAATAAAATAACTTCTCTAATACCACGTTGGTTAACAAGAAACCAAATACAGCCCCCTTAAAGCATTCCCATCTTGACTCCAATCTAGACAGCCAAGTCTAGTATAGTGAGGGGTTATTGAAAACCTGATTCACCATAGGTGAGGTTCACCAATCCCAAAGGACGGGACACTTATCCCCAGGTCAATATGAGTCTCAGATCTTACCCAATAATCACGCTTACAGCCAATCGTTAATAGCTAAATCTAAGATTTGAATAATAAAAGGAAAAAAAGAGTTGCAAATGGTTAAAAGATCAATGTACATACAAATGTGTGTAAAGTCCTTGGGTCAGTTTCATAGCAGAGATGGTGTGGCTGCTGATTTGTAAAAGTCTTTCTGGAATCAATTTAGGCAGTCCAGATATAGAGTCTGTCCCAGTCTTTCCACGCATCTTCCAGGTTATTCCTGTCTGTTTTACAACTTGTACTTTCTCTGTTCAAAGTTTAAGCAGACTAGGGATGAAAAAGATTAGGCCCAGGGCTTCCTTCTAGTTCTTCTAGCAGGCCGACAAGCTTCCTCACAGATATTGTCACAGCAGGGCCTTCTCCGGAGGAAGAATACACAATGTATTCAAAGCAAGGTCTTTGCTTTGAAGCTAATCTTCTATTTCTTATGCATACACTGGTAAACTAGTTACACTCATTCACATAAGGCAATTAACCAGTCATGCATTGTAACTGAGATATTTAAACCAAAGACAATGTGGATAATATTATTAGTTTCCTGCAGTATCTTATATCTTTGATCTTAAGGTTAACTGGACACAGTTGCATACATAATTAAGGCAAATAAGACATGAAAGGGAATTAGCATCGACAAGATAATCCGGTTACATTGTTAAACTTCTAACAAGATATAGGTAAACACAGACCAATACACTTAGCGGCTACTCTTGATTCCTATTATTACAAATGAATGAGTTGATTGCTAGTCTAGTACAGCTCTTTGAAATTCACATACAAGTAGATTGTCTTGATTACCATTGTAATGCCTTCTGTTACATCGTTATGGGTCATACACAGGTTGGCTGGTCTGTCCGGTATCACAACTGATGACTCAAATGCTCCACCTCTTCAATCATATTATTTAAAAAATGGGATGACTATTTTCTCAGGCGTCCCTTCTGCCTAGGACAGATTGGCATTTCAAGTAATTTAAATAGGACATAATGCTTGCTTCTTAAAAGTATGTAGAACTGATATTCTGCTATCATAAAGATCCTAAGCATATCTTGGCCCATATTAATTGCGTGTCTGGAAGGAGGCATCCAGCAAAGGGGTATTGATTTCAAAACCAGGGGTTTGGCTTGCTTTCCTGAACAAGTTACACAGAATCGCCTCTCCCACGACACAGAAGTGTGTCTAAAACTGAAACATCTTCAAATTAAGCACAGGTAGCCGGTCCCATTCATCTTCCTCTTTCACCCACACAAGAACATAGGAAGCTGTGTTTGCCATGCTAGATCATTACATCCTTCAGTGCCATGTCCTACTCCTTTAGAAGAAGGCAGGAAAAACTGCAATGAACCTGACCCGTTGTGCAGTGCTATATGTGGAAAAAGAAACCCTCTCCTCCATAAAACCTGCAACTAACAGACTGCAGGCAAATCATTTGCTTGTCCCGGTTTTAGCACATATACATATGAAGTAGTAATTTCAAGGGGATAATACCCTATTTTTATACACTTCAAATATTGACAGCACCAGAGGGCTCTGTTCTTGACTATTACCTCTAGGCCATTGGTAGGCAACCTGCAGCCCACCAGGGTAATCCGCTGGCAGGCCACGAGACAGTTTGTTTACATTGACCGTCCACAGGCACAGCCACCTGCAGCTCCCAGTGACCGTGGTTTACCGTTCCCGGCCAATGGGAGCCGTGGGAAGCGGTGGCCAGCATGTCCCTGTGGCCCGCACCACTTCCTGCAGCTCCCATTGGCCAGGAACGGCGAATCGTGGCAACTGGGAGCTGTGGGGGGCCATGCCTGCGGACAGTCAATGTCCGCAAAATGTCTCATGGCCTGCAATCAGCTAACCCTGATGGGCTGCATGCGGCCCGCAGGTTGCCCGCCACTGCTCTAGGCCCTACCTTGACTCAAATAGTGGATTTAAAAGATTTGTCTCTCTCTGTCCCCAAGCACTTGCAGTAAGTGAAATATCTTCCTATACTTAAGGAAAGGGAGGCCACGTGATCTTGCAATCACTGCAGCACTGCAAATGGGGCCCAATGTCACTGGTGGCCAGTGATGCTCAATCCCATTTTAAGTCCCCTCTAGCTCTTCTTTCATAATAATGGTTTTTGCAGCCTCCCATCATATTTAAGCCTGGCAATATCTCCAGATATCTTATTTGCCATTTTCTGGGCTATTGAAACTCAAATATCTCTTTCCACATGCTTCCCAAAACAGAATACAGTATTACAAACACGAGTGTGCCGCTATTTAAGATAGCATCATTGTAGTATGTTCAATACTATTTATTTTCTGTCCTTATATGAACAAACTCAGGCATCCCTTTTGTTCTTTTTAATGCTAGGGCATGCTGAAGGGCAACTCCCCGCCCCCCGGCCACCTTTCAAGGACATGAAATTGCCTCAGTTTTAGTAGAAGTTAAGAACTGGGGGACATAGTGACTATGACTATCAGTACTTTGTCCAGTCTATCTTTCAATGACCCACAATGGAACAAAGTTGTTCCTGATACTCAGACTGGATTTTTCCTTTCCTAATTTTGTCCTATGATTCCTGTGTGTATTCCCTGGTACCAGCCTAAGTACATTATTCTCTTTCATTAGTGTTTACTCTCTTTGGGTATTGTTGGCTATCCTATCCCACTTTAGTAGTTTCAGCTAAGCGACTAAAAGAGCTAATTATCTATCTTTCCCCATTAATCAAATCCTCTGTTCCCCAAATAACTTTGCTTGCTCTTCTCTGAACTACCTCTAATTTGTCAGTGTCTTTCTGGTAATGAAAGGTTTCAGAGTAACAGCAGTGTTAGTCTGTATTCGCAAAAAGAAAAGGAGTACTTGTGGCACCTTAGAGACTAACCAATTTATTTGAGCATAAGCTTTCGTGAGCTTATGCTCAAATAAATTGGTTAGTCTCTAAGGTGCCACAAGTACTCCTTTTCTTTCTGGTAATGAAGTGTCAGAATAGAATTTAATATCCCCATGTGTGGCCACAGCAGAGCCATATGGAGAGGGATTACCATCCCCTTTTCCATGACTGGTTGTATTAGCACACAATATACAAACCAAGATTATGTTGGCCTGTTTTGCTTGCATATTACACAGCAAGCTGACCTCTCATTAACCATCCACTATCACCCCTAGATCTAGTTCAACGTTATGGCTTTCCAGGTTTGTCCCTTTCACTGAATTGCTTTGTGTTGCATCACTTTTCTCCATCCCATAACTATGGGCTACTTGCTCCTCTCCAGTATGGTGGCAGAGGGAAACAAAACTGGGCAGGTAAGCCCCCAACCTGAATGAGGCTTTCATGGATTAGCCCCCTTACAACAGTCTCACTCCCGATCAGTTAGGTTAGAGCTCTGTGGGTCAGGAAAGGATGTTCCCCAGGGCCAAGGGTAGCATGCCTCCCCTATACAGAGGGCACATTAAATCTGCATGGGAGTGATTACCGGTGCAGCCAGCAGTAACTCCCCTCTGCACCTACAGTCATTCCCATTGAGAGGATGGGGAAAGGTATAGGGACCAGAGCTGTGCTGCTGGAGGTGGTGTGCAGAGAGGATGGGACGCTCATAGTTCTGGGTAGACTTTCCAGCAGATTTTATGGATCCTTTCATTTTACCTGCTGAACCTGTCTATCCCCACCCCCTTCAATGTGTCTTTGACTCTCCGAGAGCTATCTTGTGGAGGTCACGTGTTACCATCCCAGGGGTTTATTCTGTGAGAATAGTAAGTGACCCTATTTTTAAAAGCTGTTAAAAATGTGAAAAAACTCAGACCTCTTTCTAGATACAGTGTGTGGGTTTGCATTTTGCACATTGGGAAAATAGAATATGCATCTTATGACCAGCCACAAAATTGACATCAGTCTGTGGAACACCTATGCAGGGGACAAAATTATGACATCCTGCTACATTACTCCAGACTTGTTCTGTGGTCTATGACCAGCTATACCCCACCCACCCCCCGAGCATGCTCAGGAGTTTGTTCACAGCAGTGTAATCTATTGTCAGTACCACTAGCATGATGGAATATGAACCACACGGGGCAATGATAGCATTCCAGCCATTCTGAGAGTCTTAGTTGATCATATTGTATTCACATCCTTTTCCTCTACACAATGTGCAGAAGCCAACATGATATCATGCACTGAGAGGTACAAACATACTGTAGCATGCATAGCTTTGTACTGTACTAGAACCACTTTTATTGTTTGTAATGAAGGAAGAGCAACATGGCTCTGCACAAAGTTTCTGAGTCCCTAAAGGCAGCTGTTATTGCTATACCTCAATGAATTATACTGGTTTCAGTGGAGCCATGCAGGATTCTTCTCTAGCCAGAGCTTCTCCCTTTATACAACAAACATTTCCAAATTATACAGCATGTAAGCCATTCATAAAAGTGTGACTAATTAAATAAAATGTGCAAGAAAGCTATTATAGGAAATTTACCCACATTTCTTATTTTTTAGATTATTGTACTAAAATGGATGGCGTTCTGTTTTCATAGGGATTATCCTTATAGTCCTTGTACACAAAACTTCCATTGATTCTAATAGACAGTATGCATGTCTGAAAACTACAGGATCAGATCCTATGTCATATCTGGAAATTATAATCTCCTTTCACCAAAAGCAGTGCTAGGTCAATTCAAAGCAGAGCAATACCTGGAAAGTCATTACCCTGAAAGCCCTACCTATCATACACATTTAAATAAAAGATTCCTTACCTTAAATAAAAGATACCTAATCAGACTAGATTATTGTAGGAATTGTCCTGATCTGGCAAGGGGAAGACACTCTTTGAGTGCCCAATATTATAGATTCATCGATATTAAGGTCAAAAGGAACCATTACGATCATCTAGTCTGACCTCCTGCACAATGCAGACCACAGAATCTCACCCATCCACTCATATTCTGGCATAATCCCAATCATCTCCTTCCTGGTCACAATCACACATCTGATCATGCCAAGACCAAGACACATTCATTGACAGGGCTTGGTGAAACAGTTACAGAAAGAGGATTGTGCTTGCCTTGTCAGATGTACATTGTCCTCTCTCTTGTTTTAAGTCTCTACCCCCCTTGCAGTAAAATGATGATGTTCTGTTACTCAAAGTTATCAAATGCAAGTCCAATGGGGGCTGCATAAATATTTAGAGCTGAACAAATAATTGGGGGGTTTTGGGGCCAGTGGCCAAATTTAACCCTCCCCCACCAAAAAAACCCCAAAATTGGTTTCTTTGAACCAAACTTTTTTTTTTTTCAGTTTTTCCCCTCAACAAACCAAATATTAAAAAGTGTTTGGGGGTGAAACAAAAATTTTGAATGGCAATTTAAGAGTGACATTTTGCACTGAAATAGTTTGTTTCGAATATGCTGAAATCAACAGTTTCAACCAAAAATAAGGCAAGGATTTTGGGGGAGGGGTTTGGCTGAAATGATTTGCCAAATTCATAAGGTTTCGGTCACTCCAACGGTGCCTCTTTGAATATTAAATTTGTTAATGTAAAGAAATCCACCCAGCTCTAGTAACATTTTCTTTGCCCCCTCTGCACTGGCCCCCCTTCTTAAAGGTAGGGTCCCAGAGGTGATTGCTAGCTGGGGAGTCTTTGGCAGCACTACTGTGATGGAGTTGTACTGCCTCAGAGTTGAAAAAAGGACCAGGAGGCTCCAGAGCTAGTTTGGAGGCACAGGGCTTCAGATTCTGCAGGTCCACAGATCCACAGCTTATGGAGGCAAAAAGAGCTGGCCATTCTGCCACGGGGAGGGGTGAACCCCATCCTTGTGCTCCACAAAGGAACCATCTCAGGAAAATACTGCAAGGAGAATCTCACAGATCCTCGATCCACATTTCCCCTCCAGTGGGTACTTCCATGGAAGAAAGTGAGGGATCCAGGTGTGTGTTAGCAGCCAACGTCCACCTTTGTCACATGCGTACATGGAACAAGTTTGAAATGGATCTTTTGTTTGCACTCTGTCCCCAATATACCCTCCGTCTTCAACTGCCCTCCATCAATAACCCTATGTCTAGTGCAATGTGACTGAAAGAGTTTCAGAATCAGCCCAGTCCAAAAACATGGGTTGTGTGCCTTTCTTCTTTGCACAAGCACAGACCTAGCTTCTTGTGGTGGCTTAGTGGTGAACGAAACGAATCCACTTCCTGTTCAAACAGTTGTCATTAGGAAGCTGATGCTGTGCTGCCAAAATGAAGGAAGCATTTGTCAAGTTACAGATTGCTCGCAGAACACAGCAAGGGGTGAACAGACTAGGGGTCAGCCAAGGGCTTCAGTACCCACCAACATCCCAGGGGTGGCCTCCAATCTTAGGCTGAAATATTATGTTAACATAAAAGTCAGTCAAAATGCCAGTTTAACATCTCTTCCTAGTTGTTTTCACTAGGCATTTCAATATTGTCCTGCAAGGCAAGAGGCATTATCCATCTATGGCCCATACGATCTGAGCACTTAATCTTTGCATTTCTCCTCATACCACCACAGTGAGGTAGGGGAAAGCTGTTCTCTGCATTTTTCAGATGGCAAACTAAAACACAAAGTGACTTGCCCAAGGTCACACAGGAGGTCTGTGGAACAGCAGGAATTTAATTCAGGTTTCCCAAGTCCTAACCATAGGACCATGCATCCTCTGCCACATCTGCATCGATCAGCAGCAGGTTGGAAAGATACAGGGAGTGCAGTTCCTAGGGAGGGAAAGGCTGCTCTTGGTTGTCTTCCTCAGGGTTACTCTTCCAGGCCTTCGAAGTACAAGCACATTGAATTTGGCTTGGGGAAAGTTTCAAATGCTGATCAGCTCCTCACAGCTCAAGCCTATTTCTATTTGAAAGTGAATCTACTCAGTGAAGGAAAATGTATATATGGGTGAAAATACACTTGTAGCTTCTTAGATGCACTTTGACAAATTAACACATTTCCTCTTATTTATTTTAGATTTCAGTATTGAGTGCCTACACTTTGCATTCTAGATGTCTTTCATTTACAAAGTCTGGGCAAGACTCTCTACACACACTTATGGGGATTTGCACTCCTCTGGTGTGCAAAGGAGCCATAGCTTTCACAAACTCCCCATAGAGAATTCACCTGTTGGAAGGGAGCTCCCTGCTGGCATAAACATGCCAGATCTGGGCCCTGTACCCAACGCATCCTTCTCCTCTCTCCCCACTCCCTCAGTCTTCCCAGCACAGGAACGCATCAGGGTAGGAAGGGGCATGCTGAAACATATCTCTAACAACCCTACACCAGAGGTGCAATTTAGAGGAGCCCAGCAGCTGCTCTAAGTTGTGTTGAGACTAGAGCAGCTCCTGTTCTTGCTCCAAGCACAACTCTGGCATAGGAGAGACTATAGCCATCTGCCCCAAAACAAGTTCTCAGACAATGGGAGTAATAACTGAGTGTGCTTTATAATCCTGTGCAAAGTGGATCAGCAGCCACTTCATGCAGTTGACAAATATATAAATGAATAAGTGACTTAGAGCACCTTCTGTGTGATCAATTCACCAGCTCAAAAAAAATAGAAACCACAGATGAAAGACAGGCTTATGTTTTAATTAAGTAATGCTCATTAACAGGTGCAAAAGTCCAAACACCTACTACAAATGCATGGTTCCACTCCTTAACCAGCCATGAGTGCCACTTCATTCCACTGGGACTGGGATGTTTCCATCTGTACTGCTGTGGTTTTATCTTTGAGGGGTTTAAGGTTTAGCCTTACGTTCAGGAGGCTATGATGGGGCACCACCCGCAAGCATGCCCCTTCACAGCCCATTACCCTTTTACTGTCTTGCAGTGATTTACTCCTGCACCAGAGTACTCAAGGCTAGGATTCCTGCTTTCTGGGACTTATGTATTCATTCTCATACAGAGTCCAAACTCTCTAGCCCCTCAGCACCCAGAAGAAGGGCAGACCTAATTCAGGCAGGCCTCCTCTTCTAAATTCAGGAATCCTACCTCCTCCCCCTAGGTCTGTGTAATAACTCAGGTAGGCTTACACTGTTGGTATTGAAGAGTCCCACATGTCTTATCTTGGGGTCTGCTTTAATAATTCAGTCCTTCCAGTCCTGCACTGGGAAAGCTGAGCAGGCAACAATTCTCCTACTATTTTTAGGAGCTCCTCTAAATAACCCTTGCAGCAGGAATTTTGCACACACAACAGAAGACTGACACAATGAGAAAAGGGCAAGGCAACCTGGGACTCTAGGCATGCCCTGATACAGGCCACTCCCCTACATCATGGCTCCACCTCTGCAGCCCCACTGTTGTACCACATTCAACCTCCAAGTGACACCTCTCAGAGCTATTGTTTCAGGCTGTCTGCAGATTCAGGCAGTCATCACTTTGTTGACCGCTTCAAAGTTTTCCTTATAATGATCCTGGCTGGAAACGGTCATTTAAAAATAAAGAGATATATATACACAGATGTAATCGCATGACTTCAGGAGCTGGGGCTCTAGGCATGAGCCTATAGTACCTATGCTTTAATGCAGCACAGAGTAAAACAAAAAATTTCAAACACTGGGTCAGTTTACAAATGTTAACCATCACAGCTAATAAGTGACATGTGGTCTGCTCGCCTATTAATTCAGCCCATCTGTAAAGGCAGAATGATTGATAATGAAAATGTTTTGCTGTTACGCTATTGTTAAACAAATCACTAAACAACAACAGTTTATTCCTGTTCATTTATATTTCTATTATGGGAGTCCAGATGCCCCCCATCAGGTCTCGTTGTGCTAGGTGTTGTACAAACACATACAAAGACATAGTCCTTGTCCCAAAGAGCTTACAGTCTAGGAAGCAGATAGGGAAAGTTACTGATTAGCATTTTTTAAACACACTTGTCTTTATCTTTCCTGAAATTAGAAAAAGGCCCTTCGGGAGAAATGGCTCTTGGATGGTCTGAGTGCTCTCACTCCAAAAGAGCAAGAAAATATGCAAAAGCACAATAAGAAAGACCAAGAACGGACCAACGAGCTGGAACAAAGCATCCTCAGGTACAGCACAAAATTTGTTGTGGCCCTCTGTAGTCATTAAAATGGTTCATTCTTAAAAGCATGAAGAAAAGGAGAGGTCCCATCCTCCATTGTTACAGGTAAAATGAAGTATCAGCTAAGGCTAATAATTTGCAGTGTTTTATTAAATTCCAAGGGTGCAAGACAGTCTTTAATATATTCTAAGGGCTCCTACAACTATCAGAAGTATAGCATGTGGGTTTCAAAGTCATTATTCCTCAAATCTATACAATACCCCTAAAGGATTTGTTTTTCTGACTCCAAATTCACCATTCCCTGTACTCTACAGAGGCAAGCACCAGCATGTGGTTTTTGCTCAGAGATGCCAGCAGTTGAATGAATATTTTAGTAAGTCAGATAATGCACACTTAAAATTAAGATAACCAATAAGTTCTTAATTTTAGCTAAAGAACATGTAGCCTTCAAAACTTGACCCCTTGCAAAGCATTCCACATCACAGTATAGTACCTCTAAGTCATGTAATCATTCGTGTCCTGTGATTATCTCCAGTCATAACCTATAGTGTTAAGCACGTCCTAAATTTAATCCTCAGAACCCTCCCGCAGAGTCCTTCCTTTACCCTTTTGCTACCTCGTCATACCAGTGTTTCTACAAATCTCACAGCTTGGCTCTCCACCACATATAGCTATTTTAAAGCTGCATAAGCAGATTCAGACATGGTGGACCTACTGGATCACAGGCATGTTCTTAAGGATTGTTAGCTGCATTCACTACTCCTTGATGGCTGTGGGGTTTGTACTGTACACATGTTGTTGCTCCTCTGTGGCTAGCAGTACCGACATTTGCCCAGTGAGGACTACAGCAAAGATGAAGAGCTGTTTCTTTAGATCCACAAAATTGCCTTGTCCCTGGAGCCTTGATGAAGCTTCTTCCTACCTTATTTTAATTTAACAGCATCTTCATCTGAAGAGTCCTCTTCCTCAGCTCTCCTCCTCCGCCAACTCCTTTGGCTAAATTGTCGTCAAGATTATCTCCTATCCACCTCCTCTCTACTTCTTGTCTTATTGGTACAAGTGATATTTATTTGCTGATGGGCTGCACTGCTGTGCCAGCTTGTGTCCCATAATTAGACTGATTCCTTCCGTGAAGCACTTTTCTCAAGGGGAAATCACTTTTTGAGTACATCAGTGGAATGCTTTGTTATGGTGACAAGGGTATAGCTGCCTCGCTGGTTGCAATTATGAAGACCCAGGTAAAATGCATCAGTGTATTCCACTGACAATGTGACTTTCAAATATTGCTCACACACACAAACACACACACAGGGAAGGATAGGCTCAGGACCAAGCAGAGGACACACAGCATGCTATGAGCTGCTCTCCTACTGTTAAAGCCCCAAGGAATCCTGTTTCTCTGATATACCAGGAGGAGATTTTTTCCAAGGCTCGCTGACTTTCAGGAGGAGTGGGGCATCTAACTCCACTTTGAGCCTTTGGGAAAAGAAGAAAAAAAAACAAAAACAAACCCCAACCTAGCCTCCCCAGCAATTTTTTAAAATGCTATTTTTAAAGCCATAGAATCAGGTCAAGACTGTTCGTGTTTTTCCTTTCTCCTCCCTGCAGCAGTCCTCTACACTGTTTCAAATTCATTCAGTGGCACCTAAATAAAGAACAGTGCCCTTATCCTGCAGCTCTGTGAATACTAGTAGAGCTAAATTGAGAGTTATTGAACTCCTGACAGATTAAATGCCTTGGAAACCCAGGCACCCCAGCGGGAAAGTACTGTAACTCCAAAGTATAAATCCAATTTGTCACCTGATGAAGGTACCTTAAGTGTTTTCAGTGCCTGAGTCATAGTATCTGGCAGGTCTCATAGCAACAGTTGCTGCAGGTCTCCTGCATCCTATCAATAGAGAGGACTTAGAATGAGCATCAAAATAACTCCTACAGTATTAGCTCAAAGCTTACAGCAAGTTTTTAAATCCTTATAATAAATGGTCAGACTTGCATTTAAAAAAAAAGACACTACATTCTTAAAACTGACTTAACCAGGTTTCTAATAAGGTTAAATCCTATTAGAATCACCTGTGTAGTGATGATATTTTTGTATCTCTTACGATGCTTAATTCCTAAGGACTGTTAAAGATGTTGCAGGATCTCATTACAGAGTACATACTGTCCTTTGATGCTGCCTTTATTCAAAATATAGCCATTATTTCCTCCTGGACAGGAGGTTGTATACACTGATCGTACACTTTCTTTTGCACCATATGGAACCTTTCGATTTCATCTCACTTATCACTGTTCTTACTATAAAGTCAACATACTATAAAGGAGAGAACCACCCCCTTCCAAAAAAAAAAAAAAAAAAACACAACCCAAAACAGAACTAAATACTTTGTATTTCAGGGAGGTGGATTAGAATCAGAGCCCCTACTTTTCATTCCAGGTTGAATACAAAAGTAGACAAGGGGTAAAAATTTCAGAAGTGCCTAAGTGACTTAGGCTCCAAAGTCCCATTTTCAAAAAAGTTACTTAGATACATAGATGCAGGTAGGCTCTTAATGAGATTTTCAGAAGTACCTAGGCATCTAATTCCTATTTACTTCAATAGGAGTTAAGCACCTAGATACTTCTGAAAATCCCACTAAGTGCCTATCTGCATCTTTAAATGCCTATAATTTAAAAATATGGCCATTAAGCTCCAAGGTCACTTAGGCACTTTTTTGCATTCTAGATCATATTTTTACCAAAGCCTAGTTTGTGATTCTGGTTCAGATGTAGCCAAAGCTTTACAGCAACAATAATTCTCATGAGGTTTGGCCCAGAGATGTTGAAAAAAAAAAATCTCACTGCTGGCAAGCTTTCTACCATTTGGAAATAAAACTGCATAAAACCAGCTCATAGATATAAGTGTCATCTAATCCATAATCTAGATGTAATTCACCTTGAACCTGAGCCCAAGCATAACCCTCCAACACCGATCCAAAGACTTCCTTGTCCCTAGCCCATCTCTGATAGTTTTCCATTTGTTTTACATGCAGAAAACAATCAAATAGCTTAGTTACAGTGGAATTTTAGCCTGAGAGTTTTTAATTATTTCCACTCTATCTTCACTGAAGATCTATTTGAAAATCCCTTCCCCAAACACACAGTGTTTTCCTGTATACCGGGAAGCCAATTTTTTAAAAGCTAACTTCTATTTCTGTGCCTGTACATTTCAGGTTCGAGCAATTGTAAAAGCAAATTTGAGCCTTCAGTTGTTTACAGGCATGATTAACATGCCGTGGGTGTCTAAGCACCTGACTGTGACCACAAATCAGTTATTTAGATTGCAAAATTATTTCAATTGCTCTCACAGTCATTTACAGATGCAAAATCAGAAGCTTAGTTAAACTCAGAATGAAAATTTCATCTAAAATGTCCACTGCCCCGCAACATTACAAGCTTCCTCTCTTCATATTAGTCTACTTCATTTTGCTATTCATGAATAGTGGAACCCAGAACTGTTGCTGATTTTGTATGCACCCTTGTGGCAGGTGACCTTTTGCAGCGTGATATGGACATTTTCACAGCTCTGTGCTATTATTATTGGCGTCATCTACTTAATTTTGTTGCCCAGCTAACTTCTCCTTCCCTTTGACCTTTCTTTGCAAGCACTCTTAGATCATTTTCTCCTCCAGATGATTTCCACTTCTTGATGCACATACAAAATATCCTAGCTTTAATTGAAGTGCAAAGAGAGCCTGACACAAATGGCATGAGTATAAAACTGCCAAGGGAAATGCAACACAGAGACAGTCACTGTACTCTTCTTAAAGTGAGAAGATCTAGTTATGATGTAATGCTACTTAAATAGAATGAGTGTCAGTAAATATCACTTAGTTTTGTTTTGAATGTGCTGTGTTTGAACGAATGTAGAAAGGAATCAGTGCTATTACTCAGCAAAAATATCTCCCAGAAGATATGAGCGAACTCAAGTGTAGAAGAAATCACACACACAGCTCTTTCACATAACTCACATTCTTTAAGCTAACACATTTGGCAGCCAAAGAACTACATTTGGAACCACTGTAAAATACTGCGGGGGATGCCCAGAGCTCTGAGCCATTGTGTTCTCTCTCTGCCTCAGGAGGAGTGGGTTTTGCTCGAGAATAGAGTGTGTGTCAGCTCCCACCCTGCCCCCATAATGTGTCTTCCTCACTAGCCATCTCGACACTCTTCCAATCTTCACATGCCTAGCAGGCAAAAGTTAGTGAACTCCAGCTCCAGAGCTCCTCAGAGATGTCATTCTTCAATACACAGCCCCATCACTGCACATTCACTGAAAATACTACATTTGTTGCTCCTTTAAACCGTCATTACATTTCAGCTCATTAATGTAGCTGGTATTTGACACTCTTATTTCAGTCACAGCACTGAACTGGTTTATAGTAAAGGTGAAACAAGATTCCACAAAAAGCCATAGCTTTAAGTGATACCAAGTACTAGGAGTAAAGGTAAAAAGGTTTACAAACAAACAAAGGTGTACAAACAAACAATGGTAAGAATACATTTTCTAAAGGGCACAGACTTAATTTAGCAAGCTGTAGTCTTCATTCAAGGTAGCTTCCCCACTAATATTCCTTTTCCAGCAATAGCTGATTAGCTCATAACCAGGCCCTGGCTTTCCTTGTCTCCTCAAGTGAATGATAATTTAGTCTTTGTGTGTGTCCTTATATCTCAAAGTCTGCCTTTCTTTCCAGGGTCAAATTGATCCCCTGGGGTTCAGTCTGCTGTCTCCTCCAGGAGACCAACTGCATCTTGATTAAGGTGTCCCCTGGTGTATTCCAATGCGATGGGTCCTGCTGCCATTTTACAATGCAACTGTCCCTATAGCAATTCCCCATGCCAAATGACTGGGAATTGTCCTTCCTTTTGTTTACCACATACGTAAATTGCAATCCCATCATCATTGATCAACCCTGCTTTGTTTGTATTTAACTCCTGGGCAGACATGTTTTCTACTTTGTTCAAATACAGACTTTACAACCCAATATCAGAAGCCATCCACACTCAGCCTTGGCACATACATTTCACAATGATATCATTGACCAGTCTGTTGTAACTTGCCAAATGATACCTCACAAGGCATATTTTGTATAAATATTTATTGCAATAGCGTGTAGGGTGTGAATACAAGGGTACCTAGAGTCACACCCAGGTCTGACATAATGCAATTTAATTCCCAGAGAACTTAAAAGACAAGAAACAGGAATCAAGCTGAAATGAGTAACACTCCAGGAAGTACAAAGGTATAATGAGATGGTGTTAGCTGTTGAAAGCATGATCTGAATATCATCAAATTCTAAACCACAAAATAGTTGGGGTTTGATCAAACTGTAACAAGCTAAAACTCCATGCAGAGCAAAACATAGCATAAAAGCATTAAAATCTTTGAAAGTGAAAGCCTCACCATCTTAGTGCTGATCTATAGATGGCCTTGTGTGGGTGTGCCAAAGAGGAGAGAAAGTGTAAGAAACTCCCATCATTTCACCACACCTGCTAGGTGTAGTTCAGCTGTCTGCGCACAGGAGCACAAAATATAGTGACCTCCTAGCACTAACCAGGCCAGAATGGGTGTGGCTATGGTCCAACCTTCCTGCACACTGGTAAGTGCTTGCAGGTGAGCACAGTTATACCTTTTTAAAAGATATAGCAAGACCTACTCCTGATCAGACTTCCCAGGCCCTCTGTTCTGTATTATACAGGTGTAATAGCTCTGTCTACCATTGACGGAGATCTAGATATGCTTTAAAGGTTTTCAGGACCTTAATATACAAGAAACACCTAACTATTTACATGAGCACCTCACAATCATTAATGGATTTTATCCGCAATACCTGTGAGAGGTAGGGAGCCATTATCCCCATTTTACAGATGGAGAATTGAAGCATGGGGTAGATTAAGGCCCAGACCGCAAAAAGATGTAGGCACCTTACTCCTATTGAAATCAATGGGAGTTAGGCCTCTAAAACCTTTAAGGATCTGGGCCTAAGTGCCTTGCCCAAGATCACACAGGAAGTCAGCGTGTGAGCAGGGAGTTGAACCTAAGTCTTACAAATCTTAGTGTAATGTCCGTTCCAGTAGCCCACCTTCCTACCACTGTGCTCTAACTGCCTATCCAACAGCTCTGAAAGAGAAGACAGATACACTGCTCATGTGCACACTTGCCACTGAGTAACACTATATTATTGAAAATCCCAGAGAAAGTATTTTACTGTTCATCTGAATGTCAAACTGGAGAGTGGCTGGCACATGTACTACCAAGGGGTGAGTTATTCTGTGCTTCTTTCTTTCTCACTCTTTTTAAAGAAAAACATGTAAATTCCTTTAAGGAATATTACAGCATTTCTTTAGCTCCTGGTTTCTTTCTGAAGTTGCAGGCAGATTTCATAGTGAATGCATGTATCTTTCCCTCTCATCCCCCTAAGGGGCCTCCAGTTTGAAGCATTTCTTTTTTGGAGTGCCCAGTAGGTCCCTTCCAGGGTTAATTTGTACCTGTTGATCATCCAGTACACAAGCAGGATTTCTGCTTTTTTAGATAAAGGAGAGAGTTCCGTTCTTTGTATCAATACTGAACAATTAACAGTGACCTGAGCCAAAACTGCAGGCGAGTAGTTCAACACTCAGGTTACAAGCCGGAATAGCATTCACAGTATCTATCCCATAATACTCTGTTTACATGGTAGAGGTTACAGGGCATAAAGCCACACATTCTCAGCTGAGGGTGCAAACTGGCTGCAGAATCAGGTAGACATATTTTGTCACTTAACTGGACAGCTTGGTTGCAAAAAACGTTCATTCTCGGTAGAATTAGTTGCTAGACAACTTATTTAAAGAAGATTACAAACAACATGTTACCAAGCACCATCCAGGCAGTTGGGAATATCCAGTATACTCCCAGTTATCCAAATAGCAATGGGAACATGGATTTTATTCAGATACTCAGGAATTTGGATCATTGAGAGGGCAGGAGCCATTCAGCAGCTGAGTGGCCTCCCCTGCAGCCTGGGGCTTGTCCTCTGCCTCTTCCTCACCGTCCTGACCAGGGGTTTCTGCTCTTCCCACCAGGACTGCAGTCTTCTCTGCACCTTGCACCTGCAAGGATTGGGTGTCCCCAGCCCGGTGGCAGCCAGGAAGCCCACTGCAACTCTGCTGTAATGGCCCCACTTACTCATTCCTGTGACAGTGGTCTGCCACAGGAGCCACTGAGCAGCAGTGTGGCTCCCCTGCCACAGAGTCTAGTCCTCCTCTTTGCAGTCCTGGCCCAGGGTCTCTGATTAATTATTTGAACCTCTGCATTATCCAAATCCGTCCCTTGTCCCCAAGCATGAGATACCTGCCTTCTGCAGCATGCATCTCATGCTGCAGGGACGAGGAAGGGGCTCAGATAAGGGGAGGTTCGGATAATAGGGTTTTGGAAAAATAGAAGCTGTAATTTATGAAGGGAAATTATGGCTAGATGGAGCCCAGAGCTGCTAAAATGTCGGCCCTCCCCGAACTGACTTTTCCTCTCTTTCTGGTATCCTCCAGCCAGACTCTTGTCTTTCTTCCACTCCTGGGTCCTTGATCTTTCTTCCAGGTGAGGCAGAGCTGCCTCTCCCTGCAACCAGCAGCAATCAGCTGTGTGCTGTACTGTTTCCTGAGTCAGTCACTGCTCTGATTGGGCACCCTCTGACTTGAAGTCCCAGTTCCAAAGATCCTGCCTTAATCTACTGTTAGAAATGGGAAACTGCCTTGAGCCCTGAATGTTACTCAAGGGCAGATGGACAAATACCCACACCAGGTATTTAATATCAGTAGATATGCCCAGCTTCCCTACACCTGAAACCTGTACAAAGCAGTGAAAACCTCCAAAGATAAGTACCCCATAGCAGCCAAATTCCTCTCACAGCATATGTATTTTTAAAAAAATAAACACTAAGAATGGGAAATAGTTAAATATCAGAACTTTTTTCCCCCAAATAGAACATTTAAACATTTCTAAATCAGATTAAAAAAATAAATTACAAAATGCTATTCTGGCACAATTTTCAGCCTCTCCCGCTATGCACGTGACTCTTTGAACACATGCAGCACAGGGCTTTTGCAAGAATGCATCCCTACAAGCTTCAATGTGCAAATGTATAAGATTCTTTGCAAGCTGACCCTAAAAGTTTTATACATAAACATGAAATGGCAAAAACAAGTGCAAAAGCAATTATTTTAGATCCAGATCCAATGCTCACTGAAGTCAAGGGGAATCTTTCAATGAATCCAGTGGAAATGTACCTATGGATTTAGCTTAGGACCATAATTATTGTTCTCTGCTGTGGGCTTGAGTAACATATAGCAGGGCTGGTGAGAAAACAAGCCTTCCTTTTCACAGAAAATTACAAAGTTTCAAAACCTTCATGACAATGTTTTCCTCAACTCCAATCCCTTTCTGTGAAACATTTCAGTTTTGACAAAACAGCATTTTTGATGGTAAAAAGCATTGTGCTGAAGCATTTTTGACCAGCTGTAACATACAGTTCTGCATAACAACAAAGAGAGAGGGAGGGAGAAAAGAATTGTGATTCACTATAGATATACAGGATGTAGAGAGAGGCCACACACAACTAGTAAGAAGACAGGGTGAAATCCAGAATAGACTAAGAGATGAATTCTTTCAGCTGGGTATCAATGTGCCTCTTCTGTAACAATAAAGGCTTTAAAAGCTCTCAGACAGCCAACATGTCTGACAGGGAGGCTATTTTGGGTTAGTACTATTGAAATCTGGAAGGGAGATAGTAGGAGCTCCAGTAATGGATACACTGTCTTATTAATACCCAAATTTAGTTTACTAAATATTCGTGGAATATCTGTACTCTTTGCAAAACATAGTGGTATTTTAGGTTTATGCTTGCATTGTATCTAATCTGCTTACAGAGGCCTTTGGTTACAGCCAGGCATGACCCAAGACACTTTCCTTTAATAAACGGGTCCCTTAAAATTACCTTCTTGTTATAGAACACCTAACCCAAGTGAGAAGAAGGTTCAGAAAGGGGATGTCATTAATATCCCGCTGACAGATATCCTGCTTATTGAAGCTGACAGGCTTCTCTTGCAAACTGACTGGCTGCAATTATGAGGACATTACCTTGTACACTTGAGGCCCTGCCTCAGCAAGCACAATAAATGTTGCTCAGCTTTCCGTGCTGCCTGTCCTTGGTGCATTGAATCAGCATTTCTGGGCGTATTACAGTTCTTCTGAAAAAGAGAGACTTCCAGAGATGTGGAGCCAGCACTTCTTCCACAGAGCAGGATGTATAGAAATGTTGAGTTATAATGGTAAAGGGCATATGGCAGGAAGGAGAATTTTAGAGACCATTGATAGCTGGGACATGGCTTTATGACTCCATCTATTTAAAACTGGTCAATGTTGTAAAGTTGTAGAAGGTACACATCCAGTTCTCTACTTGGACTAAGGTGTGCCACATCTAAAACCCCATCATCACAGTACTTTGCATTTATGCATCATCCTTCCTTTCACAATTAATCAAGCCTCATGCAGTAACATGCCTGGGAGTCAGGTATTGTTACACCCTGTTCATGGATTGTAAAGTGAGAGACAGAGATGGGGGGAGGGTAAATGTTCATATATATGTGCACCTGTGGACACACATACAGAGGAGCAAGTGTTAGACCATTCATCCCCCAAACCCCTTGTCACTGAGTATCTGTAAATCAGTTGTACTTGGTCCCAAACAAATGAAAGTGAAAGAAGTAAAGCTTTAATCCCAGACTTTGTAGAAGTTTTTTGTACGTGGGTGGCTTTGTTTTTGCCAGATACACAATTAACACTGGTTGAAAGGATTTGTGCTAGTATAATACTATCATCAACACAATTATGATTTGTAACAACAATTGTTTTCTAAATTGAAATAATTACACTGAAGAAAGATAATGAGATAACTTTATTGGTTTACTTTAGTCCTACAAAGTGAACTTTAGGTATTTGTAGCTGTGATTTAAAACTCAAACAAGTGCTCATAATCCCAGTTCCACTGTGTGCCAGCTACAAGGAACAAATGCAATTTTATCTCCAAGGGCAGCAGTTTAGCTCTCTGTATCTTCCTCCACTCTTTTGGAGCTCACTTCTGCCACACTTACTCACACAGAGTAGTACCTGACTCCACAAAAAGTCCAACTGAAATCATTGCCGCTATTTATGTAGTAAGGGACTAATCCACATTATGTAAAAATTGTCAGAATCTGGCCCCTTAATTATAATCTTGTAAATTGTTTATAACTTTCCTACCCACCAAGCAATCGAATTGCTCTGCTTGTTCTAGAACATGGGAGAATGGTGATCCAGAACAAAGAAGTGAGCAAATAAACACATTCACCCCAGTCTGTGAACTGGCCTAATATGTTAAGTCATTGTTATATGGGGAGGTGAACACCATTTTAGTTGTGATAATGCTTGATAATGAGAGAGTTTAGTTGAAGGTGAAGAAATCCTTTAGGGGCCTGACCCCTCCCCCACCTCTTCTAAACAAGTTAATAAAGAAACTTTACCAGAGTGCCTTAATCTGCTTATTTTCAAAGTATCCTCTGAAGAGATCTGTGACAAACAGGCATATCCTGATTTCATACCTTCCTAAATCAAGAGCAAATCAGTTTCATCAGTGTAAAAATGGTGTAAGTGTGAGAGGAATCAGGCCCATCGATATCTCTATAGGAAATATACTGAAAGCATAATTGCATTTTAATACCTATTCTTTAAATATTATTATATAAAATATGTTATACTTGCAGACTTGAGAAAGAAATTGAAGCTCTGGAAAAAGAAGAGATGAAAATCTCAGTTAATGAACAGGCAATTTTAAAGAAGCTTAAATCAGTTGAGAGAACAGCAGAAGATATCTTAAAGGTTGGTGTTACAACACTTCGGAAAACAGGACTCTTTACTAAAATCTATTTGTTATAATAATGAATTAAAGAGGAATTGAATGGATCATGAGACTGATAATGAGATATGGGGTATTTCACCTCATTAGTTCAAATCTAACACAGAAGAGTGACCAAAAGATTATAGTATCCAATGGCTACATGATCTATATGTAAAGAGTTTGGTGGTTTCAGCCCATTACTCTATGGAAAAAATATCTACAGCATATCACGAAATCACACACTGCAATTGTCAGCTTTGCAGGCAATCTCAGCAGAGAGGGCAAGGAATGAATAAGGAGCATGGACACTGAGCTACCTAAACCCTTGAGGTGGTCACTCCAAGCAACTATATTGTGACAACTAGTTTGTCTCTCTAGTATCCTGGGACTGACAGGGCTACAACTACACTATATTGTTCACCTGTCATAGATCCTAAGTGCACTTACAATAAAAATTGTATGGTACCATTAATCATTAGTAAGCTACGCTGACAAAATGTCAACAGCATTTTTTAAAACCCTCTTATCTCCCTCTTGAAATAAAAGAGAAGCCTTAACCCATAACTTCAGGAAAACCCTAGCTAAACAGATTTTCAGCAATATGCCTGAAAGTCAACAAACTTGGGGCCAGAGTGCACAACACTTGCTCATGCAAATAGACTCACTGACTTCAATGAGATTACTCACAGCCACAATTGCCCGGTGGCTTTGTCAGCTCCAGGGGGAAAAGTAATTCCTGAAGTGAGGGCCCTCCACTAAGAACACCCGGTCCTCTACACTCCAGAAGTACAAATCTATGGGTTGTTCTCTAGTGCCACGTGAAACTGTGAGAGAGAGGCCATCAGGAGCCAGACTCTAAGGGGATAGATAAAGCATGCTGGCAGAGTGGAGTGGGAAAGCTTGCCCCACCACTACAACTGTCCTGTTGAGAGGCTGTTTCCATTTCCAGATATCTTCCAGTTCAAACTGAGCAACACAGAAAGTTAAAGAGTTGTGCAGTAGAAAAGTCTCTGTGTTTTGAGTTAATTTCTTAAAACTGAAATAATCACATATCACATTTTGTTGTTCTTTCTTCATAGTCTGTGAAGGTAGCTAAAGCAGAAATTCAAGAAGGTATGTTCAACAGAAGCATTTTATATTAAAAAAAATTTTTTTAATGTTTGTTGCATGAAGCCAATGAAAAGTACTGTGGATCTCCTATTTATTTATTTTTAACAGAGCCAGTGGACTACATATATACCAATATACCCGACCTTCCAAAATCCTTCAGACCTTCTGCACTGAAAAGGGCAGGACAGGCAGGAACTGAGGATGATGAGGAAAACAGAAGAGGTACAGATTGGTAGTAACTTTAGAAAGAGTGCAGATTTGTAATGGTTCATAAGCCTCTTAAAAAATTAAAGCTAACTTATTTAGGGAAAGGATCGAGAGACTACAGATAATAGGCATAATTCTCTTCTTACTTACACACAGTAACTCCATTGTAGTCAGTTGAGTGGCACTGCTGTATAACTGATGTACCATTGAGAATGAGGCCCCATGTTTTCTAGCACTTTCATCCAGCACTGACTTACTGTACTTGATGTAACCCTATCTGGTTCTGATAGTAGTCCACATAATGCATTTTCCATGAGCAATTATGCCTGCTGAGTAACCCAAATCTAACCACCCCCTGACCTCCGCAAAGCTTCCTGTCTCCCACTGTCTAAGACCAAGACTCTACTCCTGCGTAGCATTACACTCCCTCGATTCCCATTGACTCCCACTGCTTGGCACCTTGTAGGAGCTGGCCTCAAGTTTAACCTGGCTTTCTCATTTGGTGTTGCATATTAGAGCCTCAAACAGCTGATTTTCTATCAGAGATGAGTCCCAACCAAAATATTATTTCTTAATATCTTCAAACTTTGAGGAGGACAGCAGGGGATAAAGTGGGGGTTCAATCTCAGAACCCAGATCTGGATTCAAATGACAAGGTTGACCATTTTTGCTATTCTATGCTGAACCAAAAGCTTAGATCTTAGTGCATGCCTCATTCTTTGGTGCCTTAGACTCAGGATCCAAATTCTGTGGCACAGGACAACAATCTCTGCTGACAATTGGACTACGAGATTTGACAGTTTATCCAAACCACCTATCATAAGGATAGGATCTAAATATTTGTTGCAGCTACTATGTTATCAATGTTAAGTTCTTATTTCTCTTAACAGCATTGTTTGCCATGGAAATTAAAGTTGAGAAAGACATGAAGACTGGAGAAAGCACAGTTTTGTCTACCATACCTCTTCCGTCTGATGAGTTTAAAAGTACAGGAGTAAAAGTCTATGACGATGGTAGGAAGTCAGTCTATGCAACGTGGTCCAACGGCAGCATAACACACAATGGCATAGATGAGCTTGCACCTGTTGAGGTGGAAGATCTTTTAAGAAAAGCAACTGAAAAAAATGCTAAATCTCCTACAGAGTATCATGAGCCTGTGTATGCAAACCAGTTTTATAGGCCAACAACTCCCCAGAAAGACAAATTAGTTCCTGGACCAAATTTGGAAGACACTGTTAAAAAAGAGACTAATGAACTTGGCAATCATCAAAATGAATCTTTCTATAACAAAGGCAACAGGCAACATAATGAAGAAAATGGTTTTGATCTTCCCAAAGTAATACTGCCAAAGTCTCCCTCTCCGGGGTCTCAGCAAAAAGAGGGAAAGGTACACATTAATCCAAAAAACAGGATAATACATAATGACAAAAGAGGAGCTCTACAAAAGGATTTGGAACCCTATCAGAAGATAAGAGAGAATCATTGTGAGGCAATGTTTATGAACTCAGAGAATACCAGTGAAAAGTCTCCTGTAACTCAGGATGCTGATGAAGACATTAGGTACAGCATTGTTCAAGCTGTGCCATGTTATGTGGATGATACAGAACCTGTTACAATGATTTTCATGGGTTATCAGCATGTAGATGATTATGAAGAAGCAGCAGCAAACAAAAACTTGTCCAGATATGATGGAATTATCCGTGCGGAACTGGTTGTCATTGATGACGATGATGAAGATGACAGCAACTCTGAGAGACCATCGTATCATCCTGTAGGCCATTACAGTCAAGTTTACCAGCCACCCAGCAAGCAAATAGCAGAAGTTCCACAGAGGATCCCGGAGGACAACCTAGGTGGAAACATGAATAAATCATCCCACAAAAATTCCATATCACTGGAAGAACAAGAACAAAGTTTGAGCTCTATGTACCATACTCATCTTGATGGCCAGCTATCTGGAGACGGTACAGAGGATCCCTCGTTAACAGGTAATAAAAAAGGAAAATCATGTCACTGCTGTTCACTCATGTAACAACTGATTGCATCACTCTTTTTTCCAACTAACAATCCTTTTCACTTTCCCATTCTTCTGCTGTCTTATGGACAATTACACAATTATTGGTCAATGTCTTTACTCTTTTTATTTGTTAACGTATGCTAATCTGAATTTTTAGTACTTTGGAATGCTTTTTTCACCTTCAGCAATGCTCTAGTTGGCATATTTTGAAATAATGATCATTTTGAAAATTAATTTCCAAAAACCTATTTCCACAATGTTCAAAGATTAAAAAAATGAAACAGAAATTTAACACTCTTGATTCTTCTAGAAATGCCAATTTAAAATACTTCTTTTGACATATGATGTATAAGAATACATTCACTTTGCTTCCGGTGACTAATAGCATTGCTTCTTACACTATGTATCTCCTTTTTGGGACATATCTGTGCCTGTGTTCTAACTACTTCCTGTATAATCTAATTTATGCCTTAAATTAGAAAGACTGTTTAGCAAGCAGCTTTACATTCTTCTTGGATCAATTTTGCCTACCTTGCCTTGACTATGTTTATGCAAATTAATGTTTTTTCTAGCCTGATTTATTTAGATATTTTTATAGTTTTTAAAATATGACAAAATGCCATTTTCCTGTCTGTATATTAACTTCAGTCTGTCTGTATTGTCTATCTGTCTTTATTTATTAAAATACCTTACTTTTTTCTAATCTGTTAACATCTACAGTCTTGCACTCTTTCTTGCTGTACAATTTTATAAAAATGTTAAAAAGAAATCCTCAAATAGCAATAGTTGTCTATCAAAGTAAGCGAATATGTTTTATATTTATACTATAATTTAGCTATCAGTGAAATATATCTAAAGAATAAGAGGAGCATGTTTCACTCAACTGGTAAAGGTTATATTACATTTAAAAGAAAAAGATATCATCATAATATAACTCAAATGTATTCAATTGCATCCTGATCCTGTACCCCTCCCACCCTCCAAAATTCCCAGTAGTTTTGATTGCAGAAGACATGCAAGATTGGACCTTAGCTAACAATCCACTGGTGATCTAGCAATAGTTAGAATGTTAGGAAAGGAGTAGCAATTTAAATGTAAATATCTCCACAGGACATGGATACTTCATTGTAGCAAGCTAGCAATTTCAAGTAATATTGCCTGAGTATCACTGTACTTGGAGAAGCTTCTGCATAGCTATTGTGAAAGGATGCATTCACTTATTTCATGTTCGCATGGTGCAGTCATGCACCATGCAGCCAGAAATTTTAAAGTTTACTTTTCTTTCACTTTCAGAAGCTGAATTTCTTTTGGCAGATAGAAATACACTCACAGGCTGGTCCTGCATCATTTTAACAGTAAACTAACAATTATTTCAGTGGGAATAAAGCAAGCCTTAAATGTAGTTCTTTTAAACCATTCTTATCTTTGCCTAATTCCACTGATTTAAAATTTGTATAAGAGAGAGGAGAAACAGATCATTGGATGTAATCCTAGCCCCATAGACATCAATAGAAGTTTTGTCATGGACTTCAATGGGGACAGAATTTCACCCCCTATGTGCAATACTATCTCTAACAGCGTATTTTAAAATTCCCAGTGGAACATGGAACAGGGCCACATCCCTCTCCTTCCCCCATCTTTTTGTCACCACCCCTTGCCCTATTAGATGGTGGAAAAAGCCAGGAAATGACTAATTGTTCCATACAGCCTTGTAGTCATACTGGTAGTTCTAAAAAGGAAACAAAACCAGGAAAACCTCTTATATCCAAAGTAACAATGTATTACAAAGGGCTACTGCTTAGAGAAAGAAAAAAAACTGTTTACAAATCAATAATTCGCTCAAATCCAACTACCAAGTTCATCCTGGTAACTCCACTGAAATCCGTGGAGTTACCCCAGGGATGAATCTGGCACATTACCGTTAATTGTTATCGCATTGCAAGCATGAAATATATGGCAGAATGCAGATTAAAACAGAGCCGGAGACATACAATTCTCCCCCTAAGGAGTTCAGTCACAAATTTAATTAATGGATTTTTTATTTATTTTATTTTAAAAACGAGCATCATCAGCATGGAAGCATGTCCTCTGGAATGGCGGCCAAAGCACAAAGGGGTATACGAATGTTTAGCATATCTGGCACATAAATACCTGGCAATGTCAGCTACAAAAGTCCCATGTGAACACCTGTTCTCACTGTCTAGTGACATTGTAAATAAGAAGTTGGCAGCAGCAGCATCTCCCATAAATGTAAACAAACTTGTTTCTCTTAGTGATTGGCTGAACAAGAACTAGGACTGAGTGGACTTGTAGGCGCTAAAGTTTTTCATTGTTTTGTTTGAATGCAGTTATGTAACAGCAAAAGAAAAACCCAGAACCCACATTTGTAAGTTGCACTTTCACAATAAAGAGGTTGCACTACACACTTGTATGAGGTAAATTGAAAATCATCTTTTATCATTTTACAGTACAAATATTTGTAATAAAAAATATAAAGTGAGCAGTGTACACTTTGTATTATGTGTTGTAATTGAACTCAATATATTTGAAAATGTAGAAAAACATCCAAAATTTTAATAAATTTCAATTGGTATTCTACTGTTTAACAGTGCAATTAATCGCAATTAATTTTTTGGAGTTAATAGTGAGTTACCTGCAATTAATCAACAGCCCTAGTTTAAACTAAACCACTAAGTGAAGGCTATAAACAAAGAGTTTAGTTTAATTACTCACATTTGCTTTTAAACTTGTCACCTATCCCAATCAAGAACCATACAGCTGTTTGCTCTGCATTAAATTAACATTAAAGAAAAAAAATTAATAAGCTTTGAAATTTAGCCCAGCTATCTTCTAAAAGTGTTAATGGATTCATTCTCTGTACTTTGTCTATGCTGTGAAATTACCAGCACTAATCCTTTCTACTAATTTCTTTCTATAATACTAAAATAATGCTTAGTCTGTTGGATCTAACCATTCGGGGTAAGTGCATTCTTCCTTATTCTAAACAAGGAGATTTTGATTCAGAAGCAGAAAGCTAATCATACTATTCACTGAGGTTTTCTGTTCTCTTTTCTATCCACAGCTCTGAGGATGAGAATGGCAAAGCTGGGGAAAAAGGTGATTTAACAGCTGGAATGACATGGAACTCACATTTAGGCTTTATTAATCAAAAGAGAATAAAAGTTAAGACTTCCTTTATGCCTGTTTTTCTGGACTTTGTGTTTTGCTTATTCTAAAATATAAGTGTGTATTACATATATGCAGCCCTGTCCCTCTGCAGAAACCCAGTGACTTCACTAGGATTCCTCCCAGACATAAGGGGGCATCTGCATGGATAAACAGTGCAAATCAAATCCTGCAGTCCTTACACCTAAATAAAACTACTACTGATGTCAATAGGAAATTTTCCTACATAAGAACTGTCAACTTTGGCCCTATATGAGCATACTGATATATACCTACACCCACATGCTCTCTCTCTCACACACACACACACAAATAGTTGCCATGAATACAGCACGGATAAGCAATTAAACACCCCTTGAGGAAATTCCAGTCTTCAATTTTCACACACATGCACACACTCGAAAGTGAACCAACCCAATTGAAGATGCTGTTGCAATGTATTTCTAGTGAAAGTTTATTAAGTTAATGTAAAAAAGAAAAAAGCAGCAATTTAAGGTAGAAATATGATGGAATGTAAATATGCAGATAGATTCCCATAGCATAAATAGATGTCGCACCACTGGACTCTGATGGATTGGTAGCAACGGACAACAGCTGAGGACTTGGCTCAAAAATGTTTTAGTCAATAATTACAGTTCAGGTTGTAGCATACTATCAGGAGGCTCTTTCAAGTCAGCCGCACCCCCGCAGGGACGTAAAAGCAAATCCAAGTTCTCCCTCATTAGGTGGTAACGGTCTGTCACCATGCTGGCTGTGGGTGGGCGTTCTATAACTGTACTCCTACACATGGGAAGTGAGCAGGCAATAGCTAGTGCTAAATCTGATGCTAGACTTAGGTGCAACTCACACAAAGCACCCCATTGTGCTTGGCAAGCCCAGCTCTGTTTATTTAGCTCCCCTGCTGCCCCACATGCAGTGAGCCATCATCATACCTGACACAAACACCTTCTGAGATATACACATGGGTGCTTAAAATGTAGGGCTGCAAAATCTCAAATGTTAGAACTTGGCCAAATGCAAGAAAATGAACAAATAAAACTGAATAAGGTTTAAGCTGGCGGGTGGCAGTTCTTTTCCACTTGCATTGTTTTCTCTCTCCTTCCATCTTTAGTAATCTTACATTCTCCTATTTTTTTGCTTTTCCCTTTTGTCTGTTTTCTCCTTCTAATCTGACCACCCCTGCTCTCCTAGTACCACACTCTCTCTCTCAGGCATTTTCATCCTAAGAAGATGGAGTCCCTTCCTTTCTCCTCCTGTGCTGGGGGACTCCTTGGTTCCTTATCACCTCACATTCACCATCCCCAAAAAGTTCTGGGATAAGGAAGTTGGAAGTCAGAGGCATGGGGGTGTAGGAGAAGGGGATGGGATTGGCTTCACTTTAAATCTGGAGAAGTTTAACTCAGTGTTACAGCTGGGATAAGTTTGCTTACTAAGACAACTCCATCCATGCAGGACCAGTCCAAATGCTAGTTGGGGTGCTGAGTATACCCATGGTTAAGCAGGGGTAGAATCCTCAACAGGCTGACATGCAATGAGAGAGAGGTTCTATGACTGACTACAGGACCCCTCCAGTCCTCATGCATCCCCTCTCAAAAGGATAAGAGTGGGGGAAAAAGGACCAGCAGCAGTAGATTTCACCCCTACCCACAAGCAAACAGACAGCCTTCACAGAGCTCACTGTGGCCGAGGACCACAGACTCAGCAAGGCCTGAATTCTAGTAGGGCCTAAAGATCCTAAAGATCCTAGATAAAGGGCCAGAAGATTAGGTCTTCTGGAAGGAAAAGAAATATTCTCTTTGCAGCGAGAGAAAGGATGGAGCTTTTCCTAAAGTAATGCCGCCCGTGCATATTTAGCAAATTAGGAGGCTAGGAGCCATTTGATGATGTACCTGACTCTGTATATTAAGTACTGTAATTTAAGTATTTTTCCACAATGTAAGGAAAATGCTCAAGTATTAATGCCCAATTTAAATATACTTCAGACAATCCAAATCAGTCAACAGAACATAAACATTGCTTGAATTCATGAGAAATGCGTGGTACAGTGCCCCAGGAACAGGCTGCCTGTGTTGCCACAGCTGGGAGAAATATGCTGCCCCCACACCCTCAATACCTGTGGCCAGACTCTCCTTAGCAAAACAATCACCGGCATTAGTTTTTCAGTGGTAGCATCGTTTCTACAGTGACTTATCTCCTCCCCATCTCAGCGCACACAAGAGCTCAGTGCATCACAAAACTGAAGGGCAGCAGGGTGGGGGGCATTAAAAGACGACTGGGATTTTCCTTGCTATGGGGGGGAGATGAGAGAGGAGAATCATACACAGGATCATGTACATAAGCTTCCCCAGCACCATTAAATAAAGACTTTTGGAACTTAACCCTAGTGAAGTTGTACAGGTGAAAATAGAAGCTCTGTCAACCTATCGCAGTCAGTTCAACCATGACCTCTTAAGTAAATACCAGTTTCACTACATGTATCTGTGAAATACATTCAGTTTATTCACTCGCTTATCTAATATTCTGATATAGTTCTAATAAGCTCCTTTAGGATAAGTTTCTTTTTATTGACCCGCTTTAGTACATATCTCCCATACCTAGGCCCCCACATCTACAGTTCTAAAAATTGGGGAGGGGAAAAAAAAACCCCACACCTAACAACCTGTACAAGCTCCCGCTGTATACAATATTAAATTAAAGTTCTGTTGAACAGTTTTCATAGTCAAGAGAATTGACAGTCTCCAGCACCTTTACAGCATCACTTGTGTGTATTTTCACCACTTCATTTTTCCTCTAAAGTAGACCAGGGTGAAACACTGCTTCAGCAATAGGACTTTTGCATTAAGGAGCAAACTGTGGCCCTATTGACTTTATTGGCCCAGGAGTGTGTTTACACTGCGCCTCGGAATGCTTCGTTTCCTCTTTGGGAATATTGGAGGGTGACAGAACTTCAGCATAACAGAAGAAATGACTAGTAACCAAAGCACCGATCCTTAAACCCTAACTCATGGGAGCAGTTCTGTTAACATCAATGACACAATGTAAGTGGAGCCAGAATATGGCTTTAAAGGAGAAATGCACTGCCACAATGGAACTATTCATGTGATAAATTACATCTTGTGTCACAAAGAGTTGGAAGGAAGGGGTCCTGCTCACCTTCTCATTGGAGTAGTCCCACTGAAATCTATCAGGTTTCACACAGGAGTAAGGAAGCAGGATTTGATGCTGGTAGTAAAGTAATGTAGTTCATGTTTGATGTAATGACTGGCATGGAGGAAGTAAAAAATCAGTATGCCTAATTCTATGCTCCCTTACACAGGCAAAATTCCCCTGGACTTCAGCTGGGAGTTTTGACTGTGCCATGATCAATCAGTCCCACAGAGTTAGTTATAATTTTGATTGAATGTAATTTAATAGCAAGATATAACCGTAGAAAGAGACAGCCTAACAATAATTCACCCACCTTTATTTAAAGCTAGATTACCAAATGATTGGAAAGGAATACTAATAGCACTCAAGGGCTCTGGAAATAAACCTGCTGCCAGGGCCATCTGTTCTGCTGCTGCCATGGGATGGTCCATTAGTCTTTAAACAGAGCTATAACACACCCGAGCAGTGTTTTGTACTCCTCCCTGTGCTGAGCCTGGTCCAACACCCATTGTCATTAATTCAGAAACTACTATCTTCACTGGGTGTTATTTAAAGTCTCTGCACAATGGGCCTAACCAAGGAGCACCAAGTGATAAATGTTAGCAGAATGATCCAGTGATTTTTTTTCCCCCTTTTGAGATGAGGTGGTTAGTCTCACTATCATCTGGGAAGGTGACATGAGCAGCAATCCCTGGAAACCTTTTTGGGGAAGGCCAGTAGTGCAAGAGATTATTAAAAAAAGAAACAGACCTTTAAGGTTTAAAAGTTGAATAGGTTTTCTTTTGTAGGAAGGAATCGTACACAATATTTTTAATTTAGAAAATAAAATTCATAATTGTACAAAAATGGTGTCAGAGAGAAAAGCAGCAGCAGATCAAAGGAGAATTTTCTAAATTAAGCTATTCTCTTGCTTTTATTTTGAAGTGTCTTTATCCCACTAAAAAGACAACAGACAAACTTTGAAATTAAAGTACTTATATTAATGTTTAAAAAAAAAAAATCAAGAATGTGTTCACATTTCCATGACATAATGGACAATGTTTGAGGTATCAGAGTACACAGCACATACAGCTATCAGTGTAAAAGCCATGCAAAAGAACTCAACACTGATAATTAAACAAGAATAAAAACCCAGTGAAACATCTGGTTTCACAGCTTTTTCGTCTGTAAGGAAATACATTTATATGCAGAGTCCCTAGTGACTTTAGAGCTGATCTGGTCATATGACAGTAGGGTAGCAGTGGTTCCCAGGCTCCTAAGACTGGAAATCCCCATATTCCATTGCAATCTAGTCCCATATTCACATACCAGTATAGTTCCTGATATTTCTTTCCTTCTGTATCCACACCTAGGGTTTTTGGCAAGTACTTATTTTTTTTGCTTGGTGGGGTTTTTTTGGGTTGCCCCACTCCCTCCTTTCTGCTGCTGGTGGTTCTTCTTTCCCATTCCTACACCCACTTGAAGACCACCATTGCTACCCATGAGGTTACCAATAGCAGGTTGGGGCTGAAACACATGCTTGTGCGGCTGATAGCTCTGGAGGAGCCAAGAAGAAAATAAGCTTGAACCAACAGCTTGAGCCTGTAGTCCTCCACTGAGCAGCTCCTTTAACCAACTACATTAGTGGGTACCGGATGGAGGGAGTACAGATAGGTTATACAGGAGACAATAGATAGCCACCACTTAATTCCCACCTGTGACAAATTCCACAGCTACATCATGCTTGTTAAGAGAGCGGAGGGTGGACAGGTCTGGATTCATATACCTTTCTTCATCCCCAATCTCACCTCTCACAGCTAGTCAGGTATTCCCTGGTTGGCAAAATATTCTGTTATAACATACCTAAATCTTTGCGCTTTGAAAGTAAGCCGTTCAGGGTTCGCAGGGGGTATTATTGCAGTGATCACTAGTAAAACACTGGCAACTATATAGTCAAAGCTTTCTAGAAGCAGAGCTACTGCCACCCCTAGAGAAACCCACAAAACAAACAAACAATTTAAAACAAGTGGAGAGAGAGAGTTGTTTTTATCTAGCCAATATTGCTTATGGGAATCCCTTACTGCTCAAACTGGGGAGAGGCACATTTCCCCCGGGGAGGGGCACCCCCATACACCCGGTCTCTCTAGTATTCCCATGCACATGAAGCAAAAGGTCATTATGTTGGATAGACATGCTAATTTCAAAAAAAAGAGCTGTGGGGGAAAGCAACTTCTATCAGGTTAACCAAGAGGTCAAGGAAACTCTTCGTTTCTATCTAACAGTACCATGTTTAATCACAAAGTGATGGAGCAGATATTTTGACTTAAGTGGCCAGAAGACACTGACTATCTAGAGACACTGTGGCACAGTTTTGCTAAAAGTTTCCCATAATGAGTTTTGCAGTGTGTCTTCTCTTTATATTCAAAAGATTTTTTTTTTTTAAAATCTTGTGATTGATGCAAGCAATGACAAAGTTACAGGACTGAAGCTCAACCCACTGTGTGTGTTATATGGAACTGCTCTTAGAGCAGAAAGTAGTTTTTGCATTTAACTGCAGAGAAATATGCCAATGTAGTCCTTGATGAATCAACTTGTGTTTGTAAAAATCATTCTAAGATTTTTGGAGTGCACAATACTAACATCACATACTTTAAATAAGAACCATTAGGCAGTACATTATTCATTAAGCAATATGGTAAACTGAACTATGTGACAAGCAGATTTAGGACTGGTCTATTCAGTATTCCAAATAATGTATGTGTAGGTTAAGAGAATGACAACAAAAGATCAAAACAGTGATTTCCACCCCTACCAACCAGTAGTTATCATCATACCCGCTCAGCCTACACACTTCAAAACAAAAAGTTAAATTACTGGATTAAGAGAGTTATTGCAGTCCTTACTCAGGGAAAGACTCCCATAAAAAAAAAATATCAAAGATTGATGTTGCAGTCCTGCCCAAACTGTCTTTAGACTCTAAACATACATTCTCTCTGTTGATGATCATGAGAGCACAGACTGATGAAGTCTTCACACACACACAATTATTCTTCAAGTGTAACTTCAGGAAAGTATTGCGGCAACACTGGAATCTGTAATAATTCCTTGAGTGGTGCTTCACTCTTGATTTCACTGCAAATGTTCAACATCTAATGTCCTTGCCAGAAATTCATAGTTGGTGGATTGCTGCCAGGAAGGTAATAAGGAATGCTGTATTTCCACAGATGTAGATGGTTAACACAATCTCTTTAAACGTATGACCCTGCAAGAGAAAATACACGTTTTACAATTACAGTGTTGTAAAGAAAAGCACACACCGTGAAATACTTTCCAAGGTAGCAACTTGCCTCTGCCTCTGCCGACGTAAGCGACTGCAGAATTTGTATTCTATCTTCATCAATCACTTCAACTGCAAAACCAAAACAAACAGGTGGTTAGCCCTGTACTTGATAAGAAGAGATGCAATGTTTCATACACATACTTCTTTCTGGCTAATGGTTGATTTAGTCAATGGAGGGCATGGTATTAAGACTGATGAACAGGCCTCTCTACAGCCAGTTCAGAAACACCACTGAAAAAGCCTCAAGCAATGCATCCTCTCATGGCCTACACTTCAGTGTTCACAGTTAAGTAGAAATAAGGATAGAAGGTTAATGAAAATTTGGAAGAGCTTGCCAGAAGCATAGAGGACACTCTCAGAGTTTTGTCTTTTAAATGCTAAAGAACAGTGGTTCTCAACCAGGGATAGGCAGAGGTCTTCAGGGAATACAGCAACTCATCTAGACATTTGCCTAGGGTTTACAAGAGACTATATAAAAAGCACTACGAAATCAATATAAACTAAAATTTCATAGAGACTGACTTGTTTATACTGATCTATGTACTATATGCTGAAATGTAAGTACATTATTTTATATTCCGGTAGATTTATTTTATAATTATATGGTAAAAATGAGAAAGTATACAATTTTCAGTAATAGTATGCTGTGACACTTGCATTTTTATGTCTGATTTTGTAAGCAAGTAGTTAAGTGAGGTGAAACTTGGGGTACACAAGACAGACTCCTGAAAGGGGTTAGTCGTCTGGAAAGTTTGAAAGCCATTGCTAAAGAGGACAATTCAGTTAGGATTTCTACATCGGCTCCTGGATTTCTCATGGTCAGCTGGAATTTAACTCCTCTTTCCTCCAAAAATCCTCAGTTCTCCCCCGCCCTCATTTTGTGCCATTTGATGCTGCTTTCCTCTGGTTATTCAAGCCAGAAACCAGAGTCATGCAATTCTTCTCCCCTCATGTATAGGCAGCATCTAACTCCTCCCACTTCTCCACATAATAGCTAAATTGGTCACTTCTCTGCATTCTATTTTATTAGTAACTATCACCCTTCCTGTCTACTGTAACCAGGGGTGAAAGTAGGAGTGTACCATGTACCGATAAGAAGCCGGTACCAGCCTATACACAGCCGATGTTAAAGCGCGGCCATGGCAGCGCTTTAATGTCACTACCGGCAGGGCGGCCGACGTGGGGGCGGTGGGGCGGGCAAGAGGGGAAGCTGCCCCAGAGCCAGTGATTTAAAAGGGCCAGAGCCCCGGGCCCTTTTAAATCTCTGCCAGAGCCCGGGCAGCGCGGGCCAGGCAGCACAGATGGGGCTGGCTGGGGGAGGCTGACCCCCCAGCCCCACCCCTTCTACCCAAGGTCCTGTACTGCTAAGTATTTAATATTACTTTCACCCCAACTGTAACAACTGCTCTTCATCCTTCTCAGCAACTATGCAGTGGTTTATTTACTTGTGTATATAATCTTGACTCTTGGTGAGATACTGACCAAAGTTCAAATAAGAATTTGGGATGAAATTCTGGGCCTTACTGAAATTAACTTCAAAACTCCCATAGACTTCAATAGGGTCGGGGGCCCTGGTATTTAGCAGCTAATGAGTTACTCATTTTTGCTCAAATAGCATTTGGGCTTAAGATCCCCTGCTGTTGACCAGTCTGTTCCTAGGTAGGCAGCTACAGCTAGTTACAGTAATGGTTTATTGCAGAGAATCCCAAGCGACAGTACCTACTTTCCTGTCCAGATTCAAAGGATTGAGTTCACTCCCACACTAAGCTTGACTTTCCCCATAATATCACAATGGCCAGTGTTGAGCTAGCAACACAAACAGATGATTTTTGGAGTAAGTTTTAGAGAACTGAGAGACCCTCTGGCACTAAGTTTTGGGATTTCATGACACGCAGTCCAATTGAAAAATGCACCAGCACTTATAGCCAGGAAATTCTAACCAAAAAAAAAAAAAAAAAAAAAAAAAGTGTTAAAACAATTCACCTATTGTTTTCAAGAGTGGTCAAATTTACATACAAGTAGTAATCCATGCATCTATTTCACATATCCAAAATCACCTAAACGAGCTGATATTTGCAAACACAACATTAGAGGCTGGTTTAAGCCTCTTAACTGAGTGAGCTAAATTATCCAAGTTTTTGCATTTCACCTGGGAAGTCCTATTTTGCACTACCTGGCAAGCAAGGCAGTGACACTAGCCATATTGTTTGGTTTGTACCTTTGCGAATGAGACAGTAGCTATGTATCTCCAGGAGAATATCAATACCGACGTGCCAAGCTACAAATCCAATCATTGTATACGTGTCCCATGGGTCTGGAAGGTTGAGTGCTGGTAGGTCCATTCCCAGGAACATAGTCACCACTGTTGTTAAAACAAAGTCATAGTTTAAAGATGTGAAAACAAACACTGAAAAGTACTGTCCAAGACAAAGCGACACAAGCTTATGGCTTAGTGGGTGAATGGTTATCAAGAGTTAAATATGCTTCTGGAGGCTTAAGAGTGAAAAACCACATCCAGCTATCTCTAACTGTATGGCTCAGGATAACCATGATCCTTGTTATACATTGATCCTATGAAATAACGTCATAGGATCATAAATTAGCTATGGTCCAGAGCTAATTTACCATATAGATTGTAAACATACTAATCTAAAAAGAGGTTTAGAAGGACAATGATATGTTACACAGCCACCACGGTAACAAACTCCTCCAAATAAATGGAGGACCCCAACCGATTTGGAAACTCTGGTGATTATATATAATTTAAAAAACAAACCAAAAAAACCCAAAACAAATGGTTTCCCCAAAAACTACAAGATGAGGAGAGAGGTGCCTTGTGCCCACTTAGGCCCTGAAGGAGATGGGCCAGAGTCCCCAAAGACAAGAAAGGCACAATAGGGGTCCCAGTACTCCATATGGATAGGTGGAGACTTAGGGAAAGGAGAGGAGCTTTGAATACACAAGCAAGCTTGTACAAATTTGTCTGGTTGTTGCTTACCCTTGCTATTGTACAGGATTAGCCCACACAGACAAAACCCTAGTTCTAAGACCACTTTGGTGATTAACGAGATTGAAGTGATCATCTACATTAAGATCCATGTTTGTGTAACTAGAGTTCAACCACCACTCCATTTCTGCAATACCAACATCTCAAGATGCCTAAGCAAATTACAAATGGGCTATAAACAATGAGGTACACTAGATATGCCTAGACAGGATTACAATTACTCACCAGCTAGTATTCTAGCTGTTGTGCCAGCACTCCAGTGAACCCAGTTAAATACTTGCCTTCTACAAGGTGAAGAAATAATCAGTGTTATATCAAGTAATTTAGTTGCCAACCTGAAATCTTTCAAAGGATGGAAAAAGATCCTAAATATGCCATGTTACCTTGAAAAATATGAAGTTTGTATCTGTATGAAACATGTTTAAAACTTGTTTTGTATACTATCAGTGTAACCTCTTGGAGAAGTACATTATGACATTTTAAAGAGTGTAAATATCAGAGTACCTTGGTGCATGAGGAGGTGGTCTGAAACCAGCTATCAGAGGTTGAAAGATTGCCAGAGCCATCACGGTACAGCCAAGATATGGGTGAAAGCCTGCCCACTGAACAAAGGATTTCTTTTTATTAATACTGTGACATTCATGCTAAACAATGCAAGCATTATTCAGACCAAAGAACAGGTCAGGAACAACTGTACACAATTGCAAAGCCTTATTTTAATACAGTTTCTTTCAGGTACATTCCAAGCCCCTCTCCTCAGCTACTAGTGTTCCCACCTCACATGCTTTTTGCTCCAAGTCTTGGCTATGAGTAGAAGCACTTTTTCTCCCGGTGTATGTTTTTAAATTAAATTTAAAACTGAATTGTTATTTATAGCGTACAAGGCAGCTTGAGAAAGAACAGAACTAGTGGAACATGGGGACAAAGCTAAGAGCAAAGGACATAATTAGGAAAAGGAAGATTCAGACTGAGCGCTGGGATGAACTTGATGTCAAGTACTATCATCACACACAGAACAATTTTCTTAAGAGAAGTGCTTTGCATTCCATCATTTAAAATTAGGCCAGATAAAGCACTAGAAAATTATACCACACAGAAGAGTTCTGTATTAGCTGGATGAGGGGAGGGGAAGAAGCAGCAGATTGACTCAGGACCTAATAGATCTTTTTCATCTCTAGTTTCTGTGGTGAAACTAGAAAAAAAGTGGGCTCAAAGCAGGTAGAATAATACTAAACAAGGGCTTTCACACATAGGGGAAAAACCAGAAAGATAAATGCCTGACTTATACTTGTTTGTCATCAGGAGATCAAGCACAGCAATGAAGTAACAGCTTTCATCGTAATTTCTTTGGAATTAAATAACTACCTAGGACATTGACATTAAAAAAACCCCAAATCTACTGTTCATACGTCAAATGACATTTATCTGGGTACCAATACACAGACTTAAAATCTCAGAGGCAGCACAAAATTTTTACTCACTTCACTCCAGCCTCCTCTGTATATAAAAGGAAGAACAAAAGCGATGCTCGTAAGAAGCACTGTGGTCAGCATCAGCATACGATGTACCTATGAACATTTAAATAGGTTTAAAAAGAAGGGGTGGCGGTGTATTTTGGAGTTTTATTAGATGAAACTGTTAGAGTTTGCATTACATTGGCAGGCAAGCAGAGATTACTAGTAAAGGCAAAGTCCATTGTAAATATGAGACAGTACCTAACTGAGCTCATTGTACTTCACAAATCCAAACGAAAGTTATGGCCTGTTGTGGCACCCCAGGTCAAGAAATAAAAGAAGATTTAGTTTAAGGAGCATGACAGTCTCTTGTGTTTTATTCTATTTGTAATAAGACTAATACACACAACTAAACTTTTATGTATAGTTTTTTGCCCACCTGGAACCAAATCTCCTTTCCAAACAACGAATGAGGCCAAACTGGTTTGAAGAATCTGGCAACAATAACACCAATACTAACTGTAGTCATCCATGCAACAAACATTAATGAAGCTGAAGGAGAAAAATAGTCACATGTGAAAATTTGGTTATAACACTGGATATGAACACAATTGACCAAATATTGCAGGGGATAAACTTCAAAACGTAGCATTAGAAGAACATAAAAGAGTAGAGGGTCAAATCCTGCTGGTACTTGGTTCAAAAATGCCTCACACAAAGAGGTGCATAGGCACATTGGTGTACTCTTGCTATGTTATATCTCTATTTTTTTGAGCTGAGATCAGCCAATAACAGGACTAATCTGTATGGATAGCACTGTAGAGAGATCTGTGCCAGGTCAGAGAAGCCACATGCACAAAGATATAGATTTCACTTCCAAACCAGAGGGCAGTCTATTGCTGCCTCCATGAGCCCGTTCACTGTGCAATAGCACAAGTCAAAACAGAGGCAGTAATGAGCAGCCCATGCGTTATCTGCTGACCACAGGTTTTCTGGTGAGCACCTACACAGTGAATTTTTGAGTTAGATTTTAGTAGCAAAAGTTTAAAGTTAATTCAAAACAGGTCTTCTTTCTTTGACAGAAAGTAGAATTTTCATTCAGCTCTTTAAGGACCTGGTTCAAAGCCAATTAATGTGAATGGAAAGAATCCCATTAACTTCAATGGGCTTTGGCTCAGGCTCCAAACCACCACCCAATGAGTGTCTCATGGTTAAGGCTGCGTGTCTGTCACAGAGGTCACGGAACTCATGGATTCTGGGACTTTCCGTGACCTCCATGACTTCTGCAGTGGCCGGTGCTGGCTCAGGGGCTGCCTGAGCCGGGCAGCCCCTGGGCCAGCAGCAGTTTGGGTGTGTGGGATGCAGGGTGGCGCTTACCTGGGGGGGCTCCCTGGCTCCCACTGGCATGTCCCTGCAGTTCCTAGGTGGAGGAGCCAGAGGGCTCCATGCGCTGCTCGCACCCACAGGTGCTGTCCCTGCAGCTCCCATTAGATGCCGTTCCCAGCAGGAGAAGTGCATGGAGCCCCCCTGGCTGCCCCTCCCCCAGGAGCTGTGGGGACATGCCGGTTGGAGCCAGGTAGGGAGCCTGCCAGCTCTGCCAACCCTCCCCCCACAGCAGGGGTCCCGGGCCATGCGCCGCACCAGCAGAGGTCCTGGACCATTTCTCCACATCCCCCCCCGCAGCACCTACGGCCTCCCAGCCCAAAGTTTTAATTAAGGGTATATAGTAAAAGTCATGGACTGGTCACAGGCCATAAGTTTTTGTTTACTGCCTGTGACCTGTCCATGAGTTTTACTAAAAATACCTATGACTAAAATGTAGCCTTACTCGTGGTACATGCATTTATTTTACATTATATTGGAAAAAGGGAACTTCAAAATAGAAATGCAATTCTAAATTTAGACTGCCAAGTCATAAAAATAAGAAAACAAAATTCCTTTAAAAACAAGAGAGCTAGTAATATGCTTAACAAATGAGTAAAACAAGTTCCTCTCTCTGGATGAGTAGAATCCTGCAAAGCCACGTTACAGTTTATCAGGTTTTTTAAACTTAAGCAAAAAAAAAAAAAGAAAAAAAAAGTGTTCCTACTTTTCCCCCCTAATTTTCCAAACCAGCTCTTATATCAGGAGAAGCAGATACCCCAGTGGACTGACACACCACAGGAAATAGCTACTTTACAAAATTTTCATCCTTCTTTCTGCAATCAACAGTAGCCTCTTCAGCACTCGGCAAATCTAGTATTTGAAGTTAGAACTGTAACTTGCCATGGAGTTTAAGAAGAAGTGGAGAGCGGGATCCCCCTACATCTTTTGGAGAGTCTGTGACATTGTACATTCCATTGGTGATCAGAGGCTGATGATGATGTTTGTGAATTAGACCTCCTATGCAAAGATACAGAGTAGTTTATACATCGTTAATTAAAGTCGCTGTGCTTGTACCGCTTCCCCTCCCATCCTTTGTTTACAATTCAGTGAGCATCATGTGTTGTAGGGGGATGGCGATTGTGTTTGTAAATTTCACCTCTGCAGATTCTGACTGGAATCTTTTGGATTCAGCTCCACCCGTCCCCCATAAGAGTTTTTCAAAATATTATAAATATGTATAATCTACCTTAAAAAAAAAAAGATAGCATTCTATTAGATCTATAGGGGTTTGAAGATTATCTTGTATACAATGCTATTTAGTTTCCATACTCCTTTTAGTTTAATCCCTATTAAAAATTGTATACGATTCTCTCTCAAGAATACTACTCCAAGGACCAGATGGTTATGGAACACATTTATATTAAGAACAAACCAGATGTTTGTTACATTTCCAGAGATGAGCCAGAGCTCATCACATTAAGGTCATTTTCACTGGTTACATGTGAAACTTGAGACAGAAGTCAGATTACTTCTCATGTTTATTTTTAATATACCTTACAGGGAATAGTCCTTGTTTAGCATGTTTGAGAAATGTGAATATTTAACCATATCTTCAATCAGACTTACCTTCACTTGCCCCCCCATCTGCCAGAAATATGTAATAATTAGCATCTAGATTAAACCTCCCTTTATAAGCAGGAAGACGAAGGTTTCTTCTGAAAGAGCACTGAACAAGACCATCAGCCACTCTCCATGAGATATCTTCAAGGCCATTCTATGAAACATACAATTAACATTTAATACTCTTTTCAAGTTTGAAAGACCCCACACAAATTTACTGTGCTCCTTCCTCAAGGCCAGTGATTTTGGCCAGGCTCTGCTTGACCAATGTTGGATAATGAGCCAATGTTCGCTGTCTCTTAACAGCCTACATCATAAAAAGAGAGAGTTAGCTGCATCAGTATAGTCCATGATGCCAGCAAGAATCTGAGAGTTCTGCTGGTGTGGTAGGTTTCTAGGCAACAGCTGCAGGCACATGCTTTCACACATTACATTTTAGGGCTCTGTCTTCAAAATGGTGACTAACAAAGTTGAGTCTTACACGGGTGCATTTACAGAAAACTATTTTAAAAAGACAATAGCTGCACAGGAGCACTGTGAGGTTAAATTACTTGCTCAAGGTCACACACACAGAGAGCATAAGGCAAAGACAGAGTGCTTCCCTGAATAACAGAATCAGGAAATTTGCATCGTATTACCCATTTGTCTGCCACCTCAGCATGACCTTGGGGAAGTCACTTCCCCGCTATCATTTTTACTCTCAGTTAACCTTTTGTAGAGTTACTGCAGGGCTCTCAAAGATCACTTGCCCTGTGGAGCTCCATCAGCATTAGCAACAGTAGGCGATTTTTAGAAAGTTTCCCTAGCATAGACGGGGCAAAAAAGGACAAGTTCCTCAGACCACAAGGAAACTACCCCACAAGCTGTTCAAATAGAAGTCATAAAGAAGCCAGCAACAGATCTGGGTCTCGACATATCTTATGCATCAGAAATAAGCACCTTCTATGTGAGGTGGGTCAGTAAGGCCAGAGAGGGAAAAATCTTGGGGTCTTGATCATAAGATGGCTGATTATAGAGCTACTGCCTTATTAGCTCCATTCAGAGCTACTGGGTTAAAAAAAAGACAAATTTAGGACCCAGCTGTGTGCAAAGTGACTTAACTGTCACATACCATACCTCTGAGTCCAACACAGGAGGAGTTCGCCCACTAAGATAGGCCGTGTTTACATTAATACGGTGATCTTCATTAATACACAGATAAGCATCATCGTCACCCTGAAAATAAAAGCATTTCCCCCCAATTTAGATAGAAGTTATAGACAAAGCCATATGCAGATGAATGGTTTATTCCAAGCTCTCCTCTCCATCTGTGCTATACTCGGAGTAACTCCATTGCCATTACAGCAAGTTTACAATGGAGCAACTAAAACGGAGAGTCTGGCCTGAAGTATTGTAAAAGTTGAAAGTTTGAACTTACAAAATCAAATGGAACTACTACTTTTTTGGATGACATTAGCTAGAAATCTATAAGGTATTAAAAGTTATTTAATTGCACACCATATGCCAATACGAATCTTTGCATTGTCAAGTTGAAGAAGATAATGTTAGAATTTAAAAAGTTTACTCCAACACAGCAAGCCATAGTGCCTGAAATTATAAAGGCTTACCACAAGGGGGTCAGTGGTACATGTACTTTTTAAAGTATTTATGCAGTCAGCACCAGGATAGTCTGTAACACGGTTTGATCATGGTATCCAACAGCCCACCGACACAGTGTTTCTGGGATGCTAAAAGTGTTTTTATTTAGACTTTTTGAACATCAGTGCCAAAAAGGGGTGGGATTTTAACTCAAATGAATAACTTATTTATAAATAAAATTACTCCATACTTTTTCTACAAAGTATCCCCATCCACATTGCCAGAGCCACTTAAATACCTCCCCCCGCTCTCCTGCTGGTAATAGCTCATCTTAAGTGATCACTCTCCTTACACTGTGTATGGTAACACCCATTGTTTCACGTTCTCTGTGTATATAAATCTCCCCACTGTATTTTCCACTGAATGCATCCGATGAAGTGAGCTGTAGCTCACGAAAGCTTATGCTCAAATAAATTGGTTAGTCTCTAAGGTGCCACAAGTACTCCTTTTCTTTTTGCAAACACAGACTAACACGGCTGCTACTCTGAAATCTTAAATACCTGTGATTATTTAAGCTAAGTAGATCAATTTACATTATCAAATTCTGTGATTAAAACTGGAATTAGCTGTTGAGGTCAACAAAGAAGAGAACATTATTTCTTCCTATATTTGTAGAGTGAAGAACTACTTTTTCCTGTGACAACAGACATGTAGAAATGCTTTAAGAATGTTACTCTGTTCAGCAAGGAAGTTAGATATACCGATTAGTGCAGAATACTCTTTCACATTGTAACTCTCTTCAGCCATGAGAGAGTCTCCAAAGGGCTTTCAGGAATGAATATGTCCACCTCTGAACTGCATACTTATTTTGGACAGAAACCACAGTGAACATACAGCAGATTCCTTTTAGGACAGGCAGTGGAGAATATCACATCTAACTGCAACTACCCAAGAATTTAGTTATGCTATAATGTAACTGTCTGGAATTTGATCAAAGGCAAGTTCTCCTTATTCTTTCAGAGAGTGCCAGAGGATCTTTAATGCAAGTGTTAAGACTACATTTTTCTATCCACACTTGTAAGAGGCTACCTCCATCCAGCAGCGCTCTCGAGCACCACATGGGAGTAATTATTAGTTGGGGAAGTGCCACTATCACCTTTTCCAGCAGCATTTCAGGTTTCTCTTGAAGGGTTCTCATCTGACTACTACTCAGGCTCAGGTCTATTTAATTTAGAAAATCTGACGGAGCTGAGAATGGTGGGGCTACACCAGTCTTCATCCTCAATTTCTTGACTAAGAATAAATTATGTATTTTGTTGTGCTACTTGGATGGCATAGGAAATACTGTAAAAAGGATACTCACCATCCACTGGTCATGAGATAATGCAAAGGCTATATATCCTTCACTAGGACCACTCATTTCAATAAGTACTGAGTGGTTATTTTGTTTGAAGGACAGAAAGAAACAATAGGCAGCCCCAGGATCACATTTTGGAGGATTCCTTATGCAGAACTTTGTACTTCCACAGCCGGAGGCATTAAACTGGACAGACAAGTAGAAAATTAAGTTAACAAAAGAAGCTGGTCATTCTCCACCCCACCCCAAGTACAACTACAATTACTGTATCCCAACTAATGTAGAAGTGAAGATTTACACAGAAAATGCATAAAGAAACCCCTCCTCTTCTCCCCCACCCCACCCAGCCAATAATTACTAACCAGGATTAGAATTCACTGTCATGGTAGTTATTAAATTGTGAGCTTTGAATTCACCAATCAGTTCAAATGAAAGAGTTTGACATCATAATGGTAACAAGGGTATAATTTGGAAATGTAATACAATCCCCTCCTGTCCATTTCTTCTGTTTAATAAAATAAGTTATAATTAACTTAAGTAAAAGGTTTCTATATACTTTTTCAGACTTCCTGGTGTCTCACTTTTCCTAGACTATTCTAAGTCATTAACAACCCCATAGTGCTTAAGTTATTAGAAAGATGCTACTGTGGACTCTTACCAACTCAAAATAGCACATACTAGGGGAGAAAAAGTGTCTATTTTTTCCCTGAATAGTTAGTTAAAAACCCACCAAGAAAAGATAAGCTGCACAGAAGCCCGATACATAGCACTGAACTTGGAGAGTACTTTAAATACAACAAATTCAGAACAAGCATGTTCAATATAGCAGTAAGTGGAAAAAGATGTCATATTGCTAAACCTGGTCATGTTAAATGAGAATACTATTGCCCAACTAATGTTGCAACTTTAATTAGAACTTCAAGAACCAGTAATGGAAGTCCACACAAAGATAAATCCATGTGAACAAGCAGTTATAAATTAAGCCTACCCACTAATGTATAGAAATAATCTACTCTGTTCCTGCCAACCCACACCCTCATTTTATTAAACCCGAGTTTTATTTATACAGAACCACAGGTCAGCATGGCTCTTTATACATAAAGCATGACATCACTGCCCAGATGAGCTTAGGTATTTGTCTTTTCACCTTCTTACTAAATGGTGCTTGAACTGAGTTTCCTTCCCCCACGCCTTTTCTCTCAACACCTCAATAGTTAATAATCTGAGACACACATGATGGGTGAGGCAATATCTTGTATTGGACCAACTTCTGTTGGTAAGAAAGACAAGTTGAGACAAAAAGAGAGAAGTTGGTCCAATAAAAGATATTACCTCACCGACCTTGTCTCTCTAATATCCTGGGACTAACCTGGCTACAACAACAACACTGCAAACAATAATCTGATAGATCATTTCCTATCTTCCACCTTCTGCCAACACAGTGGCAAAGAAAACTGTAACCGCAGCCCTACTTAGGAAAAAACTCCTGTTGAAACCAGGCATAAGAACAGAATAAAGGTTGCAGAATTTAGCTCATAATAGAGAAGTGATACCAACTGATTTTGTTAGATGGTAAACTGGCTGTGAAGTTGGTAGAGTCTCTGGTGTAATACTTGTAGGTGTCGTCAACGGTGGTGCATTAGGTTGGGAAACGATGGGACCAGGAATCTTCACCCAAAAGATTTCATATTTCTCTACAACTGTGGCTCTGAGGGGAGGGGAGAAAACCATACAAATATTCAGCACTGTGAGGGGTGTGTAAGTACTAAATGAATGACTAAATAATGCTTTACGAAAAAGGAGGGAGAAACTCCTTTATTTAGCTGGCCAAAAACAAACACACTTGTCATATTGTGTCATACAATTAATCTCTCCAAACTTGGCATCTACACAGGTACCTGATGGGGTGGGTTGGTGGTGGTTGTTTTTGTTTTTGTTTTTTTTTTTTGGGGGGGGGGTGGAAAAGAGAGTGAAACCCTCCAGCTAAAAGGATCTACCACATAGCAGATCAAGCTTCAGAAATGGATTCAAGGCAGTCACTTCCCAACTGCCCGCTGCATAACTTGCAGCATCACAGAAGGGTGGCATTTAATTTCTATTTCAAAAACATGAGTGTCACTGTTCATACCATACATCCTGGGTCCAAACTGTAAAGCCATATAACGGTAGCTAGTTTTGCTTAGGAATTAAACTAAAATTCACACATCACAAAAATATTTCCATCGCTACATTTGTAAATCACCCCTTGCCAAGAGACAGGAAAAATCCTAAGTAGTAGGCCAGCGTCAGCTGGTAACATGCCTTGTAACTTCCCCCACTTCCAAAAGAGGAGAGAGTTTTGATGATTTTCCATAAGCAGCAGAGCCAGTTCTTGAGCAGCAGTTGGTGTGGGCAGAAAAGGGAGGAAACGAACAGTTTCCTCCGGAGACGTTTCCTGGGTGCTAGTCAATATTTATGACAGAGATAACACTATATATTCACCTAGTTTGCATTTCTAATAAAGTAGCTCCAATAGTGTTTACTTACAGAAATTGTACATGTTCCGGTGCATCTGTGGGAGCAACCCAATAAGCCTCTACATGTTTCTTTTTTGATTTACTAGTGTGACTGACAGCAGAATTCTGAAACAGACATATCCAGAATCAGAGAGAACTTGCATATAGGAGTATATATTACAAACTATGTACATATAACAGCACTCCTATAGTTATTTTACAAGGCAACACAATGGTGCACCAGAGATGCAGTTCAACTTGGTCCTGAACAAGCCCAGACCCACCCCACCTTCCACTGGGGTCCTATGAAAGGGAATCAGTTACAACTGGGCTGTGGAAATGACCAATGTCTGCAATATATGCCGTATGTAGTGCTGTGTGTTCTACTTAATACTGACACACTAAGAGGTATAGTCTACTTGCTGTGTGCAGAGCCAGTTGGCGCTAACCATTGCACATTAGTGGAAGCTAGAGGCTCTGGCCAGAGCTAACTGCAGAGAGCCACACCTCCATCTGCAAGTCACTGCCCAACTGTGTTGAGCTGCTGCCTAAACAGAACGAGAAGGGCTAAGAAGCTTAGGGCATGTCTACACTGGGGATTTTAGCTATTGGTGTAGCTACACCAATGCATCTTAGTCCCCGTTTGAAACACATACCATACCTTTACAAGTCCACATGTCAGGAGCTGAGAAATCCTCTCTTCAGCTAGCATAAAAGAGCCAACTGCAGGGCCAGCCAAGTTCTCCGCATTCCGGGCTTGTATGAAAAATCCTTCAAAAACGGGACCAGATAAATTAACTAAAATAAGGAGGGGAAAAAAGTTAAGATGTTAAGATGTTTCCAATGTAATCTGTAAAGGTGGAAGTGAACAAATATGCTTCCCCTGCCCCCCAAACCCCGTGCCTTAGCAATGACCACTGTTTAAACACTATTTTAGAGGTTAACTGTACTGACTTGGATGAACATTCATGAGCATCATCAGGACATTTCAACTTTCTCAGGATGGGGCTGTCTATGGTTCCTTAAACCAGGTAACCACAAGGAATCTACAGAAGAGGAGTGTGAGGCAAGACAAAGCACTTTCTTTGACCACCGTACTTTACCACAGCTGCAATGCTGGACACAATACCTTTTATATGGTCCCCTGGTCTAAATTCAGTCTCATTCACTGATATAGTGTGCTTAGGCGATGGCTGTGGAGAATGTCCATGGCAAGGCATCATACTACTGCAGGCCTCTCTTACTTTTCCATTTGGATAACCAGCCGCAGGAACAGAAAGAAAGGCAAATATCCAAAGACTGAAAGCCAGTCCAGGAGGCTCCATCTGAATAAGTTAAAGTCACACATTATTAACTAACACTGTAAATGCTATGCTGTTTACAGAGTAGGAAGACTAATGATTAAATTAAAAAAAAAAAAGATGTTTGCAAACATCTTCACAAGCGAAGGCACCAGGTTCAAGAATCATAGCAAACTGGAGTATCCAGACAATTGCCAGGCATTCATGAGATTGTTAAATGTTTGGTGTCTATAAACAAATTTTAGCATGAATGATTATTTGTTCAAGAACTCCTGTGGTTGTGGAGGATCACCCAGTCATGTGGTACTGTTTGTCCTCTCTGGCCAGATTTGTGTTGTGGACAGGCTACCATTTAAAGCAAGGTGTAAGTTTATTTTCTCCTTTTAAAACAGCCCTTTCAGAAGAGTTTTTTCTGCCTTTCTGCTGATATTTATGGGTCCTCTCAACAGTGAAGAGAAGATAGGACCATGAGCAATAGCCCCCAAACATGTGTGGGCTCACCCTTTGCTTCTTCTATGCTCAGATACTTGGCCCTTATTACACAGTATAAAAGACACTCCTCACTTTCCTTTTAGATTTTCAGAATGCTTCACAAAACACTAACATTCTCACATATGTAAATATCACCCCTGTTTTACAGATGGAGAAACAGAGGGAGAGAGATTATCTGACATGATCAAGGCTGCAAAGAATCTTTGTCCTGGGAGTATAACTCAGTAGTTCCTGCTTCCCAGTCTCGTGCTCAGCCCATGCTACAATCTTCAGTAGCATTCTGCGGTCAGTCCTAGAAAAGATAAGTCAGCCCCAAGCAGAGACCTGACTCAAAACCCTCCCTACATGGCATTACACCCTTCCTCATCTGACCAGTCCAGTCAGATGAAGCCCACCAGTTACATGGGACATATGCAGCTTCAAAATCATAGAATATCAGGGTTGGAACGGACCTCAGGAGGTCATCTAGTCCAACCCCCTGCTCAAAGCAGGACCAATCCCCAATTTTTGCCCCAGATCCCTAAATGGCCCCCCCTCAAGGACTGAACTCACAACCCTGGGTTTAGCAGGCCAATGCTCAAACCACCGAGCTATCCCTCTAAATGCAAAGGATCATAGCATTAAGGAACAACAAAAGCCTATGACAAGTCCAGACGTTTATTAATCAGAATGACAAAGTAGTCCAAATCATGCAGTACTGATGGTGAACTAGTCATATATTTATTCCTTTTTACATGACTAAAGATTCCCCAGTGATTACAATGGCCAAGTAGTGAAAAACATTTCTTTAAAGTCAGATGAAACAAACGATTTTTAGAATGTTGTCACAGTAATAAAGCTACTGTTTCAAAGTACAAAGTTACTGGCTAGAACTAAACTCTGATCTTATGCACTAGAAAAATATTTGTCTGTTTATTAGTTTGTGGGGAAAAAAAACCTGTATTTCCATTAGCTACAAACAGGTTTTCCCAAAGCACTCCCCCATGGAATCACCTTTTTGGATTTGAACAGAGTAGTCCTGGACTTTTTTTCTCCTTTCATTATGAGAAACAAATATTGATGCAAAGAACCATGATCTATTAGGACTGAAGATCATGATGGAGGGCAATGTAGATCTGACACGAGAGGTTTAAAAGAAAGAAAATTTAATTTGTTCTGCCACAATGGGGAGTATGGCAGAAAGGTAGGTCTGGGTTTTTAATGTTACTTTTATGTATAGTCGGATCTTTTATGGGGATGGGGTTGGTATTCTGCATGTTAAGCAGAACATTGTAAATAAAGTTTTCAATTATTATATATGAGGAAATTGTTCAAAACAAGAATACATTTTATACTGATTTTGCCTCATCCTCGTGTTTTCTTGCATTATGGTACTGTTATATGAACAGTATTTGTATGCACAATAGTTCTGTACTTACAGGAATACACAATATGTTCTGTACTTACAGGTATAAGATAGCCATTTGATATTATGCACAATATTGTTCCAAGACAGATGCTCTGGGTGGCAGCATTATTTCAGGGCATACTCATTAAATGCTATCTGGGGTTTTGACATGTACCTGGTGTACCTTTACCATATGATGAAAATAACTTGTTTCTACTATGGTCAAACAAAATGGTAAGAAAGACTCTTCACCCTCACTGAGACATCTCAAGGTTGAAAGCAGATTACCAGAGAGAGTAGAGTTCCCCCATTCAACTGTGTAGGAGAGACATACCCAAGTCAGAAATATACTTATGTGAGGTCCAAAGATCTTCTTTCTGGGAAAGTAGTCTATTTTACACAAATAGATCAGAAAAAAATGAGTTCGGAAGCTTCCTAAGCACATATGGATGTAAAGATAACCCAGGCACAGCACCATTTCTCAGATGAGCTGAGCCCTGCCCTGTGATAAAAGAGAAACCAGAAAGGCTACAAGGCCAGAGTAACCATTTATTCACTCTAGAACAGGGATTCTCAAACTTCATTGCACTGTGACCCCCTTCTGACAACAAAAGTTATTACATGAGCCCAGGAGTGGGGACTGAAGCCTGAGCCAGGGTTGGGGCAAAGACGAAGCCCAGGGCTGAAACCAAAGCCTGAGTCCTGCCACCTGGGTCAAAGCCCAAGGGCATCAGCTCCCAGGTGGTGGGGCTTGGGCTTCACCGCTCGGCCCCAGCAAGTCTAACACCAGCCCTGGCGACCCCATTAAAACAGGGTCATGACCCACTTTGGGGTCCTGACCCACAGTTTGAGAACCACTACTCTAGAAGCATGTAACATTAGCTCTTTTCCCAGAGTGCTGGATGCAATTGTACAAAACAATGCAGGATTTGTGCTTCTACATAAAGTCAGCAAACAGCTCTTACGTTCACTAAATTTGAGAAAAATCCATGTCTTCAGAATGATTATACTTCAGGGACTACTAGCACAACCACCACCACCCCTAAAAACAAAACTATTGTTTTTCTTAAGAATACTGAGACACAAGACAGGCTAGTATACAAACTCACTGTGTCATCAGTTACTTCTAGAGAGCTGGTTTCCAAGCTTATTGCAGATGACAAATTAGAATGAATTTGGTGAGCTCCTCCTAGTCCCCATTCAAGCACATCTCAAAAATCCGTCACAATTCTCAATCACCACCAGGGTTCTGTGCTGGATGTGCAGAGGAGCAGATAGAGGATATAGTTTGCAAGAACTGAGTTGCATTAGATTTTTGGTGTAAAGAAAGCTTGCATAGTCCTTGTTGAGATCATAGTATGCTGGCTCAAGTCACTGCAACTTTTCCCTCCCTGTCATGAACTCTTAGTAACAGAAGGTATAACAAGCTTCAACATGTTTCAGAGTAGCAGCTGTGTTCCTCTGTATTTGCAAAAAGAAAAGGAGGACTTGTGGCACCTTAGAGACTAACAAATTTATTTGAGCATAAAGCTTTCATGAGCTACAGCTCACTTCATCGGATGCATTCAGTGGAAAATACTCCATGTCCCCAGCCAGCTTCAACATGTTGACAGTTACCAAGAGATAAGACGTGTATGTGATAAGGCGATAACAAAACAATGTTTAGGGTTCCAGTTTAAATAGTAGATGATGTGGTACAGATTTTTTTTTTTTTTTTTTTTAAAAGAGAAGCCAAGGTTATTCTTCTGCAAACTGAATTGGTAACAATGCTACTTTTTTCCATAAAGATAAAAATGGCTTTGCACAGGGGAGAGAAGAGGGAGATGTGAAATAATGGTTATGCTGAACAGTCATTTAAAATGGGAGATGGGGTGGGGAGACATTTACAGGGATAAGTGAGTTTCTGCTCCGTACCCCAACTTTCCTACTAAAATTTATTCCTCCTTAAAAAAAAGCGCAGCCGAGTTTCCTAAGAAAGTCCCTTACTTTCTTTGAGTGAAGATTCTTTTACAGCATAACATTTTTCTCAGGGTTCTTCTCCCAGTAACAGGAAGTTATTCTTGAAATGCAGCTCCTTCTAGTACATGTATATATAGCAGTATTTTGAGTCTTTTGGAGATTCACTTTCTGTGGAACGTCAGAGAGAAGAGGAATTTGGCACTGAACAGAAGCCAATTTTTGTAAGGGGTGAATCCAACCAAATACTGTATTTCAGATTCAAAGTTGCCCAAATTCTCTGAAAGCAGTTCAGTGTTTGAAATCCAATCCAAAGCAGAATGTCATGCCAGATACCATTCCACATAGTGGTAAAGCCCCAAACCTAAACACCTTGAAGTTTGGGAATTAAAGCGTAGCGCCAAAGATCATTCTCACCTCCAATCTATTGCATATCTTACCCTTCCTTAAGGGAAGAGAAAAACTAGACCAGGAGAAAATGTCAAGGAGCTGACTTACAATAAAGCCTCCGTATAGATACATTTTAAGACTTGTGGCTTGTTTGCCCTTAAGTCCATAACAGTAATAACTGTGAGACAGAACACTTCACAGCTTTGTGAATATGACACCATCAACCACACATTAACTAAAAGCCATGAAGGAAAAATTGAATTGCTTGGAAAATTGAATATATATATTATCGATAGGTCAGGATGGTGCGATATTCAGAGTTTTAAAGGGAATTAGCTAATTAACTTACTGAACCAGTAATAATTGCTTCAGAAAAGTCACCATAAACAATGATGAAAGTACCATAAGATCTCAGTAATTCAAATAATGTGTTGAAATCAAGAGTGGTAAGATAACAAACCTGGTAAATCTATGTCAATCATTAGTAAAATTACAGAACATTTGTATTCACTCAATACAGCTGTTCTCCTTGAAAGGTTCAGAAGAGTCAGTCCAGGGTCAGACAAACTCTCCGAACCCTTTCTCATATAACATCTTAATGGAATCTAGAATAGCTACCCTTCCCTCCATAAAATTACAGGGCTACTTTTTCTGATAATTACAGTTCTCCAGTCAGTAGCATAGATTTGCTTTATCATCATAGGCAATTTCCAAAACATGAAGTCATTCATGTTATTTGCTAAAAATGAGCAACCATCACAGAAGATAAGAAAAATAAAACTCTTAACCAACACATTAAGATTATTGCTACACTTGCCTAATAGGTAAACAAATTCAAATGTTATAGTCTGTCCAAAAGCTATTAAAGTTGCAATAAGTGTATAAACAATATAGCGTAGAGCTTAAGAGATGTATTTTTCCAGGGCAACATTGAAACAAGAAGTTAAGGAGGAAAATTAGAAAAAAAAAAAGTTCCTAATCACGGTGCTCTGAAAACACACTAGAAACATCAGACTTCACGTGCACCCCATTTTTTGATCAGGCTCTTCTGGGGTAAAAATGCACATAGATCACATTGGAGTTATTCTGTTTGAATACCACATTTTGTTGTTTACGTTTGTAATTCACCATGAAAAGGAAGAGGACTTTCAAAAAACTTTTAAACACGCCTCCTTCCCCCAACCTGTATTGAATAATTTGGAAGTGATCGCAGCTATAAATGTCTTATAATAATGAAAAATAAGATTTAGTTAGATTTTTTTCTCCTCCAAAGGTATGGCTTATTAAATTACCGTATTTCCAGCTCAAAAGCAGTGAATTGATTTTTGTCAGCTGATCTAAGGAAAGCTCAATCAGAAGGTCACATTAAATCCAAGACTCTAGAAAAATTCCACTAAATCATAAATGGAAAAAGACTAGCCCTTAAGCCACACTACAAATAAAACTGAAGGCTACCCACAGATGACTGGTTTTATACCCAATGTGAAGCAGAACGCAGTTAGCTTATATTGGTGCCATACATGAAGATCCATAGTGACCTTATAACAGGAACACACCCATTAGAAGACAGCAGTTCTTGTAGTATGGGATAACTAATATTCTCTAGTGTTTATATTAACTTTAGAGCCATCTAGATACAATTTGAAATGGAAAATCTTCATGGAGTTTAAGGTTTTGTTCACAAGTTAACCAAACTGCACCATTCAACAACAAACTGCAGTAAATCACGAGAAGAAAGTCAAGCTGTTTTACCCTAGCTTTTTTACAGTCCAGAAGTATTTTCAAAGTATTTTTTTTAAAATGACCTTATGACATGGTTGTCCTGTATGGTGTGAGAGCTGGCAGACCTTAATGTCAGCAGATTGTTAGTTACAGTTAATCATATTATAACTATGTATTCTAGCACAGTAGATTATCAAACTGTTACAGGATTTATACCTTTGTTTTACAGCGGTGACTTGGGAAATGCTTTAGAACTTACCAGCTAGAGGGGGGCTTTTGTGTGTTCATTATGTACTTTGTAACTCATTTCTATGCAATACACTACTCCTTTTCTGCTCTCTCATTACAGAGAATTGGCAATCCACTAGCTTCAAAATATACTGATCTGAATAAACCCCCACTTGCAGAAGTGTCATACAACAATGCTTCAAACACTGAGCTATAAAAAGTACTGAATCTGGAACTTTCCACAGAGTCCTACAGCCCTCTAATTATGCAATGTTCAGTAGATCATGATATTTGACAGCGTCTGCTTCTGGTCTCTGCTGCCAATCCTAATTCAGGAGAGACTGACTCTCTGGAAATGAATATATAGTTTAGTTTCCACGTCCATTTCATCCTTAGCTTCTCCGTGATCAGACTAACCTGATTAACAGTTAATGCCAGCTCTGGTGCTAGTATTTAGTTGGAACAGGGCCATGACTGTAAAACAAGTTTTACAGAGGTCACCTAAACAGCCAACAGCTGATAGGTAACTTGTAATCAATACTGGCCTGAGCTGGAGTTGAACTGGAATCTTCAATCTATTCCCTGAGCCATTGTTACCCAATGCCTTCCATTTTAAGAAGTCTCTCACAGGATAGGCAAGCTACTCAGGGCTCAAGCAGGAGCCTTCTGTGCTGGAGGCACCCTGCCCTGACTCCTGCACTGGGGACAACCCATGCAAATAGGGTAAACATGTTGGCAGGCCAGCAGGGATTTCCTAAAAACCCAAATATTGTTCCCAGGAAGCTAGTGATTTCAGAAGCGAGGAACAGATATTTTGGTTTTAAACAGGATCTGGATTTCCAGTCAGGTCTTCTGAGTACCTGCAAGAGACACTCCTGAAGTCCCTCCCTCCTCAGCTTATCTGAACTAAGGGAAAACAGCTGTGCTTATTTAGATATGCAATAGACCAGAGCAAGACCACCAACTGATGGAGTTTACAGAGGTCATTTTGACCTCAGAAGAGAGACAGGAGGGTCTGTCCACAAAAACTGTTATGATCGAGAAGCCAGATTGTTCATAACAGGACCTGCCAACTCAGAGGTTTATCCCCGTTTGAAGTATTCAAGTATCTAACACTGGCTAAGTTCTTTGGAGGGACAGATTGGAAAATAAGAGGTTGTACTTTCATGGACTACAATGACCTTTGGATCTGGCCCTTAGCAGATGTGGGACAGTGAGGACTGAAAGATGCTGAATTTGACTTCAGCTATTGTTAAGACAATGTATAGTATAGAATTGTTAGCTTTGGATTTTGTGCAGATCAAAAGTTGTAAAAACAAACCCCATAAATGTCTGTTTTTAAAATTGAAAATGTATTCCTCCTGAATGTGCCCAGCTGTGCCAACTTTCCCTCTCCATCCTGCCACACCCAACTATCATATTGCATTTTTAGAGGGACAATATTCAACATTAATGGGCTAAAAAGATGCACAACCCTCACACACATTTTTCTAGAGAACTAAAAGCTGTACGAAGATTAGAATCCCACGGCCTAATCATTCCTTTTCCCACCTGACACGTGTGTGCACACAACCCCTTCCTCTCCCCCCCCCCCCCCCCCCCCCCCCCCGATGAGAGGTCCACACTAGGTAGTCAGGTGCCTCTGTAGCACCAGCACCATCCCACCTCCCAGGACATCATGGGGGGTTCTCTCAAAGATCAACAATCTCCAGTTAAAGGGAAAACATCAGCTGAACCCATGGAGAATTTGCAGAAAAAGCAGCGAAGCCTCAGCCGGTGCTATCTCCCATGCTAAACCCCCTACATGTGGGCAATGTTCCTAAAAGGGGGTCCTGAGGCAACTGCCAAGGAAGCTCTAGGAGCTTGGCCTCATTCAAGCCATACTGCCAGGGATGCAGAGAGAGAACAGAGTGCCAGTGCATAACCACTAGGCCTCTATACCGAAGGCCCTGGCATCCAGCAGGTCCCCCGAGCTCCATGAGGTTTTTGGGGGTGGGAAAACAACAGCTAGTTCCACTGGGGTGATAGCAGAGCTCACCCCTTCCCCAAATGGAACAGTCTAGGTTCCCACACTCCATCCTCTTCTGAAGAAATTCCTCAGGGGAGACGGAGCATCTGAATTAGAAACTAGGTGAGCCACTGTTCAGATTCTGCATGCACTTCTGTGCGAGTGATACCTGTGCATATCACACTATGCCATGTTTTCACTATTCTCACAAGGCAACAGGGGACAGAGAGCCCTGCTGTCTGAGCTCCACTTCCCTGAGCAATACAAAAAGGAGGGTTGTGGTCACTTCTGATCCCCTGCCAGCTCTAAAGAACAGAGTAGTCACAGAGAGCAGGACAGCTCTGTTTGCATATTCAGTTTAGCAATAAACTCAGCACCCTGTACTAGTAAGTCATTTAGAAGTTGGGACTTTAAGACTGAGCTATTAGGAAGTCTGATAGATATTTCACCATCTGGGTGAAAAAAAAGTTGCATTTCAAAAATTTCTTTTAGAATAGAGGAAGAAGGTTGTATTTTAGTCCTGTCATCCTGAGCAGTATAGTATCCCTTTTTAAATTGGGAGCTCTCTGTATTCTGTACACATTCTTTGTTAACTCGCAAAAGACAAAAATATACAGTTCAGTGCAAGAGCAGGAATAATCACAGACCAATTCAAGTCTGAGCAAAGGAAAAATTGGGTCTCATTGGCTGTTTGTAGTGTGGGACATATTACAATGTTTTCTATTTCAGTTAACATTAAAGCTGCATACATGGAAGATTAAATGTGTCTTCTTAGGGCAGGTCTACACTACGAGATTAAGTCAACTTAAGTTATGCAACTCCAGCTACATGAATAATGTAGCTGGAGTCGACATAGCTTACGTCAACTTATCGCGGCGTCTTCACCGCGCTGGGTCGACAGGAGAAACTCTCCTGTCGACTTATCTTATGCTTCTCATTCCAGTGGAGTCAACAGGAGAGCGATCTGCGGTCAATTTAGCGGGTCTTCACTAGATCCGCTAAATCAACTCCTGGTGGATCGATCACCACAGCATCAATCCACGGTAAGCGTAGACATACACTTAGAGATATAAAAGCCACACAAAAGAGCAAAGTGCATTTGCTTTAAAATAAAGAAGCCTGACACTGTCATTTTTAAAGTAGACTCCCAACTTTAACCCACAAACATTTCACACATACATGTATGTAGAACAAGAAATTGTACACAGGTGAACAAGGAGCTAATCTTGCGACTTGTTGCACATTGGCACACTGCTGTGCTAGTACAGGATCAGGGCCATTTTTTTTTTTTTTAAGCACACATGTTTTGCTGGTACAAATCAGGAAGCTTCTTTGACAACTTTTCCTGAAAATGCATTTTTGCTCTGTCATTTTATACAATAATTTCTGGTTATAATACACACTTGCTTTGTGCCAGGTACAATTCATATTTTTTTTAAAAAAGAAAGGGATAATAGCAACTTAAAAAATAAATATAAACCACACTTCTTTCAGCATATTCCACTGAACAAGTATAAAAGTGGAAGAATAGAGAAGAAAGTTTTCTCTTTTTTCTTATCCAGTTTACTTTGGTCACTTAATAACACTGTACAAGATTGGGGCTTCCAGCTAACATTTATGCACATGCTTAAAGTTAATCACATGTTTAGAATATGTGCAAGAGTGGAGTCAGCTTTCCCACCTTTGGCTCCAATCCTTCATCCAATTAATAGGGTTCACTTATGCAGGTTGAATTATAAGATCAGGACCGGTGGATAGTTTTATTCCCCCTCGCAGGAATAGAGAAGAGAGTTTTCTTTTAAAACAATACAAAGATACAATTGTAAAACACAAAGAGGCAAATGTATTTTTTTAAAAGTCAAAATTGTTTCTAGATAAAGAAATTTAGTTTAACAGTATCTCTGTTAATATCTCAAACTTACAGCAATGAACATGCTTACTAAATAACTAGATCTCTTCAAAGTCTTCCGTGAAAGGCATTGTATAAGCATTATTATTATAAAACACTAAATGCAAAGCATTTTCATTTGCTTTATAACTGTTAGAAACATAGCTTTCTCTTTGCACAGGTTGTCTTAAGAAATTTAGGCTTTAGTATAATATAAAAACAATCCTGGAAGTGTATGGCATTAAAATAGTTAATTTGTGTTCATTCAAAAGCTTCTGGACTTCCAGAAAAAATTATATTATATATAAAGCTTAAAATAAAAGTTATATTCTCTGCATATACCAAATTATAAAAATTGAATTTTGCTGTACATACCTACATTTCTGTATAGTACAGGGAATACAGAAAACTGAGTTTCTCCCCCATCAACATACTTTTTTTAAAATTCCATTTACAATTATTACTTTCTAATCACAGGAAAGCAATCATTAACCTTATGCCCGACCTACACTATCACAACAGACACTCTTGAACCAGACTGTAGGACACCTGTTCTTTACTTGCTACATACACCTTGCTCAGGATAAAGCAGTCACTTCACCTAGTACCACAAACACTCGTAAAACTAGTATTTTAGTACACGGTTTTCAAAGCCTTTTGGTTACCACGAGAATCTTAACATCATGCTTACCTTATCAAATCATGCAGCGTGCTCTAGCCAGACTTCCTGCTTTCTGACAAGTTGTATCATACTTCAGCAGAGGGGTGGAGCCAACCAGTATTTTAATCAGAAGGGAAAACGCCCTAGGAACAGCTTGTTAAAGCAAGTGTGAGGCTAGGGACAAAGGAAAAAAATAGTAACACTTTAAATTAACTTTTAGAAATACCTGTCTCAATACATTGTCTTACACATTTACCACACCACATTTAAAGTCTACTTTACTTCCCTTTACACTGATGTGTAACTAATGAAAAATACATGATATTTTACTCACTGGGGGGGAACACTCTTCTTAGACAAATAGGCAAGAAGAATTTTGCCAGGCTGTAACAATTAATGCATATAATTATGTACACACTTAACTTCACTACTGAATGTAGCCCATTGATTTCAATGGGACCATTCCGAGGAGTAAAGTTAAACAAATGCATGTTTGCAGAATTGAGAACTAAGGCCTAGATCCTCACAGGTATTAATTAGTACCTAACTTCCATTGAAATCAATCTGAGGATCTGAAAGCTAAAGTCCTAATCATGTAATGAGCTCTAGGCAAGCAGACCTATTTCCATGGACAGCTGTATTAATTTCTGAGGGGCTTTATGTGTGCACAAGCCTCTGCCTGCATGTTCATTTTGGGATTGATTCCAAAAAAATCAAATTCATTTTTCATTAATTTGTATTTTTCATTTTAATTTTCATTAATAATAAGATGTGTTATAGCAAATTGCAGGGAAATCTTAAAAAGTTATAAAAGCAGGAGAGCTATATTTGCCTCCAAATGAAAACATTTGAGGATATTTTAGAATAATTTATTGGTGGGGGCACTATTTCTAATAATTGTTAATTTGTAATTAAGGGTGTTGTCCTGCTATCATTATATAAGAACTTCCTCCAGTTGCTTCTACTGAAAGGCAAATTAAAATGGTTTGTGTAAAACTTAGGACTGATCCTGCAAGCTGATCTCTACAGCTTGACCCCTAGGCAGACCCCCAATCAAATCAATGGGGCTTTGTAGGAGTCAACCTTACAGGATCCAGTGCAATAAATAAGTATATTTTGTTTTGCAGACTTGAAATGTTAAAAGTTACCTAATAATGCTCTCAAGATACACTCAGACCCTTGTACCTGTGAGGTGCCCTGTTAACTTCCTTGAGGCTCTGGCCAGGATCGTCAATGGCTTCTAGGCACCTAGCTCCCATTGAAATCAATGAGGATTTGGCTCTCTGTGGCTATGCAGGATCCTTCCTGCAGACCATTATACCTATGAGAAATCTTACTGACTTCAGTGTAAAATTAGTCCTGAGTGTGCATGTTTGCCAGATTGAAGCTTTTATTACCAACAAAGCAAATATGTACTGTCTTTAATTGGAAGTCTGCTTGCATAAGATTGCCAGGGGCCCCTAAGTATTTATGCAGACATCTTATGTCACAACTTCAATGTCCCTCATGTTTTGACTAAATCCTTTATTGCTCAGAAACCACAGTATCTTTTTAAAAAAAGGAGGGGAGGGGAAAGAAGCAGCAACAAATATTCATAAAAACTCAAAGATATTCAGAAACAGGAAGTATTGTCCCTTTTCAGCCCTTGTAGATCCTCTCCTATTTACTGCAAAGAGAGAAGTTTTTTGTTTTATTAGGGTTTCCATAGTTTCTGCCCCACTCACTGAGATAACATAGGGCCTTGAGATAACAAGCTCTTATTCTCTTTTCCAGACCAGCCAATATAAGGAGCATAGTTCAGCTGAAGACTCAGCCCACAGACTTTAAGAGAGAGCATAAGTCTTCCAGTGAAATACATTAATCAAATGTTCTTACTGTGTGTTTGAATGCTGTGCAAAACTATATATCTATATTTGGCTGCTTATATGTTAAAACTGAAGGGAAGTTTGTAATGAAGAGTCTGAGAGTGTTTAGATATCTTGATGTGGTATTTGGGGCTGGTATGGAGGGATATCTTGTCTTAAATGGTGACTTTGACTTCCTGGAGTTTTAGATGTTGCTTTATTAGGAAATGCACTTATGCAAACTCAACTGTAAGTTAAAGATATTTTTTGTGGGTGGGTATTTAAACTGAGGATAATGACATAACATTAGGATTTCCCTAGCGTGCTCTCAATGAAAAGTCAGGACTTTAATAAAGATACTGATCTGAGTTTCTATATCCCTCCCTAATTCCCTAATGCATTGCTGGCCTCTGCACAGGAGTGAATTTCACTTAGGATGATGCACAGTAGCAATACCATATTTACATTATGTTTTGACATGATGTGCAGTTAATCCACTCAGAGGCTTATTTACTAGTAAACTGGAACAATTTTTATGACCTCATTGGCATTAAGTTATAATTAATGCTAGTTAGAAAAATATAAGTATCTACTGAAATATAGGAGACTTGCTTAGTATCATATAATTTCTCTCTAGTCCCACTTTTCCTAGAATATGTCGACCACCAACCAATTTCAATACGATGATGAATTTTAGAGATGCTCTGTAAAAGCATATTCCAAGGTAGGTTTATGGTGCAAAATAATAATGAAATATCAATTCCATAAGCTATCAAATTGTTAGTGTTTTAGGCCCCAATCCTGGGGTGATCTTCCTCAGTGAAATCATTGCATAAGCAGGTCCTTATTTTGTAGTATCTAAAGAAACACCATACAAAATCAAAATATAGGGGTGTTTGTTTAGTAGGTCAGGTCAGTAGCAAATAAGGTTACTTCATGTCCACTTTCCACTCATAAGTAAACCTAAAAATACAGTATTTTTGATAAAATTATGAGTCATAAAACCCACAAAAATAAGGTAAATCCGATTTGAAAAGTGCCCATCTGTTCCTAATCTATTTCTTTGTTATAATTTACAACCACCTTGCTTGTAACTGTTATTTGTAAACCAATTAAAATATAGCCAAGTTAGGAGAACTCAATTAGAATTAAGGTCTCAGCAGTTGGCTTGTGCAGATCTCATTACAATATAAAGATCTGTGCCCCTGAACGATGGGCTGAAATTATAAAAGATACAGCTAATTATCTGATTTTCACCTTCACAGAGGGAGGCTCAGCTTTGAAAATGTAGCCCTTGATGCCACTTTAGTGTACATTTTGCTGATAACAGTAGTTAGACATTGGAAAGTGAATCCATTTGTCCCTCCATGTTAAACTGGGCAAAAGGATGGGATGACATTTTGTTGTTGCTCACTTGTTCAGCTCCTCTGATTTCAATAGCTGTTAATGATTGTTTTATAACATTTTGGCAAATATTATTACAAAAGAAAAGAAAAGAAGGAACCAATAATAATACGTGAGAACAGGTGCATATACTCCCATTAAAACAGAAGTCCTTAATCTTTCTCCAGGGATTCTGCAGCTTTTCAAGCTTGTTGATCCCCTTTCCAAAATACACGAACAGGTGCACAGTCCTAGTGAAAATGTTTCCATAAACAAGGCTCTTATGCTATAAGAGACAAATCATTCTTAAACTTAATATTTCTGCACAATATGCAGTCAAAGCCAGAAAGAGTGTCAGAGTGTATCAAGGAAATATACCCCTGCAGGGTATGTACTAGAAAAGGCCCTCAGCTGGATCCTGAGGCCGCAGGAAGTGTCACTTACTTGTAATACGACAAATATATTGCAGTTATAATAACCTATGACTTGACACTGTTTAATCAGTTTAAGGAATAATATACACATTGCAGACCACAAGCTTCCATCTGAACTGAATGACCCATAAAAAATACAAGCTTTCATCCCACCAGCTTCTTACCTCTTTTGTTAACTTTTCCCTCTCCCGCTCTACCCACTTGTTCTTCACTATGAAGGAGTTCTTTCACACTACCCTTCTTCTCCCTACCTGCCTCCTCTCCACTGGCCTAGGTTTCCCAGACAGAACCTCTCCCAAGCCAATTTTCCTGGAGCCCAGCCAAGTAGTTCAAAATGCTTTGTAAATATTACACCCTAGTGAGGTAGATAAGTATTATTTTGCCCATTTCACAGATGGTGAAACTGGGGCAAAGAGACTAAAGCTGAAGTTTAAACATGTCCGCTAACAAATTCTGAGCACATCAGTATTTAGGTTCCCAGTTTGAGGTACCTAGAATCCAATTTTCAGAAGCACTTAGCACAAAGCACTCCAACAGAAGTTAATGGGAGCCACAAGTCCTCAGCATCTCTTAAAATCAGGTCCTAAGCATCTCAGTCTGTGCCCCTAAAAATTGAGGCACTTAAAATTAGTAGACATTTCAACATTTTAGTCCAAGGACACACAGCAGTTAGTTTTGGTTCAGGGTCTAGAAACCAGGCATCCTGGGTTAATTATGTGTAACCCCTTTAGAGAAGATGCTCCTGTATTACCACACTGAGCCTCAAGGAGGCTGGCCCCCGGACTCCAGAAGCAATGGCGATACAGGCTCAGGACTCTGCTTCTCAGATTATTTTAGGCTCCGGGGCAGAGATGGAATTTGCTTGCAACACAACCAGACCCAAACATAAGCTAGAACTCAGAGACAAAGGGCTTGGTTTTGGTTTTGCTTTCAGTTTTGGCTTTTGTTTGGAGTGTAGCAGAGAGAGAACCATCACAGCTAGGAAGAACCCTTCTATTATCCACACTCCTAGCCAAGGGAAGACTTAGAGCCCTTTGAGGATTTCTGGGACATTGGACAGTGTCATCTCAGCAGAGACCAGAAACCCAGCAGGCTGAGGAGAGAGTCACAGGCTACCAAGAGGCAGCCTAACTCCACATTTGAATGCAGACCAGAGAGCCACAAAGACTCTCTTACAATTCTTGGTGTGGATACTTTAAGAACACCCCTGTTTGTTTATTTTGATATTGTGTTTTAAGCCATTCTCTGACTTCAGCACTGCACTGCCCAACAAAGACTGTGCCTAAACTAACTGTTTGCCTAAGCAGGTGCTGGGAGGGGGCGCATGGTGATGTGCTTGTAACTGCTAGCCGCTGCCTACATCTTCTGCAGGCGAAATGCCACCTTTGAAACACCTGCCACCATCTCTTGGCAGCAGTGTCTGCAGAGGCATGCCAAATAAACAATGACTCCCTAAAAAGCAGCAGCTGTCAGTCTCAATTATTAGGGTGAGTGGGCTCCATACCTTCAGCACATAACAATGCACCACCCTGCCAGCTTGGGTCCTGCCAGGAAATGAATTTCCTGGCCTAGCTCATTTCCTTGCGCAGTCCCCAGAGTGGGCAGACAAGATGACCCACAACAGTCTTCAGCGATGAGCATCGAGCTATACAGTGCGTTGTTGCACTGTGAATCACAGAATACACATCTAGAAAGCTGTATTGCTTGTCACAGCCAGATGCAAGGCCAGTGCAAATGCCAAGCATGATGACAGCGTGATGATATTGACAAAGTGGTCTCATGGTAGTGGTTAATTTACCCATGGTTAGCATGCAGTGAAGACACAGACAAAGAGGGACAGGGTATCTTTATACAATAGGCTATTTCTGGGGTCCTGTGATAAAACAATTGAATGGCTAAGCCATATACAGGATTTAACCTACTCTTGATTAAAAGGTATCTACTGAGCCTGCAGCTTTACTCGTCAAAATAATAAACTAGAATGGCCTGTTGTAGCTCAGATCATTGGTTTGCTTTCCCCATCTAACTGGATCATATAGTCAGAGGTAAGATTCAGAACAGAACTTGTTCACAAATAATTCACTGCAGGAATTAAGGGCTACCAATGGTACTATAAAAAGAATGTTGATTTAGGTGAGCCAGGCCTGGCTGACCTGGGCCCCAAATGTAAGCACTATAAAAACTCAAGGTATTCTAATTTCATTTCTACCATTTGTGTCTTTCAGATATGTTATGAGTTGGGTGGTTATACACCCCATTTTATCAGACTAGTCTATTATACTTCTAGCAAGTATAATCTAATGGAGACTGCAGCTATCCCAGATGTGAAGTGAGACTCTAAGGTATTTCATCTGCTTATTACAAGATTGACTATTAGATGATCCGAACATCAAGTGGTGACTGTCATGCTCCTGTACCAGATATGGACTGGCCACAGACTTTCCCTATAGACGCCAGATGTGTTCATCGTAAGATCCTTTAATGCTCTGCCAGGTATAGCTGAGATTCATTTAAATAAAATATTTTATACAGTGACATCTAGTGGCTGAGCAATATAATATAGATTAGCATTCCATTCCGGGTGACCGGAAAGGCGGCATAACATCAAGCTGTGTGAAAGAACATAGGCAGTTCTTATGGACTTTTTTGCAATCCTAATATCTTAAACTATCTGAAAGCTTATAGCTATCTGTTGGTATAAACGAAACCACTGAAACGCAAACTGTATATTCAGTGTATGTTAAACTCCCCTCTACTGCTGCCTCGGGATGGAGGAAATGGCAGTGTGACATATTTTTAGGGAAGTGTTATGCAGTTCTAGGCATGTACTGGCTGTGTCTGTTTTAATTTGCGGGCAGCTATTTCAAAAAATGTTGAGCGATATGTAAAGTACTGAGTAAAAGGAGTGGTCATCCCAATATTCTGGGGCTCCTGGCAATCAGGTTGTCTCCTAACTATTAGGGTATTTTTACAACCACACTGGTGTTTCAGAAGTCCTGTACTTGCTCAGTACACATACAGCCAGTTTATATAAATACAAAAATACCAGAGGCATAGACAAAAGTGAACCTAGGGATTTAGCTTATTTGTAATTCTACTACATTGGCATTGCTGCCTGTGAAAGCACATTCCCTATTTTCATCTGGATACTTACACCACATCATTGAGCAATGCTGGAAAAAAGAAAGGTTGATCTTATTTGGTTAGCATTTAATTAGGATCTAACAACCATATTAGATCTCCCTGATGTATGTACAGGAAATTTTCTCAGAAGCCATCTCCAGTCATTTTGATTTATGATAGTATGTTCTAATTGAAGGGACATGTGTTCATATGCATGGAAATATACACCAAATAAGTTTGAGATATTCTGGATGATTTCAAATGAACTTATCTCCGTTATTATTATGTATTTATTATTTGTATTACGATAGTGCCATAGGAGCTGACGACGAGAATCCCCCAGTAAACACCTTGTTCTCCAGTTACTATATTTTATATTGCTTAGACTATAAATTGGTAATGTAAAGGTCCATGCATAAAGGAAAAAAATAGTTTACAAATTCCTTAACCTTATTCTAGCAAACTCCTCTCATGTGTTTAGTATACATATAGGGGTATCTATTACCATTAATACTAGTACCACTTGAGAGATGGTGCCTTCCATAGCTCCCCACAACATTCCCTACTCTCTGCACATTTATGCGTGGCTGGCTACAGGCCTGGACTTGATCTACATGTGGAGGCACTTTACATGTCTGCCTCTTCCCCCATGTCACTATCATGCATACTATGGTTCAGTGACAAAGCTTCTACACTTTGGTCTGAAGTTTCCTAATAGGCCTTATTATGTTAGCTTTAATTTTTTTGTCACACTCTTAGTAAAACATATGCATGAGTTTAGATGATGATTCACCCAGACCAACCTACATAGGAAAACCAGCCTTAATAGCTTTAGCTCTTTTGAAAAAAATCTTTTGAGTCATTGGAAGAATCCTGATCCTCTCTGCCCAAATTAGCAAATACAAGATATTGCAGCATTAGTTATGGAGAAAATTACATTGTCTTGAAGTGATGATCTTGACTGATTTTATTTTTCATGGGACCCTTTCAAAGAGATGTAGAATCTATTGACCACTTGCTATACTCTGAACCCTGCAAGCTAGTTAAACCTATTCCCCTGGTCTCTAAAATCTTCTTATCACTTAATGTTAATCACTTCATTACTCCCTCTTTTTTTACTTTTTCTTTAAAAAGACTATGTGTGTTTAATTGCGTTATGTACATGTAATAGTTTCAGAGAAGCAGCCGTGTTAGTCTGTATCCGCAAAAAGAAAAGGAGGACTTGTAGCACCTTAGAGACTAACAAATTTATTTGAGCATAAGCTTTCGTGAGCTACAGCTCACTTCATCGGATGCATGCAGTGGAAAATACAGTGGGGAGATTTTATATACACAGACAACATGAAACAATGGGTGTTACCATCACTCTTGTTACAGTGTGTATGGTAACACCCATTGTTTCATGTTCTCTGTGTATATAAAATCTCCCCACTGTATTTTCCACTGCATGCATCCGATAAAGTGAGCTGTAGTTCACGAAAGCTTATGCTCAAATAAATTTGCTAGTCTCTAAGGTGCCACAAGTACTCCTGTTCTTTTTATGTAATTTATTTATGAAGAGGTTATGGAAAAGACACAAATCATGCTGTACATTAAATGGCCACATGATGGCATCAGACACTAAGAAAACAGGATAAGCTTTTCCACTTCATAATGGCTGAATATGAACATATTTTCTTTTTGTATCACCAGTATTGAAAGACAACAGCTAAGGAACACACACAATAGCTTCTTAGCAAGATGTTCACAAATTGCTTAACAAGTTTTATATCTTAGCTTCCCTCCTCAGTATTACCTCTGCCAAGTCTGCTAGATGCAGTGAGAGATTGTATACAGTATATTCAAAGATATATACACAGAAGTTAATTTTCCACTCATATTCCAACTGTGTTACATGACCCAGACATAATCTGCATATTCTGTAAAGCTTTCACTGTTGCAAAGTATTAGCATAGACATTATGGACCCTGGCACATAGATTAAAAGAGACCTATATCTTTAGAGACTTCTTTCTAGCTAAATAATTACACACACCCTTTAAAATATTAGTAACATTGTAAAGTCAAGCACTTAAAAATTAGGAAATGCAAAAATTAGAGTTGCCTGGTTAACCTTAATTCTGCCCCTTGTGCACATGCATTATGATACAATCATTAATCACATGCTATTTCTTTCACAGAACCTCTGCCCCATTCAGTGCACAGGATGGCCAATGCTCACATAATGAGCAGCTATTCAATATTTTCTTTTATCCTCATTGTCCAGTGTGTGACCCCCTGTCTTATTTACTGCATACTATTCAAACCCTGCTCTGAAAACAAAATTATTAATTTTCCTCATGCGCTTTCGTATGGCACTCATCATTATAGTATCTGAGTTATTCACAAACATTAATTAACCACTAATTTGGGGTACCCAGTTTAGGATGTCAAGGACCTGATTTTCCAGAGTACTTAGCATTATATAGCACTTTACAGATACTCAAGCACTATTTCCATTCACTTCAGTTGCAGCTATGAGTGCTCAGCAAATCAGATCCTAGGGTCTCAAGTTGGGCACCCAGAAAGTGATGAACACAAATTAGTGACCACCTATGAAAAGTTTAGTTAAGTGACTTGCCCCGCATCACATAGGAACTCTGTGGCAGAAGCAGAGAGAGAGAATCAGATTCTCCAGGGCAACTTCTACTGTCTTAACCGTAAGACCCTCCTTTCTCTTCCTATAATCCCCTGCCTCCTTCCCTACCCACTCCAACTTCTGCAACAAACAAAGTAAGGGTCCTACAGAGAGTAGCCTCCTTCACTATAGAAGCCTGATTCATCTCCAAAGGAGGTCTAGCCTGTATACTGAATGAGGCAGGGATCCTGTGGAAAAAAACCTCTGTGATCACATAATTAAAGACTGTACCATAATGCATATGCACAATGGGGGGCAAGCTTAATTCTAGCATTTTCTGACTTTTCAGTGCTTGACTTTGAACTTTAATAATGTTCTTTAGTTTTCTATATTTTTTTGGTAATTTCCTATTTTTTTAAAAAAGAAAACTGAAAAACCAGAAATTCCATCATGTGGCATTCTATTGACACCCATATGGTTCATCAGCAGGGTTAAAACTTTAAGATCCACTGCACAGACCTCTGCTGCTTTAGCTAATGGAGTAACTGATAGCAATAGTAGGTTGTCATCCTCCAGGTGTACCAACACAAGAAGGGGGTGAGACATATGCTGTGACAGTGTGTTTCACAGAGAATTGTTGACAGCAGAGGAATGGTGAGACTCAGGAGTTTTGGGTTCCGTTCCAGGCTCAAGAATAGCATGCTTTTGTGTGCACAGATGCTTTTGCCCCTTTTCCCCAACCTTGACCCCTTCTCCCCACCCTAGTCCCCGTCCCAGTCCCGTCCCTTACTCACATCTAGCTCCTTATTCCCGTCCCTTTCTCCTTGCCTACTTGAGTCCCAGTCTCCACTCCTCAGGCATCTCATCCCAGTTTCATTCTCCTTACACGATTAGGCCTAGTCTCCCACTCCAGGTTTGCTATCCAAGTCCCAATCTCTCCACCTCCCTGTATCCCAGTGTCTCCTCCTCCCCACACCCATTAACAGTCTCCTTGCCCTGCCAGTCCCAGTTTCTCCCTCCCAGATCCTCATCCGATTTGTCTCTTTCCCTTCACTGACTCCCAGTCCCAGTCTTCCTCCCTAGATTCCTCATCCAATCTCAGCCTCCTCCTCCATCCCTCCCCCTGGCTCCTTGCCCCCAAACCTCAGTTACTTGTGAGATCTGTCTGTCTCTCTCCTCTCCCCCATCCTCATTCCCTTCCCACTAAATCCTAGTTCCAGCCTTCTTGTCCAGCCTGTCCCAGTCTCCCCACTTTCTTGAGCTCCACATCCAATCTAGGTCCCCCCAGCCAACTGGCTCCCACTCTCCCCATTTCCCTCACTAGCTCCCACCCCAGATTTCCCTTTCATGACTCCCATACCCAGTCTCCTTGCTCAACCAGTCCCAGCCTCCCTTCCCTCCAGGCTCCCAGTCCCAGTCTCCTTGTCCAACCAAAACCATTCTCCCCTTCAACTCCTAAATGCAGTTTCTCTGGCCCTCCCAGTCCCAGTCTCACCAGACTCCTTTGTCTCAATCTCTTTTCCTTTCCCCTGGTCCAGCTTTTATCTCAGGTGGCTTCCTCCTTCTTATAGGTGTCTGCAGGGGGAGGGGAGGTTCATTGAAAGCACAGGAGAGACCAGCTCCTGCTCTCAGTTCTGGTGCCCAACCCCACTCCCGCCTGGAGCCGTCATTACAGAGAAAGTCCAGCTTTGCCCATGTAGGCCTAGGTTGAAGTATGCTCAGTTGCTCTGCAGACATGGCACATGCACAGTCCTGTCACATGTGGGAGCTGTGAAGAGAGCATGCTCGGCTGCTCTGTGCAGATGATCATGTATCCAGGCAGAGTTCCTCTGGGCAGCATCTGCTGGCTCCCTAGACACCTTTCAGGAGCAGTCGGCGCTGTCCAGGGTTCTCTGCTCAGTGTCCCCCTCCAGATCCCTTATTATGACCTCCATGCCATGGACCTCAGTGGCTCCTCTTCTTAGGCTGGGGGAGGGGCCTTCAGCTTGGCCAGCCCCCCTTACCAGGATTCAACAGGTGCTCTGTGAGGATGGTGCATGTCAGTCAGGTCAGCACTAGGAGCTGTGAGAGGCTCAAGCATTCTTGGTCACTCTGTGCAGATGTTGGCTGCACAGGCTGGTCAGCACTAGGAGCTGTAAAAGGCGCAAGCATGCTCAGTGAGGATAATACCTTCCACGATTTTAACTGTTAAAACCAAGTCTCCATTGAGCATGTAAACTGAGAAATTTCAAAGGCTTATAACTTGGCCAAATTTGGGTAGATTTTCCCAAGGACAGCAAAAGGCACATCCTGGACACAAAGGCCACCCAACTGCCAAATTTCCAAGCCCTTACCCCAAAATATGGGGCACTAGAGCATTTCAAAAAAAAAAGTCTCAAGAATTTTTTAACATGAGTGAAACAATATATTTTCCCCCAATCTTGTTCTCAGAAATAGCTGAATACATTTGGCTGGTGGGGTGTGGGGGGGAATTAGCCTGAGGCAGACACACAGCATAAGAAATTTCAGTCCAAGCAGTTAAAGTTTGGCAAAGTTATGAGCAACTGAAAAACAGGGTCTTATAATGGGAAGCGTCGGGCAACCTTAATAATAGATGGTGCTACCAGACCAGCCTATAATTATATGTGCCATCACTGTTGTATCTTTGCATTTGAAATGCCCAGTAAAGTTTGAGAAGAGAGTTAACACATAACTAAGATCAGCTGGCAATCAACAATTGAGAACCAGTTTCTCAAAAATACTCATAAGGGCAAGTTATTGAAGATAAGTGCATAAAAAAAAATTGGAGTTTCTACACCAAGCCATTCCTGGGACGTGAAGTTCTAACAAATGTTAAACCACAGTAACAAAAACCTTCCATTCTTCAAATGTCTGAAACTCTATAAAGCACCTCACCCAACTCACGGAAAATTTAGCAATGTCAGTTCTTTAAAGGCATGATATCACAAGGGATTTGTTTTGAGGAAGTCAGATGAGGAAGAGGTCAAAATTGAGTTTATAATTTAAAGCTAGTTACATTCTTAACGATGTACAGCCTACTCTCCCATTACAACATATGCAATGTCCCATTTTTGGCACCCTGTAGATAGACTGTTCAAAATATTATGGTCTGAATTCTGCCTGCATTGACACCCTGTACAACCTCATTGACTTCAGTCGGGCAGAATGTCATATATCAGGGCAGATTTTGCCCCTACCTGCACATGTACTTTTTGGTGAACAGTCATGTGTCCATAGTGTTAGGCAAAAAGATTCTTTTCCCCAAGAATCAGGCAAGCACAGACAATACTGAAGGGGGTTTATTCACAGTACCAGGAAGACTGATAAACAGCTTCAAAAATATGGTGCCGCCGTGGCCAGTTGTATACATTCTTTTATTTATTCATTTGCATTTATTTGTACATACAGAGACAGACATTCTTACAAGTTAAGAGAGAACCTGAACAAAGATTAAAAATAGGAACAATACATACATATAGAGGTCATCCTGATTGCATTAAGCATCTATGGCTACCTGGCAGGGGGAAAGAGTGGGGGGGCAGTAAGGGGGAGGGATGAGTGCTTACAGATATCCAGTGGGCTGTGAAGGGAGGGTTTGTTCTGTTCTAAGAGCTGAGTTACTGGGCAGATATTGACCATATATGTTTTATTAATTTTTTACAGTTGTCAGTGCCCTTGGCTGAAGCGTTCCTGCTTGATCTGAGGTTTCCATCTTAGCTGTTAGCTAAATTTTAACTCTTGCCTGACAATACCCTCGTGTTGACATATCGAACTTTTAGGTGAGATAAAGTCAATACTTCAAATGCTTTGATATACATGATTTGTTTTAGGGTTACCCAAGGTAGGGGGGACGGGGGAGGGAGAGGGGAATTGGGGGAAGGGGGTAAAGGTAGGAAACATAGTAAGATTTTTAAGCATGTGTCTAAAGTACCCACACATGACCAGAGAGGTTAGTAACACAATATAGAAGCAGCAGCAGCTGTTATTTGGACAGTGGTCCACCAGGAGATGGGGCCATAGGATGCATTATGAACAGGATCTTCCAATCGGGTGATGGTTTGGTTGGAGAGCTGGACTTGAATGTGACCTTTGGTACGTGGTTATGAACAGGTTGTTATACTATTGAGGAGCCGTTGTCATTCCAGTGAACACCTGGCCGGGGAGGTGCACATCACCTAGGGTAAATGAATCAGTAATTTGCAGGCACATGGAAGCATTTGCCTGGCACCGTAACGGTCCGTATATGTAATAAGTTGCAGCGGTGATGAAGCACCACGGAGCAGTGGATACTTGTACAGCAACTTCACCATCTGCAAGAGGAAGAGGCTCAACAACAGAAGAGAATGAAGGGTAGAACAGGAACATATGATGTAACTGTCCGTTTCTTTACAACATTCCGAGGGTGTCATCAGTGTAGCATTACTGGGGGATGGTGCCAGGTATCCGGACAGCCCTACTTTGTACACTATACTGTTAGTTACATATTTAATAGACTTAAAATGGAAAGAAGAAGGAAACACATTGGTAGGGATAACAGAAGGGTACACAAGAAGGAAATTAAAGGAGAAGAGTAAGTCTGGAGGAAGTAAAGAGGCTACTATTAGTTGAGTAGAAATGCCTGCAGTGTGGGCAAGGGTGGGGGAGGAAAGGGTATGGGACGGGGGGAAAACCCAGGCATACATTTAACATATTGGTTTTTTGCAGTGTTAAACAGATCAAGAGCCAGCATATTACAAGCACAACCTTTAGCTTGTGACTTGGCCAGGTTGACTATAGCCTTTGAGGTTTTCTTAATGATTTTGTAAAAATCCTTTGTGGCTACGTTAATTGCAGTTAGAGCATAAGATAACCCGGTGTTAGTATGCTTAAAGGTTTGGGTGGTTTGGCCTTTGACCCAAGAATTGTATGACCTTTCAGAATTAAAATTAAGCATATTTAGTGCGGAATTGGAGCTTTCAAAAAATCCTCCAATGTCCCTTAACATGCTACGTTCCTGTTTTTTGGCTTTTTTCCCAAAATTTTGTGATCTTGCATCCCAAAATTGGGGGTCCTATATGTGTGTGCCCACATCCCCTGAAGCTAAATACCCAGTTACAGTCCAGATCCAGTGAGATGCAGGGAGGGAGCTGAAGGCTGCTCCCGGGCTGTTGTAGTCGGATTGGGACCTGGGAGCCAGGATTCTTCTGGGGGGCGAGCCGTAACCACGATAAGTTCCAGGGGCTCCGGTCTGGGGGTAAGACAAGTGTCTGGTTTCTTTACCCATGTGCCACTGCCTCCTGCAGGGAGTTGCACGTACTGACCAACTTTGAAACGGGCATTTTGTGTAACATGTACCAAGGGCGGTTCCCCGGAGGCTGCATCAGGTATGTTTGCCAGGAGGGTTAATATGGGGAGTTACATTTGTTACCTAAAAGGGTACAATATAAACAAAATGAATTCATTTATACATTTTAATTTTGGTTTTATGAACCCATGTTGGGATTCCTTGCACTTTTACAGAGGTATCTGTATGGGTCAATACCATGTGCGGGCTGGAGTATTTTGGCTGAAGTACCCTAGGGTTGTATGTTCTTACCATGACCTGATCTCCCTCCTGTACGTCCGCCCATGGGTGGGTTTCTGGAGGGTCCTGGGCTTCTTGTCAGTCTTGGACAGTTAGTCTAAGGGGCTGCGAGACTTTTTAGGCCTTTGATATATTCCTGTGCAGTGTCAGAGATCAGGGGGAGGGGAGCCGGGACTACACATTCTTACTGCAATAACATAGTTATTCCAGTTATGAGTTTGAAAGGGTGAAACACCTGTACTAGAGTTAGGGGTTGCCCTCATGGAAAGAAGGGCAGCAGGTAGTTGTACTACCCAGTTGGTTCCTTAACAATAGTATCCTCAGAAAGGGGGCACTGATGAGATTCCCCTGTAGTCAGCATCAAGGTAGAAGGATTAAGAAGATTAAAGTGTGCAATTGCAAAGTGTTAGCTTAAGAGGGTGCATTTGCACAAGGAACCAGTATGCCTTGCTGAAGTAGAGTGAATAGTGTTACCTGCTGCATCCACAGCCTCAGGTGTGAGAGGGTATTGCTTCGTAGGTGGAGGGAGTTGACTGGTAACCTGGCTGGGTGGGCAGAGATGAGCAGGCACCGATACTGCAAGACAACTTCACCCCCCCCCCAAACTGAGGGGAACCTGGAACATAATACCTGAAAAGGGTTAGAGGTGTCCCAAGGGAAAGCCACAGATTTGGCAGTTGCAACAGAAGAGAGAAATTTATTATTAAGGACAGAAATGGTATGAGTAGCATAAGTTATTAGTAAATGTAACTGTACTCTGAGCAAGGTTGAGAGTTGCTGCAAGGTCACAGAGGATGTCCATGCCCAAAATAGTTCCCTCTGCATTTGGAGCTACATAAAAGACTGAGTCCAGAAGAATAGATTAGATTTTACAAGAACAGGGTAGCTTTTATAAGCTGTGAGTTGTGCACCTCCTACCCCTGAAATAGTAATATACTCTTTAGTAGTGGGGATGGGGAGGTCAGTAATGGGAACAGATGCTTTCGTGTCCACGAGAATTGTGCATGACCGGCCCCTTATTCATGTTTGTAAGTGTGGCCTTGAGGGATTTATATCTACATTAGCAGTACTGACGGGCAAGGTGGGGGCCGCTGGATCCTAGCGGGTCATAGAATTTAAAAGCCTGGCCATTTCCTCTTTGTTTAGGTGTGAGTAAGGGTTGGCTGCTGGTTGAGATACTGGTTTGGGCCGGTTGCCCAGGGCTACTTGGCTTGGGCATCCAGCTGCCCAATGTCCAGTTTTCTCACATACAAAACACCGTGAGGTAGGAGGAGGGGTGCGGACGGGACTAGGACCAGATTGAAAGGGCAGTGAGGTGCTGCAGGGATTCAACTGGCCATGATTCTGTCCCTGACTAGGCTTTTGGGCCTTGCGCCTGCAGTTCTTTTGGGTATGCCCAAGACACCCACAATTATAGCAGGCTACATTACTTTTTGCTGTTACCACAGAAACGTGAGTAGCCTTGCTTTTTATTTCTTTAGCTTGTCTGGCTTCACATTCAGAGGCCCACATACAGATGGATTCATAATCAGAGCCTGGGTTCAGTCCCAAATTAAGGGCTGTTTGCAGGTGGGAATTAAAACCTTCCTTTAACAAAAAACTCCTGATCAGTTTTCTTTGGGTCCGCAATGTCTGCATTGCTGGAATACATTCCTCTCCCCCCCCCCCGCTTTTTTTTTTAACAATACTGAGCCGCAGGCTTGTCCTTGCCTTGTACGCAGCCCACGATCAGTCCCCAATTACTGGCTCCGTTCCCCAAGGCTTCTTAATGGCTTCCTTAAACTCAGTACAGGCACGGGTCATATCATTTTCGGATTCAAATTTAACAGAGCTCAAACACCGTTTCTGTGTCCTTCTGTAGGGATCTTGGCCCATGACAGATCGGGGCATTTAGCTGTTGTTAAGATATAAAGATCCCTGGGATGTAACGTATAGGTGGTAACCATCTGGCTTATTCTTTTCCAGAATATCAAATTTGGGTCTTTGGGTTTTAGATCAGGGAGATCTTTCAGTAAGCCCCTCATTTCCTCTGCTGAGAGGAGTGTACTTATAATGTATAATGTATAAAGTATTATGAACCACTCTGTTTTCACCTGTCCCTGACCACTGAGTGGTCACTTGGAGAGGGGCCAAGGGAGCACTGGCACTTAATTCTGGGTTAAAAGGGTGGGTAGGTGGAGGAGGAGGGGACCAATTATCTCGATCTTCCCCCGTGTGGGCCAGGTTCCAATTCTGAATTTGTTTCTTAAGGTGTTTCCAATTAATTCCATTTTGGTCTTTATTAGTGTTGCTGCCTAAACCAAAGTCAGTGAAATTATCCTTTTGTTGTATGCTAGCAACAATACAGTGTGCAGAGGAGTTGTTTTCTTTTAGTTTTGCTTTTAGAGCCTTGTTTTCTGCTTCAAGCTCACTCAGCTTGTGGTTTCAATCTGCCTTTTGATTTAGCTCTGATGTAAGAGCCTCTTGGAGTATTTCCAGCTCTTGTAATTTCCTTTCATATTCACAATACGTTATTACAATCCCCTTCTCTAATCTTCCTTTCGTCTTACCAGACCACCACAACACACTGCCCATCATACTCATACCCTTATTCCATCCATCTTTTGCCATTGTTTTTTGAACCTTCTCATGTTTCCCTTTTATAAAATCAATGAGTCTCCCTCCCGTAGAGGGCATCATTGGTGCACCCTGGGGCACGCCAACCAGTCCCCCTCCCATAGAGGGAATCGACGCATTCTGGGGCAATTCATACGACATTGTATCCCAGCTTCCTGAAACCCACTTAAGCGGCACTTCAAGGGAGACCGACTGATCACACCCTTGTACTCAGTTTACTGCAGCACACACTCTGGTGCTCAGTACCTGGCAATGCAGCCTTCACCTACAGCGATCCCTGCACCCCAAAAGTTTATAATTTAAAGCTAGTTACATTCTTAACGATGTACAGCCTACTCTCCCACTACAACATATGCAATGTCCCATTTTTGGCACCCTGTAGATAGACTGTTCAAAATATTGTGGTCTGAATTCTGCCTGCATTGACACCCTCTACAACCTCATTGACGTCAGTCGGGCAGAATGTCATATATCAGGGCAGATTTTGCCCTTACCTGCACATGTTGTACTTTCTGATGAACAATCATGCGTCCACAGGATAGAATAGTAGCAGGACTATTTAATTATTTAGCTTGTGAATTCCATTAAGAGCTACGCAGATTACATTAAAGGATCTTTTATTTTTATTGGCCATTTTTTTCACTATGTTTTTACCATAAATTGGCTCAGTGATCCTAAGGCTCTTGTAGAAATGTGATGGCAAAGCTACAAGAATCATTGGCATATTTTCAACATTTCTTTTGGAGGAAGAAGTTCATATGGCTAAAGTACAATTCAGTGTAGTGAAATAATACCTGAATTCCTTCCAAAACAGGGCTTTTAAAAAATCTCAAGGATTGGCATATCTGACAGGTATGCATAGGAACCAAAAGAGCAGAAATTCTGGGAGAGGCCCTGAACATATTACATCAAAATACCATATTTCACTTTGTACGTGAAAACTGGTGCTGTATGATATGTAAATAAGAAAGAAAACAGGATTGTTTTTTGGCATTTTTACACTTTTTCATTAAGTTAAATTGTGCAGGTAAGAATATCATGGATATATTTTAAAAGGTATCAACCCACACTTTTTAAAACTCTGTTTGCCATCCCACCACATTCCCCTAAGAATATCATAGCAAAATTAGTCAAACTGATGCTGTCAGCTGAAGCTCAAACAAATATGTCTTCAGCAAATGTGCTGAAAACTATAATAATTATACTTAGTATTTACTCATTACATGACCAAAGCTGAACAACCATAACCTAATTAAACTCCCAATTTCCTTGTGAAGTAATTATTCTCATCCAGATTTTATGTAGAGAAACTGAAGCAAACAGGTAGCATGACTTGCCCAAAGCCACACAAACAATGGCAGAGCTGGGATTAAAAAAAGCCGCTTTGATCTAAATGTTTCTAACAACGTGTAAGGTTCAGATTTCAAAGGTCAAAGAGCTATTGTCAGGTGCCCAGAGTAAAAGGCCATTACTTGTATTAGCATACCACCACTCAGGATCCAGATCTCTACGTATCATCTGATAACTCACCTAAATGTATGCAGTGTTGTTGTAGCTCCCCTAAATGACTCCTTGCCTGCATTATTAATTGTGCCTACCTGACTGTTTCAATCTACCTAGCTGTTTAGAAGGAAGCTGAAGATCTTTGTGACCCTTTTAGAACAATATAGGCTAGAGGGCATAACCCTGGTGTCCTGGACAATGATAGGTTTCAGAGTAGCAGCTGTTAGCCTCTATCCACAAAAAGGAAAGGAGTACTTGTGGCACCTTAGAGACTAACAAATTTATTTGAGCATAAGCTTTCGTGAAACAAGTACTCCTTTTCTTTCTTCTGGCCAATGATGTCTTTCTCAATTGTAGGTTCTGTCCAAAGGCTATTTGTGAACTTTCACTGAACAAATGACTGTCTAATGATGGCAGTGTTTGCTTTCAGCCACTGCACTGCTGGAATCTAACTCATTAGTTTGTAAAGTGATTTGAAGCAACTCAAGTATGAAGGTTCTGTTCTATGGAGAGTGCCCTGAGACACCACTTCTGTTTCACTGTACTTTAGATAAATACTGAAATTCTTTTAAAACTAGTTTCAAATAAGTAAATCAAATGCCTATTTCTTGAAATAGTAAATCCCATATTAAATGTGAGTAAGTGTGATGGGGTGTATTCCTCACACTGGCCCTGAAAGGGTACATGAGGTCAGGCAGGCCTAATTAACCAATTAAGCAGCCAGTTGGGGAGAGATATAGGCTACAAGGAGGCCACTAATTAGAAACAGGCTGAGCTGCACAGGAACAGACAGTGCCCGTATAAAGCCCAGGAGCTACCAGTAGTGGGGGTTTTAGGAGAGGAGTCTGTCTCTTTTTCTTAAGAGGTAGGTGAGTGGAATAGCAAACCTAAAAAGTGGAAGAGCTAGTTATGTAGGAAGATACCCAGGTGAATAGCAGCAAATGCTAAGATAGTACAGGCTTGGGATCCAGGGTAGGAACCCAATGTAAAGGATGGGTCTGTGTTCCCCCTACCAGCCCCTGGGTAGTGGCACAGGGCATTGGAGATATCAGCCAGGCAGCTGCTCTGGAAGGACTGTGGTATCTCTGGAATGGAGGAACTTAGTGACCTGGCCAGAGGACCAAGACATTACACAGTCTTCATCTGAGAGGAAGCCATGAGACAGGAGGCTGATCAGGAGAATGAAAATGACATAGCAAATGTGGTTCAGGTGACTTTATTTGTTATGTACCCATGACAAAATCTGCCATAGCATACAACCCTCTGTCTCATGTACACAGGTACATGAGAGAGAGCGCGTGCGAGTAATGGGATTTAGTTTATGCACTTCAAAAGCTACCATATCAATGTGCTGTAATTAAAAGATCCAGCCTAGTTAGCTAAATTTTTCACCATTTTAGACTACACTACATTAATATAAAGCTTAATTTTTATTTTCCCTTTATTTTGTATGCTAAATAAGCTTGATTTCTTTAGGATTGGAAGTGTTTACTGCAATGCTAAGGGATAATCACAGCAGAGATTAACAGTGAAGGTACTATGTTCTAGGTGCTCAATAAAGGCAAAGGAAACTTTGAGACCCTTGCCCCCAAAAATGTTGTAAACCAGTCAGGGTGTATGTGTGTGGCATGCAGAAGCTGCTATGGTTGACACCAGGAGAAACACTAGATATGTTGGTTGGCAAAGTATGTTGAAAGACTACATCCTGTAGATGCTGTGAAAGGTTTCAAGGGAATATGTCTTAACACCGATTAACTAGTAGCATGTATCAAAATAAGTCAAATTACATGCAATATGAGTCTACATCAACCTCTACATAGACTCCACAAAAGGATTTCATTTCAGCCTAATTCTCATGGTAACCTGGACAATTAAGGCCAAATAATGTCTTTAGATACAAGCATGCAAGGGAGATTTTCTAATAGCCCAAGGCAGTGGCTCTCAACTGGGAGTATGTATAGTTTTACAACAGGCTACATAAAAAGCACTAGCGAAGTCACTAAAACTAAAATTTCATGTTGACAATGACTTGTCTATACTACACAGTGAAATATATATACTACACAGTGAAATATAAGTACAATATTTATATTACTTTTTCATTTATCATATTATAAATAGGAAGCAAGTTTTCAGTAACAAGTGCTGAGACACTTTTGCATTTTTATGTCTGATTTTGTAAGAAAGTAGTTTTTAAGTGAGGAGTGTTGTATGCAGGACAAATTAGACTCCTGAGAGGGGTACAGTAATCTGGAAAGGTTGAGAGCCACTGGCCTAAGGGATTTAGGAGAACAAATCCTGTAGATTTATTAATTTGTATTATTACAACACCTAAGAGCCCTAATCATGCATCAGGATCCTACTATACTAGATATCATACAAACCCAAACAGAGTTCCTTCCCTAAAGATCAGACAATTGCAAATATAAGATGAGATAACAGACTACTGGGGGTACACAGAGAAAAAAGAGACCGTATTTGTTGGCATGATTGTGGTCTCAACACTCCAGCATCATAACAGTTGTGGGCATCATGGTAAAGGAGTTTTAAGGAGGGATCTGAAAGAGAACAATAAAGTGGTTTTACAGATGATTACAGGGAGTACCTCCCAAACATGAAACACAGCGGGAGAGAGAGAGAGCACAAATGCTTGTTTGAAAATTTAATAAGTAGGTGATGGAGAATTGCATCATGAGCCAATCAGAAACATAAGTCAACCTCTCTATATTGAAGGACTGATGATAGGTAGGATGGGGATAGGTCAAAAATGAATTAAGTAGCTTATGTTTGATGTGGTAGAGAAGAGGGAGCCAGTGGACAGATGCAGACAGGGGTGTGATATGGTCAAAGCAATCGCTCAGAAGAATGATCTTTGCAGAAGCATTCTGAATGTGTATGAGCAGGGGAAGATTATATTTATCAAGGCCAGAGGGAAAGATGTTGCAGTAATCAAGACACAAGCTGATGAGAGCCTGGACAAGAGTTTTAGCTGTGTCGATGGATAGGAAATCTTCTCTTACAGATGCAATGCAAAAAGAATCTGCATGTAGGCGCCGACTTCCACTGGCACCGGTAGGTGCTCGACTGCTCCCCCCCCAGCCCCACCCTGACTCCACCCTGCCTGGACCCCTCCTGCTCCCATTCCAACCCCTTCCCCAAATCCCTGCCCCGGCCCCACCTCTTCCCCTGAGTGCGCTATGTTCCCGCTCCTCCCCCCTCCCTTCTGGAGCTTGCTACAGCTGTTTGGTGGTGGCAAGTGCTGGGAGGTAGGCTGAGGAGCGGGGATGCGGCATGCTCAGGGGAGGAGGTGGAGGAGGAGATGAGGTGTGGTGGGGCAGGGAGCTTGGCTGCTGGTGGGTGCAGAGCACCCACTAATTTTTCCCTGTGGGTGCTCCAGCACCCGAGCACCCATGGAGTCAGCTCCTATTGTTGGATCATATTAAAGAAGTTCTGTATTAAAATCACAAATGAGTTTGATTCCCCATAGTTTAAATTCCAGGGTATTACTAATTAAGAGGTCTCTTGGTTTTTGGTACTGTTTCTCTCCCTCTATGTGTGAAACTTGCATGCTGCTAATTGTGTTAGTACATTCTAAGACAGAGTCTGTTCTCAAAGCAATTCTTTGTAACAACAACTACTCACACAGAGAGAGACTCAAAGCAATACTCTGTAACAATAGAAACAGCACCTAGAGACTCCCCGCCCTTTTGTTGTATTCATCTCGCTTTGTTAACATTTGTGATTAAAATAGAGATAGAGGATATATGTGGATGGATGCTTGGTGTGGATAATAACTGAATGATCAGGGAGGTGCCAGCCTAAGAATCCAGTGTCCATCGGCTGAAGAAGGCGTCAAGTGGAAATAACCAGAGGACCCCCCGGAGGGCAGACTGGAATCCACCCAACAGCCTCAAGAATGGGAGAACCAAAGAACAAGATAACATCTGGCAGCACGGAGCCGTCAGGAGTGTGCCATCTGCTGATTGATTCAGCAACAGCATGATGAAGCAATTCCCATAGACTGGCATAGGAAGAAATTCCTATAAAAATGGACTCTGGAAAGTGAGAACTTTGGGGTCTGATTCTGCAAACCAACTTCCAGGAGCATCAGATGAGCATCTGACAAGGCCCTGCTCCCTCCTCATGTCCAGGCCACCTGACCAGTGGCTTGGCATGAGCAACTCTAAGGCTGGTAACTATGATAACAACCTTGCAGAACCTCTGTGTCTGTGTGTGTGTTTGTATGAATGAATGTGTAAATAAATATGAGATTGAATGGAATGTTATAGCTATAACTAACTGCTTACTATGATTCTTTTTGTATTCACAATAAATGTGGTATTTTGCCTTTTCCCCTTTAATAAGATCCTGCTGGTTTTTATTTTATTGGTATAACACTATGAATCTGCAAGAGTTAAACATAGTCTGGATATGAGAACTTGCAGACAAGTCCGTGCCAAAGAGGCCCCCCAGGTTATGGGCTTGAGTGACAGTCATGATGAGGTAGCGGGGAGGTTGGGGGGGGGATATTTGGTGAGAGTGCTGTTTTAGCCACATTGAACTTCAACTATTAGACATGCACTGGAAGATGTCAGAGAGGTCAAGATTTATAGTCCTAAACCCCGTACAGGCTTGGAAAAATCTTCCCCAGCAATTCCTGTTGACTTCTAATGTGACAAAAGGTGTACCTAAGGGAAGAATCTGGTTCTGTATTATTCATGTAAGATTACAATCACTGGAATCTTGCATTAAGTAACTCCCACTTTATATTTGGATTTTATTTTAAATGTATTACGGATGTGGACTATGGGGGCCAATCTTGCAAAATGGATTTTGGAATTTGAGGATGGTCATCACCTTTCAGAAGACGCTTGTCATTTTTGCAGAATCAGACCCACAATGACTTTTGCTGTATGTCCAGTAATGGCTAGCTAGCTTTGCCTTCTCTCCTTCACTGAAAATGTGCTAGATGAACACGGTAGTTTCTCCATCAGTATATCTTTCCAGATGCTGTATTACTAAGATTTTTTTCAATTTGAAAAATGTGTTTGAAATCATAGAATATCAGGGTTGGAAGGGATCTCGGGAGGTCATCTAGTCCAACCCCCTGCTCAAAGAAGGACCAATCCCCAAATAAATCATCCCAGCCAGGGCTTTGTAAATCCTGACCTTAAAAACCTCTAAGGAAGGAGATTCCACCACAAATGTTATCTGCTTATGTCTTAATCTTTTTGAGGATTCAAAATGTTTCTCCTATCCTCTTGTATGATTTCCTTCTGCTCTTTTAGGGTGCTTATGTATGGAAAAAAGTTGCTCTAATAGTGGTTTTATAAATTAATAAAATCTTTAAAATACATTCATAATTTAAAAGCTTTTTAAGAGACATTTTAAAAAAATAAGGAAAAAATATTAAATATGGTGTACAAACTTAGGAGTCTTTGTGATCTTTAGGAGAAAACTTAAAAGATAAATATATTTAACTAATAGGATACCAGTTTTTAGTTTGTTACAAAAATAAACATTTGAATAATGGAATTAAGAATGTGAATGAATTCTAAAAATATGCTTATTTACACTCTCTCTCTCCCAACAGAGAAACCTTTACTTTCCTGTAGTGGTGAAAGCATGCATACACCACTCTAACTGCTTTAATTACTACAAGAACAGTTGATTGTTCTGCTGCTTTGTGTGTCTGTGAGGTACACAGTGGCTGTAGAAGAAGAGGAAGAAACCTTTCAACAAATATCTAAATTTTCTACTCTCACTAGCTTTTTTCTTATTGCTCACTTCACTCAGCAATATGCTGCCTGTGCAAACATAAAAAGCAATAAACAGTCAGGGACTGTAAATTGAGAAGTAGGATTTTTTTATAGTACTAGGCAATGAAAATAGACTGACCTTCCCTAGCTGCAAGATTGACCTTTTCGGTGGTGTCAGTTAATGATGGATCAGTGGTGAGATGCTTGTAGCAACTGTTCTGACTATTTTGTTGTTGCAATATTAGGCTGCTAAGGCAGTGGTCAGAGAGGCTAGGTGACCATATTTCAGATTACAGTATTCTTCATAAGAAAACCAAGAAACTGAAGATATATACAGATCATAATACTGTAGAGTAATTGCCTTCACAGAAGAAGAGTTGTGCAGTTTCCAAAGGAAAGACTGTGTATTGTACATGTAATAGACATTTTAAGGTTTCTTTCCTTCCTTACTTTTTGGCTCAATATTGATCCTTATACTTTAATCTTATTCATTGGTGGTATATACACCAGCTGACATATCACCTTTTTACAGTAGAGTATAGCAGAAGAATTGGAACCTATGGATGGTTTTGTCCACTGGAAGCATGGCGCAGTGTGACTATTTACCACAGCTTCTTTCCACTGTCATCTTATCTGTGTGTATTGTATAATGCCCCTTTTTCTGCTGAAAGAGCTTGTGGAGAATTGGTGGTGCACAGACCATTGAATGATTAGGCCCTTGGTAAGAGACAACTCTGTCTCATGTGGTTTTGAAACAGGTTTTAAAAAATTGTCAATTTAAATGTGTCCATTTTGCTATTACAACGGACAGATAATATTACCAGAAACGTTTCTTTAATCACATCTCCTCCATAATCTGTGGTGAGTGCATTAATTAGTATATTATGCTTACACCTAGAACAATATGTTAAATTCATTGCCACCGCAGCAGTTAGCAGCGAAGTATCCCTTCGAAAAACTGAACAACAGTAAAACTACCTACCCCCGATCTCTGAAAGCTTTTAGGGTACAGGGGGCTTGGAGGGAATTACGCAGGGTGGAAGAAGACAGAAACGTGAAATGGGTACAGCGGCTAGGGCAGACAGATGACTAGAACTGTAGGGTTGGGGTCACTTCTCCTGGAGCGGTGAGTGGAAGCTGAGGGGCCCTGGCTTGACCTGTGAGCTCTCCTCCCTGCCGAACTGCTGGGCGCCGTCAGGACCGCCACAGGCCTTTGCTTTTAAATAAATACAGTAGCTGAGTGCGCAGCCTTTAAAATTCTCCCTTGCAAATGCCAGCAGCGCTCCAGCCACCCCTGCCCCGCGCAATCCCCTCTCCTGCAGCCGCTGCTCCGGGCCTCTCGCGGGAGCTCCGCCGCCCCCTCGCCCTGTCAGCGTCAGGCCGCGGCGGAACCAATAAAGTTGTCGCGAGGCGGGCTGCGCTGGGCGGTGCGTGCAGCTGCCGGGGAGGTGAGTATCCGCCCGGCCCGTAGCAGCCGGAGAAGCCCCTGGTGCCTCCACCTGGCCAGGCTCTTGGCGCGGAGCAGCCGCCGTAAGTAGCCCCGCGCCCGGCAGCTATTTATATAGCCCCTGGGGTGGGACGCGCTGCCGGGCTGCGCCGCCGCCCCCCGCGGGCCCGGGGCCCAGGGCGCATTGTTCGGGGAGACTGACAGGCGCAGCCGCCCCTCCGCCTGCGCGGGCGGCGCGTCCCCCGGGCGCCGCTGTCCGCCTGCGGCTCGGCCCTGCGCGGCGGGACTGGACTCCCAGCTCCCGGGGCTGCCTCCCCGCGGGCGCTCTGCAGGCTGGGGCAATGTAAGTCTGGCTCCCGCGGGGCTGGGACTCCTTCCTGCTTTCCTGGCTGTTGACTTGTGGGGGGGTTGTTTGTTTTTGTAGGGGTCGCGCCCGTATTTCCGACTCTAAGTGTCCCCCCTTGAAAGAAGGCAAGTCGCCAGGCAGCAAAAATGCCCCCCAGTAACCAGATTCGAGTTCTGCTTCTCAGCGCCATGGAAAAGCTGGAGAAGACCCTCTTCAGGCTTGAGCAAGGTCAGTGCTGACATGTAACGGGGCTGCTCTGCGCAGCGCTGGTTCGTAACTGAACCGAGAGTCTAGGCAGAGGGTAGGTAAGAGACCACTGAAATTCATTCATGAAAACGATCGTGGAGAGCTGTAGTTTTTTCCCTCACCCATCATCTCTCTCACACACTCACAGTGTGTTCAGGTTAGTTGCTGTCCTCTGCTATTGTAGTGCTCTTTTTATGTTGTTGATTGTTTGTATGGTGATAGCTTTAGAGACCACAATCATGGATCAATGTGGGTTGTACAACACTTTCAGGCCAAAAGTCAAATTGTATAAAAAAAGCAAAATCACTATTCCAGTTAAATATGAGCCTAGTTTAAGACAGTACCTGAAGGATGGTATAACTATAGCACTCCCATATCCATTGCTGCTTCAGTCCCTGTCTTTGCTATTTATAAAAGTCTTTGCAATCCAACTTTTTTTTGTAGTACTAAATCTGTTATGTACAAATCCCATATCTTAGTCGTAGGGATATGAACTGTATTGATGTTGTCAATACTTTTTTTGGGTTACAGGTAAGATTTGGAAAGACATGTTTGTGTGCTAAATGTATTAAAGCAATGCTGTAATTTGCAATTATTTCTCATGTTCGTAAATACTTGGAACTATTTTTATTTTTAAGTATACCCATCAACCTGTGAAAGGTATATTTGGACCAGTATCCTCTTGGTCAGCAATCTCAGCCCATAAACTGTTCAAGATGAAAATGTTATCTGATATCTTTATTCTTTCTTGCATGCTTTTTTTTTTAAGGGGCAACCGTAAAAGTTTTAACTTTCACCAGGAAGATTTAAAAAATATTGTCCACGAATGGTTGATTTATGAATTTACAGTACTTTCAAAATACTTTCAGAACAGCACAACCTTTTTTACTCTTCTCTAAAACTAGAAGTCTGCTTAAATACTTTGATTTCAGAATTTGCTGAATGATTAGTATGTGAATTTACCAGAAACTTTTATCATTAACGAACAAAGTGCAGAGTCAGTTCTGACCTCCTTATTAACTTTTCTTCAGGCTATGTAAGCTTTGTTTGGAGGCTGCTGAATATTTGAAAACCATACATTTCAAATTGCCTAAATTGATAGCTACTCTCTCCCTCAACTAGCTAATTTAGGCAAAGCATTCCTGGTATCAGTACTGTTACTATAGGGAATAAGATATCTAAGGCATATAACCCTGTAGCCTGATCTAATTTTAGCAGACTCAATAAGGAAATGTCAAGACTATAGTGGGGAGAAATTGCCTGAACTTTTTGAGGGCACGTCTTCACTAGCAATGTTAAAGCACTGCCGCGGCAGCTCTCCCAGCGCTATAAAAAACCACCTCTATGAGGGGAATAGCTACCAGTGCTGGGAGCGTGGCTCCTAGTGCTGGTGCACTGTCTACAGTGGCACTTTACTGCACTGAAACGTGCAGCGCTCAGGGGGGTGTTTTTTCACATCCCTGAGCAAGAAAGTTGCAGCACTGTAAAATGCTAGTGTAGACAAGCCCTAAGAGTGATTTTTTTGTGTGCAATTTTTGCAACCAAGTTAGCTAGGTTTTTAATTGATAGGTACCCAAATCCTGAAACTATTGTTAAGCCTTTGCACTATTATGTGCTTGGAGGGTGGGTTTTTTTTTTCTCTTTTATGTTTAGTGGATGATAGGGTAAGTAACATACTATAAACTTCATTGGCATGGGCTATTTAAATGTCCTTGGATAGCTGGAATCTGATATTTGGTCGTGCTAGCACAATTCCATTAGTTGAGCAACTTTTTTATTCAATCAGGATAGTGTATTCAGCTGTTTAACTTTTTTACATGTTACAGCACAATTTTAAACTCTTTTTGTAATACATAGTTGGTTCATCTATTCTTTATACTACATGTAGAACTTTCTTACCAGGAAGACAAGACAGCCAAGAGTATTTTGCTTTTTAACTGAAGAATGGATAAAAAAGTCATGGATTCCAAGATTCTGATCCTGCAATTGACTGTCCATTGAAGTCACTGTGGCCCTGCGGGGGTGCATGGCTGTGTGTGGGTGTAGGCAGTTGCAAGATTGAGGCCTCAATCAGTAATGGTTGTTGCCTTGCAAGCGCTTAAGTATCTGTCCAATTTTACTCATGTGAGCAGACCAGGCTTTTAAGGCCCTGATACTACAATCCGATTCATTCAGGCACATACTTGCACTGAGACCTGTTGGCTTAAATGAAATTCCATGTGGACAAGTGTTCACCTGAGTGGATTAGATTTTAGGATTGGGGGACGCATGTTTCCGTTGTAGGGTATTAAGGCTTCAATCTTGCAGTTTACAATTTGTGGATGAGCGCTGCACCCAGGCAGCGTCCAATGGAAGTCAGTGGGGTCCATGCAAATATAGCTGTCCAAGCTGTAAATTGCAGGAGTGGGGCCTCAGTCTGTAACTTCATTTATATCTTCAAAAAATTTAAAGGTTTTTGGATTTGTTTAATTGAACATTCCATGAAATGTAAAAATAACTAAAATATTTTCATTTTCAAGTTTGGTCTTCTATTTTTCACAAATACCTATCTTCCCAATTCAATTAAATTTAAAAAAATGAGTGTCAACTTAGAACCTCGTCAGTTTAAAAAAAAAATGATAGAAAGTAAATTCAGGTGCTACATATTCCCAAGTTCCTGTGCCAGTGTATGTGGTCTGAGAGTCATATTTTCCTGTTGTGCTTTTATATTTGAGAATTATTTTCTTTCTCTGTTGCTATGGGTATGTCTTCACTACCCACCGGATCGGTGGGCAGCGATCGATCCAGCGGGGATCGATTTATCGCATCTAGTTTAGACGTGATAAATCGATCCGTGAGCGCTCTCCCATCTACTCCTGTACTCGAGCGCCGCGAGAGGCGCAGGCAGAGTCAACGGGGGGAGCAGCAGCCGTCGACTCACCGCGGTGAAGACACCGCGGTAAGTCAATCTAAGTACGTCGACTTCAGCTACGTTATTAACTTAGCTGAAGTTGCGTAACTTAGATCGATTTCCCCCCACCCCCGCCCCATGTAGACCAGGGCTATGTGAAAGATTCACATAAATACGAGAAACTGACTAGACAGCAAATGTTTCCAAGTGCACAAAGAGAAACAGACTAGAGAAAAATTGCATTCTTCCCCACTGTGTCAACTATAGTGTCATTTATAGTCTTTCCCCCCATGTGTTAATTATGGTAATGTTGGGTGTTACACGTAACAAAAATAGGTAAAATATGGGTTTTCAGTTGACATTTATATTAAATAAAAAATGTGTACCATCTCTATATATTATGTATTAAAAATGAGGTGACTGTTTAGATAGTAATACTCCTGTCACCTCACAATTCTTCTAAAACTGCAATAAATAACTTTTTCCAGGTATTTTTAGTTACTGTATTGTATTTGAACAGAAATAGAAATAAAGTGCTCTGAAGAGGGATACATGATTAGTTTCCCATTTCCTATTTCAGGGTTCTGGTTGGTTTTGAATGGTAACACTAGCAGAGAAGTAGAAATAATTATTATAGCATCATTATCTGTTGATGAGAAATGCCAGTAAAATAAAAACATTCTCTTAACTTTACACCCAATACACCTATTTAGAATTACAGTACCTATCTATTAACTTAAAATCTTCATATTGTAAATCACAATAATAAACCAAAGATTTAGTCTTTAATTTTAATAAATGAGATTATTTTTTTAAATCCATTCTCTTTTCTGTTGAGGTTTTGAACTGCAATTCCGACTGGGCCCAACATTACAAGGCAAGCATGTTACAGTGTACACTAATTACCCAGCTTCTGGAGAATTATTCAATCGCCGCAAGTTCAGGGCACTATCATGGCACAACCCAACAGGAAGAGAAGATGATTCTGACAAATATTGTAAACTGGATCTCCAGATTTCTGGATCATACCAGTATTATTTCAGTCATGAGTAAGTGGAACTTTTTACTTATGAAATACTGCAATCTTCCCCTCACTACTCCATGTATCTCAGTCTTGACCTAGAAGGATAACTATGAGGTGTAAGACGATAATTCAGTTTCCATTTCAGTGCAGTCATTGGCTTCTGCAGAGGACTGCCCACAAAGGCTGCAAGATGTGGTTTTTGATGCTGCAGTGTTTTGGGGAGTACTCGGAACAAATTTAATCTTCTATTTGTTTATGAATTTTGGAAAGGCAATCCATGCCTGCAAGGTTTCAAAGTCATCAGCATTCTAATGGTAATTAATTAATAGACTTGGAAGGTTGTGAGAGATCAGACATTAAAATAAGTAGTCTTTCTTACATATCTTCATGTTTTGTTCCACTCAGTTCTGACATATAGCTGCTACCAGAGCTAGAAACCATTATGTTCAAAACCTATGTAATAACCCCTTCATCTCTAACTTCAGTGATTTTTTTTTTTGAGGTCTTGTGACAGTGTAAGAATAAAAGTAAGATGGTAATAAGAATTCAGTTTTTTTATAAAGTCTAATGCAATCAATCAATCTGTAGTGTATTGTATGTCGCCTATTACCATTGTTTAAGAGCTGATAGTTTTGGGACCATTGTGGCTGATCAGGACCATAAAAATCTTCCGGGTTCTCAGCCTGGACCAGTGATCAGAGGAAAAATTTTGATCCCAGTTTATAATTTTCACCATCAGCAATACTTCCTCTAAGGATCATGTTTTGAGAATACTTGTGTTCATTCTATTAAATTGCTTAGTAGAGGAATTTCTTGTAGATTATAGTCAGAGTACCTACAAAAACAATGGCGGCTGTTCTGATACATGCTTTTTAAAGCTTTATAATAAAACTTGCATTCTTACTTTTTTCTCATTTAATCATTAGCCTTGGTGTTACACAAGAATAAGATTCAGGCACAGTTCTTCAAGGTGCTGAATTAAATCAATGTGGGGGTTAAGAATACTCAGCAACTCATAGGTTCAGTCACTGTTTTTTTACCCCAATTCTTCACTTCAATCCGTGCAGGCTGATTCTCATATCTGCACAAAGCCCCATTGAAATCCATGGGACTTCAGCCAGTCCTAAAGGTCTACTTGCATGGATCCAACTGCAGGACTGAGGTCTTTTGTATGTTCTTTCTCCAGAAAAAGGCCTTGTTGTAAATTTCACAGGTAGAACATGAAGTAAATTTGAGTCTAAATGCATCCATAAATTGGGGAAATGGTGGGAACAACTCTGAGTTTGAAAGATCGATAACTGTTTTGTGGCTAAAATGGAATGATTTTAAACTACCAGATTGTGGATTGGCTTCTGGTGTTAGAAATGGCTGGTGCAATGGGCATTTGCTTTTCCAGTGGTTAATAGACTCAATTTATTCTAGAAATGAGAAAAGTGGTGGAGGTTACATAGTTGTGGACCCTATTTTGCGTGTTGGAGCTGATAATCATGTATTGCATTTGGACTGTGTTACGCTCCAGACATTCCTAGCTAAGTGTCTGGGACCATTTGAGGAATGGGAAGATCGTCTTAAAGTTGCAAAAGAATCAGGTAATAACCACATACTCTGTAAAGGTCATTTTTAAGGGACACAGCTTACATTTATACTGGTTAAGTTCTACTAGTATGTGTTACACCGTTCATATATCTTTTTTTAGTTTGCAGTTTAAGTTATGAAAATAGTTATGAAACTGAATTCAATGCTAAACATATAATAGCGCAAACCAGTCTGATTACTAAAATATTTGCTTTGAAAGACAAGTATTTGGGAATCACCTTTAAAAATGTGATATAAATTTTTAGATTGTTTTTGTTTCACATAGATGTGAAGTTTTGTAGACTTGATTAAAATGGGGGACAGGAGATGGGGATAGAGAATGGTTTAAATCTTACCCTAAAACTTTTCTTAGTTATTTGAAAAGTTTTGTTTTCAGTACATACTGTGATAAATGGTATAATCATAGAATTTCCTCATCTTCATTGTAACATTTTTCTTGTATTAACAAATGGTTTCCTTGTCATTTTTGTAGGTTATAACATGATTCATTTTACACCATTGCAAAAACTTGGATTATCTAGATCATGCTACTCTCTGGCTGATCAGTTAGAAGTAAATCCTGACTTTTCAAGCCCAAACAAAAAATGTACTTGGAGCAATGTAGGAAACCTAGTGGAAAAAATGAAAAATGAATGGAATATGCTTTGTATAACAGATGTAGTCTACAATCATACTGGTATGATTTTTGTTACACTATCTTGATGCTTTCTGTTGCCAACTCAGTAATGCTGTCAAAGCTAATCTGGTTATTCCACTAGTCCATTTTTTTTTCTTGAATAGACCTTTTAAAAGGCTTTTTAAGGAGCTTATTCTTCTTTTATCTGCCTTCTGAACCCTTTAAGTCTAGGGCATCTCTTGTGTCTGTCAGGGAGAGTTGTCTATTAAGATGGCAAAATGAGAATTCTTTATCTGTGCTTAAAGCACCAAAAATCTAGGGACATCCTCATAGAAACAATGTATCTATTGAACACCAATATGCATGTCTATATTTTCATACTAACTGTAATTATTTATACCGCAGGGCATTGCTCAGGCATAAATTCACTGGATTACACTGTGTAACAAGTGTGATGTTCTTCACTGTTTAAAAAAAACACACCAACTTAAGGATACTATTATTAGAGGGAGGGAGGAAGAAAGGAAGGCGGTAGTGGGGGTGAATGGGGCTGATGGGAAGAGAAGGTATGGAACAGGTCCATATAATACTTTTAAAAGAAGAGAGGTTAAAGGAATATGTTCTCGACATTAGTAACAGGATCAATTTTGTATCCCAATAATTAAGTCTAATTATTCCACATAATAGTGCAAAAATAGATCATATGTTCTCAGTCTTCCAGTTTCTTTTATAACGTACTCTGTAGAGCTGCTATTCGTAGCTCACTGCACCCCTCTATTTTTGGAACTTTTGATGCTTTCGGGTGTTGGAGTGCTATTTACTTAGACATCAAAGACGCTTTTAAAATCCATTTCTTTGACTCATTGAGCAATGATTTGAGGATTTCTCCTAACAAAAACAGATTAGGAATAAGATGGTTATTTAAAAGAGTAAGATGAATTCTATCATATACATTCTCCCCGATCCCATGAAAGACTGTACATTTCCACAATGTACCAAGGAAAACCCTTTACCCACACACCCACTCCTGTGCCCATTTCCAAAGGTCATGTGTGTCCTTGGTACCAACTCTGTATATTTTATTTTTTGTAGGAGTCTAATATCTAAATACAGTTCAGTATGTAATATTTCTATGGTACCATTAGTGTGGCCTATGGTTTTTTTATAGCTAAATAATAGATGGTCCCTACTTCAATGGCTGTAAAATGGAAGAGCTGAAACCTGCAAACTCTTAGTCACATGAGTAAGAGCTATTCACATGAACACGTGTTTGGAAAACAAGGACACAAGTTTGGACATTACATAAGTCATAACAGCAAGCAGTGTAGGAGTGGTAGGCCAAGAAGAGGCAAGTGAGGACAGCCATTAAAAACTTTGCTTGGTTAGATATACATGCATTTTAAAAGGTTTCATGATTTTTTTTTGTTTGCTGCTGATAAACTAATATAGGTGGTGGTTCTTTTTTTATTTAAGTTGGTGAAAAAGATTTCAGTTGGAATATTTTAATTCTAAGCCACTTCTGGGAAGCGTCTTAATCGTTATTTGACTAATCAAAATAATTTGATAGAATATTTGGCCGTTTGCATATTCAAAAAAAGCAGGCTTAGTTTTATGCCGTACTCTCAAACAACTGAATGTCTGATAACAGGATCAGCAATAAAATGATTAAACATGTTAGTGTCACAATCCTTTCTTTAAATGAAATGTAGCTCTGTGTAAAGCAAACAAAACTTGCAGTTTATTTCTTTTGAGCTAGCTAGCCTTGCAGACAACAAACACTCCTGGCCTCGTCTGGTATTCTTGCTACAATAAGGTTTTTTACAAATATAGATTAAAAACTTGGGCTCTGAGTCTACAAATTCTCATGCATGTGTGTAACTTTACTCACATGAGTAAAGTTATGCATTTGTGTGTTTGCAGGGCTGGGGCCTTATAATGTCCCCATAACACCAGATGAGAATTTGCTATATTTTAACATCTGTAACTACAGTTCCAGCACCATTCTCTAGCTACCAGCCCTGCTTTATCTCTTCTGTCTTCTTTCTCTGCCCAGCGTGTATGTGCATTGCAGTTTAGGGAAATTTCTCCCATTTCCCTATAGCCAGAACTATTTTAATCAGTCTTCAGTAGCACTTAAATTTATGTGGTAAATCAAACTAGTCATCAGAGTCAACACTTATTTGAGATGAAAGGGAAAAAGTCTGAGTGCTATTGTTTGTGCATCTGGCTGCACACTCAAAAGGACAACACTGCATTAATTTCAGTTCTGAAACTAATCTTCACAACAGAATGGGCTAGCAAACTTCTTTCTTCCTCTTTTCTTCCTTCCTTCCTTTTTTAAAATGAAGCTAATATTATGGTGAATATATTATTTGCTGAAAATCCCTACATCTGTGAATTTCTCTAATCAGATATACATATATTTTCAGTCTGTTGCATTTCACAAAGCAAGAACAGTTTGTCAAGCATAATGCTGTGTGTCTAGTGTTTCTCTAGAAATAAGTTTCTCTTGCTAAATTCCAATTATTGAGAGGATTAATCTTGAAAGCAATTCCTTTATCACAACGATTAGAAATATTTTCATCTCCTCTCTGTAGGCTAGAAAGGCAGTTTCTCAGAATCAAGTGAAAAGTTGTCATTTTGCTGCCTTATATTTTGTTGGAAAGAATCAGTCAACCATTTCTGAGGCCAAAGGAGAAGTCTTTCTTAGAAGCATCTATCATGCTTTTTGCTCATCTACGCAGAATAGGATAACTTTGCTTTTTAAAGAAAAAAATATTTTTCATACAGATGTCTGAGGTAGCATATGCATGTTGAATAATTCTCCATACAAAATATTTTCAAGTGAAGCTTTTAAAAGCCCAAGGTAATGTTGCTTTGTTCCTTTCAATTGAGCAGGCTGCTTTTAGTTGTGGATGGCAGAGTTCCATATTTATAAAGGTCGAACAGTCAAAGCCAAATTCTAAATGATATTGAGCTGCAATGGTAGAGGTCACTTTGAACAAGAGAGACCTATACATACCATAGGGTGAGCAGTAGTACTGTTTCTTTTCCTTTGACATAAAAAGATCCCCCTCCACTCCCCTGCAAAAAACCCCAACAAACCCCCAAAAACAGTTGGTAGTTTTTATTAATCAGCCCATGTTGTTTGTGGTTCCATTGTGATGTAGGGGATTTTTGACTCTTTCTTAATATTTATTCCGCTGTTTTACCAAGGTTAGAAATTACTTGTGGATAGTAACTGACACAATCCTTTTTTCCTCTTTCTTTGAGTTAGGTACCACATTTGCTTTACTTCAGTCTCTCATGGCTCCGCTAAAACAATTCAGTGCTAAGAAAATGCACATCTAAAAGTTGTGTAAGAATTATACAGAGGTGAAACCAATAGTGTTGAATGAAATTGCTCCCAGAAAAACCCCATGGAATTTAATAGTGATCATTTTTGTTTGGTTGTTGAGCCATTCTGTAGCAGTTCTAATGCTCTATTATATTACATAGACTAGTTCAAAAGATCCCATGAAAATAATAATTTTCTATTAAACTCTGTCTACGACTTTTCCACGAGGAAAGAGAAATGAAGTAATGGGAGTTAGATGCTTTCTTTTCTTCTTTCATATTCCCCCAGTGATTTATAATCTCTTCCACCCTTCAGGGGTACCCACTACTACTACAGGCATAGCCTTGTGTATAGTGCAGTGAGTTGCACTCGGTTTCTGTGATCAGGGCTCCTTGATTTCTGTATTGTGTTCATTTTTAATTTTATTTAAAACAAACATCAGTATTTTTCTCTGTGCTGCCACAGAATGCTACTGCATAGCTTTGTCTTAGGAAACAGGAGTGAAGATAAAAGGGATCTTACGTGAACCGTCATTCAGCTTGCTGCATGCACCAGAGGGAAGGATGTGCTTATTACTCCGTATCAGGGCTTTGTAATGAAGATCTATGATTTGCCTCCCTTCCCATCACTACATCTGGTCCAGTGGGCTGATAAGTTTATTTACAGCATAGGGTCATATATAAATCCTCCACTCTGGGTTCACGTCTCCTCTACCCTCCCAGGCATCCAAATCACTGCTCTGAAAGGTTCTGTTTCTTTGGAACATCTTGTATCTTTAGGCCATTTTTAGCACCATACTTGGTGAGAAATGATATTCTTGACCGTAAACATATTAAGGGGCTATTCTGAGAGAAATGATGCCCAGCAACCAGTGTGTGTTGTTTTGCAACAAAAAAATGTAAAATTCTCTCTGCTGTACTAGAAGTGATACCTGTTTGTCTATTGACTTTCTATAGTCCTATCAAAGACGTTAGTGGAATGCAAGCTTTCACATGGCCTGATTCTGCATTGGCTGAAGTCAGCCCTTCCATTGGAAAAGGAACTGATTTTACCTCCTGTGCTATCCTAATGTTTTGGTCCTAAGATGTTTGTATAAAAGTTAAATAATTCAACTTGTTTAATTATTCTGTTTTTTTTCCTCCTCTTCTTAAATAAGCTGCTAACAGCGAATGGATTAGGGTGCATCCAGAATGTGGTTATAATCTTGTAAATTCTCCGCACCTGAAACCAGCCTGGATCTTAGACAGGGCTCTCTGGCATTTAAGCTGTAGCGTGGCTGAAGGGAAATACAGAGATAAGGGGCTGCCTCCTTCAATTGAAAATGACCATCACCTGAATGTAAGTAAATGAGAAATATAGCATTTCACTTTTGTAATAATAATCAGTGAAACTGGATGAAGAAATGTTTAGTTATCTATACTATGGTAGTGCCTAAAATGTGCTGATGTTTTTTAAACATATAGGAAGACAGTTCCTGCCCTGAAGAGCTTATTTTTTAATGTCAACATTTAATAGTTTTATAGGACTTGTGTATTGTAAAAGTAACTTTTCTTTCTTTTTTACAGAGTATCCGTAAAATAATTTGGGAGGATATTTATCCCAAGATAAAACTATGGGAATTTTTCCAAGTAGATGTTAACAAAGCTGTGCAGCAATTTAAAATCCTTCTGACTCAAGGTAAAAACATGCCTGTTACACATAAGTAATCCTTATACTTCAGTTTGTTTATCTGCTGTTGGGCAAACCTTGTATGTAAACGGTAAACACAGTGGGGTGAGGAGGAAAAAACAATGTAGGAAGTCTTAACTTAGACGATGTGTTGAAGGCAGTAGTTTGCCCAGCTCATTCATCTACAAAAAAGTTTTTGGTAGAAAAGTAGCAATTGAAAAAGTTAATTCATGCTAGACCATGGAAAATTAGATATATAATTCTTCTGAAATATTTTTATTGTAATATGGAGAATATCTAAAATAGTACAACATATGAGACAGGTTAGTAGTAGTTAGTGGACAGTATTGCAAGAAACCCACAGAGTATAGTGGGTTTTGTTTTTGTTGGTGTGTGGGGGAGGTTTTTTGTGTTCTGTTTGGTTTGCCTCTGAGCATGCATTCATCTTGAACACTATCAATTCTGACAAACTTTATTTTTGTATCTTTCATCAATATGCACAATTGGCAAGTACTTTAAAAACTACTTTGTCTAAGAATTGAGCTAAAATCCTGACCCGGCTGAAGTCAATGGGTGTTTTTGCAATTAACTTGAGTAGACCTGGTTTTTCTCCCTTACTGTCTATATTTCAGTTTCTAGGTAAACTGGAACAGCAAAAACTGTATTCTTTGTTTTTAAGATTTATTCTGTGTGGTTTTAAACTTCCACCCTACAACATTTTGTGTTAAATGTTTTTCTTCAGGTAACAGGAAAACTAAATCTGATCCAAACCAACATCTTCAAATAATTCAGGATCCTGAATATAAGCGACTTGGCTGTACTGTAGACATGAATATTGCATTGGCAACATTCATACCACATAGGTATTGTAATATTGGGTTTGTACAAGAGAAACTGAACCTTAACTTTAAACTGAAAAATCTAGTATGGTGGTATGTTCTGGGTGGGGGAGGGAATTAGAATTTTCATTCCTCAATATTTGAGTTACCTTTGATTATAAATATATATATATTTTTTAAATTTAGGAGCTTTAGACAGGTGTATAATGATATCTGAACCTAATGGCTTTTAATTGCTGTTTTTTTCTTGTTTAGCAACGGGCCAGCTGCAATACAAGAATGCTGTAACTGGTTCCAAAAGAGAATTGAAGAATTAAATGCTGAGCAGTTCCGGCAAACTAACTACCATCAAGAGCAGGTCTTATTAATGCTGCATTTAAATGTTGAATTCTTGCTTTCTGTTATAAATCATAATTTATTCTATTTTATTGAACTAACGTTTATATTAATGTACTTCCAGGCAGTCACTTGTCTTCTGGAGACTGTGGTTTATGAGAGACTGGCTGACCGTGGTCCTAAACAGGGTCCTGTTAGCAGAAAATACCCTTTAGTTACAAGGTATTATGCCTTTGACTTCCTTTCAAAAATCCATTTAAAAATTTTCTTCCTTGGATTGACTAGAACTTCCAGATTTGATGTTACATACAATATTATCGGCCTGATTCTTATCATTTTTAAGGCCATGTCCTATAAGGAACTGATCACTGACATGAACTTCAGCAGTCCTGCTGAGCACCTTGCAAGATTGGACCTTTACACTGATATAAGTTAGGAGTAACTGCTCCTTAGGTCAGTGGAGTAACAACTGTGTAAGAAGAGAAGAATCAGGCCTTATATCTTAGAAACCAAACTATGTGGAACTTATTTTAATTGAGGAAGTATGAATTTGGAACTTCAGCTTTACTTCAGCGAGGGTTAGTGTTTCTTTTGTAAACTGCTTGTGTAAGTTGCACTTATGTCTATGGAGGAGAGACATCTTTGGTGAGGTGAATGCAAAATTCAGTAAAACTAAACTTCAAAATAAAGCTCACCTTTTTATCATAATAACGTGGGATGCCTTCCTTATAGTAGTTGGCTTCATGGCTACTCTAATTTTAAGACTAAAATCTTCTGTTTTGAACTACTGGCCTGCAAAATTTCATTTTCACATTCTGAGCTACAGTGTAAGCCTTTGCAGCTCTTTCCCTATCTTTCTCCTCCTCCCTTACCCACACAGATGGACAAATGGTCACTTAGTAAGACTAAACACTGATAATGCTTTGTTAGCAACTTTGTTAGCAAAGACTGAACTTGATAAGAATTTTGGATAAAATCCTACCCCCAAAAAAGTGAACATCAGATGACTCTATAGAACACAGTATAGTGTTCAGGACTCTATTGAAATCCAAGGGATTTTGCATGGTGTTCATATAGTGTTCATCTTGGCGGAGCAGGAAAAATTATACCACGCTGCACTTGCCAGGTCAGCTGCATAGTGGAGTTTTGCAAGGGTGTGAAGTGCAGCCTGAGGGAAATCGGATGCGCAGGGGATCCTTTGTGTGGAACTGTTAGAATCTCTGCACTAGTATGGAAGCAGTGCACTACTCAGTAAAGAGGATACAGTGACCCAAAATCTCTACTTATTGAGCATAATTTGGAACATGGAATAAAACTTAAATGGAACTATTTATATGCATTAAAATTAAGGATATGCATGAGTGTTTGCAGGATTAAGATCTTAAACCCAGATTTTTGAAAGGTATTCAGGCATTGCTGTGCTCAGTGGTGCAATCCATAACTGATTTAGGTATCTAAATCTAATTTTCAAAAGAGAGTTAGGCATTTAGGAGCCTAAATTCCATTGTAGATGTTTACAGCCATACTTTTAAAAATGTGGGCCTTAGTCTTCAAAATATCAGTGAACTATCACATTTCAGCAGCTTATCTTGTCATCCCAAGTTATCCAGCTATGTTGCAAAACAGAAAACAGCCCTTCATTTATGTTCTAGCAATAGCAGATACTTTTTACAATGAATAAAAGCTAGGCGGTCTTGCAACTTATTGGTTGATATAAGGCAGGAGGTATTTCAATTGTCTTCAAACATTAAGACAAACTAAAATGCACTTTAAAATTAAGTATTTGTGCAATCTCTAGATACTTTACTTACCCATTTAAAGAGATGACCTTGGAAGAGGAAGAATCTCTGATGCATCAGCCTGATAAAGCTTGTCATTTCTTGGCTCATAACGGTTGGGTAATGGGAGACGATCCTCTGAGAAACTTTGCTGAACCAGGTTTGTGAACTGAACTTCAAATCACTTTATAAACAAAGCAAAAAGGGCATTTTTCTGTGTCTATCTCAACACGGTTCCAAATTTTAATTGAAAATTGTGCCAGTATATAGTATTTGTGTTCCAATTCAGCATGCTAGTGACACTAAAAATACTTCAGGATTTAGAGAGAGAGTCTTTCAATGTAGATAACTTTTCATTCTCTGAGTGCTGTTGACTGTTATCTTTCCATGTTTATAGCAACCACTGGTAGTACCTACTATAGTTTAAGCTGCAAAACACTTTGCTTTCTGAATAAGTAAAAATGGACTTACGTTGTGATCATGATTTTTCTGAGACATTCACTTTTTTTAAATGAAATTTTCTATGCTTAGTCTCTCTACTTGAAGGGATGCAATTTAAATTTAAATGCATCTTTCCTGGCGTTTGAGTTAGGAGAACTGAACATAATATTTTTCCCTGCTTTTTTATTCTGACTGCATTTTTCTATATAGATAGCTCAAATACATCTGAACTTTGAGGGCCAGATCCTCAATTTTGCCTTTAAGGTACCCCCACCCCACGATTGTCTTAAATTCTCAGATCACCTATAGCTTTTATTTTATTTGGGGAAAACTCAGAGCAGTGGAAGTTCTGTCTAGTGTGATGGAGTTTTAATTCCAATTCAGGAACCAAACTGTATCTTCACCTGCACAGCCTGGTCTCTGGTCTTGGATTTTCTTATTCCATACCTCCTCTAGACTGGAAGTTTTGCTAATGACTAAACTGAGAACATTCATGTTGTTGGTAAAGGAAGAGAAGGGAAGCTCCGTAAATCTAGCCTGTGGACAACATCACAGCAACTGTTCGCTCATAAAGTGAGACTCATAAATTTACTGAAAACCTGTCAGAGCTCTGCCAATAGGTACTTTCAGTATGTGGCTCTTAATTGTTGCAGAATAATTGACTTCTGTTTTTTCTGTATATATTCTCTTTAAATAAGTAAAAGTCAAGGCATAGCAGAAGATAATACATGTTTGCCCAGTGTGGAATTAATTCGTTTTTAGTCATCCTTCAGTTGGCTGACCTTTCCTGTTGGCAAATATACATGTATTTGGCTAGAGCAGTTGTCTCCCATTGTCTAGTTTTCACTAAATGGGTGAAATCTTGGCCCCCTTTGAAATCAGTAGGAGTTTTACCGTTGAATTTGGTGCCAGGATTTCACCCGGGTGTTTGAAGACACTTGTATCTCAATATATGACAGTCCTTTGTATTCTCCATTTAAATCAGTTTGCCTTAAGGGGCCACTAACCACATGACTTGCACACTTCCATTGATCAAACATTGTGTGGTGTTGCACAGGTAACTGCGATGCAGGCTACCAGTGTGTCATAGCTCTCCTTTTTCTGTGATCGCAGTGAACAGGTGTTCACAACTTGCCAGGGCCCAAATGTTTGGAGTGAAAAATAGCAGGAGAGGTTTGAAGTCATGCAGGATTAGTTTCTCAAGTGTGTGCAGAAAGTTTTCCTTATGTTTCATGATTCAACCTTTTTTACTTCGCTAACTGAGTAGAACGATGAGAATAAGAAGACGTCATTGTAGAATCAAAGCAATCATCAGACCATCAGAAAGCCTTATTTCAAATGACTCTGCATTTGACGAGCAGTATGTTCCTTAGGCATGATTGTAAGCAATTACCAACTGTGGCTTGACAGCCGATGCTGAAAATCGAAGTAGCTTCTGCAGCCTTCTTGGATGTCTTCAATAGATCATAAACACCTTTTTCCTGGTCTGACTCTGACAAAATACTTTTAATAAAATCTTCCAGGGCTGTGCCTTGTTAAAATAGTAGAAAATCTCATGTTTTGTGGTGCAGTGGAGTGGAGCATCATTTGCAGATAAATTGTGATTTTAAAATTTATACGGATCACCTCTAAAAGACTGCAATAAGTGAATAAATGAAACAGATTAGGAGTACAATTTTCAGAGTCAACTCAGTGACTTAGGTGCTTTTTCAAAATGTAACCCTAGATTAATAGGAATAGAAACTGCTGCTAAAATTGATTAAATTTTAAAATTGAGGCTGTTTATATTATACACATAGATGCCAGTACGAACCTGTTCACTATGAATATTTTCTGTCAGTGTTTGAATTATTGTTTTGTAGATAACTGAAAACATGGAAAAGATTGTAGAGAAAGGGAGACCTTTCATTGAGTTTGAAATGCTGTTAATTTTAATGCGTAGTACACTGTTTTCTTTTATTCCATTCTTTCATTCAGCCATGGTTGTACCTTATTTGAGATTTAAAATACAAATTGGTTTACTGATATTAATATAGTTCTATAAACAGAGATCTTAAATACACCTTTAGAATAATCTGATATGGGGAACTGTAATTTAGCATACAGTACATAATTTGGGAGTTGATATGGTATAGTTAGGAATCTTGTTTTAATCTTTTTTTTTTAACTTCTTTAGTCATAAACTCAATGTGTCACATGCACTTGCTCCCAGTGGTGTATTGTAGCTAAATGAATTTCTTTTCTTTACAGGTTCAAATGTTTACCTAAGAAGAGAACTTATTTGCTGGGGAGACAGTGCCAAACTGCGCTATGGAAATAAACCAGAAGACTGCCCTTACCTGTGGGCACATATGAAAAAATACACTGAAATTACTGCCAAATATTTCCATGGAGTACGTCTTGACAACTGTCACTCAACTCCTCTTCATGTAGCTGAGGTGTGGAAAAAATAGGCATTTTTATGATAAAGTTGTTTTTGTCTGTGAAATAAGATTTACAGTGCTGTTTGTGATGGAAGCCTGGGTATGTCCGCATAGCAAAAGTTGCTCATGCATTAGCCTATCCGAGCTAGTTTGAACCCAGGTAATGCAGATAATAATAGCAGTGAAGGCCAGCACAGGATTCGCAACAGGCTAGTGAACTGAGTGCATATCTAGTGAACTGAGTGCTAGGCTTGAACTGCCTGTGCTGAAGCCTGTGCTTGTATTGTCTTCGCTGTTGTTGTTCATTGTGCTAGCTGGGTTCAAGTGTTGTAGAGCCATACCCTGTGTATCTCCTGTCACAGAGCTTTGTCAGAGAATATTGTTTTAGGTGTGGTATGAAATTCCTTGAATGTTAAGTCTATTTTTTTTCCTACTTTCCGATGAGTGCCTTCTCTCCTCAAGACAAAATCACTCTTAAACAATATAGGCTACTCATATCTAACTCATTGCAATTGGTGTCGTCCTCTTTGAATTAATATTTTGGGCATTTGCATCTAATTTTGTTTTAGATTACTATGGAAAATATTTTTTTCAAAGCTCTGTCTGATCAAGCATAGTGTGAGTGACTATCCAACTAGCTCTCCAAGATACATCTTTTTTTCCAATTTAAGTCCAGTTAATGAATATTTACACAATAGTTATTTTTCTGATGACTGTATCAAATCAACTTATAATTGCAGATCTATAAGTGTTTTCTGCATTTGGGGAAACAAAATATTGATTCACTTAAACCAGTTCTAAATGCCCTGGAAGCCATAGTGCAGACAAGCTTCCCACAGCTAGACCTGCTGTTACTACCATTTTAATTAAATCCGCTTTTCAGCAGGTTTAACTGAACTGCTCATAAAAGAGGGCATAGCCATGAGACTCTTGTCTAAGGGTATGTCTACACTTAAAATACTACAATGGCACAGCTGCGCCACTGTAGCATTCCTCTGTAGACCCTGCCTACATCAACAGGAGGGTTCTCCCATCAGTGTAGTTAAGCCACCTCCAACAGGCAGTAGCTAGGTCAACAGAAGAAATCTTCCGTCACCTAGTGCTATCTAGTCAGAGTATTAGGTTGAGTTAACAGCACCGCTCAGGGATGTAAAATTTTTCACACCCCTGAGCAACATAGTTACACTGAACTAATTTTTCTAGCATAGACCACGCCTAACTCTGGTTTAGCTGAAATGGCAGTAGAACTGATGAGAATGTGTTTGTTTTGCTTTTGGTTTTTTGTTTTTTTTTTTGCACATTTCCCCAGAGTAGACATGGATATATCAAGACCAGGTCTGAGTGTCACAAATATCATTTTTCATCAACATCACCAGCAACAGTGGGTGTAAATGACCGTGAATTTGTTTTCAGCAGCTTTTCATAGTTACTATATTATTGATAATGCTAGTGTTTCCTATAATGTAAACTCTTGTTGCTGACCTAAACTGTGTTTCATCATAGCCTTTCACAACTGGTAAAGTATAACCTACAACAGTATAGTTTGAAAGGGTTATTTTTAAGTGTTCTGCTTGTTTTTTCTTTTTTACCTTAGGACTTTTCTACACAAACAGCTGCATCAATATAACAAAATTAGTTTCTAAATCAATTTAGTTAAGCAGATGCAACGCCTTTGTGTGACATGCTTAGATCTTAATGCAGTTTCTTATTAAATTAAGCAAAACTAATATGAGGCCCTCTTAAACTGATTTCAGAGTATCCAAAGACAGGTGTTGCACAGATTTAAATCAGTTTTTAGAAATTATTTTAATTAATCAGTACAGTTTCTAGCTGTAGACTGGGCCTTAGAAATATGAAGTCTCATTTGCTCTGCTTTTGGTTCTTGAAGGTGCAGAGGACTAGAATGGGAACTTTCTCACCCTTAATTTAAGTATTGGTGTTGTGTCTTAAACAGAGATTTTTCTTCCCAACTGTTCGTTCATGCAGTTGAGTTTAAAAGGTATTGACAAAAACAAGCAAAAAAACCCCCAAAGTTTGAAGTAGTTTGACTAAAAATCCTGTGAGTTTTTTCAGATTATTCAGGAGGCTTTCCAAATAATCTTTATCAAAACCATACCAGATCTTGTAAATGTTCACAAGCACACCATGGTGGTCTAGCTTTTTTGCAATAAGTTCTGTATATTTATTGAATTCAGTATATTTTTGTTTTCTTGAACAAAATTGTTTAATAACTCAATTATTTGGTTAGCATGCATAATAATATATTATGGTATATGCCTAGGTTTCAAGGGGTTTTTGATGAAGATAATTAAAAACAATTATTATGATCTATAGGAGATGCTAGCAGCAGCTAGGTCAGTCAGACCTAATCTTTATGTGATAGCTGAACTCTTCACGGGGAGTGAGCATATTGACAATGTCTTTGTCAACCGCCTGGGAATTACCAGTCTTATTAGAGGTACTATAGACACCTGAAAGCCATATAGGATTGCTATATATGGTTCAAAGTTTTTTAATGTGAAACTAACATTGGTTTGTTTTTTATTCTTCTTGTATCTTTGTCCTTTGCAAATTCAAACATCTTTCCTGCTTCCTTTTTCTTTTAACTCCTCCATCTGTTGTATCCTTCTATTCCTGATTTGGCTTTTTCAATTTGTTAACTTTTGTGTAATTGAACTTGTTTGGTTTCTTCGTATTTTGGCTTTCCATTTTGTCTCTGCTGCATGGCACTTCCCTGCTGCCCAATCCATGCCTAGCCTTGTATCCTTTCTTTTTTTCTGTTCTGCCTTTTCCTTTTCTGTGGCTTCCTTGGCTGTGCTTTTTGCAGTACATGCTGGACACAGCTAGAAAACTGCGTGCAGATTTGTATGTAGTGGCTGAGCTGTTCACAGGAAGTGAGGAGTTGGACAATATTTTTGTGACTAGATTGGGCCTTAGCTCCTTAATAAGAGGTAGGCTTGCTATGTGTGTGGTTCCCCATCACCTCTCTGACACTGCATGTATGGTGTGCCATTTATGAAGAAAATGTCATATATTAGAACTGCACAATTTATCATATTTCATATATTTAACAAGTGCTCAAAGATGCATTTAATAGTATGGTTCGTTTTATATTTATCTATTTAAGTATGTTATTGCATCTTAGATGGAGAGATGCATCCTAGGTGTAAGGTGTCTAAAAAGAATGGTTATATGTCAGTCCGGAGGGGTGGGAGTATTTGTGGCATAGCTTTCCCGTACTTCCTGCCGATTGGTTTTGTTTTTTTTAAGTAGTTGATCACCTCCTCTGAAGCCTGGTAGACCTTGAAAAGGGGATCCTAACATTTTAAATGTTTTTCCCCTCTTCCACCCTAACACATGATGATAAACTACATAGTGGATGCCCTCAAATTATGGACACGCTGCCTATAATTAAAGTTTCATGTTCTATTAATATTATTCATTAATATCTTTGATTATTTAACATGCCAAATGTAAAACCATTTATTATAGTCTCCCTATTGGGTAACCTTTAGTTATGGTAGTAATTCTCCTATAAACGCTCATGCAAGTTTTGTTCTGTAGAGGCAATGAGTGCATATAACAGTCATGAAGAGGGAAGATTAGTTTACCGCTTTGGAGGAGAACCAGTTGGGTCTTTTGTTCAGCCACGTTTGAGACCTTTAATGCCAGCTATTGCACATGCACTGTTTATGGATGTTACACATGATAATGAATGTCCTATTCAGGTGAGCACTTAAATTATGTTAGATTTTCATGTTGAATACATATGTTTTGTACTATGATTCAGTCATGCCAATTCATAAGGGTTATGTAAAATGAAATTACTTTTGAATGGTGTTTCAGAAAGTCATGATGGTAGTTAAAAGGTTGCATGAAATAAGTGGAATTGTACAGTAGTTCCCACTGCCTTTCAACCCTCTGTCCCTTTTGGGAGAGAAGCATAAAAGCTACTAAATATGTCCTGTTTTTACTCTTGCATGTCCAGCTATTATGAACCTAGTAATGTTTGCCTGTTCTCTCAAACTTACCCACTCTATTCTTCCCAGGACGATAATGGGAGGATCAGAGGAAGATTGGTGGGGGTTGGGATGACATTGTTAGGAGCTCTGCTCTTTTAAGCCTTGTGATGATTTTGTTTGCTTGTTTATTTTAAATAAAAGCCTGTAGAAGTTTTAATCTGTGATTACGGTGTGATAAGCACATCAATAAACAATGAGTTCTTCTGTAAAACAGGTATTTCTATGTATCTAAGTGTTTGGAAGGAAATAAGATGATGAGAGACTAGGTTCATTTGTCTGTTTTTATTCTTCTCAATAGCACCGATCTGAGTATGATGCTCTTCCCAGCTCAATGATTGTTTCCATGGCATGCTGTGCTACCGGAAGCACCAAAGGCTATGATGAGCTAGTACCACACCAGGTCTGTGTCTCCTCTTTAAAACTTCAGTTGACTCAGTTAAAAATAAAAAAATCACTACTATAATACTGGAACACACATATTAAAGTGTATACAATAACTTGGGTGATTTACTCATTTAAAATTCCAAGTAGATAGCTTATTAGCTATTTCACTATATCAGTGAATAATAAATTTGTAATATCGGATAAGTGTGTGTGTGTGTAAGTAAAATATGGCATTTCCAATTATTTTTCAGAATAGTTCATGTATGGTTAAAGTTTAATTTATTTGCAGATTTCTGTAGTCTCTGAAGAGAGGTTTTATGCCAAATGGAATCCAGCAGCGACACCCTCCACTCCTGGTGAAGTTAATTTCCAAACTGGAATTATAGCAGGAAGGCTGGCCATGAACAGGCTGCACCAAGAGCTGGGAGCCAAAGGCTTCATTCAGGCAAGAAATTGAAGTAAAATGTTTCACTCGTTTTTAAATTTTTTTCAGAATAAGAATGTGTGTTTAATTTATGTGTTTTGTAGGTGTATGTGGATCAAGTTGATGAGGATATAGTAGCAGTGACTAGGCATTGTCCTAACACACACCAATCTGTAGTGGCTGTGTCTCGTACTGCTTTCAGAGATCCTAAAACTTCCTCCTACAGCAAAGAAGTGCCTCAAATGTGCATCCCAGGTATTCAAACCTGTTTTTGAAGAGTTGACCATATCAAGGAAATTAAAGCTTAAAGCTGAAACTGAGTGATTGACAGAGTCCATACTCGCCATGTTGATTCTAATTTCTTGAAGGTTATGTGATTAGTATGCAACATTAGGTACCTTTTATATGCTTTAATATCTATGCATCACAACTAGTTAAAGGGATGCCAACTGAAAATAACTTTTGACTTTAAAAAAAAAAAATACAGTAACTCCTCGCTTAACATTGTAGTTATGTTCCTGAAAAATGCGACTTTAAGCGAAAAGATGTTAAGCAAATCCAATTTCCCCATAAGAATTAATGTGAATGGGGGGGTTAGGTTCCAGGGAAACTTTTTTCACCAGACAAAAAACTACACACACACACACACAGTATAAGTTTTAAACAAACAATTTAATACTGTACACAGCAATGATGATTGTGAAGTTTGGTTGAGATGGTGAAGTAAGAGGGTGGGATATTTCCTAGGGAATGCCTTACTGCTAAATGATGAACTAGCATTCGGCTGAGCCCTCAAGGGTTAACTCATTGTTAATGTAGCCTCACTCTACAAGGCAGCACGAATGGGAGCATGGCAGACAGAGAGAGAGAGAGATGTGGATTGCCCCTTTAAGTACGCTGACACCATTCTAAGTACATTACCTTTAAAAAGATCAGGAAGTTGAGACAGCAGCTGCAGAGAGCTTGGGCCAGCAAGCTCTCTCCGTCCTGAGCCCTGTCCTGTCTCCACCCTGCTCTATATGGAGAAGGGGTAGCAGGGAGTGGGGGGAGGGGGATATCCTGGCATTAGCCCCCTCCTCCCCTGCACAGCAAGCAGAAGGATCTGGGGAGCAGCTCCAAGGCAGAGGGCAGGAGCAGCATATGGCAGTGCGGGGGAGGGACAGCTGAACTGCCAGCAACTGATAGCCTGCTGGGCAGCTGCTGCCCAGGGAACTTAGAGGAGCAGGGAGCTGATGGGGGGCTGTCGGTCCACCCTGGTTCCAAGCCCCCACCAGCTCGCTCCAACGGTCTGCTCTTCCTGCAAGCAGTGGACAAAGCAGGCAGCTGCCAAACATCGTTATAAGGGAGACCATGTTCCTTAATTGATCAGCAATGAAACAACGTTAACCGGGATGACTTTAAGTGAGGAGTTACTGTATGTCATCTGCCCCAATATCCCCATGGAAATACTGTGGTTTCATTTCCTCTCTTGCTGTTTGCGAATGAGCCACATAAATGGGAAGCTAATTAACTCTAGCAGAAGACCACTGGAAGTGACTGTATGAAAAGTGTCTATTTTTCTTTTTTGTCTGTATACAGCAATCTTAATATCTTATTTTACAGTGTTCTTAAGTGTTACTAGTAGTTATAGGTAAAGAATTTCAGATGTGTGGGTTTAAGTTGGTTGAGAGTGATAGTTTAAAAAGAAGCATCAAAGTGAGAGAGAACTGGCACAATAAATTGTACATATGTATTTTTGCAGGGCCATAAGACTGACAGTGTAGACATCATTAGATAATTGAGCATTCTGCATTGAAGTCAATATTTGATCTGAGTTGGCTGTAACATTTCTGAAGAAGCCATTGCAATTTTTTGTATTAACCTTTAGTAAGGACCCAAGCCTGCAAACATTTCTTCACTTGCTTGACTTTTCTCACATGGTAGTCCCACTGAAGTCAATGGAACTGCTAAAATGCTTAAAGTTAAGCACATGTGTAAGCGGTTGCAGCATTGAGGGCTTAGTTTTTAGATCATTGGATGGATAGAGCAAATAAGGTCTTGACTGTCAATGTGGTTGCTCTGGTATTTAAAAACTGATGTGCTCCGTTTAAAATAAGATCTGTGACTGCTGTTTGGGAAGTGGTGCAGAGCTTTGCCTAATTCAGAGCCCCCAAATAGTCACATCTAGCAAGTCACCTGTTGGGTTTAATGGTGCAGGGTCAAGCCCTTATTTGTAATCCGTGACTGATATCCCGATAACTCACTGTGAGTTAGGAAAGTTCTATCTTAGATTACACCATGGCCAATAAGTGTGTAGTAAACATGTTTAATCAATCAAGATTGAGTGACTGTAATGTATAGAACAGTAAAATATAGATAAATTCCCTTTCAGATCTGTCAAATGTATTTAGTAATTTAACTGTGCAATTGACATGCATTTTCATAGTTAAACTCAAAAATCTTGTTTAATTTGTGTTTCAAGCAAGATTTAAACTTATTTTAAAACCAAGAATGCCATATATATTTGCTATCAATATTTTTGTGTGTATGTATTTGGAGTTATGACATGTGATTTAACTGTTTATAGGCAAAATTGAAGAGGTAGTGCTTGAGGCTAGAACTATTGAGAGAAATGTTAGTCCTTATAAAAAAGATGAGCATTTTATCAACGGATTACCTAATTACACAGTAGAGATCAGAGAACACATCCAGGTAACTACAATCTTTTCTCTATACTAGCAGATGGAACAATTTATCAGAGAAGGAAAACTGAATTCATTATAGTTTCAACTATTTCTTCTTTTCTAAGATCAGAGAAAGTAAAATTATAAAGCAAGCTGGAACTGCCATAAAAGGTCCCAATGAATTTGTTCAAGAAATAGAATTTGAAAACTTAACACCGGGAAGCGTGATAATATTCAGGTATATGATGATGATCAACTCACTAAATGTGTGTCAATTGGCTGCACTAGATTAAAGGCAATGGAGGGGTGGGTTTTTTCAGTCTGTTAGTTCCGTTACTTCAAAAAATAGTAGGTGGAGGTGCTAACTTCTACAATTTGTGCATTGATATTTATAGAGTTAGTCTCGACCCAAAGGCACGAGAGGCTGTCGGTGTACTCCGTAATCACCTGATCCAGTTCAGTCCTCATTTTAAATCTGGAAGTCTTCCCGATGACCATTTAGCACCTATATTAAAAAATCTTTTTTCTTCGTAAGTATGCCTTGTTAGAGTACATACAGTAGAGGGCTGGATTAGAGGCAGAGATCAGCCTGCAAATGCTAATGAGTGACAATTCTTTGCCAAATTCTGGGTCTGTCTTGGTTAATGTATGAACAACTATGTTTAGCCATCTTATTGCTTTATACAGAAAATAGTGGTTCAGACTTTAAAAGCTGCTCATCTCTTTCACATGAGTAGTTCTCAGAGTAGCAGCCGTGTTAGTCTGTATTCGCAAAAAGAAAAGGAGGACTTGTGGCACCTTAGAGACTAACCAATTTATTTGAGCATAAGCTTTCGTGAGCTACAGCTCACTTCATCAGATGCATCCGATGAAGTGAGCTGTAGCTCACGAAAGCTTATGCTCAAATAAATTGGTTAGTCTCTAAGGTGCCACAAGTACTCCTTTTCTTTTTATGAGTAGTTCTGTGGGTTTGCTGCTGGCAGTAGATTTTATGCCAGGAAATTTTACATCCTGCAGCAAGGTGTTCAGATGACTTTGTTGTCAACATACTATGTAGGTTACCAGTTCCATCTAAATGACTTTCTTAAAAGAAACTCACATAGCAATCCAAAAACCAGTGGATACTACATTATGCTTTTGTGGAGAAAAGATGTATCACTTTTAGTTGAATAATGTTGAAATCTGTGATCATTTACTTAGTATTTTCTGTACTTATCTGCAATGATAAAAAGAGATCTCGTGTATAGTTAACATTGTGGAAAGAAATAAGCTAATTTTAAATCTTGTACAAGAAGGGAGGTTTTTTGTTTTTGTTTTTTTCTTTTTAAAGGGAGCCTAGAGTTACTCTTAAATCTATTCCATGGTTCCTAAATAAGTGGCCAGATTTTTAAAGTCAGTGATAGCTGCAAGGTGCATGGCACCCTTGAAAATCAGGCCCTGTTTTCAGGAGCCTAAACATGGAGTCTAACTGTAAGCATCCCTTTTTAAAAATAGCTTGGCCTAGACCAAAACCAAAATTCTTCATGAAATTGATGTCCGTTATATAGTTGGGTTTTTTTTCCCTTTCCCAGTATTGCATCTAAATTAACCTTGGCTGATTTGAATCAAATACTGTATCGGTGTGATGCTGAGGAACAAGAGGATGGTGGAGGATGTTACAACATACCAAACTGGTCGCCCCTTAAATATGCAGGCTTGCAAGGTAACAATTCATGCGTGCTTTTTTGGGTGGAGGGAAAAAAGGAGAATGGATCATCTCAATCTAGATCTAAAACGGAGGTGGGCAAACTATGGCCCGCGGGCCACATCCGGCCCACGGCACCCTCCTGCCCAGCCCCTGATCTCCTGGCCCGGGAGGCTAGCCGCTGGCCCCTGCCCTGCTGTTTCCCCCTCTCCCGCAGCCTCAGCACGCAGTGCCACCGGCACAATGATCTGGGCAGCCGGGCAGTGTAGTTGCAGAGCTGCGGCCTGACCCAGTGCAGCGGTAGCACCACCAGCCACCAATGCTCCAGGCAGTGCAGTAAGGGGGCAGGGAGCAGGGGGTGTTGGATAGAGGGCAGGGGAGTTGGGGGGTGGGAGGGGAGTGGTCAGGGGATAGGGGTGTGGATGGGGGGCGGGAGGGGAGTGGTCAGGGGATGGGGGTGTGGATGGGGGGCGGGAGGGGAGTGGTCAGGGGATGGGGGTGTGGATGGGGGGCGGGGCGGTCAGAGGGCAGGGTACAGGGAGGTTGGATGGGGCAAGGGTTCCAGGGGGCAAGTCAGGAATGGGATGGGGGGTTGGATGGAGCAACAGGAGGTAGTCAGGGGTGGGGTGGCCAGGGGACTGGGAGCTCAGGGTGGTGGATGGGGTAGGAGTTCTGGGGGGGCCGTCAGGGGCTGGGGCGGGGGTTGGATGAAGGCAGGAGTCCCCAGGGAGCCGTCGGGGGGCAAGAAGCGGTGGGATCGGATAGGAGGCAGGGGCTGGGCCACACCTGGCTATTTGGGGAGACACAGCCTCCCCTAACCGGCCCTCCATACAATTTTGGAAACCTGATGTGGCCCTCAGGCCAAAAGGTTTGCCCGCCCCTGATCTCAAATAGTGTTAGATTTTGTGCACTGTTTGCTTTTCAAATAGAAGAGAACAAGTTGCTTCTGCTTGGTCTATACAGTATATGCTTGAAAGAGAGTAGCAAGCAAATGGAGGCAAGATACTGAATCAAGAAACATCTCTTAATATTGGGGTAGAGGATGAGTTGAAATATTTAATTTTACATTAAAACTGTGGTAATCTGACCTTTGGGAATACTTTAGAACATGTTTAAATAAGTACACCTCCAGTCACAAATGATCTTACCTAAAACCCACAAATATTACCTGTTACATGAAGTGTCAGTAATAGCTGTCATTTTAACATCTGAATGCCATTGTGTGACGTATTTTATAATTATCTGAGTTAGATTTTAAACTGTAAAGAAGCATGGGCTCAGTGATTACATAGTATTTGTCTCAAACTTACTGTAGGTCCACTGAGCCATAGCAGGTGGGTTGGGTCCCTTCTCATTGTACAATCAAGCTAGAGCTTTAGCCTTTCTAAAGGCTCTCTAGCCTTTCTAAAGGCTCTCTAGCCTTTCTAAAGGCTCTCTAGCCTTTCTAAAGGCTCTCTAGCCTTTCTAAAGGCTCTCTAGCCTTTCTAAAGGCTCTCTAGCCTTTCTAAAGGCTCTCTAGCCTTTCTAAAGGCTCTCTAGCCTTTAGAACACACGAAGAAAAATTACATCAGGTTAAAAAATGTATAACTGGTTCAGCTTGGTTCATAATTTTTCAGATCTGCAGTGTTGGATTTACTCCTGGAAACTGGAATTGCAGGCTGTGATAATCATGTGGCCAGTAATATAGTGTGCTGTTTGTTTTATTTTCAGGATTAATGTCAGTGATGGCAGACATTAGACCAAAGAATGATTTGGGTCATCCTTTTTGTGGTAATTTGAGATCTGGGGATTGGATGATTGACTACGTCAGTGACCGTCTAATTTCACGTTCAGGAGCCTGTGCAGAAGTAAGTAAATCTATTAAGTGTTTATCATCTATAAGGATGGAACCTTTTGGTCTACTTCACAAACCTCTGCCACTTGAGCACATGGAATAACTAATAGCAGTAGTAGGTTGTCATCCTCTTTATTTCCCAGCACTAGAGGGGGTGAGAAACACACTCTGACAGTGGGTTTCACAGATACTCAAGGACCGCAGAGGAATGATGAGCCCCAAGAATTTTGGGTTCCAGTCCAGGCTCTAGAAAAGAGCATGCTCTTGTGGTGACAACCCCTTCTGCACCATTACAAGATTGACTCGTCCTGATCCCTCCCCCTTCTGACCCATCCCCTCCAATCTTTCCCCATCCTAGTCTTAGTCTCTCTTTGCCTACCCAATCCTAGTCTCCAACCCTCAGGTTTCTTGTGCCAGTCTATTTCCCCCTGCATTCCCGGCCCTTCATCCGATGTGTCTCTCCTCTGCCCCACCACACTGACTCCCAATCCCAGGCTTCTCACCCAATTAGGCCCAGTCTCTTTGCTCAGTCAGTCCAGTTCTCTCCTCAAACCCCAGCTCCTTGTCAGATTTGTTTCCCCATTACTCTGACCTTGATCCTCCCCGCAGCTCATTCACCAATCTGAGTTTCCTCTCCTGAACACTATTTCCCTGACTGGCTCTCGTTGGTGTCCTTGACCAATCAGCCCCCCCGGTCACAGTTTCTCTCCTCCCTCCCAGTCTTCAGTCCCAGTTCCACCACGCTGCTTGTCCCAATCTACTCCCTTTGGCTCTTCCCCCAGTTCGTTTCTTGTCCCCTCTGCATTTGATTCAGTCTGCGTCTTCCTCTGCCATGTTGCCTGGGCACCAGAAGGTGGATCATAGAAGTGAAAGACTGGAAGAGACCTCAGTAGGTCATCTAGTCCAGTCCCCTGCACTCAAGGCAGGACTACGTAATAACAAGACAATTCCTGACAGTTGTTTGTCTGACCTGTTCTTAAAAACCTCAAACGATGGAGATTCCACAACCTCCCTCGGCAATTTGTGCTTAAGTATACAGACAGGAAGCTTTTTCTAATGTCCAACCTAACCCTCCCTTGCTGCAATTTAAATCCATTGCTTCTTGTCCTATCCTCAGAGGTTAAGGAGAACAATTTTTCACCGTTTTCCTTGTAACAACCTTTTATGTCCTTGAAAACTGTTGTATCCCCCCCCTCAGTCTTCTCTTCTCTTTAGACTAAACCCAACTTTTTCAATCTTTCCTCATAGGCATAGGCGCCAACTTTTCCTGGTGCCGGTGGGTGCTTGCCCCTGCCCCGCCCCCATTCCAGCCCCTTCCCCAAAGTCCCTGCCCCAACTCTGCGCACTCCCTGCCCCTATTGGACTCCTTCCCCAAATCCCCGCCTCGGCCCCGCCTCTTCCCCGAGTGCGCCGTGTTCCCCCTCCTTCCTCCCAGTGCTTATTGCCGCGAAACAGCTGGGAGCTAGGGGGAGAAGCAGGGACGTGGCGTGCTCAGGGGAGGAGGCAGAGTGGCGGGGGCAGGGTGGAGAGCTGCTGGTGGGTGCAGAGCACCCACCAATTTTTCCCCATGGGTGCTCCAGCCCCAGAGCACCCACGGAGTCGGCGCCTATGCTCATAGGTCATATTTTCTAGACCTTTAATCATTTTTCTTGCTCTTCTCTGGACTTTCTACAGTTTGTCCACATCTTTCCTGAAATGTGGTGCCCAGAACTGGACACAATACTCCATCTGAGGCCTTATCAGCACAGAGTAGAGTGGCAGAGTTACTTTTCATGTCTTGCTTTCAGCACTCCTGCTAATACATCTCAGAATGATGATCACTTTTTTTGCAACTGTTATTCCGTTGACTCATATTTAGCTTGTGATCCACTATGACCTCCAGATCCCTTTCCACAGTACTCCATGACTCCCTAGGAAATTCCCATTGTTGTATGTGTGCAATGGATTGTTCCTTCCTAAATGGAGTCCTTTGCATTTGTCATTATTGAATTTTATCCTATTTACTTCAGACCATTTCTCCAGTTTGTCCAGGTCATTTTGATTTTTAACCCTATCTTCCAAAGCACTTGTAACTCCTCCCAGCTTGGTATCATCCACAAACTTTTTAAGTGTACTCTCTGACATTTATCTAAATAATTTATGAAGATATTGAACAGAACCATAACCAGGACCGATCCCTGCAAAACCCTACTCGATATGCCCTTCCAGCTTGACTGTGAAACACTGATGACTGCTCTCTGGAAATGGTTTTCTAACCAGTTATGTGCCCACCTTATAGTAGCTCCATCTAGGTTATATTTTCCTAGTTTCTTTATGAGCAGATCATGCAAGATAATGTCAAAAGCCTTACGAAAGTCAAGATATGCCACATCTATCGCTTCCCCCCATACATATGGCTTGTTACTCTACCAAAGAAAGTCATTGGGTTGGTATGACATGATTTGTTCTTGACAACTCCATGTTAACTTACTTATCGCCTTATTATCTTCTAGGTGTTTACAAATTGGTTGATTATTTGCTTTATAATCTTTCTGGATACTGAAGTTAAACTGATTTCATTGAGAGCACTGGAGAGAGAAACTTCCTTCTTTTGGTTCTAGTGCCCTGACCTGAACCAGAGCAGCAATTACAAGGAAAGTGAACCTCTCTACACCTGCTGTGGAACATTCTCAGTCACTCTATGAGCTGATGAATGCGCAGTTTGGTCAGTACTAGGACCTGTGAGGGGCCAGAGCATGCCTCATTGAGGATGCACTGCTAAATTCTTAGTCTCTAGTGAGCATGTGCAAACTGAGATTTTTTTTTTTCAGAGGCTTATTGGCAAACTTGGCCAAATTTGGGCAGTTTTTCACAGGAACAGCAAAGGGCACATCCCTGACAGAAAGGCCACTCCCTGCCAAATTTCAAGTCCCTGCTCCAAAGCACAGAGTCTCTAAAGTCTCAAATAAAAGGTGTCCAAATTTTTTTTTTAAAAAAACATTACAAAACAACATTTTTTCCTAGCCTCAGTCTTTGAAACAGCTGAACCATTTTGGCTGAAACTTTCAAAAAAAATTTCTTTCTGAGGTAGACATGTGGCATTGAAAACTTCAGTGTGAATGGTTAAAGTGTGGCAAAATTACAAGCAACTGAAAGTAGGATGTATAACGGGAAGTTTCTGCCAACTGGAATAGGTGGTGCTACCAGTCCTGCCTATAATACAAAAAAATAATAGGGGCCTAAAAAGTGTAGGCAAACTGTAACAGGAATTCTACCCCTTTTCCAGTGCAAAATGCGATTGCCAAAGTATTAATTCCCTGAAAGTAGCCTTTGCTGCATTTAGGAGTTGTTAACTTACAAAAATGTTATTCTAATAGGTCGGTAAATGGTTGAAGGCCATATTTGTCTACCTAAAGCAGATTCCACGTTACCTTATCCCGTGTTACTTTGATGCCATATTAGTGGGTGCATACACAACTCTTCTAGATCTGGCATGGAGTCAAATGTCTAGGTATGTCTAATAGTGTTGAAAGAAATGTATGTGTATGTTTACATTATGTTGTATTATCATTTGTGCATTAGGATAGTCATTTATACACTTTACATATGCTTAAAAGGCACTAAAAGTTTTCTGGCCAAAATTTTGTCTTCCTTGAAACTGCAACAATCTGATTAATAAGGAGAGCATCTTTTATTGTATTCTAATCTTCCAATCCATTGCAAATGTTAAATGCACAAATGCAGTGTCTTCTGTTAGGTCTATCTCAGCTGCCTAACACATTCCTAAACTATATGGCTGCCTGCATAACAGTACTGATGTACAAGAAGATACACTGGCATAAGGCAAAAATATTCATGTTGGCCAATGGAAAAGCATAAAGCTGATAGAAGGTGCATATAGTTTTCACTAAGGGAAAATTATAAACATTGGACTAGAAGGTCAATAATTTATTGTTGCTCCAGGACTTGGATTTATAGCTAATGCTGGCAGTGCAGTAATAGGGAATGAGACATTAAACTAGGGTCCGTCTTCCAGTCTTCGAAGGCTGCCTTCATTTTTTTAATTGTCCCTTTTCTCGTTTTTTGTTTCTATTCTTGTTTTAAACATGGCTAATATTACTTTCCTTTAAAAATAGATACCAAAACTGTGCCAACATGGACAAGGTATCTGATATTGGTGTTTTTTGGATTGGGGGAAGAGGTAGTTTGTTGTACTAGTCCAGCATGTAGACCCAGGCACAAATTAATAAAGATCATTTAATGCATCATCTTTTAAAATATAGTAATTGAATTTTAAAATACTTGTGCAGAGTTGAGATTTTTCTTTGCTTTGAGATCAACTAGGTAATAAAATACCCGAATGTTTTATTGTCTCCTTTCAATATAAATCATTTTAAAAAAATTAATATAAAAGTAAAGGCCATGATTTGGAAGGGAAGAAAAAAGGGGGAGGGGGGAACCTGAAATTAGATGCTCAAATTTATCTTTAGGCACCTAAATAAATGGCCTGATTTTTAAGTGCTATGAACTCAGCAGCTCCCATTGGCATTAATAATTTGACTTAATCTTAGGAACTCACTTTTGAAAATCATTACAGTATTTTGCAACTGGAGCACCCTTATGAAGCTGGTTTTTAAACTATGGCAAGGGGGGAAATGGGTGAACTTTAAACAATGAAGTTGTTGAATTTGAAATTTTTTTTTCTCAATTCAACTATTTTGATTACAGCTTTGTTCAGAATGGATCAACATTTGTTAAACACCTTTCCTTGGGTTCAGTTCAGATGTGTGGGATAGGAAAATATCCTTCTCTGCCAAATCTGTCTCCTGCTTTACATGATGTCCCCTATAGGATGAATGAAATCACAAAAGAGACAGAACAGTGCTGTGTTTCCTTAGCAGCTGGTAAGTAAGGGCTCATTCGATGATTGTTGAAGCAGGTTGTCTTACAAAACCGTGCAACTAATTAGAAATGTGTAGACAGCAAGATCAATGTGCCGGGACTGTAATGTTTAAAGACCAAATAAAAAATACTGTTTCTTTCTGTCAGTAGCTGTTTACTTCACCCTTCCACTGTCTTATTCTGCTCTATTTAATGTGAAGGTTTTGTTTGTGTCTGAGAGAAGCATAACCAGGCAATGTTTCTGCTATTGCTGTAGAAGGAAGACTTGCAAAGAATTTCACTTTTGCTATATCTTGAACTATATAAGCAACCTGAGCTATTCTGTCATATTCTGAGACCTTTTGAGCTCCAGAATTATGTTATCTCTTTCCCTGTAACTCTTCAGTAGTTGAAATACATTGTGGAACACTTCCCGCAAGACTTTTGGTTTATCACTTTAACTATGTTTTTGTTTTCCTCAATTATCCCCTCTTGAACTTTTTTTAACCTCTATTGAACTAAAAACATTCTCGCCAATTTGTTCACTTTTGTTATTTAAAAAATTGCCACACTTGATCTTGACTTCAAATGGTCACTAATTCCACCAAATATCTAGACAACTTTTCCCCAGCTGAACATGAAATAAAAATGGAAACTCTTGGTAAAATAGCTTCTTAAATTGTCATGCAGAAATTGCAGGTCTGTGACAAAAATAAATTAGAACTTGAGCATGGCAGAATCCAGCATTCAGCTCCAGAAAACTCATTCAACAAGACAGTAACCCTTGTTTTAGGAGAAGATAGTAATTATGTGGTTTCCAAACGAATTAGGTTAGTTAACTGACTAGAAAGTAATTGAGAGAGAGGGCCTGGGTTGAATGGCAGAGGCAGATTGTTTAGTGCAATTTCTCCTAAATTGAGATTAACTGTTTCTGGTTTTGGATCACTCTTTGCTGTAGTTATAAGCAGTCTTTAAAAATATATGTGTTCAGAAGAATAAAGCATAGAGTAGTATGTGAGATTTTTTGAATGAATTTAACTTGCAAATTTCCAGATATATTTGTCTATCTAGTATATTTTAGAATCTGTCTAAAATCTGAATCGTTTCTAAATATAAAGACAGTTCTTCTGGGAAATATTTTTGCCTTTGTTTCTTTCAATAAAAGTTTCACCTCTGTTATAAAAGTGTTTTGGATTATTTTTTTACATCTCTACATTTTATAGGTTTTAAATCTTATTGAAATGGGTTTTTCTTCCTTCTAGAAAGACAAGTAATGAAAGATATTTTTTTCTAATTAAGTAAAACAAAAGTATGAACATTATACTTTTAAGACTTAAAATACTTTGTTTCTAGCAAAGATATATTCAGAACTTTGTATCCTGCTTCATGCTGACCTTAATTCTGTAGCAAGCTCCCATGATTTCTGTGGCAAACAATCCCTGAATTGTTAGGTGAACTGAAAATTCCATGTCAGCATGATTCTACCCAAGTATTCTTTCATTCGCTTTTGAAATGCGGGGGCTCTAGGTGCATGCAGCAAAAGGAACATTTTTCCCCACCTCCAGCATCTAATAGGACAGTTGTAGAAAGCATGGGACTCTGCATGTAATGAAATTATACATAGCGTATATTTTTGTAATGTTCTACAGGTGAACTTTCTTTAAAGAATTTTTGATCCTGAGTAGTTTACACACACATTTAAAGTGCATTTTTTAGAAAGTGAGCACATGCTATACAGTGTATACTGTGTGTCATAAATAAGGCTACGTTTTAGTCACAGGTATTTTTAGTAAAAGTCATGGACAGGTCATGGGCAGTAAACAAAAATTCATGGCCCATGACCTGTCCATGACTTTTATTATATACCCCTAACTAAAACGTGGACTGAGGGCTGCGGGTGCTCTCTGGGAGGGGTGGTCCGGGGGCGATGCGAGGCTGGCAGGGGCTCCCTACCCCGTGTGTCTCTGCAGCTCTGTGGTGGCAGAGGGGCCAGGGAATCCATGCGCTGCTCCTGCCACAAGCACTGGCTGCGTAGCTCCCACTGGTCAGGAACCGCAGCCAGTGGGAGCTGCAGGGACGAGGCCTGCGGGCGCGGGCAGCGCCTAGAGCCCCTTGGTCCCTCTGCCTAGGAGTGGCAGGATCATGCCAGTGGGAGCTGGGGAGCCCCACTCTTCCCCGAGGTAAGCACCCCCCATGCATCCCCTAGCCTTGAGCCCTCTCCCCCACACCCTGGGCCAGCAGCAGCAGTTTGGGTGGGTGGGTGGGTGTGAGTGTGTGTGTGTGTGTGTGTGTGTACATGTGTAGAATCTTCATATTAAACAGTCTAATGACTTAGTTCATCATGTTTACTCTTTAGGTTTACCACATTTTTCATCTGGCATTTTCCGCTGCTGGGGAAGGGATACCTTTATTGCACTGAGAGGTCTAATGTTGCTTACTGGGCGTTATTTAGAAGCAAGGTAAGAAAGAATGCATAAGTATTAATCCATCTTGAAAGGTTTCTCCCTTTCTATGTATAACTGGAAGAAAGAGGTACTTTTTTTCTGAAACAATTAAAATGCTCTCTTATTTACTGTGGCCCCAGGCCATTTTTGAATTCTCATCAGATAGAACTACAAAATTACTTATCATGTATCTCAGTTGTTTTAAATGTTGGTGTGAAGCACCTATTCCATTTTTTTTATATGCATAACTTTTTTCTCCAGCACATTATAGTGCTCATACTAAGTTTGAATGAAATGTGTCTGCTATAGGTTTTTATTTCAATATAAAATACTTTTTATCAATATTGGAGAGCGTTAAGTTTGAGAATCTCTTTGCAATCACATTTGAGGTGTGGGGAGGTGTCTGTTGTGTTTTGTGATGACCACTAATATAGCTATCAAAGCTGGAAGTCAGTGGTTTGTGGATCATTGCAAACTAAATTTTGTATGTGTGATGTAAGTCTAAAACCTAACAAATAAACATAGGAAGTTTGTGTAAGATTGGCGGGCATGCCCTTTCCACTAGTCAATTTTAATTTTTTTGCCATGAAATGTTGGTGCTGAAGTGAGCTGAAAATGAAAGTATGGATTTCTCAAATTTAACTCATTCTTAGTGAAAACTTGTGTATGTATTTACTTTATATTTGCATAACCAAAAACCAGTGAAAGGGTCAAGTAACTACTGGCTTCACCCTGCAGCCCTTTCTTAAACCCTATTCTTACAAAGGGATCCACAATCTGCTAGTATGGTCCCTTATACCAGCCTGTAGTTCCTCTTAAAGACAATAGGATTCCTGTGATGACATTCAGTACTACAGACCCTTACATTACTGGATTATGCCTTTTAGGTAAAACTCCCACTAAAGTCAGTGGAGGTTTTGCCTGATGTAAGGAGCCTGAGACTGATCCCTGTAAAGAGAAATTCTCTCATATATATGAAATTCTCTTCGCCCATTGCCTCCTTTCCCTTTTTGAAAGGATCAGAAGACAATACCACTTGAGAGTGTCACACACAGGATCAGGCATTCTTTTTGAACTTTGCAAAGGAACTTGGTTTTATTCAGTTATGAGATTCCTAATCTATTGTTTTTTTTACAAATACAGGAAAAATATGTTTAGGATCAAGCACTCAATATTAACTTTAAAGTAGATCTAAAATGCGGCTGAAATGTTAAGCATTCCAAAACACAGTTCTGTTTAGAACTCTTTGCTATATAATGGAGGTATTGAGTTCTGCTAGTATCTTTTTTTTTTTTTTTAAAGGAATGTGGTTGAACATTGAGGACCAGACCTTGAGGTCTTTACTCAGTTTTTACTCCATCAAATACCTGTTGACTGACTGACAATAACAATAGTGTAAAAACTGGGTAAAACTTCAGGTCTTTAGATAATATACATATTTTGGTTGTAATCCTTATTTTTGTAAATTATCATGAAATAAGGAATGCATGTAAGAATGAACATGCATATGTCACTCTTGAAGCCTATTGCCTGGCTACTAGGGCCTGATCCAAACCTATTGAAGTTGCTGGGAGTCTCTGCGTTGATTTCAATGGACTTTGGATCAGGACATTACTTTCACAACATGTTGAAAGTAAAGCAACTTTTCTATATTGGCACAAATGTCTCATTACCTTTTCTGAAAAAAGAAAAGAAATAAAAAGAATATATGTTGAGCATATATTTTAAATATATCCTTCCACATTTGCAGTGGTTGGCATTACTGACTATGTGGGGGCTTATTTTTTAAAAAGCTTGTATTATGTGTAATCACCTTTTGTACCATGAAACACCAGAATGTTGACATTTGTCATTCAATCCTAATTTGTTCCCCAACATATCTTGGTATAAAAATATATTGTATTTTTTAGTTTACTACTTGGAACTTTCAGTACCTTAAAAACCAATTCAGTGTATGTCGGATTTTTTTATTTTATTTTTTTAAAGGAACATAATTTTAGCATTTGCTAGTACCCTGAGACATGGTCTTATTCCCAATCTGCTTGGCCAAGGGACCCATGCCAGATTCAATTGCCGTGATGCTGTGTGGTGGTGGCTTCAATGTATACAGGATTACTGTAAAATTGTTCCAAATGGCACAGACATTCTCAAGTGTCCCGTTTCCAGAATGTATACTACAGATGACTCTCCTGCTCAGCCTGCAGGCACACTGGTAAAGATCATTTCTAATAAACTATTTATATACTACAAACATAATTGTAAGTAAATGAAATCCTAAAAAACCAAAAGAATCCCTGTTCGGCATGTTGTTCTCCTACTTAAAGAAATGTTTTTGCAGAGGTCAGCTTTTACTGGGGACAGCATTTGTCGTATTTTCAGGGACCATGTTTGCTTATTAATGGAGGGCTTCATGGAAGATTTTATAGCTGTAAAATCTTCCAGCTGTCATTTATGGTGGAATGTGCAGTAAAACAGGGATGTTCCACTTTTTGGTTGTTTGCCAAACGGTTGGATGACTCCTATCAAGCACACATTGGATGGAGGAGAATAAAACTTTTTGAAACAAGGGGAAAAAATGTCACCAGTTTTATTTCTAGCTTTCTCCATTTTTTTCAACATTTGAAATTTCAGATTTAAAAAAAAAAGAACTGGCCAACTCTAATTGACTGGATTCCTGTTGGATTTCATATAAAGTATAGTAATCTGAAAAGTTGAAGTACTCGGTATCTGGATATTTCATACAACCTTTGGTTTTTCTCCCTTGTCACACAAACAAACAAACCAGGATCAACCACTGTATGAAGTAATACAGGAAGCTATGCAACAACATATGCAAGGCATAGAATTCCGAGAAAGGAATGCTGGTCCACAGTTAGATCGAAATATGAGGGATGAAGGTAAATAACATGAGTTACTTAACTTGCTCATATATAGATCACTTATAGTGAAGTTCAAATGTGAGTAAAATTGTTGTACTGATTTTTTTTAGTTAAACTAATTTCTGCAAAACTTTTTACATCTAGTGCCTCTAACAATGTAGTGTTTATAAATATACATATGTTAACACTTTAATTTCAGCTATTCTAACATGAGTACTGTGTAAATAATATCACATCCATAACAAAAGCATTTGTGGTGGTTCTAGGAAGACCTTCACCTTTTTCTTTCTATGGTTCTTTAGAAACAAGCTGACTTCATTCTGATTTTCTTGCTGGGTAGGTTTTAATGTGACTGCAGGTGTCGACCATGAAACTGGTTTTGTCTTTGGAGGGAACCGCTTTAATTGTGGCACATGGATGGATAAAATGGGAGAAAGTGATAGAGCTCGCAACAAAGGAATTCCAGCTACTCCAAGGTACAACCTTTAAGTGTATTATGTAACTTTAGAATAAGTCAAAGTTTAGCCTCTTGCATAGTGAGATCCTTGCTCTTGGTGTCTATGCCACCAGTAATAAAACATGAAGAGTGATATGTGAAATATTCTGAACTCTTCCGAATTCTATTTGACTATTATAAAACATTAACAGAAACCTTCTGTGTACAATGCAGATTCAGAGGAAAAGATCATTGCAAAACATATTATCTGTTGACATACTCAGTTCAATATGCTATTCAAATATAATAACTCTTCATGTCTGATGTAAATTACACTGCTGTAGCACTAAATAATTTAAAAAGTTAATTGATTAGATGCTGTTGAGAAAATACCCAGTAATATTCTCTGTTGATGCGTGTTGGGGGATTTGAGTACTACCATATGTAAAACCTGAAATATTTGCAAAGGTTTCTTTCTTATCCTCCTTCCCTAATGCTAACATTAAAATGTTGTCAGTGAAAGCTCTGTATTCTGCTGACATCTATTCAATTTTAGATAGATGAAACATTTTTTTAAAAAATGTTACTATATGCCTGTAAACTGGTGCAGGCTCTCTGGCTTTGACCCAGGACAGGAGAAATAAGTTGGTTGCTCAGATCAGTTTCAGTTGTGAGAGTGAATCCAAAGGAAAGGCATTTGAACTATTATTGCAAAGCTTTCAGTGTCTTTCTACAAAATTGAATACCATGTCTGTTTGGTGGTTCTTTGAGTGCTTGCTCATGTCCATTACACTGTCGGTGTGTGTGCTCGCCGCATGCACCGGTGCCAGAAATTTTTCCCTCCGTAGGATCCGTGGGAGACTGGCTCTGGCGCCCTCTGGAGTGGCATGCGTATGCCTCGGTATAAGGAGTGCCACTGGCTCCCCACTCCCTCAGTTCCTTCTTATCGCCAGTGACCGTGCTGGAATGTCTCCTTGCTTTGGCAAGATTTCCTGTCTCTACTGTGTCTAGTAGTGAATTTGTTGTATATAGTTGTTTAAAGTTGTATAGTTTAATAATTCCCTTAGCGTTAAGTTAGAAATTAGTTGCATGAGGGACTCAGCCTAGGGACGGGGCATGCCCCGGTCCCCAGGCTTCAAACCATGTGACTGTTGCAAAAAGCCCATGATCCCCATAGAAGCTGCCTAAAGTGTTTAGGGTAAACCCACGTGAGCGACAAGTGTCGCATTTGCAAGATCTTCAGGCCATGGACCAAAAAGGAGTGGGACATTTGTCTCCGAGTGCTCCTTACGGAGTCGGCCCTCGCACTGTCCTCAGAGCTGATGAGATTGGACTCTGCTCCAAGCACTGCGGCCTCTGTGCAGAACGCGCTACTGGCACCGACCTCTGACTGGCACAGTCCCCATCCTCAGTACCAGCTAAAAAGCAAAGAAAGGCCGGGAGAGGGTGTTCTCCTATGTCCCGTAAAGGGAAGGAGAGAGATGGAAGAGAGCAAAGACCTGTGCGGGGCAGCTCTTCACCTCCGGACAGTGGCCAGGCTCGGACTCCCACAGAGCTGTCGAGCCCACTTCAAGACCCGCCCCCTCACCCTGGGAAGCGGCAGAGGCACTTGGCACCTGGCAGTGCCGTCTACTCTGGAGGCCTTTCAGGCCACTAAGGACATCTGTCCCTTCCGGTGCTGGTCACTCCGGCCACTGAGGTGCCCCATTCAAGGGGTAAACCTGTCTTGGGACCCTTCCAGTTGTCTCTATCACTGCAGCACGATTCCTCACTGGGTGCCCTGCCAGCACTCACCTGAACAGTGCCACCAGCCCCCCAGATGTGGGTCAGCTCACCTGCATAACAAGCAGGCATTTTGAGGATGTGTTCGAGGGTGACCTTCCAGCCTGTGGCGTGGATTCTGCTCCCCTGTAATTTTCCATTTGTCACCCTTCCTCCCTGCCTGAGCCACTATGACATCGGACCAGTGGGTCCTCAGCACAGTGTCAGGGGAATATACCCTCCGGTTTATTTCTATCCCACCCTTCCTTCTTCAGGGACCCTTCTCATGAGCATCTGCTCGCTCAAGAGGTTCAGGGCCTTCTGCAGGTGGGAGCCATGGAGGAAGTTCCTGTGCATTTGAGGGGGAAACAGTTTTAGTCCCGCTATTTTTTTATCCCAAAAGCCAAGCGGGGGGCGGGGGGTCTACACCCCATCGTTGACCTGCGGAGCCTCAATAAGTATCTTAAGAAACTGAAGTTTCACATAGTTTCCTTGGTCTCTATCATTCCTTCCCTGGATCTGGGAGACTGGTATGCTGCCCTCGACCTGAAAGACACTTACTTTCACACATCAATATTTCAGACACAGATGGTTCCTATGTTTCGTAGTTGGGACTACCCACTACCAATTTGCACTCCTCCCTTTTGGCCTAGCAACGGTGCCGAGGATGTTTATGAAATGCATGTCAGTGGTGGAGACCTACCTTAGACGTCGGGGTATCCATATTTACCTGTACCTCGACGACTGGCTCAAGGGCTGCTCCAGGGTCTGGGTTCAGAGCAGCATTGAGACGTTGCTTTTCAGGCTCTCAGCCTGTTGATAAACAAAAATCAACATTGATCCTGGTCCAACGGATAGATTTTATCAGAGCGGTGCTTGACTCTATCTGAGCCAGAGCACTCCTGCCAGACACCAGGTTCAGGGCAATGCCAGATCTGATTTGCCAGCATCACCGCCCATCCACTCACCACGGTCAAGGTGTGGCTTATACTATTGGGGTACATGGCAGCATGCACCTACGTCGTCTGACCTGCGAGACTCAGGCTGCGTCCCATCCAGTTGTGGCTGGCATTGGTCTACTCCCCAGGCAGACATCACCTAGACAAGGTCATCACGATCCCCCTGGGGGGACTTACCTCTCTATTTCTCAGGTGAGCCGACCCAATTCTTGTGTTGGAAGGTGTGCTGTTCGTGACCCCGTGACCCATGGTCTCCCTGATTTCAGATGCATCCAACCTCAGTTGGGGAGCGCATCTCGGTACACTGGGGATTCAGAGGTTATGGGAGTTCAGAGCCATCTGCCTGACTTGCGGTGTCTTCCTTCCCTAGCTGTCCAGTTGAGTGGTGCAGGTGTTGACAGACAACACGGCATCTAAGTTCTATGTCAACAGGCGGAGGGAGCTCGATTTGTTGGCTCTGTGCCAGGCAGCCCTCCATCTGTGGGACTTCTGTATCCAGTGGGCAATCCACCTGGAAGCCACCTTCCCGGCATCCAGAACGTGCTGGCAGATCACCTCAGCAGGTCCTTCTTCTCTCGCCATGAGTGGTCCCTTCACTCAGAAGTCGTCAGAATACTCTTTCAGAAGTGGGGAGCTCCCCGAGTGGATCTCTTTGCCACCAGACAGAACAGAAAGCGTCATGAGTTTGTTCTCCAAGGCCTCAGCAGAGGCTCACTATCCGATGCCTTTCTCCTGTCTTGGTCAGGAGACCTGATGTTCATCTTCCTACCACTTCCAATCATCAGCAAAGTTCTCTTGAAAATCAAGATGGACAAGGCACGGGTCATTATGATTGCCCCAGCATGACTTCACCAGCATTGGTTCGGCGCGCTCATGGACCTGTCCGTTGCAGCCCCGTGGCTGCTTCCCAGCCGCCCAGACCTACTCTTGCAGGATCACTGTCGACTCCTGCACCCAAACCTCGCGTCTCGCCACCTTACAGCTTGGATGCTGCGTGGCTGAATCCAGAGGAACAAGCTTGCTCTAGTCAGGTACAGCAGGGTTTTTTGGAGAGTAGAAAGCCTTCCACCAGAACAACTTACCTGGCGAAGTGGAAGCATTTCTCCGGCTGGGCATGGGAGTGGAATATCTCCCCGACCCAGTCATCTCTGCAGTCCATCCTGGATTACATGCTTCACTTAAACCATCAGGGTCTCTCGTCTTCTCTTTGATCAAGGTGCACCTGGCAGCCTTATCGGCCTTCCATCATCACATCCATGGTAGATCGGTGTTCTTGCATGAGATGTCTATCAGGTTCCTGAAAGGCCTTGGAAGACTTTCTGCCGATCCGGGACCCAGTTCCCCAGTGGGACCGTGACCTGGTCCTCTCCAGGCTCACAGGTCCACCCTTTGAGCCTATGGCTTCTTGTTCCCTTTCTCATTTGTTGTGGAAGGTTGCATTCCTTGTAGCTATTACCTCGGCGAGACATGTCTCTGAAATTAAAGCCCTCGCTTTGGAGTCCCCATTCACGGTATTCTACAAGGACAAGGTCCAGCTGTGGCCCCATCCAGCCTTGCTGCCAAAGGTGGTGTCACACTTCCATGTCAACCAGGATATTTTCTTTCCTGTGTTCTGTCTAAAGCCTCACAGGACCAATGAGGAGAGGCGACTACACCACTCTAGATGTCAGGCGCACCCTGGCTTTCTACCTGGAGCACATCAAACCCTTCCGCAGATCGACCCTTGCTGAGTTAGATGGATGCCATTTGAGTAGCTCTCTTCTTCCCAGAGAATCATGTTGGACATTTTGTTTATCATCTTCAGGCCTGTGTGATGAGACTATTGCCCTTCCCATCCCACCTTATTTTAATATGTACATGAGGCCACTAGGAGAGAACCGTAAGTGATATGATGCTGTCACTATTTGGATGACTGGCAACTAAATCTCCTTTTTGCCCACAATAGTCACTTGTGTTTTTAGTTTCTTGGCAGAAATTGAAAATTGAAGTATTCAATCAGAGCAAGTTGGGTTGGGCTCATCACAGATGCTGGGAGGTAATGGATAGTGTTTGGGGTGGACATCAGGAATGGTGTCTGCCTCTGTGTATGGATTTGTCAAGAAGTTTCACTTTCTAGAGCATCAAATGTGATTTTTAAACTGACAGTAATGAGTGTTTTTTTTTTTTAGAGGTTTGAATACATTCACGGGGGGAAAAAAATCCTCAAATGTTGGTATCTGCATAAAAAGTCTGTGACCTAATATCTTCCTTTTAAGTTTCTTCTTAAAAGCAGCAGCTGTTCTTTTTTCATCTTAGAGATGGATCTGCTGTGGAAATTGTTGGCCTATGTAAGTCAACTATTCGTTGGCTGCTGGAGTTGTCAAAGAAAAAAGTGTTTCCTTATCAGGGAGTCACCATAAAAAGGCATGGTAAGCAGGTTTATCTCACAAATGTGTGATCAGTGTAGAACCATGATAATTGAATCAGTGGACCAGGATCAATATTGTCTTGCAATCTGTCTACCTTGTGAACATTTTAATAAATATTATGTTTGGGGAATGGGTGTTCATAAAATTCAGGATAAGGCTAATTGTTGTTTTGCATCTAAGTAGCAAAATCTGTGCAAAGCCCACAAAACACACTTTTTTTGTAGAATATCTAACTAAACCTCACTAACCCAACTTTGCGCTTCTGTGGGGTATTGATATGGCTATGAATTCACTTGTTCGTTTGAGCTGATTATGACAGGAGTTATAAGACCTCTGAACCCTTAAGTGAAAGATTAATTTTTAGTTTTGTACTGTATGGTCATCTTATGATGATTTCTGGGGAGAATTCAGTACATATTACTGAGATTGAATATATAAGCTGTTTAAAAACTCTTAACCTTGGGAAGCAACTGTGTTAACTGTTCCTTTATGCAGTACTATACCCCAGCCCCAAACCCAGTCCCAGACCTGCCGTGGCCGGGGGAGAGGCGTCCCTCTCCCGGCCCCAACCCAGCCCCGGACCTGCTATAGCAGCAGAAGAGGCGCCCCAGACCTGCCATGGCCGGGGGAGAGGCGCCCCAGACCTGCCACGGGTGGGGGAGAGGCACCTCTCCCCTATCAGCCTAGTTGCTGCTGTGGGGAGAGAGAGCTAGGGGAAATCCTCTCTCCCCGCTGTAGCCCCAGGACAGCCTCCATGCCAAGCCCCTCATCTCCGGCACCACCTCAGAGCCTGCAGCCACAGCCTTTACCCCCACACCTCAACCCTCTGCTCCAGCCCTGAGCCCCCTCCCACACTCCAAACCCCTCAGCTCCACTCCCGCCACATGAATTTTGTTATGTGCACCAATATGGAGGTGATGTGTCACCCATCACCTCCATATTGGTGCAAATAACAAAAGTCATTAGGCACATGCGTAAGGAAAAATTAGAGGAAACACTGGTTACATTCCTATGTCCACCCAAAGACTTGTGCCTCCATTTTGTATTTATTTTTGGAATGGCTCTTAGATACGCAGTGTTTTTGCAAATGATTATATGTAGTACATGTAGAAAAAGATCAGCTGTTAAGTGGGATTGTACAGGTTTAAGTCAGTACAGAATTTAAATCATAACATTTGATTTCTAATGTTAGTGTTTTATATACTCTTTTTTTAAGAGACTCTAAAAATGATAGTGCAATTAGATATTTGTTTAATACATTGCTTAAAGGAAGAAAAGTCCTAGCTTTTGGCAGATACAGCAAAAAGCAAGTTGGTTTGTTCAGCAACAAGGGGAACAGAAAATAAATGGCTATCGATGTCCCAAAAGCAACCAGAGTAGATAGGGTAACACTAGAAGTAAGTCATTTTACATGTCTAGGGAGTAAGAAGTCCAGTGATGGTGGCACCATGCTAGATGTCAAGCACTGAATATTAAGAGCAGAAGGCAACGTTAATAAACTTTTGAAAAGATTTGGAAAAGTAGTATGATTGCCGCTAACAGAAAAATACAAATGTTTAATGCTGGCTTCATGTCTGTCCTCCTTTATGGAGCAGAGTCATGGAAATCTACAATAGAAATTGATAAGATCAACTGCTTTCTCAGACATTAGTATATCTTCAGAGTTCAGTGAAAAGAGTTTCTTGCAACACTGAATTTGTTCTCCTTAGAATTTCTAATGTAAAGTATCAGATGTGGTAAGAAGACAATTATGGGGATATTTAGGAAACGCTTTAAGGATGTCACCAACACAACTTCCATGTCAAGTGATAATATGGACACTATCTGGAAAGAGAAGAGGGCAACTTAGAGAAATGTTACATGGAACAATGGAGAGAGAAGCCAAATCCATCAGCATGACTCTCAGAAGCCTGAATAGGCCAATGAAGATTAAATTAAATGGCGGAAACTGGTGGATGCCCTATGCACCTAAGATAGCAGGAGGATAAAGAAAAGATATTTGAAGGAGAACCGTGAAGTGGCTTTACAGATGATTACAGGGAGCTCCTCCCAAGCATAAAGGGCAGCATGGGAGAAAGCATAAAAATACTTCTTTGAAAATTTTCTATAATTTCAGAGTTATCTGCCAATGATGGTGTTTCAGTCACATTATGTATGTCACATAGCCACCATATATCACCTGCAGCAAAAAGGAAAAAAAATCTCCATCATCCAGAAACAACCATAGATAAGTTTGTGATAAGAACCAGAAGATTACTAAAAGAGGTAATTGATGAAAAAATTGCCCAGTTTGTTTATGCAACAAACTCTCCTTTCCGTATGATTGAGAACCCACACTTCGTTAACATGGTTTAGTCATTCAGACCAGGATATGGTCCACCCAACAGAGCAGATGTCGCAGGCAAATTGCTAGATGAAGTGTATGAAAGAGAAATTTGAGCAGTGTGCAAAAGGTCTAGAGGGTAAAATTTGTTAACCTGAGTCTTGATGTGTGGAGCAATGTCCACAATGATACTTTTGTATGTGCTTGTGTGACAACAAAATAAGGGAATGTCTTCCTTACAGAAACAATTGATACATCAGGAAATGCACACACAGCAGAATACTTAAAAGAAGTAGCAGTAAAAGCTATAACAAACTGTGGGGGGAAAAAAAATCAAATGTCTAGTACGCGCTTGGTCACTGACAATGCTGCAAATGTATCCAAGATGAGAAGAAATTATTTAGAAGAGAGTGAAGAGAGTCCCAAGCTAATAACATACAGTTGCAGTGCTCATTTGATGCACCTCCTAGCCAAAGTCTTCAGTGTTCCAGAAATAGAGGTGAATGTTGTTGAAATTGCAAAATACTTTGCAGCAGCTGCTCTGAAAAAAGTGGGAGGAACCAAGCTAACTCTCCCACAAGAGGTGTGATGGAACTTAGTAGTGGACTGTTTTGAGCACTATATCAAGAACTGGCCTAATCTGATGACAGTTTGAGAACAAAATCGTGAAAAAATAGATGGCACTGTCACAGCCAAAGTTCTCAACTTTGGGCTTAAGAGAAAAACACATGCTGAGTACCCTGAAGCCTATTTCTGTAGCCTTGAACACAATGCAGGGAAATAGCTGTTTTATTGCTGATGCTGTTGAAATTTGGAAGGAACCGAGTGAGATCTTAAAAAGAAAAATATGCAATGATAGAGTTAAATTACAAGCATTAAAAAAATGAATGGGACAAGCACTATCTCCAGCTCATTTTCTTGCAAATATTCTCAATACTCGGTACCAGGGTCAAACCTTAACTGCTGAAGAAGAGGAGTTGGCTATAACATGGACATCCCAGCAATCATCCCTCCATAATGCCAACTATAATAATCTTCAGAGCTAAGGGTGAACCATTCAAGAAATATGTGTTTGCTGATGATGTTTTAAAGAAAGTCACACCAGTGAACTGGTGGAAGTCACTTAAGCACTTGGATTCAGAGACTGTTGAAGTGATGATCTCACTTTTAACAGCAGTAGCTTCTTCTGCCAGTGTAGAAAGAATATCTTCTTCCTTTGGACTACTTCATTCCAAATTGAGAAAGCGATTGGGACCTGAAAAAGCAGGAAAGCTTGTTTTTCTTTTCCAGATTATGAACAAACAGGAAAATGAAGGTGAAGATGACCTAGTTAGCTGCAGAAGCCAATATTTTAAGTTTCTCATGTGGACCTGGCTGACAGTCGATTTAACTTTTGTTTTTTGTTTTTTTTAAACATTTTAAACTAGTTTTAGTTAAAAACAATTTTAACAAAAACAAACCTGATTTTAAAAAACTTGAATGTTTAACTAAATTCAAAAATTCACATGCTTCTTTTGTTAAAATATTATGTTTGCTGTTGAAGAAAAAAAATCTAGACCTACATAACGTTGTTGTTTTTTAATTTAAATAAAACAATTTAAATGTCTGGTGGTGATCTCCTCCTAATACAGCATGGCAAGAAAATCCTCCAAATATTAATGATTAACCTGTTGAATTGGAGCTAGTTCACTTCCCAATGACTTCATAAATATCTGCTTCAATTACCTTTGTTAAATGAAATAACCAAACAATCATTCATTTTCTGATATACCTGTAAAATTAATCTGAAAAGTTTTCAAAATAAATCACTTAAAAATGTATAGTGTTTACCTTCTAAAAATGGAACCTACATCTCTCTTGAGTTTTGAAGAATATGTATTAAGGTTATAACAACCAACAAGAATGCACTTTTATGTAGAAATCCATGATTTAAATCGAGTCTTCCTGACTAGTGATTTAAATCATGATTTAAATCAAATTGATTTAAATCAAATGCACCCTGCTAATCTATTGTTTAGTCAGTTTGCGGTGGGTACCGGTCAGCACTGAAAGGCTTTAAAAGGGATATCTGTGGAGAATAGGAACACCTTTTTAGCTTCATTGAACTGAGCTTTTTAGAGGGATAAGGGTGGAAAAATGATAAATACTTAACCTTAAGGAGTCTCTCAAATATTGACAGGTATCTGTGTTAGTTGTTGTAAAAGTAGTAGTCTGCTGCCCTGTCAAAATGTGTCCTGAAAAACTACAGATTTATTTACAGAGCCGTTTAACAATTGTTATATATATAACAGAGGCTACTACTATTAGTTTTCACCTAAGGAGAAAACCCAACCTAAAAAACCAAGCAGATCTGATGAATTCATAGTTGGTCTATGTTTAAATCACATCCCAGAGGAAGGACAGACTAGGCATAAACAGATATAAAACAAGATCTTCTACATCTCATTTTTCAGCAAAAAATGCAACATTTACTCCCTCCCAATCCCTGACCTTGGATTCACTTAGCTCTTGTCCATCTTGATGCAACAGTTTAAAAAAAACTGAACTGTATTTTTTAAATTCTATTTAAAAACTAGTTCATAATAACAGTTTAAACACTATTTTCTGGTTAGTCTGGATGAGGCATAATATGTGCTAGACTGCAACCTAACTAGTAGAGCCTGGTTTAACTACACCATTTCTTAAAATGGCTACTCTCCATCCAGACTAACCAGGCAAACCCTTTGGGCCTGAACCAGTATTAAGCCATGTTTTAAAATCTACTCCCTTAATACTGTTTTATTCCCAATATTGATGAGATTTCAGTTCACACTATCTTGGGAAAAGGGAGAAGAATTTCCCATGCCAGCTCTTGAATCTAGATAGCCTGCATATCCTTGAAAGCATTTTGGGGGCATTGGCATAACCTTCAGTTTTCACGTTTATAGTAATCTACACATTGTTATAATGGCCATTCCTTATTTTATCAGCAGCTGTAGAAGTCTCTTAAGACTTCAAGTATGCAATAGTCAATAATATTTACAAAACTAAGGAGAGGAGTAGATTTATTGCCAGAAAACAAATCCTGTATATTAACATTTTTCAGGAAAAAAGGAAACCATCACATATGATGAGTGGAACAGGAAGATTCAAGGGCACTTTGAAAAGCTGTTCTTTGTTTCTGAGACCCCAGGAGATCCTAGTGAAAAACATCCAAATCTGGTTCACAAGCGTGGCATATACAAGGACAGCTATGGAGCTTCAAGTCCATGGTGCGACTACCAGCTCAGGCCAAATTTTAGTATAGCAATGGTTGTGGTGAGTGGAAAAACATGTTCAAAGTCACAGCTCCTTTAACTATTTTGATTGAATTGAACTAAACTTGCATGAGGGGGTTCATTTGCATGGGGTAAACCAGGAATTACTTGGAATACACTTGTATCTTTAATAGAGTAGTGGATTTTTCTTTAATAAACTTTCAGCATTGGCCCATCTAGAACCTCTTCCAAAGGACTAACCTAATTATGTTTGGGCCTGCTAACCAATGTGTCATTAGGATAAATATAAAAAGGCACTTCCTATATTGAAGATGTGTTTGCAGGATGCTAATTGAAAATTGCCATTTTTTGTTTGTTTTGTTTTGTTTAATCTCTTTATGGAATTTGTGAGAAATCCTGATACATTTTAAATCTATTATAAAGGGCTGTAGCTCTCTCTGTGAGCATATTGAAAAGTAATAGAAATGTTTGACGTGAACTATGCAGTTTGTTGATTTCATAAAACAATACTATTTTTTAAATGCAAAGTTCATTGGTTAAATCTGTTAATTGTGCCAGGCCCCTGAGATATTCAGTCCTGAGAAAGCTTGGAAAGCGCTTGAGATAGCAGAGGAAAAGCTGCTTGGTCCACTGGGCATGAAAACATTGGATCCAGAGTAAGCATATTAGAGATCGTTATGTGTAGTATGCATAGTTTTAATCATGCAACAAGACTAACAGTAAGAAGTTCACTATGATACGTTTCGTTAAGAATACCTCAAGAACTGCACTAGCTAATTACAGTATATAATATATTTATTTTAGTCAAGATTATTTAGCTGTTCTAAATCCAGTTCAGATTCATTTAGTTATTTACAAAAGTACCATTTTATTCACTATCTTGCTCCCTTTAGAAGCTGGTCATTAAATTTTTAAAAACTTCTAATAAAACTGGCTAGTATTAGTTTGAAAAAAGGCAGCACATAGAATTTTGAGCATAAGTTATGACAGAATTGTGACCAAAATACTATAGTTATGGACTGAACATAGAGTTCTATACTTATAGCTCTGTAGTTCATTGTATTAATACAATAGGCCTTGCATAAACTAACCACTGAAGAATATTAATGCTATAATCTAGTTAGGGCCAAGATATAATGGTCCTTCCTTACTGTGCCCTTGTGCCGTGCTGAGTACAATCTAACCATGTGAATTCATATTATTTTGAGTTATTTCTCTAATGCATTGCATATATTTTATTTAACTTGTTGCTTTGTCTAAATCCTGTACTTCCTTACAGTGATATGGTTTACTGTGGAGTATATGATAATGCCCTGGACAATGACAACTACAATGTTGCCAAAGGTTTTAATTACCATCAAGGACCTGTAAGCGCTAAAATTCCTGAGTTTCACATTAAATTAAAATTTGTTGATATCTCAAATTGATAGCTAACGTACTATCTCTTACATCTTTTTGTTTAGGAATGGCTCTGGCCTATTGGATATTTCCTTCGTGCAAAGTTATACTTTTCCAGGTTAATTGGTCCAGAGATGTACGCAAAGACTGTGTTTTTGATTAAGAATGTTCTTTCTCGCCATTATGTTCATCTTGAGAGGTAGGTCATCATACAGTTAAAATATTAATCCAAACTAGTGGTGTCCAATGTATTGCATTGCATATAAAAGATGTAAGACACACACAAATTTTCTTCAAAAAATGAGTTTGAGCATTTAAGACCTACAAAAAAGCACCAGTGATTTGGTGTTTTCTCAGTGTAAGTCACCACTATGCAGAGTGCCATTTAAGTCCTACAGCAGCCTTCAACATAGGCTAAACATTACTGCCTTTTTTTTTAACCTCTGAAATATTTAATATCTGCCCTATCACAAAGTGAGTGAACAATTTTAAAATCAGTCATGGAGAAGAATAAATAGAAAATATTTATTAAGAGAAAACAGAATTTGAGGTCTAAATTGCTAGACAACTTACAAAAAATGTGATGCAGAAGAAAAAATATGGATGTGTACTTTCAAAAATGCTAAATATCAATATTTTTCAAGAGTCTGATGATGCAATCAGTTTGAGGGCTGATCGCAACAGGTTAAGTAATGTAAGGAAATAACCGTTAAATTGTATAAAATGGGATTACATAACTTCTGAAGTTGACTGGGTAGGTCACATGAATGTGCCAATTAATCATTACTATAGAACTGCATTTCAGAAACTAATCACTTCAGTGCACAATGGAAATATTACTTCATTAAGAAAACAGAGGCATTTACTCCCCTACAGTGCATATGGCCTTCCCTAATCTCCCCCACCCCTTGCCTTTTGTTCTCTTATCCACTGTTGAGTCTTCCCTGTTCTTCCTGCAATATTTTTTCTCTATACACTTGTTCTTCTCCACTGTAATTCTGAATAATTCCCATTTTCACCCTTCCCAAAGCATTTCTAGATAAACAGAGATCCTTCAATATGCAACCCACCCAGTTCAATGGGTAGGAGACTTGATTGGACCTGCAACATTCTGGACAGCTTTAGAATAAAAGGAGAGAGTTTTCTGCCTCCCATTGTGTGCTCTGCCACCCATTGGCCAGCCAAAGGGAGATGGGAGCCAGCTGACTCCTTGTTCCCCAGCATTATCAATTTAAACCCTTGCATGGGGTTTCTCAAGCCTCTAACTCAATTTTATTTGAACCCACTCTTCCTTCCTTTAGTTATATAGAAGCATATAGTAGTTATATAGTAGTATATGAACTGCGTTTGAGGATGCTGTGGGTCTGACCAATTGCCTGTGTTAGGGAGAAGGAAGCAATTTTTCACATTGGGACCAAATTAGCTGAGGCCTAGCAGGTTTTTTTCATAGCATGATGGCAGTTAGGTTACATAGGAATAGCACCTGAGAAATCTAATATTAGGAATTTGTAGGAATGGTTAATTCATCATAGCTTTCGGCTGGTATCCATTGCAGATGAAAGGCCAAAAGGAACAGCACCATCCTCAGCCTCAAAATACAAAGACCAAACAAAAAGTAAAATTGGTAGTGCCGAAACTTGTGGCCTTGGGATGTCTGTGATTGGCAATCTGTAGTTTTATTTTCCTGTGTTATCTTTAATGTCTAATAGCAGCTCTCAACATTTCCCTTGTGTTCCCAGATACTTCGTTTCATTCAGTTAATGAAAAACTGAAGGTAGAAATGAAAAATATAAGTTTATTTAAAACAACTAGACTTACCATTTAATTTGGAAATCTTAAAATGGCTTGAAATATAATTTCATAAATAGCATGGATTAAAAAAACCAGTCAGGCTGGTAAGAACCTTATGCGCATGCACAAAATCATGCTGATTGCATTATTTCAGTATTATTACTTTCAAAAAGTAATAAAGTTGCACTGCAAAGATACCTGTACTTCTCAGGTTATTGAAGGCTCCCCTGCGTGGAGTCTCAGGAAGCTCCTGCAACATACACATGTTTTAGTATTACGATGTATCTTGTCATATGTTAATGCTCTCTTATTTTTATTTCACCACTTTAATGCTTTTGTAATATTTTCATTGTGTTTGGTATTTCTTCTTTTGTACACTTGGCTTAATTGACTCATACTTTAAAAACATGTTAGAAGTATAATCATAAAAGAGAAATGTTCTTTTAATTTATGAAATATAGCATTAATCATATTTTACGCTGGGATTTTTAATTTTTATTTATTTATTTATTTTTGGGGCCAGATCATCCTGGAAGGGGCTTCCAGAGCTGACCAATGAAAATGGGCAATATTGTCCATTCAGCTGTGAATCACAAGCCTGGTCAATTGCTGTTATCCTTGAGGTTCTTTATGACTTGTAAAAGTTGGCTTTGATTGCTCGGTAAAATTTGCTACGCACTTGTATTCAAAAAGTACAAATGAAAAGTTTGCTCATACTATAGTGAAAATGTTTTGCACAGTCATTTAAATAACTATGGTCTGATTTTTTCAAAGGTGCTTAGTATCTGTATCTCCCATTTACGGAAGAGGTATTTAAGGGTGCTGCTCAGCACTTCTGAAAATGAAGTCATTAGTATGAAAATATATACACACATACACTTGATACAGAAAAACTTATAAAGCAGCAACTTGGAGAATGTACACAAATGCATTTAAAATAGCTTTTGATTTGTACACATACTAAATTAAACTATATCCCCGTATAGCAAGATGTTAGAAGAATAGTCTGGTTCCAAATTAGAATATGAATGCCAAGTGGTTCCAAAAATCTGAGTTTAAACTCATGGGGTTCTCTTTTCCATATTTTCTGTTAGTCAATAGATGCTATGCACTCTCATCATGGGGTAGAATAGATTGTACTGTAGGTAGTATGATGTGTTTTCTGCTGCAGTCGTGCATTTCATAGATTGCACTTTCATTAGTGTTTTGTCCCTCTGTGTTGAACTGTGTGACTTTTCCTAACAATTTCTTCTCTTCCATGTTCAATTGAACACTCCATTAAAAAAATAGTTTTCACTCTTTACAGATAATGGTAGTAAATTAATATCTTCACAAACTTTAAATGAAATTTGAGGACAGTAATTCTGAGCAATGACGTGGATGTATCCTGTGTGAGATACTTAATAGGTTATTTTTTGTGTTGTGGGCCATATGGCCAAATTTTATTTCTTTAATTTAATTTGGCTTAAAATAACGTACATCTGTCAACAAATGTGTTCTACCAGTAGGAAACCAGAAGAAACACTTTATCATGCAATGTCCTGTACGTATATCAGGATCCAGGAGCCTACAGAGTTGGGTGCTGACTTAATGATGAATTTGAAAGAATTGTAAATTTATTTCAGTCCTTGCTTCAAGTAATCTTCACTGGGAGTGAAATTCTGGCTCTACTGAAGTCAACTGAAAAACTCCTTTTGACTTCAGCGGGGTCAGGGTTTCACTCCAGTTGCAGAAAGGGGGCAGTCTGATTCCAAAGTCTCTCGATGTGTTGCTAATAAGAGCAAGGGTACTGACAGCTGCCTGTTGCTTTTCTTCCCTTGAATGTTACTTCCATAAGAGTATTTGTTCTGTAATATATAGACACACAAATACCTTTACCTGATCTCAACCCAGCCTTTTCAAAAATTGGGGTGTGTGGGTGGGGTGGGAAATGTATCCATTTGAATCTTCTGCTGGTCCTTAAAGTAATGAATAGACAACAGTTAGATTGACCAGTAATGTCCTCAACATCACAGAAGGAAGTACAGCACTGCATTGTAGAAGAAATGGACTGACAATACAGATTGAAAATACAAACCTGCCCTACTTATTATTCTGCCATTCATATATATTTTACAGTCATGTTTTAAAATTTGCCCAACGCATTTAAAATTTGGTGTTGGCACATACCTACCTACTTCATGAGAATATACAGTTATAGGTATATTTAAGAACAAACTGCTGAGAGAAGCATTTAGGCAAGTGGACTAAAGATAAAAGTCCAGTGCAGTTTTATTTGTGATGGATTTCAGAGATTTATTTTATAGAAGCCAGAGTTTAGTTTTGTTCAGGTTATCATTTAAATTTATGGTACTTCATTGGTTACAGTTGCACTACTCAGATCACTTGGTCATATTCACTTTTTTTTTAATCTAACCACTGATTTTTATGTGTGACACGTGGTAGTTTGGATACATGAGGTAATATCATGCTTTCCCCATATAGAATTTTTAGTTGAATAGAACTCATAGTTTAGTAATATAGGTCACTCTGTAGTATTAGTGTGTTCTTAAATTTTTATATAATTGACTTTCCTTAATATGGGTTCAAATAATTGGAAGTGATGCTTAAAGGAAATTTATCTTGTTCAGATTTTCTTTTGTGCTTCGGTTGTGAGCTGTTTGAAATGGATTCCTTAGGAAACTTTGTCATCTAGCCTGACAGATTTGCATAAGAGATGAGACAAAAACATAAGTTGAAAGGAAAATGATTCATTGTTCTGTTTAAAGAATAGCTAATTCTTTATACCTTTAGTAATCAGGATTTCAAAATTAGGTTCCAGATTATTTTGGTTCTTGAGTACAGTTTTTTGACTAACTGTATTTGTTGAAAAGTCAGCAACAACCCAGTAAAGAAAAATTTATATGCCTTCATAAATCAGCATGCCATTTTACGTGTTTCTATGTGCATTTGAGAAAATTCAGACAATTTTATTTTTGAAACATTTAATAATGATACATAAGGAACATAAGAAGTTACTGCTTTCCCATAAAATTATGGGTTTATTTCTAGCTTAGCTATTCATTACTGTGGTTAAAAGTGGAAAGTGTACAGTGGGTTAACTTGGGTGAGGGGGAGGTGGGATTTATTCAGTAAAGCTATCTTGAAATTGGAAAGAAGTTTGAAGAGCTATGATTGTTCTATATAGATTGGGATTATATTGACTGCAATAACAATCTCTAAATGTAAGAAATATTCAGGAGAAATTTTGCTTCAAAACTTTCCATTTTATCAAGGCTAACTTTAAAAAGTTTTGTGAATTGCACTGTTGACGTGAACATAATACACATTTCTCATTGCTAGTTTATTTTTAACTTAATTAAAATATTTAAAAAAAGAAATTACAGAGATGTACACAGATATATACATTATGCTAATTATGAATTTTGCAAATAGATGCGTGTTTAAAATGCTACTTCTGCACTGATTAACTGAATGTAATTCTAGTGACATACCTACTTTTAAGAATAAAGTAGGTAAAATTCTATATTATGGGCTGGTTTTGCTCATGGAAACAAAATTTAGATTTTAAATTACTACTCACCCCTTCTAGCTTTGATCTCAAACACTTTCAATGCTTTTGGTCAGACTGGACAATTTAAGAATAAAGTGAGGAAGTCATAGGCAACATTTCTTGAATTTTCCTCTGAACACATTTAAAATAGCTAGTTTATGACTTACATTTAATTTTGGAGGGTGGAGGGAAGAGAGAAGAACTGTTGATCTAATATTTTATTTTGTATGTTGGGCTTCAGCACCAAGTAAACCTGTATACAACCAAGTTACAAACACCTTTAAAAATAGTTGGTTGTAATTTAGAAATGTTGACTGATCCTGAACTATAGTGATACTAACACCATTTACAGTATAATATACTGTAAAACTTAATCACTCAAACTCGTGGTCAGTAAAATTCTTATTTTTGTAGGTAAACTGAGTGGGAACTCTGTACCTCTGCCATGTACCAATCTGTTTCTTGGTCTGTATGCTATAGAGCAGAAACTACTAGCATTGCTTCACCAGATCTTTTTTTGTCAATTCAAGTAATGTGCATTATTTCTAATGTTTTCATTTAATGGGTTTTTACTGATCAAAAATGGATAATTTTGAGAATCTTTAAAACAAGGACTCATTCTAGTACTGCATGTTGTAATATAAAATGAAAAGACTGAGTCTAGCATAGCAACTACTGAATTTAGAAAAATGTAATTCATTTGTCTGTGAACAGCATAAAATAAAAGTATTTAACAAAGTTGTGTTTTTCTTTCTTTGTCACTGTAGTTCCCCAACAGTAAGTTTTAAATCTTAAACTGTTAATGGCAAATCTTTTTTACAATTGTTGCTGCTGTTTGCAAATCCTGAAATCCTCTTACTTAACAGAAATGAACTGCTTATTGCCATTGTTTAAGCTGAAGATATAAAGCATCATTCTGTAGTTCACTTTTTTCACACATAGCTAGATATTTATATGTAGCTAATGATGACCCATGATGCCTATGTGCTTAAGTGCTTTAAGTCTGAATCCAAATATCTAAGTTGAAACAACACTATTACAAATTACCAAAAAAACAATGAGGATAGCAGTCTGTAACATACCCTGTTGTAAAACTCTTTAATGGACACATCTTCACCATGTAACTTGCTGTGTGAAGTCTCAAATGGTTAATGAAGTGTTCAACTTCAAGTTCTTTTGCCAAGGAAGAAAATACCCAGTCACATAAGCTTTTGATCTAAAGAAAAGAAGATTTCCACTAAAATGAAGTGTAGAAATTGTGTAGTTGGTCGAAACTAATTTCACTTTCGATTTTTAATTCAGATGAACCTTCTGAGGTCTTTCCCTGAAACTAAGCAAGATTACTATAAGGTAATTAAGCTAAATTGGGAGACAGTTTTCTTTATAATTTATATCATAACTTCTGCTAGAATGTGAGAATCCAGGAAGTATTGTACAAATAGACTTGTACCAATAGTCAAATCATATTACTGTGTATGAATCGGTGTCCAGTTACAGAGAGTTTTTCAAAACAGCACAATTATTAACTCGTCTTTTCATATGTAGAAACTTTGGATTCAAATCCTAAATCACAAATAAATGGAAATAAGACTACATGAAACATGTGCCATTGGTTTGTTAGCTTGCATTTTAGCCTTATTTCTGAGCCCATCACAAAGATGGTTTTCCAAAACTTTGTGAGGTAAAAGTCACGATTTCCATTTAGTAAGCTCTAAAAGAGAAGTGGAGAAGCAAAGGCCAATGGGGAATGGAGCCAGAATCCCTTTTTAAGGTTGATGAGAACCTCACAGTTTTGGTTCCTGACTGAAACTAAATATCAAGAGGACTTTTTTTTTTTGAGTTATCTATGCAGACTTAATTGAACCACCTTTAGGCATTGTCCAGTAAATGTACTTCCCTTCTTTAATATTTCCCAAACCGTGAACTGAATCCTGACAGAGGCTGTGCAGTGGTTTATTTAACTATACTTCTCAGTTCTTCTGAAAGATAGCACAAATGATCATTTGCTTCCGAGAGTATTTACCTGTCACTTTTTTTGGGGGGTGGAGGGGGGTATAAGGAGACCATGAACATATTACAGCCTGCAAAGGGGTTCTGTGGGAAACTCTTTTCTTGCTCTTTTTGCAGGATCTGTGGCTAGGCTGAGTAGAATTAAATTTGCAGCACTGAGTGTTTTCAAAATTCCAGTCATCCATTCATAAGTGGTCCCATTCTTACATTATTCCTTGCATGTGACCTCTGTTTAAACTGCAAAGTGATATTTATGAAACACCATTTTCCAACAGATATACTGTAGGTCTGTAGTGAACGCATTAATAAAAAATTATTATATGAAACTGTCAGTACATAGGAATACGTTAAGGCTGCCATAACCTTATTCTTATCCCCATTACTCTTGCCTTTGCAACATGCTTATATTTTGACTTTACGATGTATCTGTTAACATTGTTTCACTGCAAAGGTACACAATAAAATATCAATTTTAGTTGATCGGTTTCTATTAAGACAAAAATTTTCACAAGAGAGGGATCTTAGATGTTCTCTTGGGGAGAGAAAGCACAGCTAATTACACCTATTGCAGTAGTCAGTGGGTGTGGAGATACACAAAACATATTTCATCATGGAAAACAAAGTATTAATTCTCGTTTGAGTTTATGGTATAAGCGTGTAATTGCATGAGCATTTAAAGCAGGGGTGGGCAAACTTTTTGGCCTGAATCTCACATCTGGGTGGGGAAATTGCATGCTGGGCCATGAATGTAGGGCAGGGGAAGGGGGTTGGGTGTGGGAGGGGGTGCGGTGTGCAGGAAGGGGCTCAGGGTAAGGGGTTGGGGTAGAGGAGGGGGTGCAGAGTGCAGGAGGGGGTTCAGGGCAGGAGTGCAAGGAGGGGTGCTGAGTGCGCTCAGGGCAGGGGGTTGGGGTGCAGGAGGGGTGCGGCAGGGAGTTGGAATGTGGGGTGCAGGAGGGGTTTGGGCTCTGGCCTGGCGCCGATTACCTTGAGTGGATCCAGGGTGGCAGTGGGGCTAAGGCAGGCTCCCTGCCTGCCCTGGTCCTGTGCTGCTCCTGGAAGTGGCCAGCACCATGTCCCTGCAGCCCTTGGGGGAGGGGCAGAGGGTTGTGCATGCTGCCCTTGCCTGCAGGTACCTCCCCCAAAGCTCCCATTGGCCGTGGTTCCCCGTTCCCAGTTCCCAGCCAATGGGAGCTGTGGGGGTCAGTGCCTGCACGCGAGGGCTGAGTGGAGCCCTCTGCTCCCCCCCCTTCCCTCAGGGGCCACAGGGACTTTGTGCTGGCCGCTTCTGGGGCGGTGTGGGGCCCGCAGCACCACAGGGGTGGCAATCCCGTAGGCCAGATCCAAAGCCCTGACGGGCCGGATGCAGCCCGTGGGCCATAGTTTGCCCACCCCTGATTTAAAGTGAACAACAGAGTGGCATATTTCACATTGCTTACTAACAGAATATTTAAACCAAAAAGATCTCTGGTGGTAAATTTCATGATTTCACCGATATAAATCTGAAATGTCATTGTGTTGTAATTTTAGGGGTCCTGACCCTAAAAGGAATTGTGGGTGGGGGGGTCGCAAGGTTATTGTGGGGGGAGGTGCGGTACTGATACTGTTCTGCATTGCTGCTGGTGGTGGTAGCGCTGCCTTCAGAGCCGAGCAGCTGGAGAGGGGGAGCTGCTGGCCAGGAGCCCAGCTCTGAAGGCAGAGCCATTGCCAGCAGCAGTGCAGAAGTAAGGGTAGCATGATATGGTATGCTGCCCAGCTCTGAAGTCAGCGCAGAAGTAAGGGCGGCAAGACTGTGGACCCTCCCCCCCATAATAACCTTGTGGACCTCCTGCAACTCCCCTTTGGGTCAGGACTCCCAATTTGAGAAACACTGGTCTCCCTCAGTGAAATCTGTATAGTCTAGGATAAAAGTACCCAAAAGACCAGATTTCACGGTCCATGATGTGTTTTTCATGGCTGTGAATTTGGTAGGGCCCTACTCATGCCCCATTCTTGTATATTATGCCCTCAGGGGAGGCAGCAGCCATTCTGTTGTGGTTGTTGCCCCACTCTCCTACTTGAATAATCAAGGTATAGTTTGAGCTGTTTCTAAAATGCTGTGGGTCTGACCAAACACTAGTTTTCAGCTGTACTGCCAAAGACCCTTAGTGTAGATTCAGCTTATACCAGCAGCAGGAGTTGTTTCACTGGTGTAGTTAAACCATCTCCCCAACTGTCATAAGCTATGCCAGCAAAAAGATTCCTGCTGCTATAAGCTGTGCCAATATAAGGATTTTTGCCAACATACCTCTGAGTTCGGAGTGTAATTTCTCCCTCCCGCCACCTCTCCAGTGACATTGCTCAGCCACTAAAACTTTGTAGGGTTGACCTGGCCTCAGCATTGGGCTCAATCCTTGGGGTTAGGCTGAAAGGCCAACCCTGAAGATGTGCTTTTTGACATGGAGACTGTTTTAACAGCACAGTGGACCTAAATATATGTAATAGTAGATCTCAAAGTACAGGTACCCCTCCAAAGAAGGTATCCTTACCCACATTTTACAGATAGTGGTAATGCTTGCAGGGTTTTGGGTTGTTTTTTTTTTTTTTGGGGGGGGGGGGGGGGAAGGGTGTTGTTAGTATACCCTAAAATTGTGACCTTCACATTGAAACACAGACATGGGAATGGATTTTATTCCCCTTCATGTCCTATAAGGGATATTTCATACTGTGGATAGTTTTGACTTATGTAGAGCCTGCCTCAATATCTCATGGTTTTTATTTGGACTCTTCCCCTTCACTGTGAATTCATAAAGGTGATTTTTTTAAAATCCTTTCTAACTGTGTTGAAGCAATTGGTTTAAGCAGACTGAGTTTGCCAGTACAATGTACAAAGTGTCACTAATGGAGCAGATAGAAACTGGAATTCCTTTTCCTTGGGAAATTCTGAAATTTCAGAAACAATATTTCCAAATTGGAATGAAATCTCAAAGTTTTGTTTTGAAAAAGTCAGTGATGCTGTTAGACCTTTCTGAAACTTTTCTTCAGGCTCCCTGTGTTACCCTAGACTCTGAACAGGTGTGCAGGGAAACCTTGCCTAGTTCTTATCAGGTTTTCACAAAATTGTCACAGTCCAGTGGAATGCTTACCCTTTTAAATATCTACCATCAGAACACTGTCTATCCAGCTCTTGTCATCAAGTTATTGTAGGCTATATCTTGATTAACAGCAGTACTCCTAAACCTTTTGCAAGCTTCTAGCAATCTGAAAATAGGTGCCTGAAAAATCTGGCATAGTCAACAGCTATTAATCAACTATTCTATTTTGAAGTGTTTACCTATTATCTTAATAGTATTTGATAAAAGTACTTGGCTCAGATGGAGCAAAGAGGGGAACTAGGGTCAGACCAAAGATCATTTTTGTATAGTCCAGCTCCTGCTAAGTTTGTAATAAACATCAAGATAATTGCTAGCTTTAGTATTGAGCAATTTTGTGCACATAACTTTTCTAACAAGTGTGTTTTGACAAGTTTAAAAAAAATGACCTTTCTCATCATTGGTTCTTATTGTCTAGCCTCTACTGGAGGGATAGCTGGGTGGTTTGAGCCTCTTTAACCCAGGGTTGTGAGTTCAATCCTTGAGGGGGCCATTTAGGGATCTGGGGCAAAAATTGGGGATTGGTCCTGCGCAGGGGGTTGGACTAGGTGACCTTCTGAGGTCCCTTCCAACCCTGATATTCTATGATCCTCCAGGTTGCACACTGTCCTTTGGTGCCAGGTTAGCTGAGGGTGTTTTCCCTTTTGTTTGTATTGCATTAGTACGTGGCAGCCCGTCCCTTCCTTTACATCCCCGGCTTGGTTGCCTGGCGGAAAGGGAGGGGTTCTCCCCTGCCCTCTGGAACGAACGCAGCAGGTGCCCGGTCTGGCTGGAGGCCAGGGCGTCTGCACCAGCGCTGTGATTTCCCCACTAGCTCTTACCCCTGGGGGCGGTTCTACGCGGGGGCGGTGCAGGAGAGTTTTCTCCCACGGTGGGGGAGGACTGGTTCCCTCCCTCCTCCCCCCCGTCCTATCAGGTTAAAGGCTTTGCCCCCCAAGCGGCGGGCTCTGGTACACATTTGCCCCTGCGGCCAGCAGCCCGGCGTTCCCGCCTCCCCGGGCCTGGGCTCGGGTAAGCCGCGCTGCTCTGCCCCCTTCGCCGCACGCTGCCCTGGGCTGGCTGCTGGGGAAGTCCTAGCGCCGCACCTCCAGGCTCCTTGCGGCCCCAGCGGCCGGGCGGGGCAGTGTATCTCCGGCTGGAATGCGGCTCCGCCGGCTCAGGCCACGCCCTGGGGCCCCTCGTCTGTCCTCCCCAGACGGGCGGTGCCAATCTGCAGGCCGCGGCAACCGAGGGGAGAGACGCAGCCAGCCAGGGGCAGGGGTAAGAGACGCGGTGCGCGGGGACAGCCCCGGGCAGGAGAGGGGCTGGTGGCAACCCGAAGGTTAATGCCAGTCCAGCACCCTGGGGGGCTGCTAAGGACCCAGTGGGGTGGATCTGTCTGTCCGTCCCTCACAGCTGTGGTATCTGAGGGCTGCTGAAGCGTTAAAGAGCAGCACGGATCTGAGTGGGGAGCGGTCCAGTTCATCCTTCTAGCTTCGCATCCAGACCGGCGGGTGTGAACGCAAGCCCATGAACCAGTGTAGGTCTGAGCACCCGTTGTGTGTTTGGGCAGCAGCAGCGGGCTGGGGGCTTGTCAGCCAGAGACGCATTTCGCTGCAATGAACCTGAGCTGCCTTTCAGGTCTGTGAGGAAAGCAGGTGAAGCTTGCCCTGTTTAAACCTCGAGGATGGGGAGCTGGATTTGTCTTGCGTTGTGATGCCAGCTTCAGAGCTTGTGGGCTTTTCCTTTGAAAGCTTGAGAGCTCTATCCTGGGAGGTCCTGAGAGGCTCTTGGAAGGTGAGGGCGCTCCTTACTCCTTGACTTTAGTGGGACTGGAGTGTGCCTGATACCTCAGAATCAGGGCTGTACTCACTAAGTTAAAATTGAAGTATGTGGGTGGGTTGGTTGAGTCTCCAGAGGTTTGTATCAAAGTGCAGATGTGTGCATCAGCGATCAAAGGAATAAACTCTTCTCAACGTGGCAAAGTCCACTTCTAATGGGGATAAAGAAATTAATTTTAAAACACTAATTGGATGCTTCAGGCTAATTATAACTTCTATATTGTTCACTTTAGTAACAAGGCAAGTTCAAGGACACAACAGAACGGGCAAGCAAATTTGCTGATAGCAAATGGGAAAATCACTGTGGGAGCAATGCTGAGAGGGGAAAACTGGGCTTCTGAACAACTTTGGTTGTTGGTGGATTGACCCTAAGAGCTGTTTTGACACTGTCTCTTCATGGGTCACTTGCAGTTTTGCAAATCCATGCATAGCTCTGTTTCTATCCTGAAAACCATCCCCCAGTCTCACAGGCCTTGGGAGGCAGGGCAATCCTCGCCTACAGACAGCCCCCCAACCTGAAGCAAATACTCACCAGCAACTACATACCACACCACAGAAACACTAGCTCAGGAACCAACCCCTGTAACAAACCCTGTTGCCTTCTCTGTCCCCATATCTACTCTAGCGAAACCATCATATCCAACCACACCAGCCACACCATCAGAGGCTCATTCACCTGCACATCTACTAACGTGATATGTGCCAGCAATGCCCCTCTGCCATGTACATTGGCCAAACTGGATAGTCTCTACGTAAAAGGATAAATGGACACAAATGAGACATCAGGAATGGTAACATACAAAAGCCAGTAGGAGAACACTTCAATCTCCCTGAACACTCTACAACAGATTTAAAAGTAGCCATTCTTCAACAAAAAAAGTTCAAAAACAGACTTCAAAGAGAAACTGCTGAGCTATAATTCTTTTGCAAACTTAACACCATCAATTTGGGCTTGAATAGGGATTGGGAGTGGTTGGCTCACTACAAAAGCAATTTCCCCTCTCTTGGTATTGACACCTCCTCATCAGTTATTGGGAGTGGACCACATCCACCCTGACCTAATGGGCCTTCAACACTGGTTCTCCACTTGTAAGTTAACTACCTTCTCTTCATGTGCCAATATATATTTATGCCTGTTTCTGTAATTTTCACTCCATGCATCTGCAGAAATGGGTTTTTAACCCACGAAAGCTTACGCCCGAATAAACCTATTAGTCTTTAAGGTGCCACCGGACTCCTCGTTGTTTTTGTGGATACAGACTAACATGGCTACCCCTCTGATACTCTGTTTCTTTTGAAAGGTGAAAATGGAGAGGGCTTGTGGCAGGGATGCCATTTCAGATTTGGGTGGAGGGAGACTTTAATCATGATTCCAGGGCATATTTAGGCACTTGAAAACGCTAGTTTTTTGGCAGATAGCTTAGCAGTTAGTTGACAGGAGCACTGTATCTAATTCCTATATAAACAAAAGAAAATTAAACATTAGACCCACTCAGCTCTAATACTACCATCTAATACTGACATCTTGTGGCAAGTCACTTAAGGGACACTGGTTAGGTTTAAAATTATAATGTATATTCTTACTTTGTTAATAACTCTGGGGGGAGAGAGAGGCCCCATCAGGACTCCTTGGCTCTATCTCAGCTCTGGTAGGGGAGTGGGATCTAGTGAGTTACACAACAGGTAATCATCAAGTGATTCATCCCCTGTTGCCCATGCCCAGCTTCTGGCAAACAGAGGCTAGGGACACACAAAACATGGTGTTGCATCCCTGCCCACCCTGGCTAATAGCCATTGATGGACCTATCCTCCATGAACTTATCTAGTTCTTATTGGAACCCTGTTATAGTTTTGGCCTTCACAACATCCCCTGGCAAAAAGCTCCACAGGTTGACTGCGAAAAAATATTTTTTGTTTTAAATCTGCTGCCTATTAATTTCATTGGGTGACCCCTGGTTTTTGGGTTATGTGACGGAGTAAAGAACATTTCCCGACTCAATTTTTCCATTCCATTCATGATTTTATAGACCTCTATCATATCCCCCTCTTTAGTCATCTCTTTTCCAAGCTGAAAAGTCCCAGTCTATTTAATCTCTCCTCATGCGGAAGGTGTTCTGTACCCCTAATCATATGTGTTGCCCTTCTCTGTACTTTTTCCAAATCCAGTATATCTTTTTTTGAGATGAGGTGACCAAGTCTGCATGCAGTATTCAATATGTTGGTGTACCATGGATTTATATAGAGGCAATATATGATATTTTCTGTCTTATTATCTGTCCCTTTCCTAATGATTCCTAATATTCTGTTAGCTTTTTTGATTGCCACTGCACATTGAGCAGATATTTTCAGAGAACTGTCCACAATGACTCCAAGATCTCTTTCTTGAGTAGTAACAGCTAATTTAGACCCCATCATTTTATATGTATAGTTGGGATTATGTTTTCCAATGTGCATTACTTTGAATTTATCAACATTGAATTTCATCTGCCGTTGTGTTGCCCAGTCACCCAGTTGTGTGAGATCCCTTTGTAACTCTTTGCAGTCAATTTTGGATTAAACTATTTTGAGTAATTTTTTATCATCTGCACATTTTGCCAATTCATTGTTTACTCCTTTTTCCAGATCATTTATGAATAGGGTGACCACATGTCCTGTTTTTAAAGGGACAGTCCCATATTTAAGCCCTCCTGTAGGTGTCCCAACTTTTTCTTAAAAACAGGCAACTTGTCCCGTATTTACTGTCCTGCCCCACCTCCCCCCCATCAGTACTGGAGCATCCTGCTGCTGGCAGGGCCGGTGTAACCACTAGGCGAACTAGGCGGCCACCTAGGGCCCCAAGATTTGGGGGCGCCAAAAAGCGGTGCCCCCAAATATTTTTTTACACTATTGGTCCAGGAGGGGGATGCTGTGGCTGGCAGTGGCAGGGGAAACAGTGCAGCCAGCAGCACCTCCCCCTGCTCCCAGGGGGCTGCCAGCCAGGGTGACACAGCCAGACACACACCAACACCTTCCTGCCTCCCAGAGAGACTGACGCAGTCTGGTGCTGCAGCTCCTGCTTTGAGCCAGCCTCTCCTTCCCCACTCCCCAGCCCTCTTCACCCCCGGTATCTCCTCCTCCCCTGCCCCGAGCAGCGCCCAGCCCAGGACTCACCGCTCTGTGTCTCTGCCCAGGCTCAGAGCAGCCCCCGCTCCAGCCATGCCCCGCACAGGGGAAGCAGCCCGCTGGTAGTGCTCCCCCTGCCACAGGGGTGCCAGCCCCTCTGACCCGCGCCTTGCAGCCAGGGGGGACTTTTGAGCAATGAGACGGCTGAGTCGCCAGCTGGCTTTGTCTCTCTTGGGGATCTTGTGGATCGCTGCTCTCCTCTTCTTCTTGGGGGCGAGGAGGAGACTAGAGGTGGCAGGACCCGAAGGACAGACGCCAAAGGTAACGAGCACCCGCTTCTCTTCGGGGACTGGTGGCTGGGGTCCAGCCCGGATCGGCGCAAGGGGGCTTTGCAAGAGCAATGTGGTGTGCCCAGCTGTCACGCAGGCTAGAGCCCCTGCAAGTGGCCGCAGGGAAATGCCCCAAGCACACGTGCAGCTTTGAGAACAGTCACATGTGGGAGAACCACTTGGTTTGGTGCCCTCCCTCCCCCTGTGCTCATGCTATATGCCAGGCTTGGGGAACTGGGTGCCAACTTCTTTGCAACAGTTTCCCAGTGAAGTCCTTTAGGCTCTTACTTCCCTTAGAGAAGGCAACCAAACCAGGGCATGATGCAACTGAGAGCATCATCACCAGTGGCTTACATTTATCCATTAAACTCCTGCCACCATCTCTTCCTGCCCAAAGGAGCTGGAGGAGCGAACAGGATTGTACGGCAGCCTAGCGACAGACGAAAGGCAAGCAGCGTTTGCTGTGATGGGACTGGAGATTAGTTTGCTGGTTTCCTTGCAATCTGCAGGAGTTTTGCGCGAATAAGACCTGAAGTGCTCAGCATCTCTGAAAATCAGGCCCAGAATGACACTGACACCTCTGCCCTGGGCCAGAGCTCTCTGAGTAAGGGGCTTCAGCAGCGATTGGCATGGGGCAGAGTAAAGCAACCAGGACAGTCATGATGGAGGCTGGAACTCTGTCCTCGCCTCACACCCATGGGAAACAGGCCTTCAGATACCCCTCCCGCCTGCATTGCACTTTCCAGCCCAGGAGCAAGGAACCATTTCACACCTTAGCGCTGTGGGGAGCTGAAGCCCAGAACGGGGAAGTCACTTGCCTGAAGTCATCCAGTGAGTTGGTGCCACGGTGGAGAATAGAAGCCAGATCCCAACTCCCAGCTCTGTGCTCTGATCCCCAAAACAGCCCTTTCCAGATCCATTGGGAGGCGGGGGGGAGAGACTCTAGCCATGTGCAGGAGACACAAGGCCATTTATTTTCATTATATATGTAGACTAAATAATTAAATTAATAAATTTTCAAGATGAACGTGTATTAGTTCTAATGAACAATGCTACATTATGCAGTATTCTTTTTTGCAAGTTTATAATAAGTGATGATCTGGGGGGTGCAAGGTGGAAGTTTCACCTAGGGCGCAAAATATCCTTGCACCGGCCCTGACCACAGGAAGGGAACCTCATGGGACAGGAGACCCTGGAACAGGTTAGAAAGGGGATAACTGTTGGGGGATAAAGGGGACTACACTGTGGCGCTGTAAATAAAAGCACAAGGGTGAAACACTGGAAGAAGGTGTGAGGAAACTTATTTTGCCAGCCTGGGCACAGGGGAGAGAAGGAGGAAACCTGTGCAGACCCTGTGACAAGAATTCACATTTTCTAATGAAAAGCAGTTCTAGAGAGCGGGTAAGACATTGTAGTCTGGAGAAGCTTTACTGGCACCTGAGAGAGAGTTAAAATTTGCAGGTTGAATCTAGAACAGAGGTGAAATTGAGCAGGACTCTGGTATTTGGAAACCTGGGAGGAACATCAGCATATGTTCTTCTAATTTTTTGGGAAGAGGAAGGATAAGGCAATCTAGAGCTAGTGAAATACATTTGAGAATGAAGATCTTAGGCTGCCAGGAGAGACATAGTGGGAAGAAAAGCAAGGGAGACAAAATTTGACAAACTGTGTTCTTATACAGGTGCCATCATAAGCTAAATAGGTCCATTTAAATTGTGGTGGACAGTATCCTAGAGAAATGGAGCCTTACAGAAAAGAGCATTAATAAATCATTTATATTTTTAAATTAAGTACAAACACTGTCTTAAATTCCCTAATAATTTTAGACACTGAGACAATAATTGGGAGTTTCAGGACTGTGGTAAAAATATGCAGATCTGTGAAGGGAAAGTTGAAGAGTAATCCTATATTACTCTTCAGTAACTGGTCATGCTATCTGTTGTTTTAGTGCACAACAACATGCTCGATAGGATCATTATACCTTTGTTTTAAAATTTCTGCTTCCATGAGCCATGAATAAAATACTGCAGCCAATGTTTGTTTTGCAGAGAATACATGCACATACAATTTAAATTACTTAGCACTGTGAGAAGATTTTATTTTTTAATTCAATTTTCTCTTTAGATAATATCTTCCCAAAATTGAAAAGGGAAGGAAGCAGTCTTTTCAAAGACACTGTGGTCTGCATTGGAATTAAGCTGTTACACTACTTGATGTTTTGTTATCTGTTCCCCTGGTGGGGCTGATTTAACTACAAGTGTGTCCTTTTTTCTTTAAAACCACTTCACTTAGGACTGCTTACAGAATATTGGTTGGTTTGTTTTTTCTGTAGAATATGTCTCTGATCAAACTGATGGATCAATTATAGTATTCAGTGGTTGTTTGAGAAAGTGGATATAGACTGAAGAGTGTTACCAGGCCTACTTTAGAAATGAGATATCTAGTTGGTGTAAAGGTCTTGCTTCAACAAGTTTATATTCGTATTATTATTGTAATTATATTCCTTTCTAGAATAATGATTTTCATCTTTTAAAAATATTGTCCTATATAAATCACATCTTGTGAGTTGGAAGTGTTTCCAGGTTTGTCCTATTTAGGTATGATCAGACGTCTGAACCCACCTAGGAGTGAACAATTGATAAAATTTTATTATGTTGGGTTTTTTGCTTAATATGAAACTCTTAACGACTTCCAATAAAAGCAAGTGGACCAGACCCTACATGTCATGCACATGCAAAATTCCTATGGATTTCAGTTCGACTATTGGTGTGCAAGTAGATTTTCAGCAAGTACCTGTGGGGGTTTTTTTAATTGTTTGCTTCTTCCCTACAGATGGAAGACTGGGTTTACTGTCTCTTTCTTTTTTGTGCGGTGTTTTCTGCAAGGGTCCTTGGTTTTCCAGATGGAAAAATCAGCCCAGCTTGTGATTCCATGTTACCTAGTCATGGTAACTCTGTTTCACAAACTACCTCAGCACCTTACAGGATCTCCATATCCAGCACTTCATTTGACCCAGGAAACAAGATCACAGGTAAATTAGAACTTTGAATAATTTGGAGTGTCTGGATGGGATGTAAATGAATGTAAAATTTTTAAAGAAATATCAAAGAGGCTCATTATTTTAGCTCACTGATTGTGGCCATTTCAGTTATATTACATTGCACTGTGCAGAACCAGAATACCATTATGGTTTTTACAGTGTCTTGTGCTCTCCCCCAGCAGTCTAGCCTTCAGAATTCCAACAACATGGGACAAGACTGAGCCCTGTTCACAGGGGAGAAACCTCCTACAAGCCTCTGGTTCATCTTTGTTTGATTTAGCCATGTGTCCTATTTTATTGCTTTGGTTTTAGATATGTTTAAAATGTGCCTTGCATGGGCTTCAGGTGCTTTTACTTTAGTTATGTAAATACAGATAGCTCTCTCTCTGCCTTTAGATATCGTTCTTTGTATTTATAGATCACAAAATTACAAACATTCCGCTTGCAGGAAATCTGCTGTTGTACGTAACTGATAATACAGAATTAAGGGGTCGAATCCTCAGTCTGCAATTCTTATTTTCTTCATTATCTAGGTTCCTATGTTCAGAATGCAATACACATTTTCACAAACAATACACAATTCCGCTAGCATAAAACCATCCCTCTCTCTGGTAAGAGGTGTGGAAGCAAGCCATACTATTTCTTAGAAAGGTTATTCTTATTGATACGAAGCTGAATGATGCTATAACTGGTTATTACTTTCACTGTCTTATGTTGTATGCAGTGCTGTTGTAGCCATGTCAATCCCAGGATATTAGAGAGACAAGGTTGGTGAGGTAATATCTTTGGACCAATTTCTGTTGGTGAGAGAGATAAGCTTTTGAGTTTATACCAAGGTCTTCTTCAGGTCATCATTCTTACTAGACAATCTCATGAAAGAGAGTGAGTGACAGTAGCTAATATTTAAATTGACTATTTTAAGTAACTTCCATATCTTTTTCCCTCAGTGACTCTACAAGCAATTGACAATTCCAGTTTTAAAGGATTTTTACTGCAGGCCCGAGCAGTCAGAGGAGATGGTATTGTTGGTACTTTTCAAATCATAGATCCAAACACGCAAGGTATTTTGTGTAACCAAATTCAGGTATGCGGTCACATTTTAAACTAGTTTGTTGAACTCATAAGTTATTTTCCTTGCATTGTGTAAAAGATGTGATAAATATTGTCTTTTTGCATTACAGGTGACACTAAATGTGAGCTGGAGGCAGCTTCATGCTTTCTAAAGTGTTTAATTCTGCTAAATCACTTTAAAAATAAAAGATGTATGCTAGTTTTTCTGTGATGTAGACTAACACCTGTGAGAGTAGTAACAAATAGGGCTGGTTGGAAAAGGTAACAGTTTTTGTGGGAAATACTTTTTAATCGTTTTCAAAATATTTCAAAACTTTAAAACAGAAATTTCAGTTTTTGAAAAGCAGAAAAGTTTCTGGGTTTGAGTGCTCCCCCACCCCCTTTTTTGTTTCCCCTATAAGAGGAAAAAAGGGGACACGGGAGAAAACAAACTAACAAAAAAAACTGATTGGGGGGGTTGACAATGAAACCAAAGTAAAAAATGATTTGATTTTAAACACAACTAATTTTTTTTCATCAAATTCTTTTGGAATTTGCCTTTGAAAAGCCTTTTGTCATTGTTGAAAAAACTTGACCCATGGAGTTTTTCAGGAATAATTACTCCATGTGTAGACAAGCCCTGAGAACTGCATCTTGGGCATCCAGATTTGTGTGTCAGTCATTTCTGCATGAAATGTGCCTAGTTTGTTCTAACGGCCAGCTTTGCAAATCATCTGGGCCCAGAGAGCCAAGCGGAGTGGGGTTTTTTATGTCCTGTTTCAGAGTGAGTGTAAACAATTGCATATTAAAATCATGTGTGTTTTTTCCTATTTCTGTGAAAAAGCACAATTACTAGGTATGTAGCTAGTGTTGTTTTCTAGCACTGTGGCCTCTGTCCAGATTCAAAGTACTTCTTTGATCTTAGCTACCAGGCCTAGGTCTTACATCATTAATGGAAAGTGTACCCTTGTGATTCCACCTGCTAATCTTTGATTTCAGGCAATTGCAATTGAAAGCTTTTAAAGATTATCTTCAAGGAGAAGGCAGTTCGGGTTAGATATTTTTACTGTCAAGGGAGGAGATAAATGTTTGGAAGCCACTATAGGATTCTTGCCCCTCTGGCCACTGGACAGGGGACTTTGTATTTTACTTTCCAGCCCAATAGCTGCTGGTCACTCAGCAATATAATGGTATCAGAGGAAACTGCCTGCCCTCTCATTTCCAGGGTGATTTAAATTATCTTTGCTGCTGTTTATGCCTGGGAAGAATATTGTACTGTTCAAAGGGAATAGTTGGCTCAGAATGAAAGTATGAGTGGAAGCTCTAAAAGTCAGCCAGCTTGAACCAGTTAATATCCTGGATCACTGCTTCAGTGAGAGGAGGACCTCATGATATTTCAGGGGGAAAAGTACATTACTTTCTTTCATTCGAGCATTCGGCTTGGTTTTTAATTGCAGAATTCTGCAATGAGTCACACAAATCGCAACAGCAAGCAAAATGTAACAGCAATTTGGGTAGCACCACCAGGCACAGGAAATGTACAATTCAGGTACGTTTTTGATTCCTAATATACTAACATTTCATAAAGAAATTAATTTGCAGAAGGAATAAAATCTGTTAGATTTTGCAAAGGGCTTATCCTTAGCAATATTGTAATGACAGTGATTTGAGATTTTCCCATAATTTTTAGTACCTCCTGGCCTTTGTTTCATTTCTAATACTTTTAAGATATGCTGGCAAGATGAGGTTTAATGTTTAGTTTTGTCTTATCATAAGTAGTTACTGAACAGTGCTTTCCCAAACAATGGACACCCTTAAGATTAAATCCCACTTCCATCTCTAAAGGTAAATGCCTCTATCTATTTGAAAAAGTCAGGATTGATTACTGCCAGCAAGATGTCTGATATATCTAGAAACGTTACTGGTGCCTTATCAGAACATTTCCCAAAATAATGCTTCAAAACGATGTGTGTGGTGTTTGTTTTTGTTTTCAGAGCAACTGTTGTTCAGAGTTTGAGTATTTTCTGGGCTGATGTCAGAAGTCAAACTCTTGTGTCTTCCAGCTCCCCCGTTGACTCAGTAAGTTGTTTCATTTTGATATGATTGTGAATATGTTGTTTCACAAATATACATAATAGTGAGTCAAATGAATGAATTTGGGGCAATTTTTCCAGGAAACTTTTGGTGAGAGGTTTATTAGAGCTAAACTCCTAAGATTATTATGTTTTCTAATCAAATGAACTAAATTTAAACTTAGATGTTTAATTTGCTTTTAGTCCATTTTAAATACCTTTATGATAGTGATGGTGATTTCACTTAATTGTAAATATAACTATTGTAGCTGTTGCCTCTTGGGCAAAATCTGCAATAGCTGGTCTTATAATAGCAAAGAAGGGGAATAGAAAAGATGTTGTAGGCCAGGATTGAGGTGATTTGATAGAACTACACGGGGAAAGATTGTATAGCCTCTGTCTGAACCAGACTTGTCTTAAACCAATGCAATTAGCTTTTCATGTACAGAAACCCTCCTGTCTACCCTCATGGCATTCCTTCAGATTTCTGTCGCTCTCACAGTACACCTGCCTAGGAGTGGCACAGATGGTGTTTCCAGGGAAAGTACCCTAGAGGGTCTATTCTTTAAACTGCTGCCTTAATACTCAGATCTGATGTGCGGAACCTCCAGTCCATTTCTACCAATGCCATCCATTCAATGTGGAACTAGATCAGTGGGCCCTGCTAAAGACTCTTCTGTCTCTACCCTCTCTCTCTAATCCTCAGAAGGCAATCAAACGTATAGGACCTAGTGTGACCAAATAGTCACACTATTTGAATTTTAAAGCTTCAAGTTATTTGTCTCCATTGCTTTTTTTTTTCTAGTGCAGCATGTCCTGGGTCATTGTGAAGGGAGAGGTTTGCATCTCACCACTGATATGCGGACCGGGGTTCAGGCCACTGACTACATGTTAGCAGCAGCAGTGCAGGCAACAGATCTGTCCTCAGTCAGCAGCATACCTCACTGTCGGGGCGTGAGTTTGGACAGCCCCACACTTGCAGGGACATGGAGAACCTGTGTGGTCTCTCAGAGGAGTGGCTAAGGCCCTTTACTCTCTCTGCTGAGGTTGTGGCAGCAAACAGTGAATTAAATATCGCAAAGGCAGTGCATGATCGTGGTTTCCAGCGTGTTTCTTGCCTTCCTCTCTGCCTCAGTCTGGTTTGTAAGGGAATTTCTGAAAGGGGATGCCCAGTCCAGGGATTGCTCTCAACAACCAGGAAGATCTGCAGCCACATCAGCTGATTCTGAGCAGTGTGCCACAGCCTTACACAGCCGCAGGCTCACTTTTTCTGCCAGGCCACCAGACGAAGCAGGAGGTGGTGACCAGATGGAATTCCATCTTTTACCTGCTGGAACGTCTGTATAGGCAGAGAGAAAAGCTGTGCTAAAGGTGGGGAGTCATCACAGTCTGGGAGCAGCTGTTTTAGTAAGACCATGCTTCAAGTGGCCTGGCTCAATTTGTATTTACTTATTTATTTTTGGCCGAGGCACTGACCCCTGGTGACCTCCCCTAACCTCTAAGCACTGAGAAGCTGTGCAAGTGTTGTACATCCATGGGCCCACACAAGCACAGACAGACATCAGCTTCCACTTGTCACCCTTCCACTGACTGCTCTAGAAGCTAATCAACATCCAATGGCATTTTGGTGAGGCTCTAAAGCTGGTCAGAGGGAGTGATGTGGAAATGAGCCAAGAAATTTCCTTGCTCTGCCTGCTGGAGAGAGAACTGACTCGTGGAGAACCTCTTCCATCAACAGAGCGACAGGGGAGTTGTGCTGTCTGCTATTCTGGGTAATTGCCATCTCCAACCCATCAGGGAGAAGAAGCACTATTTGATGGCAACATGTCTCAACCCCTGATTGAAAGCACCATGGCTTCCTCCATCTCAGATAAAAGGGAGGCTGAGGCAGCCAGACCCTACTTTAAAAATCACCTGGGAAGCATGAGGGCTGAAGTTATTGCTTGTGGCTCTCCAAAACATGGGTCACAGCATCATCCCCACCAGGAGGCTCAGACAGTCTTCACTGCCAGCGGTGAAGAGGGATGTGCGACCAGAATCGCATCCGCTGGCTGTTGCCCACCTCTCCTATCCACCATCACGCTGGCATTTGGACCGCCTCTTTAGTGCACCGAGCAGTACAGTTTCTGACAGGTACACGTCTCTCCACAGGGAAGGAGGAGAGGCTATCATTCATCCAAGTGAATAGAAACTGGCTTCCCCAGAAGCACACCCTGATGGGAAGATTCTGAGGCCACAACAGGAGAGGAGGAGGACACTGCTGAGAGCCTAGCCTCTTATTTGTGTCTAGACCCAAACCCTTCCCTTGTGAAATGATGCAAGTGGAGGGACTTACTTCAGTGTCCATGTTGGGACTTGCAGAATGGGCACATAACAACACAGTCAGACACCAGTCCCAGTACCATCATGTGGAATGTCATTTATTTTATATATTGCATCCTCACACAGAAAGAGAAAGGGACCAGCCTGCCAGCTGTACATATAGAGGAATGAGAGACAGATTGTATCAAGAGCCTCGGGGAAGTGTGCTTGCAGAGCACCTGCTGTCAGTGGTGCTGGAACAGTTTTTGGAGTAGGGGTGCTGAGCTGCACCCCTCTTACCCCTGTCTGTGCCCCTTACCACCCCCTTGAGCTGGGGCCGGGAGCAGAGATGCAGACAGAGGTAAGGTGGCGGAGGCTGGGGCCACAAATGGGGGGCGGGGTGCGGAGCCCTAGGCATGGGGCCAGTGGCCAGGACCCCGGGACTGGCGGCCAGGATCCCAGGCATGGGGCCAGCGGCTGTCTGGGACCCTGGAGCCAGTGGATGGGACCGTGCATGTGGGCCAGCAGCAGAGTCCCTGGGTGCAGGACCTGTGGCCAAGCGGGACCCCGGGGTCTGCATCCAAGCGGGACCCAAGGCCAGCAGCGGAGCCCCCGAGCAGCAGTGGGGCTGGCGACTGGGACCCTGGGTGGCAGGGGTGCAGGGCCAGTAGTTGGGACACCGGGCACAAAACCTGGGGGTGCTGCAGCAGCCCCCTGCACCCTTACTTCCCGCGCCTATGCCTGCTGTACCTCTCTGATCGTCTTCCTTTGTTATACAGTTTACGGGAAATTTAAAAAATACCTTTTTGGGGGGTTGGGGTGGTGTGTGAACGCAAACTCCTTTTCCTCCACTTTACATTATTTAAAAAACAAAGTGAATGTGAAAACCACACATGGGTGGGGTCCCACTAGATTAGATTTGTTAATTAGTCAGTGAGTGAACAAGTCAGCACTTTTTTTTTTCTTTTTATTTAAATTTCTCTCACACCTGCTCTGGCACTGGTTTCAGTGTAGAAACCCCAGAGTAGGTGGGTGAAGTGTACTGGGAGGATTTTGGATCACCTGTCTGAGGCCATGATCAATAGTAGAATTTATGGTTAAATTTCCCATTTGTTGTTTTAGAAATCAATTTCCTAAATAAAACAAAAGTGTATTTAAAATGAGAGGTTGGCTCCAGAATTGTTTCATTAAGTTGTTTTTAGGAGCATAATGAAGGAGTGGTGATCAGGGATTGGGAACACCCGCCCTCACACTCCAAAGCAGGAGGAAAAGACTCTAAGCAAAGTGTAACAGCTGTGTGTGTCAGTAATATCACACGCGCAATGCAAGTGAATATGCAGTCAGGAGTCAGCAGCAGCATCATACAGTGTTAGGGAGCAGGAAAGAGGCCCCTGCAAGGGGCTAAATGAGCCATGTGGCAGCAGTGTTTATGCATGGAGGCCACACAGAGCTGTAAGGTGTGTGGCTAAGAGCCATTTTTATGCTCTGGTAAGGGAGGGCAATTATGTTGGGGAAGGTGTTCTAGGCCCCGTGTTGCCAACTCTCATGATTTTGTCATGAGTCTCATGATAATTGTTTTCTTTAAAGCCCCAGCTCTAACGATTTCAGCCTTCATTAGAAAAAGTAAGCTTCCAGCTCTTGGCTCTGGAGAAATGTGATCCCAATGCACCCTAAAGACTCAAAAAGCAGAAGGAAAATAAAGAACTCAGAATCTATCATTGTTTATGTGATCTCCTGATTTTAAAGCCAATCTCATGATTTTTGGTGAGCCTGACTCATGGCTTTTGGACATTTGGGGTTGACAATGCTGCTGCTAGGCCCCAAAGAGCAGACAAATAGAACTAACATGAATATTCACATTACCATTGAACAACTTTTTATGTTTTAATTTTTATTTCTTATTTTAAAAAGTATAGGGAGGGGAGAACCATCTCTCCTGGATCCATTAGCCTTCCTCCTTTAAAGGAGGACTAGAACCATCCCCTTCTACTAGGACAGAGGGTAGATGGGTTCCAGAGGATGGAGCTTGGCTTAACAGCCAGTCTGTAGGCTCTGCCTTCTATTTCAGGAATCCCTTCCATCCTGCAGGCATTGGGCATGGAGGTGCTGTTGGGTTACGGATAGAATGTAGGAACCTGTGAAGGAGCAATCATCTCCCATCAGGCATGTCCCCAGGTAGCAGTTAAGGGAACATCCTGTAGATGCAGGACAGCTGCAAATATCCAATAAGCAGTGGCAGACCAACTGGCAGCATCTCTGAACAGGGTGTGGTGGGGTAGCTGGTGCCGTGGCTACCTCTATAAAATGCCACAGAGGCCCTATGATGAAGACATCAAGGCAAATAAAGACTGCCTAAAAACAAGTCTTGCTGGGGCAAGTGGAGTTCGGTAGGCAGCTCACCTAGGAGCAGGGAAACTCCAGTTTCAAACCAAGCATGTCAGGCTTGAACAGCCAACCTGGAAAGCTTGTCCAATAGGTATGGTCACACCAACCCTCAGTAAAGAAGTGGCACGGAAGAAGAAGAGGATAAAAAAGAGGAAAATGTTCCAAACAGCTGCAGAGTTGCTGGCCATCCAAAAGCCAGCATCTCCTCAGAGTTACAACAACAAAATATCTGAGATACACAGTTACTCCCTATTCTAAGCATAGGGAGATATGGTGGTATCAAATGTTCTTTAAGGTGGCAACAGTTCTACATATAGATCCACCTATTTTATTTCTCCTAACAGGTGAAGAGTTGAAAGTGAGGTTTTGTTTTGGTAAATAGGAGACCGTAGCTTCATTTAGATAATATTGCCTAATTAATATTGGTAAATTTAACTTACAATCTAATAGTTTTTCATGCTGTTGTAAATTACAGACCTCTGGACGTGAAGGCTGTGGCACACAGAAGTTCTGTTTCAGCAGTCCCACTGGGTGTAGTCTGGATGATCCAAACTGTTATTTCATGTCTTCTGAGTCATTAGGTGGTGATGCTTTTAAATTTAAAATGAGCGGCTTTTCTGATGGATATATAGCCATTGGGTTTTCTGATGATACACAAATGGTAAGATACTATCACTGAATACGCTATTGGAACAAGAACAAAGTTCTGTTTTGCAAACTGCGGAAACTTGACAATGAACTGTTCAGTGATTACAGTAGAGAGACAGGGGAGACCTGTTGAGTAGGACAGTTCCATTATTTTTAGCAAACCTAGTAAGAGTGTTGATTATTCACAGATTCCAAGGACAGAATGGACCTATCTGATCATCTCTTCTGACCTCCTGTATAACACAGGCCATAGAACTTCCTTAAATTAATTCCTAGAGCATATCGTTTAGAAAAAACGATCTTGATTTAAAAGAATGATCACATCTTGATTTAAAAGAATGATGAAGGATCCACCATGACACTTGGTAAATTGTTCCAGTGGTTAGTTAACCTAAAATTTACACTTTATTTCCAGTCTCAATTTGTCTAGCTTCAACTTCCAGCCATTGGATTGTGTCAGACTGATAGACCTATAATTACTGCGGTTATACTATTTACCCTTTTTAAATATTGGCACAACACCAGATTTCTTCCAGTCTTCTGGAACTTCCCAGTGATCCAAGACTTACTGAAAATCAACATTAATGGTCCAGCAAGGTTCTCATCCAACTTTTTTAAAACTCTTGGGTGTGAGTTATCTGGGCATGCTGATTTTAAAATGTTTAACTTTAGTAGCTGCTGTTTAGCATCCTCCAATGGAATGGAAAGAGTTATTGTTATCATCATCATGTAATATAACTGCATGATCTATTCTTTCCCCAAATACAGAACAGAAATGTTTATTGAACACTTCTGCCTTTTCTGCATTATTAATGATAACTCTACCATTTCCATCTAGCAATGGGCAAATATCATTGTTAGGGTTCTTTCGTAAGTGAATTAGGAACAAAAACACCTTATTATCCTTCATTCTACTGGCTACCTATTTCTGTGTCCCTTTTTCCCTTTTCAGTGTTGTATAATTCCTTGCTTCTGATTTATATTCATTACTATCTAATTCCCCTTTCTTCCATTTGTTATAGATCTTATAGCTGACTTCACTTCACCTCTAAACAAGACAATTTCCAATTATCATTTACCTTTTTCTGTTAACATTCTTCCTCCTAGCTGATTTGGCCCATAATTGCTTTCAACTTTGTGAAATTGGCCTTTTTAAAGTACCAAGTATATATATTATTGGTCTGTACTTTATTCTTTTTGCATATTATTAATGTAATCAACTTATGATCACTTGTACCGATGCTACCATTAATTTTTAATTCTGTGATCAGTTCCTCTTTGTGTCATTGTAAGGTCTAGTATAGAATTCCCCCATGTTGGATGCATCACTTTTTTTTGAGTTAGGAAATTATCTATAATATTTCAAAATTCTAAGAAATCATGAAGCACCATAGCACATTACCTGAATAGCAAACACTGTTATAACATTACAGTTCTGTGCACCGCAGAGACAAATTCCAGTTAATTGGCATTGTTTATGAGATTTCATTTTTCTTGATATTTTTTCAGCTCCATAGTTATATTTCTGTCACCCGATTCAGCACTTACACTCTGAAGTCAATTTGAATGGGGTATCAGCCTGAGTCAATACAGAATTTGACCTTTATACGTAACTGGTATCTGACTATTAGGGAACTTGATTGCCACTGTGCTTGTTGTGTGCTGATATGGCACGACATCCTTTAAGTAATACATCCCAATAATCTTTTTTTTCTTTTTTTGTTAAAGTATAGTGTTATGGACATCTGCAACTCAAATCGCTGCAGGACAAGATTTTCAAAAATAGGAATCTAAAGTTATGCTCCTAAATAAGACTCCAATTTAGCAAAGCACATAAGTTAACATGCTCAAGTGTTTTGCTAAATCATGTTCTGAGTAGACAAATTTTCAGAAATTCTGAGCTGTCTCCCATTGAATTCATTGTGTGCTTGGTCATTTATATAAGTACCAACATATGGATTTAGGAACCTAACTTTATGCTCTCATGGTTTAAAATCTGGCCTTTACATTGCATTTTTAACACAGACATGTGAAAAGTGGTGGAAAAAAATCTAAAAACATCTTTTAGGCATTTTTTCCCCCAAATGAAAAGCTGATGATGTAGATCCTCCAGGTACACTGACTGACTTTAGTTACAGTGATCTTTTAAAGCACAGGTGCCTTAGATTGGGATGAAAAGTTATTTGTAAAAGAAGATCATTGTTGCAGTGGCTTCTTTAGAGCCAGAGTGGAAAAAAGGCTGGTGTGATGAGAGTGGCACATGTAATACACATGCTCTAGCTATTGCTCCTTTGCAAGAAACTGAATGGAAGATTATATTTAAGGTGCAAAGTGACTGGACATTATGCCAGTTGTCTCTAATGTAGAGATACCCTCAAATATCAGTAGGGTTTTGATTTTATTATTATTATGGTGCTCAGTTCTGTAGTCTTGGTGCACCTGAAACTCCCATCAAAGTTTGTGTGAGATTTCCCTGTGTAAGATCTGCATGCAGCTTTACTCAGTCACCACTGACCTGGGCAAAACTCTGCTTTTCCAGGGGAATGACGACATTTATATCTGTGGTAAGAATGCAACAGGACAAATAGAAGTTCAACGTGCCTTTTCAACTGGACGAACTATTCCCAACATTTTGTCTCTGGTAATTTAATTCCAGATTATGTTGTATGTATGTGTAGAATAACGCTGTTTCATATTTTTTACTGTTGCATGCGTTTTATTCCAGAGTTGTTGCTGAGCTACAGTATCAGTACTGAATTCCAGACAGGATGATAAGGTCACCAAACTGTGAACTATAGTATTGAAAGCTAGCAATATAATTTTGCTCTGAACAGAGTTTATCCCTTAAAATTGATTTGGACCATCTACATATTTTCATTCACATTAGCTTTTCTCCTGGCTCTGCTCTGATTTGGTATTAGCAAAGACTAATAGCTAGACAGAGACCAAGATAGACAGGAGAGGCGAAAAAAGTGGATCAGCCACTGATTTATGCAGTAAAACTTAAGTAATATACTGCTGAACATTTAACCAATCAAAAATGTAAGCCTCGTAAACAGAACCATGTTGTTTATGCCTCCTGCAGCAGTATGGGAAAAAATACAGTTTAAAAAAAATTAAGACAAGAATATAAATGTTGGTTTTATTTTTTAAGTACTTATACCAGAAAAAAAATTATTAGCAAAGGAATAATCAATAGATCTTCTGGAATATGCTACATCAGAGATTTCCTGCTTTTGTATATCAGTTATGAATATCTACTATTACCTATACCCTAGTTGACCCCACTGATTTCATTCTAGTTACTCCTAATTTACATTGATATGAGTGTCCCGGGGAATGAGACCCTAAGCCAGTGGTGGGCAGCCCGCAGGCTGCATGTGGCCCATCAGGGTAATCCACTAGCAGGCCATGAGACGGTTTGTTTACATTGACTGTCCGCAGGCATAGCCGCCCACAGCTCCCATTGGCCACAGTTCGCCAGTCCCAACCAATGGGAGCTGCGGGAAGCAGTGGCCAGGACGTCCCTGCGGCCTGCGTCACTTCCCACAGCTCCCATTGGCCGGGACTGGGGAACCACGGCCACTGGGAGCTGCAGGCGGCCATGCCTGCGGACGGTCAATGTAAACAAAGTGTCTTGCTGCCCACAGTGGATTACCCTGATGGGCCACGTGCGGACCACAGGTTGCCCACCATTGCCCTAAGCTCTGATGTCATAGGTAACACACTGGGGAAGAGCAATATACATATTTTATTTGTGTCAAGTTAAAGAAATGACAGATTTTAACTAAATGATCATATAGTTTTCGGTCTAACCCTGCACACATTTATGCATGTGAATACCTGCTCACGTGAGGAATCCCATATTCACATGGGTATTTCCAATGAAGAGAATGGGATTTCTCCCTTTGACTAAAATTTCTCAGGTGCATGTTTTCAGAATCAGGCCCTTATTGAGCACTAGTAAAGAAAAACTAAAAACCCGGCATTGCTGAATCACTGTTTACTTAAAGTTGTAACGTGGTGCAAATCCATAAATGACTCTTTACTAATAGCCCATAATTTTGTAATGCTATTTCTGCTGAACAATTTACAAATTCTATCATTTGTTTATTGCTGTATGATGAATGTTCTATGTAATGATAATTACAGATATTCTGGTTTTAGGGTGATGTTCAGAGCATAATGACTTCCTTTAACAATGGAATCATCAACTGCTCTTTCATTACAAGAAATCCCATATCGACTCAGTCAAAAGCTGCCAGCAATCTGTACTTCATATTTCTGGCCCAGGGACCATCATCAGCTGGTGAGTGTTACTGTATCATGCAAGGTCCAAATGGAAGAGTAACAATTGCGGAGGTGTGCACATATATACATACATACATACATACGCATACACATATATATTTTGTGGAGGAGAGGAGGCACAGAGAATGAGAGGTTTGAAATGTGAGCAGGATAACAGATCTTTTATGGTCTGAGAAGATAACATGCTGACGTGATGGCAGTAGCTTGATACCTGTGAAGCTTACGCTATGGGAAAGAAATATATTCTCAGTGTATTTGTGTTTTTTTATTATTGCTTGTAAAAGAGCAGCACAAAGAGGCTCCCTCTGAGATCATTGCCCCATGACAATAGGCATTGTATAGACAGTCTCTGCATCAAAGAGCTTATGGTCTAAATCAGGGGTCAGCAACCTTTCAGAAATGGTGTGCCGAGTCTTCATTTATTCACTCTAATTTAAGGTTTCGCCTGCCAGTAATACATTTTAACGTTTTTAGAAGGTCTCTTTCTATAAGTCTATAATATATAACTAAACTATTGTTGTATGTAAAGTAAATAAGGTTTTTAAAATGTTTAAGAAGCTTCATTTAAAATTAAATTAAAATGCAGAGCCCCCCGGACCGGTGGCCAGGACCCGGGCAGTGTGAGTGCCACTGAAAATCAGCTCACATGCCACCTTTGGTACGCGTGCCATAGGTTGCCTACCCATGGTCTAAATAAACAAGACAAAGGGTGGGAGAGGAAGTAGAATTTGGTGGCTTACCCAAGGTCACACAGGTTTCAGAGTGGTAGCCTTTTTAGTCTGTATCAGCGAAAAGAACGAGGAGTACTTGTGGCACCTTAGAGACTAACAAATTTATTTGAGCATAAGCTTTTGTGGGCTAAAACCCATTGCATGCATCCGATGAAGTGGGTTTTAGCCCACGAAAGCTTATGCTCAAATAAATTTTTTAGTCTCTAAGGTTCCACAAATACTCCTCATTCTTTTTCCAAGGTCACACAGGAAATCAGTGGCACAGCTAGAATCGAACCCAGGACTCTTGAGTCCCATTCCAGGGGCGTACATACTGAGTCATGCTACTGGGTTAAAATATGTACAAACATATAAAGAAATATTGGCCCAACCCTTTCCTACACTCCAGCGACTTTGTGCCACTCAGGCAATGCAAAGCAATTGGAAGGCTGGCTTAGCTGGCTCCACTCAGCAATCCTCTTGGGTACAGGAAAATCCATGGGTGGGTTAGAGCTCCCATAGTGAATCTATGCTCCCTTCCTCTTTAACCCTTGGCATGTAGGGGTCATGGCTGGGGAAAGGAGCCCTGCACTTCTATTATCCCAGCTATTAGAACGTCCCTTTTAGACCATGCACAGGTAGGTGTAGCTTAAAAAGGGCTCAGAAGCTGCCATGTTGAGGGGACAATGGCACTAGGACAGGACAGAAATAGGGGGTGTAAAGGAGGCTTTAAGGCACTGATTTTGTGCCCACCTTCCTGAGCTGTGCTAAATACTGGCATGGTTCAGGATTTGGCTCATTCTGTTGCCATCATGACTAACGCAGCCTATTAAAATATTTGTGCTGAGGATTGGGGAAAGGTTTGTTGCAGTCTGTATAAGCTTTGCCACTGTGCACTTATCTATTTGCTGCATTGATGTGCACTTCAGGGGATGTGATTTCTAAAGCATACTAACGTGTTGCACACTCACTTGTCTGTGTAGACCCTGCTGGTGTGCACTAAAAGTTTCCTCATGCACTTTAACATAGTGCTGTTTGAAACACTACTACATCGAAGTGCCCTAGGGAACATTCAGTGCACAATAGCAGGGACTACATGGACAAATTAATGCCCAACACATTAGTGTGCTTCAGTAATCACACCCCTGTAGTGCACATTACCTCACCACATAGACACACCCTAAGATTCCAATTCTGCAGGTGAATCAGCCAACATGGATCTTTTTGCCTTCCTGTAGTTCTATTAAATCTCTCATTTTTGTATTAAAATAAAAAGTCATTTTGTAGTTAAATGCCAAGAAACAGTGACAAATTAGAACAAATGACATTGCATTTGCGGAAGAAACTGTGACTCCAAAAGATCACTACAGACATTTATTTGGCCACCCTAAATCAACTTTAAATCCAGTCCAAAGTACTTTAGTTTGAATATGAATTTAGGGTCTGATCCTGCAGTGTGGCCAGTGCCCTAGTCTACAATGGTATTTTCAGGGGTTCATCACCTCTGAAAATTAAGCTATTTGTTTAATTCCATAAATATGGATTTAGAAGCCTAACTTTAAGCATCCAAGTTTGTAAATGTTGGTCTAAGCGTTCTATATGCAAAGAACAAATGATAAAATGGTTAACAATTCTGATAGCATGGGCTACATGTTCTGCAAATGCCAGAGATGATGATAAGTGTATGAATAATATTTATTATTTGGAAGTAGCAAATCTGAGGTGAACCCGTAGACATGAAACTGATTTCTGGCTCTCCTAGCATTCTGTGGACAAACATTCAAAAAAAAATCTAAACCTGAAACAAAAAGCCTCATCCTGAGGGATTTGTTGGAGGAGACATGCCAAAATAAAAATATTAAGCTGCTGTTGTGACACACATTCTTGGTTCCTAGGAAGTGCCAGCATGTATTCAGGCAAATTCAATACTTACTGCTTACTCTTGGCCAGTGAATAACCTTTTTATTTCTTCATTTGTTTTAAAGAGCCCAATAGCTTGAATAATGGTTGCTTAATGTTTGCAGGACAGATACGGAAGCATCTTAGGACACCTTTTATCACTCCTCAGAAAGTGAACATTTCAAGCTATGAAGCAGTAGGTGGCACCAGTTCTACACCTTCTATTATTAAGGCTCACGGTAAGAATATTTTAAAGAAAGTAACTGGATGAATCAACTATCCATCCCTTCCTTGTAAGGGGGAAAGTGTATGTTTTTATAGATATGCTCACACTCACATCCTTTCCTATGAAATAAGGCTCCTATTTCTAGTCTTGCAGATTCAAATCATATTGGACTTTAAAGTCTTTTTTTTATGTATAGAAAATCGGTCACTGGTGCTGGACTGAATTTTACCCATTTTAGAGGGATGGAGTGGGGAGAATTCCACATTTGAGAAAAGGAGGACATCAAACAGCTGCCATTTTTTAAAGTTGCTCAGTGGATTGGACTACTTGAATAAGTTCTAGAGTAGATGGATTACTGAGTTGGGCGGAAGAGGGTAGGAGAGGAAGCCATGCATTTATTTATTATATTGTTCTGCAACTGAGCATATGATTCTCTAATTTATCACATGGGTATTTATCTCCACATGTCTGGGAGGGGGTGGATATACACTGCACACACACACGTAGTGAACCAGATCCTCAGCAGGTGTAAATTAGCATGGCTTTATTGAAGGTCTGTTTCTATATTATGTGAAGTAATTATCTTCTGCAGCTGACACAATAAAAAAGGCTAAATAATAACAAAATAAATTTGAGCAGGAACTAATACAGAAAACTTAGATGAAAATGCATATTATACAGTTGATAATCCTCTGTATCAGTTATGAGTTATTTTACAGTGATCTAGAAAATTTGAAAATTGATTTTTCCACCACACAACAGATTACCTTTAATTTTCCAAATCTCATTCATAATCTGATCTTTCTTGTGTGATCTTTCAAAAATAGCATGATAGTTTTACTTCCAGGAGAAGTATTTTGTAATATAGAGCACAGTAGTTTTTAAAGGGTGTATATAATACACTTCCAGTATGTTTCAAGGAAGATCAAGTGCAATCATTAAGGCTAAAAAAGATTAATCTTCAACTAAAAGATACAGAATAGAAATAGATTTTGGAATATCTAAAATCCATATATTTGAACATTTGCTTTCTCTGGTTTATGCTCCACAGAGAGCTTTGATCTTGACAACTGGGATTTCTCTGTACAGAATATCTTCAATCTTCAGAATATCTTCAATTACAAAATATGACAATAACAGATTTACAACAAAGGATACCTAACTGTTTCCTAGGAATGGCACAGTTCTAGACATTAACTGTACAGCTGGATTAAAACTCAGGAAAATTTATATGGTTCTTGCATGATAATTTACCTGGTCATATTAATCACCTAGAGTTTTGTTATTAAATCTTTCTTCATTTTTACAGAGTAACAAAGACACACATTTTGTGACATTGTCAGGTAAAAATCACTGCTGTGTGTGTCTAGTGTAGGAAAGAAGATGGCTATAAAGAGAGAGGCTTAGAAAAGAAGAGAGTACCAGGGAGAGGAGAGGGATCTCCCTACAGAGACTCAGGGTATGTCTACACTACCCACTGGATTGGCGGGCAGCGATCGATCCAGCAGGGGTCGATTTATCGCAGCTAGTCTGGACGCGATAAATCGATCCCCAAGCGCTCTCCCGTCAACTCCTGTACTCCACCGCCGCGAGAGGCACAGGCAGAGTCGACGGGGGAGCGGCAGCAGTCAACTCACTGCGATGAAGACACCATGGTAAGTCGATCTAAGTACGTCGACTTCAGCTACGTTATTCACGTAGCTGAAGTTGCGTAACTTAGGTCGATCCTCCCATTGTGTAGACCAGGGCTCAGGGAGAGAGAGAGACAGAAGAAATGTATAATGACCCAGTAGGTGACTCATTTATCAACTACACTTGTTACTCCTGGGGGCGTCTGTGCCAAAAAATTAAAAATTCTTCAAATTTTATTTGTCAAAATAATGTTACATAATATTTATCTTGGTAATTTATTTCAAAATACCTGTCAACAAGTATGTCTGTAACAATACAGGCACACAAGACTCTTCATAAGAAATGGAAAGGGAGGTAGATATTTTTTGCTGTTTTTAAAATTAAATAGGCAGCTAGTTTTGTTTTTAAAATTATTATGAAGAACAAGTTTAAGCTTTGTTGTAATGTGCGTTGTTTGCCTGGACTGCTCAAGACCTGAATGCTTATGTAGGAGGAACACTTTGAGTTGGCTTCTTAAATACCTTCATGCTGTTTCAAATCTGATACTCCTTGATAAAACATAGAAGCCTTGTCTTATAACAGGCTTATTCAAAGTGATACAAGCTACAAACTTAAGATCTTGGAAGAGTGTTGCCATTTTCATAATGTAATAAAAATACTGTAATGATAAATCATTAATAATAAATAGTGTGTCATAAGCATGTCATAAAAACAAATTTTATATTTCCAAGATCATTGCTTTTATAATTTATACTCAGGTAAAGGAGAAAATCCCAGGAAATATTCATTTTTAGGAGGGGGTTCACGAGACTTGATATTTTCGTGAAAGGGATTCACAGGTTGTTAAAGTTTGGGAACCACTGCTCTAGCTCCCTCTCCTTCCCCCCAGCAGTGTCTTCTATGTGTGAACTGGGCTCTGCTGGATCCAGTGGCCCCTAGTGGCAGCCAGCAGCACTGCAGCCCATTTCTGTGGGGGAAAGGAAATTCTGCATGCACGTTAATTTCTGCAAAATTCTGCACAGTGGCGCAGAATTCCCCCAGGAGTGAAGACTTGTATATAAAATACAATTGCATAGCAAAGTCTGTAACTAAAAGAAAGTGCATCAATCCTGCAACTTTTTGAGTTCTTGCCATTATTTGTATGAGTTTTTCAAGGGCTGCAATTTCTGATAAGTTTTATACCAGTCCCTGACTTCTAGAGACGAACTGTGTTTCCACCTTAGCAAAATAAGCCATTTGGCTACAAATGCAGCCTGAAGGAACTAGAGTTTTTGACAATTTGTAAAGCCTCATTTTTATCTGCCTCTGACCTAGGGCTTGTCTACGCAAACATTTCATTTACTCCAAGCTGGGGTGAGACACTGGCTGCACTAGCCTGCTGCAGTGTAACTGTTTGTATGCATGCTGCTGATGTGAACTAACAGTCTGCCTATGCGCTTTGATTTAGTCCTGTTTCAAAGAATACTAGATCAAAGTGCTCTAACGAATTTTTAACATCCATCCCCAGGGTACACAAAGTTACACTGTAGCAGGTTAGTGAGGGCTAGAGTCAAACCACAGCTTTCTGCAGTCTAATTGTTTGTGTAGGCAATCCCTAGTATGAGAGTTTCAGTGTTAAAGGAATATTATTAACATTTAACATAAAGTTTGTTCTGTTACACACCTCTCTCTAACAGCCTTAATAATACTGTTATGTTATTGCTTGAAGAAACAGAAATGTGGGACTTCCCTCTTAGCAATTAAAAACAAGTGTTTATTATTTAGTTTGAAAGAAAGAGAGGGAGAGAGAGAGAATGTTAGCATATTAGCTTAATTACACTAAAAGAAAGAATCCTTTAGGGATCAATCTTGGAAAGACCTGATTAGCCTGGCCTCTATCCAACAAAGTACTTTAAACACTTGGTCAGTCTCACTGAAGTCAATGGAATTATCTACATGCTTCTAGTTAAGCACATTCTTGAGTGTTTTGCTGGATTGTGGCCAGAGTGCTCAGCACCTTGTAGGATCAGGCTTGAAGTGCAGCATTATAGTGCTAACACTTGCCTTTGTTTTCTGCTTGCTTAGTACTGCATGAAGGTGTGATTTTGATTGTTTTTAATTAGGAGTGGATTGGAATTACTGTTCAGAATTTGAACATATCCTCTATTCATTGTCTTGGTTTTTCATAAGGGGCCCTGATGCTGATTGCCTGGATGACTACAGGAAGTATAGGAATGATATTTGCTAGGTATTTGAAGAATGCCATCAGAAAAAGTCTCCTTGGCAAAGATATTTGGTTTCAGGTATGTAAATAAATGGAACAAAAACTATCAATGACTATAACAGCATCACTGGCAAAATGAAATGATACAGTGGGCAAACAAGTGAAAAGAAAAACTCTGATAAGATTGTTTTCTCTATTTCTTCTATGATTTTGCAGTGAAAATGGAGAAACCTTTTCTAAACAATAACTGATCAAAGGGAAGTATGTGTACACACACACTCACAAAATGCATAGGTCATCCCATTTATTAGAAAAAACATCTGGAACTTTTATATCCAGTAACTGGTTATGAAAAATTACTATATTAACAAAAATCAGGGTTGGTAGCACTCAAAACAAAGTAGAAGATTCACTACCCTACAAAGAGACTAAATGTGTAGCAAATATTATTCATTATGAACAGTTTGACCAGCTCTAATGTTTGAAGAGACTATTTAAACAATGTTGAATACTACAGAACATCACAATCATATGCATGACATTATTTTGGTTAACAACAAGAAGGAGAAAATGAGATCAACACGCTTTAGGAAATAAAAGGCCAACACAGGAAAGTTCTTGCATGATGTAAAGAATGCCAGTTTACACCTCTTGCTCTCCTCTTTTTTGTAGGGTTTATTCCAGGGTAAGGAAAAGGCATGTCAATAGTGTGAGGGGGTAGAGCTGGATGACAGTGCACTCTAGCAGCTCTGTGGCTGCTCTAATTTTTTTTGCTGGGGAACCTTTTTTGCACCCATATGCTCTCAGGGTCAGAGAAGGTATAACAGGGTAGCTTAGAACCACCTTTGACTCCCTTTCCTGCAGTTGTGTCAAACTTGGATCTAAGAAGTTGTAAAATAATCATTGTTAACAAAAACTTTGTTTGAATTTCCACACTATTGATAAATTTAAAAGGGTCATCTTAGACACCACATGACTCGTAATGCCTCATCACAAACATGGAAGTTAAGAACAAGCTCTGAATTTATTGTCTTAATTTGGTGGTTTGACCACAGCTATTAGCTGAATTGTTATAAGTTCTTTTGTATTTCATGTGTCTAAGTTATGGCTATTCACAACTGTTCAATGGAGGGTATTGCTATCAAAAGATTGTCATGCAGTTCTATGGGAAGTCTCATTGAAAGTATCCTCCGCGGTGCAATAGACCTCTGTGTAGTAAAATTAGTACACAAGGACTGTGCTGCCTGGAGTGTTCAGAGTGATGCACTTACTTGACATGATTCGCAAGAAGCTGTTATCCTGGAGGATCTCTTAATACCAGGGGTGTTGGTCAGACGCTTGACCACTGAATGTATTTATTTGATGTTCATGGTAGATTCAGATTCTTGAGAATGGAAGCTTTCATTAAAAAAATAAGTTCATAACCTGGGATTTTTCAAAGGAGTCTATGGAACTCCCAGCCCAAGTCCATGTGGTTGAGAAGATAGTCTTCCCAATGCAGAACAATGTAGTGCTGTTCTAGTCAGCCAGAAATGGCAGCTAAGACAGGCATGAACTGCCCTATTTATTTAACTTATGTTGTTTCTGAAGCTTAACAATGGCACTTAAGCCCATATTTTTCAAATGTAGCCATGCCATCTCATGCCTAATTTGCACATGTAGTTACCATGATTGTCGTAGAAATTTAGCGATTGCACACCCAAGTGGTCAGTTGTCATCAGTGGGAGATCTGCCATGAATCAAGGCCAATATATCACCCTAAATTTGTAGGCTCTTGCTGTGGAGCACAGTGAAACATAATTCAGCCTTCTTTGTATAATGAATTTGACACTCCCATTCTATGTGATATTACTGTGTATTGGAGCCAGATTTTTCCCTTTTTTGGAAAATGGTGCGGACAGAAATATGCTTATTTTCATGCAATTGACATAGCAGTCAAAAAGTGTTTCTCTGGTTAGAAAACCATACACATCTTGAAACATAAAGGTGCCCAGTGCATCGCTTGGGGTATATATGTATGACATGGTGTAACAGGGAGATGAAGATGATAATTTGAACATTGTATAGAAGCATCATTAGCTATGTTTTTTGCTGAGTAGGCTGAATTGCCTCAGAACCTGATATGCTAACCAAGGATGTTGTTGTTACATAGTGCTATCAGCAGATGGAGACAGAGAATATATAAAATTTACAAAGAGTACCATAGCAGCTGAACTGTACCCCATTCCTCCCTGTCCCCCTGCAGCTGGGGATCTCACCGGGTGGACTAGGCTGTTTGGTTTCTCACACTACAGTTTTCAGTTTCACAGAGCTCACTTAAAGCAAAATGTTCTAATTAGGGCCTAGATGGTACAACCCTTACTCACCCGGGAAAGCTCCAACCCAGATGGTCCCAGTGACTTCAGCATGAGGGTGTACAATCCGTGGGGCCCTTGGTACCTAAAGTTAGACATCTTGGGGCAGTTCTTCAGCTGGTGAAAATTATCAGAGCTCCAGTGAAATCAAACGAGCTGCGACAATTTACACCAGCTATGGATCTACCGGGTAATTACTGACCCAATTTTCAGAGCTTCAGAATTGATCTTCCACAACTCCCATTGATGGGAAAATGTTGACCTTAGTTTTGAATGTAACATACTCCACGGCATAGCATTTTATTTTCTCCTTTCCCCTTTGCTCGTAATGGAAAGTGAGCTGACCATTTTTGGTATCTTTACTTCCTCCTCAGAGGCAAAATTCTCTCCTGTTGCTTTATGTAGATTTCTGAAATTATTAATTAACTAAATGTAAGCCCTTGGTTTGATAAGAAGTATTTTAGTTACAGCTATTTTGGGATAGGCGGGTGAATGCAAGAATTCCATTTCTGTTACTTAATCATGTGAACTGCTGTATGGTAGAGTTTTCTAGAAATTCAAATGTTGGTAATAAAGAGTTAATTCATTGACCTGTAGATAGACATTTTGCAAACTGTTTATAAAATAGCTACTTGTCAAACACTAACCAATACCCTGTCTTCTAGTGGTGCCCTTAAAAAATGAAAGAGATTCTATGTTCAGATAAAACACACATATATGTGAAGCTGAATGAATCAATGGATAATCAAAGGCAAAAATAGAATAATATTTTTCATCACTTTAAGTGAACCTTTACCAACTTTGTCTCTAACCATACATATTAAGATCTTACAAATTTCCAATATCTAACAAACTGTGCACTTTTTCAGTTGTATACTAACATAATAATTCTTCAACTTGTACTATTGCAACAAGACAACAAACACATTAATATATACTGTGGATGAGTTTAATAACCTGTAATTTGTTTTTACTTAGATTCATTTGTCTCTGATGGTGATAACCGTCGCAGAAACAATAACTGCTTTCGTACTGGCCTTTGTAGCAGTAATGGGATGGACTAGTGTAAGTTTTACCCAGTTTCTCCCCACCAACTTTCTTGGTTCACACATTATAGAAAACGTTTCCTTCTCGTTTTGGTGCCTTCAAATGTAAATACAGAACTGAGTGTTTCACTAAAGACCTTCCAGTGTATAACCCACTGCTGTTAGATTGTTATGCCCTTTTGCTAGTTTAAGAAAATTGTTCATATGCAATATAATCTCTCATGTCATTCATATTCTAGACACAATACATCCTGCATTTTGGCAGGAGGTTAGACAGATGACCCTCGTAGTACCTTCTAACCCTATGATTCTGTGATCCCCTTTATTTATTTCTTGCCATTATGATGTACTGAGTAGCTGATGAAGTAATTTCTCTACCTGTTCTGTCTTCAATATTTCACCTCTTATCTCTCCTTGTTTGTTTCACATCTCAGCTATATACATGCCATCTTTCCCTATCCTGGAAAGCTGCTTACCTTATTCTTGTCAGAGATCAGCCTGAATCAGAGGCCTAGAGCCAAACCCTCTGAATCCCTGAAACTCTCGGAAAGTTTGTGTCCAAATGTCACATCTGTGATGGGGCTATCTACGTAATTACTCTGAATCAGAACTTCTCACAACCTTGGGAAGCTTCAGATCTGGAATCCAGGTTGTGTAATTCATGTTGCAATTACAGGTCCTGATCCTGCAAAGGGATTACGTCACTCCTTACTGCTGAGCAGAGTGCCACTGATGGCAATGGGACTGCTGTGGGAGTAAGGGTGTGCACATGCCGATCCCTTTACGGGATCAGGGCCATATAGCTACTTACCTAACTTCCTGTCTGTAATGTTTTTTTATCTCGCCACGTAACATACCGTAACACATGACCCTATTTTTACTTATTCCTGTCAAAACACAGTTTTTCTTTAACAAAAAATGCTGCTCCGCATAATCAGTATTACCTAAAGTTTGAAGGGAAAGGCTTAGGATAAGACGTTCTGATTGTTATTCTGATTATTATTGTTCTTACTTACATTATCAATCTGCTTTGTTTCCCCATCTTTGTGGGGGAGAGTGGAACTTATTTCAATACTTTACATAATGTGGAGCTAAAACTATAGATTTCTGCAAGGAAAAATAAATTTAAAGATTCATTACTATACGCTGGCCCTTTGATGGATTTATAGTAAAATTTAAGGGTCAGATTCTACTTCCAATTGGACCAGAATAAATCTGGAGTGACTTCTTTGACTTCAGTGGAGTCATTCCAGGTCTATTCTGGTATAACTGAGAGCATGATTCAGCCCTAAGCTGTCAAGAAACATCTTTAAAAGCAGCGATGAAGAAACCAAATCCCAGATATCAATGCTATGTGCTGTTCTCTTCCACAGGATGCAGAAGCCCATGCTGTCATCGGATGCATTGTCATGATTCTTTCTTTCTTTCAACCAGTGATAGCTTTTTTTCGGCCTTCTCCTCAAAGTAAAAGGTATGTACATCTAAGTGGTCCAACAGAATGGACTTTTAAACCTGGGTCATTATAAAAAAGACTTACAAGGTTGTTATTCTGTAGGTCTATCACGTTGGAGCACATATTGTATGTAGGATTTTTGAAGCCAAATCATGAGGGGATGATTTGCTGGAAGTTAGTTGGAGCAAAGAAGTGTGCCACAGCATGAGGAGACAGTCCTTTGAATCCACCTGCTCACTTCTAGGATTTACGCAGGGCTTCTTTGCAACAAAATAGAAATAAGTGTAGTCACTATGGCGTGTAGTCCCTATGGCTTCCACTCACTTTTAAAGGTGACCTACATAAGGGTTTTGTATGGTTGGGGTTTGGTGGGTGTTTTCTGCTACTTTTTGCTATTAGAAATTCAGATCCAGTGTATGCTGGAAGACTGAATGGAGAACGAGTGAAATGCTGCTATCACAAGAGTCAATGAGGGAAGGGGAAGGGATTTTCACTGAGACTGTTTAAAACGCTTATTGTTTGGTTTTGTGAAGACCTATAGAACTCAACGACTAATTCACTATTCTGGAGAAAAAGAGACTGTGTTAAAGATGCAACAACCAACCCTTTTCATATACAGCTGGAGGTCCTCCAGCAAACAAGGGGGGCAAGCTAGACTTAGTACATGGTAAACAAACAAAATAACCCTAAAAGCCAAGCAGCAGAATCAAACACTAAGTCTTACCAGCCTTCTTTTTATATTAAAAAGAAGGGGAAGGAAATCAGTCCAATTAAAAAAAATCCTCCTCTGCTCCACCCATGGTCTGTGTGGTGGCAGTAAGATACTTCCCCCTATTTGAGGATGATCTTCTTCTCCGCCACACTGCCTGGTGAGTGCGGCTTGTCCCATTCTGTGTACCTTTCTGCTCCTCCATGCCAGCTTGCTGATCAATATCAGAAGGCCCTCCCTGCCCCCCACCCCCTTCCAGTGTGGCCAGAGTCTCAATATGAGCAGGGGATTAAAGTGGGTCTGACTCTCCCTTACCCTTCTACATGACCAGGTAAGAGCTATGGCAACATAACCCCTAAACTCAGATTGCTACTACAGTGGCCTCTCCCTAGAACAAGTGGTGCACATGATCTGCCCATAGCCACCTTCTGACAAATCCAACCCATGCAGAATTAACAAGTTATTGCATGACTGATGATTGCTTCTAGATGTTAGGAAAGCAGCTTACCCAAGATTTTGAAGTCACTGTTTTAAGCAATGCTAATGGGTGGTAGCTGAAGTAGTCATCGGTGTACCTACCTTTGGATATGAGGTCATATTAGTTTTCATTTAGACCAAAGAGCTCTGTGAGCCTTCTCAGTTTTAGGATCTGCAACAACTTATTTCTTATCCATAAAAGATTTTGACAAGTGTGTTGATTGACTCGTTCACTTCAAACCACAAGTTGGAATGATAGCTCAGATTCATCAGGTCTTGTATTTTCACTTACAAAAAATTGACATCTCACTTCATTGCATTAGGTCTCTTTCAGTCCACACTTGCTAATACATGTTTCTACTACAGATGAGTCAGAACCAAAACTCCATATTCAGATACCCTTGAAATTTGGGGAGTGTTAATTTTTTTTCATCCACTTGAGAGAACAGTGAGTCTTGGGAAGTTTAAGGGTCACAACAAATAAGTTGTGATGGATTTATCAGACCCTGGTCATTCTCGACCAGTACCTAGCAGTAAGAACTCTAATTTGGAATCAGATTGTAAAAGGCAAGTGTGCAATCTTTGGGAGGTAAAGAGAGAGACCGTGAGTGTATCCTGGAGGATGAGGAGGGCAGCAGGAGGAAACTGCAAAAAGTGGAAGGTGAGAGGATCTTGAAAAGGTTACTTCTTGTATACAGCATAACAAGCATTCAGTAACAGATTGCAAAAACAATTTTTTTTTTTAAATGAGAAGTGCCTTTTGCAGTTCTCTACAGGGAAATCCCTCCTATGTGAGCCATCTGCCATTTCTTTCCTGGGGTTCAGTTGAAAAATGATCTAAAGATATCTAACACCCTTAAGAACCTACAGTATTTCCCTGAGGGATTTGTTATCTCTTCAGTTTTTCAAAACTCTTGTCTGGCATATTATTCATTGTCTGTGTTTTTCATTGTGAAGTAAAATTTTACTACATCACACTGCTGTCACAGAAATGATGTGTTAAATATTGTTCTTTTATATTGTACCAGCAGGAGATTTATTTTTAACTGGTTTCATGCTCTAAATGCTTTCATCATAAAGGTCCTGGCTGGTGAGTTGTTGTTTTAATATTTAAATAATGTGCTTATAACTACTACAGAGTCCCCTTTGGCATGCCCATATATTCAGACTAGAACTATTAAACTGAGTTTACAATTCCATTTTTAATATTATTCATCTTATTGATCAGTTTTTCAGAGGAGGCAGATCTGGGAGTTGGGATAAGGACTGGCTGAAAAAATTTAATCAAAACTGTGTTTGACAAAAAATTGTTTTTTGATTAAATTACTTTTTTGTGAAAAGTATCTGCTTCCTACTGAAAATTTTTCATTTAAAAACTTTGAAAGTTTTCAGTTGTCAGTTTTGGCTAAAATATGAAATAATTCAATTGAGAAATGCTACCGCAGTTCTCATCAGAGTTGTAGTTCAGTTACTTGATGTCCCCATTTTCCTCTTTCAGCCAAGCTCCCAAACTTGACTATATCTCCCATGGTACACAACAGACATGGGACTCCACTGATACATCAAGACGAGAGATTTTGGTGCATCATGGGAGATGCAGTCTGACCAAAGAATCCTGTCTGGAGAGGAGAATGGGGACATGAAGAACTTAAACTACAACTTCAATGAGGTGTGCCTTTCCAAATTAAACTATTGTAGTTTTCAGCCAGTTTTCAGTTTTTCACCAGTGGGTCAAAACTATTAGTGGAAAATTTCAACGAAAACAATTTTTGTCATTTACATTGACATTTTCCACGGGGGGGAATGTCCATTTGTCGGGATTCCTGCGTTGTATTCCCAGCTCTCCCACCAATTTGCTATGTTACCTTGAGCAAGTGTCTTAATTTCTCTGTTCTCAGTTGCCCCATTGCAAATTGCTTAAAATATTACAAAGAGCCTGATTCAGAGTCCACTGAGGTCAGTTAAAAGACAATGGGTGCTGTATCAAGCCCTTACTTCACAAGTATTTAAACTTAATTAGCATTGAAAGGTCTTCCGATGTAAAGTGCAATAATAGTGAAAAATATGATGATGACGATGATGATAATTATGACTTATAATTAATGTGGGTTCTTGTGTTATCTAAAGTTAATTCTTAACATTTTCTATTTTATTTGCCTTAATTATATTTTGAACATACAGGTAACAACGGACTGATTCAACTTGAGTCATGAATTTTTAAGCACAAAAAACACAACAAAAGTAAAGAAACTGTAACACCTTAAATGTTTTTAGAACATTAACTGAATTCATGTTTTACCAAATATTGCATTGACATGAAACTGGAGCACATGGATACTTTTAAATATGGAAGTGGTTACTTTTCTAACAATAACCAGTACACGTCATCCTCACAAGGCCATTACTGGGAGTCAGGAGTGGTAGGGAGTGCCATGAACTGGAAATAGAAGAGTCATTATTATCTGTGTGTGGCAGGGGGGCCTTTGTGGCAGGAAGCACCCATCCTTCTCCCCATGCCCTGGCTCCACATGCTGCACCCAGAGCACTTAGGGGGCTTGAACATAACTTCAAGTGCTTTAGGCATCCAATCACATTGACTAGGGTGGTGAGTGCAGGCTTGCTGAGACAGCATTTATTTTTGGTCAGTTTCCATTTTTGTTCCTCTCCTCATCGCTCTGGTTCTGATTCCCAAGCCACTCGGCATTTGTTTTCTGCTGACATCAGCAATGCTGATGGCACCATATCCAAACTGTCAAGCCAAAAGTGCCAAGTTGGCCTGGCAGATGCAGTCTGAGAGGAGTCCTCTCCACTGCTGATGTCCCCCGGTGGGGATTCCAGGTACTGCTGCTCCCTCTGCTGGTGCTGCTACTCTTGCCCTATTAAGGAAGAAGGGTGGCGAGGAAGAGAACAGAATCCCCAACCCCTTTGCTGTCCGGCCCTGATTCAGGAAAGTGCTTAAGCACAAACATAAGTTTAAGCACATGTTAAGTTCAATCAAGCATTTAAAGTTAAGTACAAATCCTGAATAGGGATGGTCATTAGCAAACGCTTAAGTGCTTTCCTGAATAAAGAAGAGACTCCCATCAGCTCTTCTCTCTTTCTTCCAAGTGCAGTGCCCTGCCACTGAGACCCCACTTGTGGCATTCACTTACCAAGCCCTCACCAATCTCCATAGGATCAAAGCACTGAGGTCAGGAGCTAAGTATCTGCTTTCACGGCATATCATCTTGACTGACACACAGGGAATTAAATGGGGGGTGGGGGCAGGAGTTTCTACAGCTTGAGCTGTACCTGATTCATATCCTCTGTAGATTGGGCACAGAGGATCTGTAAAACACACCTACTAGTCGGTTACATCACCATTATTAATGCTGCTTTCCGAGCTTCTGAATAGTATTTGCAGATCAAACAATCACACTTTAAAAAATGAAACTGTCTATTGAAATTGTGAATGAAATCCAGAATGATCAATGGTTTTATATCAAGTGTGTGTTGCTTTGTGTTGTTGTTCTTTAGTTGCTGTCATATTTCTCGGACTGCAGATGCTTGACCCCTCTCCCAGCCGATGGATGGTCAAAACAATGGGAGGATTTGTAGGTTGGGAGGCATTAGTGTACATAATGCTTGATGCAAATGCTTGGTTGAAAAAGAAAGGTAAAGGTCAGCCACAGTTCATATGAAGAAATGTTTTTTTTTTTAGCAAAGGCAAGAAGTAAAATGAAGACTCATAATTTTCTTGGTTATATTTTTCAGCGAAATATGAAGATCCACATAGGAAGGTAATGTTGATATAACACATTTTAAAACATTAATAAGGTATAAAATGTTTTATTTTTCATACCTCTGAAAATATGTTTTGCATCACTATGGGATGTGATTTTTTCAAATCTCTTGAGTTAACTGGAGTAAAGCTGAGTCAATACTCAAATAGGAAACCACCACACAAAACCCAGGGTGATGCAGGAAGATGCATTCATAGATTTGTTGTTTTTTTTTAAGGCCTGAATTACGATTATCTAGTTTAGCCTCCTACGTCAGGCCCTTAGTGCATATTTTCAAAAGACCTTCAATCTTGATTTAAAGACTTCAAGTGATGTAGAATCCTTCACATCACTTGGTAAGTTGTTCCATTGGTTAAGTACAATCACTGTTACAAATTTACACCTTATTTTCAGTCTTAATGTGTCTAGCTTTACATTTCAACCACTGGATCTTGTTATATTTTGTCTGCTAGACTAAAGAGCGTTCTACTATTGGAAATCTTTTCCATGTAGGTACTTCTAGACTGTGGTCAGTTCACCTCTTAACTTTTCTCTTTGGGTTGAGTTTTCAATTGGTGGCAGTGAAGTGGCACTGAATAAGTGACAGTGATGAGAGATGGGGACACTGTTACTGGAGGTGCTCTCTTTCAGATGAAAAGCAAACTGATGTGATCCCAAAACATCCCCTGAAACTTTTTGCAAGTGTAGAGTTCCTAACCCCAGTACCCTGGTCAAATTCTAATTTGGATAATTACAGTCTCATTACCTGTATTTAAAACCCTCAAGCATTTTCAATTAGACACACGGCTTCTGCTCTTTTCTCTTTTCCCAGTCTTCTTCAGAGTGACTCCTTCTCTAAATTCCTTCTAGTGTTGCCAAGTGTGTATTGCACTTATATCAATTCTATTTAATTATCAACAGATAGAAAACTGATACAGCTGCTTAGTATGTACTTGGGCTGTTACTAAAACTGATGTACAAATAGAATTTAATTTTATATTTTCTTTTAATTGCTCTTTTTTAATGTCTTTATCCTTTCTAGATAAAAAATGAAATGGTTCTATTTTTAATATATGCATGTGGAAACCTGGCATTTTTAATAGCACTGCTTGTTGGAATTGGAAAATCCTAAAATGGACGGAATTTATCTTGGAGGAATGAAGATTATTCCTATCTTGAGATGCTTCTAGAGTAAATACAAAGAAACAATGAACACTGAATAGATGTTTTAGCAAGTTTTTAATTTTGTTTTATAAATATTTTAGGTTTTCTAATTGACACATTATCATTTTCTACACAATAATTGAGAATAATTTTTATAAGTGAGATTCCATCAGCTACTTATTGGAGATGTTCTACACGGTATAGTATGATGCAGATAATTATTTCTGACATATGAAAGGTAAAAAGGCAACATATAAATGCTAGGTGTTCAGTTGTTTCATATTACACTCCTTTCTAACCTTTGTCGATGGTTTCCATCTTTAACAAAAGAGGATTTGTTTGTGTAGAGAAAAGAAAGTTGAGGACCTGATTTTCATATGACTAATTTAGACAGAGAACTGCACAGGCAAATCTCTGTGCTCACCGGGAGTCCTGTTGACTTCAGGATTTCAGTGAGGCTCAGTGCAGGCTCAGGGGTCCATCTGCAAGGTTCTCAGTGCAAGGTCAGGGCCACAGAGTATGTCTACACAGGAGCTGGAAGGTGTAATTCCAGCTCAAGAAGATATACCCATGCTGTCTCTGATAGAGCTAGCACTCAAAAAAACAGAAGCGTCATCATGGCAGCACAAGCAGCAGGACAAGCTAGCCACACCGAATACATACGTATGGTCTTTGACAGGATCGTACTCAGGGCAGCTAGCCCATGCCGCTCTCGTGCCACAGTGGCCATACTTCTTTTTTTAGCATGTTAGCTTAATCAGAGCTAGCTTAGCTATGTCTCCTTGACCTGGAATTTATACCTTCCAGCTCCTGTGCAGACATATTCCCAGACTACTGTAGGCTTCTGTTCCCATTGATGTCAACCAAAAAACTCCCTCTGACCTACATGGTGCAGGATCCGATCTACAGTCAGTGCCTGGCCATGTTCATGCTTGTTCAGATCGAATGGGTATTTCTAATATAATTCCCTGTTTTCAAATGCTATAACTTTCTTTTTTAGTCTGAAAATAGGAACACAATGAAACTTTAAAATTCAGCTATGTTTTGAAAATCTTAAAGGTCCCAGAACCCATGGTGTACTCTATATAAGCTTCTTTTTTATTAATTATATTTGATTGTAGTTTTTATAATGCAATGTACATATGACAAATAATAAAGCAGGTCTCAAAACAGGCTAACTAGTCCATAACCTTCAGTTGTGTACAGCCATATTATGTAGTCATATACTGGATAGGATGTATGTAGGGCCCAAATTCTGCTCACCTGACTCCTATGAATGGTCCCACTGAACTTCAGTGGGATTTGGCCCATGGTGGATACTTTTGAATTTTTGTTGAAATATATTTATAACACTTAAGATATTTAAAAACAGTTATCAAAAGAATGACACAATGTACCCTAGACTTAGAAGAACCCATTGATTATGGTGCAATAGACCTTTGGATGAAAAATGGCTTTATGGGATTTATAGGACTGCAGCTTTTAGTCAATAATATATTATCCCTTTTGTCACTGCTGAGATAATAAAGCCATATCGCTGCATACAACTGTTTTATGCAGTGTTGTTGTAGCCATGTTGGTCCCAGGATATTAGAGACACAAGGTGGGTGAGATATTATCCTTTATTGGACCAACTTCTGTTGATGAAAGAGACAAGCTTTTGAGTTTACACAGAGCTCTGGGTAAGTACCTGAAGAAGAGCTCTGTGTAAGATCGAAAGCTTGTCTCTCACCAACAGAAGTTGGTCCAATAAAATAAATTACCTCCCTCATCTTGTGTCTCTACTATGGCATTACTTTTTTAGCCAAACAGTAGGTTTGTGGTGTTATCCAAATATCTAAAGAACAAGTTTATAATGTGTAGTTCTTTAAAAACAAAAACACCCTACTTCTCATTTCCATGCCAAGGAAACATGAATTTTTAAATGATCCCAAATGATGTTGCTTTATGCCTACAATAAGGGGAAAGGAATAGAATTATGAAGGTGACAGGCATCTTACTTCTTGGATTTTAGGACTCTTTCCACTAACCCAAAGCTGAATTGAACATAGCTGATCCCAAACCTGAGTTCTCAGGAATGCTAAATTATGGGACGTGCACATTGTCACCCACTTCTTTCTTACCTGAAACACAGAATTATATTCGGTTTTTTTCTTTTGAGAACTCTGTTACTGTTTTGGAAGAAGTACAGATCATGATTTTTCTACATATCCAGTAATCTGGCCTACGGTTACACGGTATAGATGTATTGGTCATGCCCCTCATCTCAGACTTATGGCTACCATTATAGTTGCTGTTACTGGTTTTTTCCCATCCAGTTGTGGTACTTTATTTGAATGAATGGTTGCAATAACCCATGCTGAGTCACACCTACTCATGGTCCAGACTGTGTATGTCACCATTGTTTGATCCTTTGAAAATAAAGGGAAATATAATAAAAGTGTCGACACATCCTTAGATGTAGGCTGTGCAAACACTACTATTATATTGTTATAGCCAATGTGGTAATGAAATGTATTTTCTGGAGTTATTGCAATGGTTCCCAAAACCCCTGGTCCGTGAACCGTGGAGGGTCAACAGCATACTTGGTGGTTGCGAGCTGGTCACTTTGGTGTTAGCTCTCCAACTTGTTTCCAGCTGCTAACTCTAATTAAAAGATGCATTTGTTATTTTCCTAATACTGTTTTTCAGTATAAGCTATTGCTGTGGTTACATTATGTAGTCATGAATGGGAGCGGAGGTGTCCACAAACAATCTTTCTTTCATAGTGCAGATCACATCAGAGTTTGATCCATTGACTTGGTGTATTAGATTAATAGTTGGTATGAAGTTCTTCGTAAAAGGGTTTCACAAGCTTACCTCAGAATCAAGATGACCTGACCACAGCAGTCATCAAGAAGCTCATTCAGACTACTGGGTGGAGTGCTTGTTACTTGTATTAATAGCCAAACCTATTGGCAAAAATATGTACAAAGGCCTTTATGTTGTATGATTTTGACTATGCTACATTTCTTGCCAAAACAATCCCCCCTTTTGCTACCACCGTTTGAGCTCCCTTAATGACAGCCCTGTTACATACATGTTATCTAGACCTGCTTTGAATGGCATTAGATCAGAGGTTGGCAAACTATAGCCCACGGGCCACATCTGGCCCACGGGACCATCCTGCCCAGCCCTTGAGCTCCCGGCCAGGGAGGCTAGATCCTGGACCCTCCCCTGCTGTCCCCCCTCCCCTGTAGTTGTGCTGCCGCGCGGGTAGCGTGGCTTCCGCCCACCCATTTCCCAGGCTTTCCGATAAGCCTGTCCTGCCGCTCTGAGCGGCATGGTAAGGGGGCGAGGAGTCGGGGGGGGGGAAGGGTAGGTAAGGGGCAAGAGGTCCCAGGGGACAGTCAGGGGACAGGGAGCAGGGGGCGGTTGGATGGGGCACGGGTTCGGGGGGCAGTCAAGGGACAGGGAGCAGGGGCAGTTGGATAGGTATGGGAGTCTCGGGGGGCCTGTCAGGGGGCAGGAGTGTGGCTAGGGGTCAGGGCAGTCAGGGGACAGGGATCGGGGGGGGTTGGATGGGGGTGGGGTCCCAGGGGTGGTTAGGGGTAGAGGGTCCCGGGATGGGGCAGTCAGGGGACAAGGAGCGGGGGGGTTGGATGGGTCGGGGGTTCTGAGGGGGACAGTCAGGGGGCGGGAAGTGGGAGGGGGCGGATAGGGGCCAGGGGCCAGGCTGTTTGCGGAGGCACAGCCTTCCCTACCTGGGCCTCCATGCAGTTTTGCAATCCCGATGTGGCCCTCGGGCCAAAAAGTTTGCTCACCCCTGCATTAGATGATATGATGATATAATGGCAGTTCCTTATTTACACTAGTTCAAGTCTACTGGTCATAGCAACAGTAGGAAATTCAGGGGGAAAAGGTTAGTGCAGGCAGTGCCTTAAAGACTGACATGGGTTCTTCTTTGTCAGCAAGAGGACCTAGGTGAACCAGCACTGACCCAGGAGAACTGGGCAAACCAACTCATACAACGCATCCGTGGCCCTCTGTGAAAATTAAGTGCTAGGCCAGATGGTTTCCCTAGCATGTGTGTATTTGGTGGTGACTGAGATACAAACAAGTAAGACACAGGATCAAAAATGTTGGAAGCAGGACCCAGACCCAGAATCAAATTGTGAAGCTGCTGCTGAAGAGCTGGGATATAGAGGTTTTGGCTGGATTAGTAAGTAGAACAGCCGGTGTGCAGATTTGCTGCTGTTTGCCATCTTTGTGCAGGGTGAACAGAATGTGTGTTCATACTGTTGTTTTGGTTTTTTTTAAATAAGAGGAAATATCCTGTGTCTGGGCATCACTTATCGATCTCTACCCTAAATAACAGACCCATTGTAAAGTTCCACCTTCTACCCTTGAAAATGAGTTAGTGATTATTTTATTTGTATTATTAGCATTTCTAAGGTGCTTACTGTCATAGTCTCAGGATAACTGCATGTGTATCCCCCCCTCCTCCATGGTCCAGTCCACAAATGCCTGTCATCCAGCCATCACCTGTCTCTGGGTAGGGACCCTTGTCCTATTCCCTTCTGACTGGCTGCATAGTACCTTGCCTTACACTGTGATGTCCACAGATTGGCAGTCTGCCTTACAGCTAGTGCCTGTGCATTGCTTTCTATCTCTAAGGCCTATGACCAGTGTATTGCCAGCGGTCAGGAGTTACTAAGCAAGCACATTTATTCTTAAGGTAAAAGCATTACACAGAAAACATAAGAAAAACAATAAACAGATTTAAACACACACTCAACATAGCAAGAGTCGACCATCAGTCTTATGGGGCCCGAGTAGACCAAAGTCTTTCCAACCCTTCCACAAGAGTTGTGGTCCCCCTTCAACAGACGGTCCTGTCCATTTTCTGGATCAGAAAGAAGGTCCTGAGTCAATTTAACTCCAGCTTTTTTATATCAAAATCCTTTTCTTTTTCTGTGGGTCTCTGGAAGACCCAATTTAAAACCAGTTTATGCAAGCCTTCCCAGGGATGGTACCTCTCTAGAGGGATTACAACCTAAGTGATTCACCTTAATCATCCCCCACTGTTTTTGGTTCCTAGAGGAGCTGTGGTAATCCTCCCCTGTGGAACTGTATACAATCCCTGGCCCACAATGATACATAAACCATTCATAAAGTGAATGCAATACAGTCCCCAAAGATATTGCACAGGGTTGCAATATCTGTCACACCTATATCAATGTATGGAGGTACCATTACATAGCTTTAGAAAAACAACACTTCCTTATGGGGAGGGAAGCAACAAATAATTATCATTGGGGTGTGTAGCATCCAGCCTTGAGTCTACAAATATTAATCAGAAAATGGAAAGAAATTGTCGCTTGAGCAACCCTTCTGAGAATGCCAGAGTTCACTCTGGAACACAGGACCTCAAGTGTGTAATGGAACGCAATTAACTTGTGCCAGTTTCTGTCTTTATTATCTCATTATGTACAGCTCTTACAAACATCGTGTGAGGGCTGTGTGTACAACTCCTACAGCATGAGGATGCTGTAACCTAGTTTTCAGATCTTGCCCTGCTGCTTTCTCTTCCCTCCCCTATGGAGAGCTTTTCACTCCCCCACTCAAAGGTTAGCAACATCTGGCTGCCTCTGTCTTCACTCTTCCAAAAGGAATCTGCCGCTGGGCTGACTCTTCTCTCATGTGCTGAGGACAGTAACAGCACCCAGCCATCTCCTCCTCCCTCTCCTCTGGCTAAACAGTGGAGGAGGGAGAGAGATTATTACATGTGGAATGCAGCAGATCAAACCTACTGGTTTGGTGATAATTGCTGCATGCTAAGGAGGCTAGCAATAAATGTTCCCTCGTGTGTGTTTCTGTAGTACTGCTTGAAACAGGGCACCACCCTCCTGAATCTTCTGCAGTACTTTCCCCTTTCTCTGCATTATTATTAATATATTTGAGTAGTGCCCCAAAGGCCCACGCAGGATTGGAGTCCTGTTGTGCTAGACATTGTACAGAAACGCAGGTTGATATGGTCTTTGCCCAAAGAACTTACAATCTGAGAAGACAAACATCATAATGTATTTATTTAGATTTTAAATGATAAAAAGACACCTATCTAAGACTCAAGGCACCCAAACACATTCATTAATTATATGATGCAATTAATCCTAGTGTTGTTCAAATAATAATGCCAACAGGAACCCTGCCAGCCAGACACCTACAGAAATTCCCTTCTGCCCATTCATCCTGGTGAGGAGCACACCCTCAACTCTCTCCAAAAACCCTATCAGTTAGGTGTCTTTTGGAGTATGCCCAAATTCGGCCTACTTCAGAACAAGGGAGGTAATTTGTTCCAGAATCTCACAGCCCTCATAGCAACTATGAAGGACTGTTCATGTTTATATAAAAAGTGTACATGTGCATCCCACACACAAGTCTCTCCAACATTTTCTGGTGGATTTCTTGTAGGAATGATAAGTATCTTGGGCATAGGGCTGCCAGATGCCCGGTTTGTGACTGGAATGCCTAGTTGAAAAGGGACCTGGCGGCTCTGGTCAGCACTGCTGACGGGGCCATTAAAAGTCTGGTCATCGGTGTAGCAGGGCTAAGGCAGGGTCCAAGCGGCTCCTAGAAGCAGCAGCATGTATCCCCTCCGGCTTCTATGCAAAGGGGCTCTGCACTCTGCCCCCGCCCCATGCACCAGCTCCGAAGCTCCCATTGGCCAGGAACCTTTGGTTGCTCTGCAGTAGGGTCTACTCCAGACGGCCTGGCACTCCTGCGGCCTCTCTGCAGGAGCTACCAGCATAAGACTGCTCACTTGCGCTACCCACCCTGGCTGGACTGAGCTGTTCCCTTTTGAACTGTGCCTCTAAGGTGAGAATGTGCAGTAGGTGTGGTTGGGTGGGGCCTTCGGAGGCCAGAGATGCTCTTTAATCCATGGTTCCCTGGGATGGGGCTTAAACACCCCCATCACATCTGTGCAATATGCATTTCATGTTTCCTGTATTATTTTACTTGTATTGGCCACCAGAAAATGGCCTAATAACTGCAAGAGGGTAAGAGCAAAAGGAATTACAATCTTCAAACTAGGAGAACAGTGAGTTTGCCTCATTAGAGTCTGAAAATTGGGAAGAGAGGAGGAAGCCTGAGAAAGAAGCAGAGTAAAAAGTTTCCTCCAAATCAGCTGTTGTTTCAAGTCTCCACATTGGTAAGTATTAATTTGTCTTACCCCAAAGGTCACTGGTGAATACTCTTTGATTAAATACATTATTAGACAGGGAGTCAGACAAGCCTTAACCTAAATTACTGTAAAACGGACAGCCCAATCAACTTAATATGTGAAGTGTCTCATTGCCTCAGTCCATTAATTTATTTTAATTTGATGTGTTGGTTTGATCATGATTAGATCTCATTAGAAAATGGGTGTCTTTTCACAATTTTTTTGACTTGTTGAAAAAGAAACTTGATGGCTGAAAACCAAAAGTTTGGGCCTGAAAGTTTTCAGTTATTGCCAAAAAAAAATTTATAGTCTTCATTTTTTAAACAAAATATTTTAGTTAAAAAACAGTTTTAGTTTAAAAATGTGTTGTTAAAAAACTATTTAGGTGGAAATTTTTCACCCAGCCCTATAGTCAGGATCTTATTCTTGTGTAGACCAACTTTGGGATGTAGTTGACATTATTCCTTTTTCCAGACAGTGATCAACAGCAGCATTTTATTGAAGACCCAGAGGTGGTTTAAGCTCTTCTCCACCTTCTCTAGGGATGGTTGGAACTTCAAGAAATTTTGCATTTTGGAAAGTTAAAAAATGTATGAATTTCTCTCTCTCCATCCTTAAAAGAGGAAGCAAACTTCAACGATGGGTGAGAATCCTCCAACTCATAACATACTAAAACAAGCAATTCGCAGTGTCATCGTAGCTGTGTTGCTCTCAGAATATGAGAGAGACGGTGGGTGGACCAACTTCAGTTGGTGGAAGGTACAAGCATTTGAGGTACACAGAGCTCTGGGGAAGGAAGCAGAGTGGCTGAGCTAAATACAAGATAATACATATTGTTAAGTAGAAGGGGTAACACATATTGGAACTTGGAGGCAGTCTCTTGAAATGAAATGGGCAATTGGGGTCTATGCATAATATCTAACCCCCAATTTCCCACTTCAAGTGACCACCTCCAACATGTGTTACCCCTTCTGCTTCACAATCTGTCCCACCTCGCATTTAGCTCAAACAGTTTCCTTCACCAGACCAGAAGAAGAGCTCTGTGTAGCTCAGTAAAAGGTATTACCTAACCTACTTTGTCTCTCTCTTCAAAACAAGTCATGACTTTAATTAGATGATGAATTGTTAATGTTTCTCCCATCCCTAACTTTATGCCAAGCAGAACAAACATGTTAGAAGAAAACTGCATTAGCACAGAGACTAAATGGTCTCTCTAGATGGTTAATATCTCTGTCATGTGTTTTAGAGTAAGTCTTTGACTATTTTTTCTGGTCCTATTTTTCAGTGTGTCCCACTGAAAGCTGTTTTCTTGAGGATACTGAAACTAGAGAGGTTTAACCATATCCACTGGAAATAATCAGAATAATATAGTAGTTAGGCTTCTTCTAGAAACCTTCATTTATGCACTGGCCCTTTCCAGAAGCTATCGTTTTTTGCTAAATAAACATATTAGCATGCCAAGGCTGGAATGTTTCTCTTACAGAAGGAACAACATAAAGTATTCATTTATATTTATGGTTTACTCAGTCCTTGTCTCTTATGTTTCCAGCTGTTCAGCTATCCAAATGGGCCACTTAAAAGGGAGCAACACAGTGGACAGAAAAGGGAAATGGACAGCAGCCTGAGTTAATTCCATGAAACAGAGGGCTCACTGTTTGGCTATATGATTTACAAGGAGTCCGTGTACTCTACATGGGGAATACGTGTGATTTGGCAGGTAGGAATGGTGGAAAGAAACAAGAGTTTAAGAAAAACATAGATCTCAGCAATGCAACATAACACAATTTTATTCTGTATAGCCATGCAACCCTGTATTCCAAAGAATTTTGCAGAGTTAAATATAACAAGATTGAACAATAAATAAGGGCCAAGGGAAGAGGAGAAATACACAAGAAACATGTTTTTTTCAGGTAAGAATTGAAAAAATGAAGCTGGTCAATAAGGTGGACTTATAAAGTTGATTAAATTAAAACAACAGATTTTTATGGGCAATCTGCAGAAAAGTCCTGTGTGAAATTGTGTAGAATCTTTCTAAGTGAATACAGTTATAAGCTGAAATAGAAAAGGTTAAACAATACAACATCACTTGTTCATTCATTATTATTTCAGTGCAGCTTTTACTACATTGTGTAAGTTTGCTGTATCTTCAACAAACATTGGTATGGCTAAACATCTAATCAAACTGCATAATTTGCAGATTTTTCTTTAACACAAGTGCATACACACACTCCTGTTCTACTTCACTAAGAAAGCTTTTTGACTTTTTATAGAGGTCACTGAAGGAACTGTATAAGGGGTTCCTTGTTTAGTAACTGGTAACATCACATAACGCTTTCCATTAACAAATTTGAAATATTTGTATAGAGCTTCATTTAAATCAATGGGACTATTTGTGGAGTATGGTAATATTTAACCTGAAAATGGATGGCTCAGTCTGGCCCATAGTATTCTTCGGGGGGCTGGGGGAGAGCCATTTTTATGTCAGATCAATACAGAATCAGCCAGGCAATGAGCTCCATGCATGACCAAATCTTATTTTATAATGATCTTAATATCAAATTATAGTGGTCCTTGGAAGGTCACACAGCCCATGCAGCTGATTCTATTTCACACACACAAGAAGCATATATTTCTTCTAATGGATACTGCTATCATTCAGCCATTCTACTTAATTTTTCAGCTCACAACAGGAGGAAGATCCAACCACGAATGTCAAGGTGTGGGACTGACTAATTACAAGGGCCAGATTTTCAAAGGTATTTAGTCATCCAAATATGTAACTAAGAACCTCCCTGGATTTTCAAAAGAGCCTAAGCAGGTTCATTGATTTCCATGGCAATTAGGTGCTGAACCAACTTAAGTGCTTTTGAAAATCCAAGTAGGCACCTAAATCCCTTTGGCAATCTGGCCCCAACCCATCAGGGAAAGTTAATTTATTTTGAGTAATGTACTTTTAACCTGCAGTTATTAATATTCAGAGAAGGTTTGTATGTGTATGAGGCCTGGTCTACACTACAGAGTTAGGTCGAAGGAACCTGCCTTAAGTTGACCTGTTAATGTATGTGTCTACACTACCGGGGTCCTTTACACCGACCTAAATCACCTCTAATGTCACCTTCTGTAATCCACCTCTGGGAGAGGCGCAGCCCTTAATTTGATTTTCATGAGTTGACTGTGACGCAGATGCAGTGTTGTATAATTTGACTTAATTGGCCTCCAGGTGGTGTCCCACAATGCTCATCTGTGACCACTCTGGAGATTATTTTCAACTCTGCTGCACTGCAGCTAAGTACACATGAAACAGACCCTCCCCTGCTAACGCCCCAGGAATTTTTGATTTCCCATTTCCTGTTTGATCAGCATTGGGAATGTGCCAGCTTGAGCACAGCTGATCATGGAGACTACACACCCCAAATGTGCTTCAGCCTGGTCTGCACAGGAGCTGGTGGATCTCATCGTTGTGTGGGGAGAAGGTCTGTGCAGGCAGAGCTCTGATGCAGCAGAAGAAATGCTGACATCTGTGCAAAGATTGCTCGTGGAATGGGGGTGAAGGGCTACACAAGGGACACACAGCAGTGCCGTGTGAAAATAAAAGAACATCACCAAGTGTACCAGAAGGCAAGGGAGGTGAACAGTGATTCTGGTGCTGAACCCCACACATGCTGGTTCTACAACAAGCTGCATGTGATTCTCGGGGTGACCCTACCAGTACCCCCACAAACAACATGGACACCTCACAGGTGTGTGAGTCTAGGGACAACAGGGAGGACGATATGGTGGATGAGGAGTAGGAGAATGGGAGACAGGGGAGCAGTGAATCCATTCTCCCCAACAGCCAGGAAATATTTTAACCCTGGAGCCCTGTGGGTCACAGGACATCACAGTGGCCAACTATGATGCTGGGGAAGACACCTCTGGTGAGTATACAGTTACAGTCAGAGTCCAGTTAAACTTCAGCAGGCACACATATGCAGTGGTATTCCATGTTTTCTGTGAAGAAAAAGCAAGGCACTGTGGTTCTCTGCTTACAAGAGGCCACTCCAGCGATGCAGAGGGTGCCCCCTAGAAAAGACTGTTTATGTGGACTGGGATAGCCCCGGGACTTCTCCATGGATATCTCTAGGAAACTTTCATGGAGGTACTCTGCAATTCTTTGCAGAAGGTTTCTGGGCAGACTTTCGTTGATTAGAAGAAGAAAGAGAATGCAGGAGGACATGTTCACTGAGATAATGAATGCCTCCGGGACAGCTGAGACAGAGCTGAGAGCATGGAGGATTTCTCTGCCTGAGAATTTAAACATAGACATGGAGAGCAGACAAGCTGCCCATGAGTGTGCAGCACAGGATGAGATGCTTCAGACTATGCGGGACCAATCAGACATGTTGAGGCATCTGGATGAACTGCAGGAACAGAAGCAGGAGGGTAGAGTCCCTTTGCAGACCCTGGTAGACAGCCAGCCAGCATCGCCTGGAACAGAATCACCCACCCCCAAGTGTTCCATAAGGTGCTGGAGAAAAGTCCATTATCCCTTTCACTTAACTCAGGGGGAGGGTACAAGGTACAGAAGGCACCCATTCACAGACCTTTGATGGTCTAGAATGCGGCGCTGTGTTACACAGCTGAAAATGTTTCTCCCGTTCCAACTTTACAATGCCTTTTCCCCAAGGCTACCTTTTCTTTCTGTTCTCCCTCTTTACTTATGTTTGTTAAATAAAGTAAATGGATTTGAGAAATAAATGTTCTTTATTGAGTAGAAGCAGTGGGCTTGGGCGGGGGGGTTGGCTTTACGGGGACAGTGATACAAGCCAGGTGAAGCTTTGGGAAAGCACAATGCAGACAAGCAGCTCACATTACTGTGACTCATTACTGAAACGGCTTTTCAAAGCCTCGCAGATACGCAGCACCCCTTGCTGTGCTCTTCTTATTGCCCTGGTGTTCGGCTGCTCAAAAATGACTGCCATGTGATCTGCCTCAACTGCCCACCCCTACAGAAAATTTCCCCCCTTTTTTTTCACAAATATTATGTGCACGCATCAGGCAGCTATAACCATGGGGATGTTCCCTTCACTAAGGTCCAACCTTGTTAGTAAAACTCCTCCAGCGCCCTTTTAAATGACCGAAGGCACATTCAACCACCATTCTCCACTTGCTGAGCCTATAGTTGAACTGTTCCTTACTGGTATACAGACATCCGGTGTATGACTTCCTGAGCCATGGGAGCAATGGGTAGGCTGGGTCCCTCAGGATAACAGTAGGCATCTCAACATCATCAATGTTCATTTTGTGGTCTGGAAAGAAAGTCTCAGATTTCAGCTTTTTGAACAGACCCAAGTTCCTAAAGATGCACGCATCATGAACCTTTCCCAACCATCCTACATTGATGTCGGTGAAACGCCCCCTGTGATCCACCAGCGCTTGCAACACCATTGAAAATTATCCCTTTCAGTTTATGTACTCTTTGGCAAGGCGTTCTGATGCCAAGATGGGGATATGCATACCATCTATCTCCCCACTGCAATTAGGGAACCCCATCGTGGCAAAACCAACTACTATGTCCTGCACATTTCCCAGACTCACTACCCTTCGTAGCAGAAGTCGATTAATGGCCCTGCACATTTGGAGCACAGCAACCCCCACAGTTGATTTACCTACTCCAAATTGATTCCTCACTGACCAGTAATTGTCTGGCACTGCTAGCTTCCAAATAGCGATTGCCACTCACTTCTGCACTGTCAGACCAGCTCTCATTTTTGTGTTGGTGAACTGCAGGGCAGGGGAAAGCTCTGCACAAAGTTCCTGGAAGGTGACCTTCCGCATTCGAAAGTTCTGCAGCCACTGCTCATCATCCCATAGCTGCAAAACGATGTGGTCCCACCAGTCAGTGCTTGTTTCACAGGACCAGAAATGGCACTCCACAGAGTGCAGCTGCTCTGTGACTGCCAGCAGCAACTGTGAATTGTTTTTTTCAATGGCGTGCAGCAGGCCTGTTTGCAGGACATTGCTGTGTTCCACATGGCAGACCCTACTTTGGCTCAGGAAATACTGCAGGAGAAGGCACGAGGTGTTTGAGATGCTCACAGCAAGAGTGCACAACTGAGCAGGCTCCGTGTTTCTGGGCATATGGCGTTCGCGTGACAGTTTTAAGGCACGAAAGTCATTGGGATGTTTGCCATTAATATGAGGGAGGGAAGACAGTACATCATGGGATGCTGACACAATGTTTCCATTCTCCCCTGCAACAAAGTTTTGTCCGATGAGGCATTGCACAAACTTCCCAAAACACACTGCGGCAAGTTGCGCTTTGGGATAGCTACCCAAGATGCGCTGCTTTGTGCACTGATGCAGGTGCTGCTAGTGAGGATGCACTCCTTCAAGACAATAAGCATGGTGTGGCCCTGCACAACTGACTTAATTAATTCGGAGGCTCGAGGTCGAATTAGATAAAGGCGACTTAATTTTTTAGTGTAGACAAGTCCTTAGTCTAACTGGTAGTCACTACTCCTTTTTTTAGAACTCCGTCAGCAAGTGGCAAATTTCCAAATATCTTTGTGATCTCTGTCTTTTTTTCCCCTGAGTTTGGATACAGTGTCAATTTTACTATGTTATTATTGGTATTGTGGTAGGGCCTATGGGCCCCAGTAATGTACTAGGCCCCACTGTGCTGGCCAGTTATAACCAGTTAGCATATATTTGAATCTTAATGAACATTTGCTTGACTAAGCTGAAAACTTGGCCAGACTTTCTATGAGTATAGTTAGGGCACTACCAAATTCATGGCTATGAAAAACGCATCACGGACTATGAAATCTGGTCTCCCCCTGTGAAATCTGGTCTTTTGTATATTTTTACCCTATACTATACCAATTTCACGGAGGAGACCAGAGTCTTGACCCAAAAGGGAGTTGCAGGGATCACAAGGTTATTTTAGGGGGGTTTGTGGTATTGCCACCCTTACTTCTGTGCTGCCTTCAGAACTGGGTGGCTGGAGAGCAGTGGCAGTCGGCCGGGCACCCAGCTCTGAAGGCAGCACCCCACCAGCAGCAGCGCAGAAGTAAGGATGGTAATACCATAGCATGCCACCCTTCTGCGCTGCTGCCTTCAAAGCTGGGCAGCTGGAGAGTGGTGGCTGCTGACTGAGAGCCCAGCTCTTCAGGCAGCAGTGCAGAAGTAAGGGTAGCAATACCATACCAGGCCATCCTTACTTCTGCGCTGCTTCTGGTGGCAGCTCTGCCTTCAGAGCTGGGATCCCAGCCAGCAGCTGCTGCTCTCCAGCTTCCCAGCCTTGAAGGCAGCGCTGCTGCCTGCAGCAGTGCAGAAGTAAGGGTAGCAGTACTGCAAATCCCTCTACAATAAATTTAAAACCCCCTCACAACTCCTTTTTGGGTCAGGATCCCTACAATAACAACACCATGAAATTTCAGATTTAAATAGGTGAAATCATGAAAATTACCATTTTTAAAATCCTATGACCATGCAATTGACCAAAATAGATGTGAATTTGTTAGGGCCTTCGGTATAGTGTTTCGAGGACACTCATTTGAATTAACATGGTTTCTTAACAGAAGTGTAGACAGAAGAGCGCTGAAAACATAGGCACCAACTCTGTGGGTGTGGAGCATCCCCGGGGGAAAAATGGTGGGTGCTGAGCACCTGCTGGCAGACCCCCATCAGCTCCTGCCCCCCACCCACCCGCAGCGCCTCCCGTCTGCTGGTGGGCCCCATGGGTCAGCACCTCCCCCTTCCTCCCTGTGCGTTCCACCTGCTGCGAACAGCTGTTTTGCGGCATGCAGGAGGCTGGGGGGGAAAGGGGAGGAGCAAGGATGTGGCACGCTCAGGGGAGGGAGCAGAACTGGCTGGGAAGAGGTGGGGCGGGAAGAGACGGGACAGGGGTGGGGCTTTGGGGGAAGGGTGGAGTGGGGGCAGGACATGGGACAGTGCCAGGGTTTGAGCACCCCCCTGGCACTTTGGAAAGCCTTTGACTGGAAATAAAAGCTAAAATTAAATTCTGTTATAGGCCATTCATTAGCTATAAATATTCCCTAAAAATGTAATAATCAGTTGTAAATAAACATAAGTTAAATTACAAAAGTTCAATTACATTTTAGTTCTTTGAGCACTGAAAGGGACTAAATCAAATAAGTCAAATTTACCAGCTATTGGCTTGATACTCAATGACATCAATTGTTATAGTCTATTTTGTTACTTAATAGTTTTTCATGCATATTTCTCATGCACTGATCATCACAATGGGAGTGGAATGCCTCATGGATCCTCCATGAAATATGCCATCTTGGTTCTCCTGTGAAATGACCAAATTACAGAAATGTTCACGTGACAGATAAGAGATAAGCAGTCACTGTGTAAAATAATACTTGAAGGTAAGATACACCAACAATAGCCATGGACTTCTCACCCTGATTTGACATTCCCAAAAGAACTGCAGCCAAAAGAGTGAGCTATCATATGCCATGAAATGTGATGACCATGCCAGTAAATCAGTATTCCTGGTACTGTAAGGTTATTGGAGAAGACAGAGCCTCCTAATAAGGCAGCTTTCCTGTGGATAAACAAATGTCTGAGTACTAAAAGAATTGTTCTTCCAGCAGCCTAGTAAATTCTGCCATCTCTGCAGGTAGCTAAATCTCATGGGAGCTATCTATGATATAATCTGTGTAAAGTATATATAGCCAGATTTATTTAATCTCATTAGATGCTTCTTTGTAACAACGATTCCAGGGGTGACCCAATAATAATTATTCCAAACCATTCAGAACTTCTCAAATATGTAAATGAATTGGCAAAGACACTCAACCATCCTTTCTACTGCTGTCCCCACTGGGACAATGGATATTTGGGGGTAGAGGGGGTTATCATTCAGCTGTGTAGCTGATTAGTGCACACATTCAGTTCTTTGGTATACATAAGCAGCATTTGGTAATTTTTCAATAGAGAATATGTGCATCATATGTTGTCATATGGTGCTACCTTTTGATTAGTTCTACCCTTTTTTCCCAGCACACCTCCATACCCTTTCTCCCCAGGCCTTTTCTTAGAAGTGCAGTTCCCGCCCTTGTATAACTGCCAAGCTCTTTGAGATGAACTCTCTGTTGGAAACAGCAGACTATGACTTGGCTGAGAAGTAGTAAACAAAGCCAAGAAAAGTGCTCCCACTGTGCAAGGCCCTTAGAAACAATGAGTTGATATCACATAAGAGACTGCAAAATAGTCTGACAACCTATGGAGAGATAATAGGTATTATTAATGCCTGCCACACCCAACTTTTCATTTCACAGGCCAGGTGAATAAGATTCTTCTTTGGAACTGTAAGTAAAGCCACACATCTACGATTTCATCTGTGTGTAGGAGGGGGCTCCCTTTTAGAAATATTACACCATATTTGGAGGCTGACACCCTCCTAATGATATGATTAGTCACTTAGAAATCCCAGTGGTGTTGTTACTAGATTCTAAGCTCCATTTTTAGGAATCTGGTCTTAGATGATCCCAGAGACAAGAACTGCTTCAATCCTCAATTCAGTTTATTTTCTCAGGCATTCTATTTATTTTTTATTTTTACTTTCTTTTAATTTTATCAATTTTTAGAAATAGCCTCATTATGGAATAACATTTCAAGCAAGTTTTTCTACCTTCTGAACTTCACTTATTCTTAAAAATTTTCTTTCTAGACTTTCTTAACTCATTTCACTGAGGTTTTATCACCAGCTACTTTCTTGTGTCTTTTAATCTCACTAATAAAAAATCCAGGTTAGGCCATTTTAGAGCTTGTATGTTGTGCTTTCCATCCTGACTCAACCGTGGGGAATTAATTTTCTAAAATCCATTTGCTTTCTGTATGTTTGGCAGACAACTGCTTCAAAGAGTCCCGTTTGTGTGTGGGTGGCTTTGGGGTGTTTTTGGATTAGGGTTCAAAGTAAAAAAACTGTAAATGGTTTAGAAAGTAACTCAGAACCTGATAGTAGAGTGAAGTGTTTGTCTCAAGCTTGCTGTTTTACTCTGTGGCTTGGGAAGTCTGCAGAACAGTTCTCCTCTGACCTCTGAGGAAACTTGAGGGTAGCTGGAAGAAGCCCAGGGCTCCATGGCTAGAAAAATTGTTGACTCAGTGTGGGGTTATTAAGAGCAAAATGGGAGAAAGAGTGGATATCCTTGGGGTGCTGTGAGATCTACTCCTAAACATAATTATAGGTTAAGCCTGATGAAACAGTTCAAAACAGGATGTGCTGAAGCACACAGCCTTCCCTCTGCAGCTCTTCCACATGTACCTTGTGTTTGGCAAAGCTCTATCTACACCTGCATCAGGATAAACAGCTGCAGGTCCTTGGTATGAGAACACCACAAATGCTACACATTTCTTTTTAGAGGCTGGGTGGTGGTGGTGGTTGTTGTTCTAAATATTGGATATCAAGAGTTATCATGTGAGTGTGGTGTTTCTCTCTCTGTCTCTCTCTCATATCTCCATTCTCCTCTCCCCTTTAAGCCTACCAGTTGTGTACCCACAACCCTAATAATTGCACTCATGCAGCTGATAGGATAATCAGATAACAGGAATTTTTTGGCCCATGTTACTTTTCTTTTAATAATTACTTTGTCTCTACTAGTATTTGGGCACCAAATAAGTAACGATCTCGTTGTAGGATTATTGTTACTTCAGTGATATTGATTGCTTTCTTTAGGAGGATGAGGATTAATCCTCCTCCCATGTCACAATATTAACTTAACTCAGAGTTGCACCCAGTTCCAAATTTGTCACTACAGTGAAAAATCCAACTCAGCAACTTTCCATATTGCACAGGGCATTTGGATTCCCTAGTGTTGGTCCCATGTCATCCAACATTCCTGCTGTACATAGGATGGGTGAAAACTGAAAAGGTTCTAAGTAAAATGAAAACCAACCCAGAAGTTCACCCATCCTTTGAACTGAGTGTGAACTTTACCCCGGAACTTCCTGTTTTAGTGGTTACAGGGGAAGAAATAATTATTTACTATTGTTAGTATTTCTAAAGCACTCGTGGCCATAGTGTCCAGGTACTATTATGTAACTTTAGGAAAGAGACAAGTTCTTTCACTTTCCCCCTTGAATTAAAGCTGTTTACTTCTGAGAAGTTAAGTCCAGGTGGTTATTTCCAGTAGTAGCATTGCCAGTCTGCAGCAATTTAATGGCTCATATTCTAGGAGCAGGCCTGATGAATAAAGCGAGGCTGACCAAGAGTTCTTGCCCCTCTCAACTCTGTTGGCAGTGAGTTCCACAGCTGAGAACACTCTTTCTTTTTCTAAGCACTAAAACAGCAGGGCTAGTTGCAGTGTTGCCAAACACAACCATTCAAAAGTCATGAGATTTTAAAAATAATAAATGTTGAGTTCTTTTTCTTCGCCTTCTGGTTTTTGAGTCTTTAGGGTGCACTCAGGACAGATTTTCCAACTTGTCTTTGCAAGCTTGAGGGCTAGAAACTTACTGTTTTTAAAAATGAAAGCTGAGACTCCCATGTAACTGCTTGATTCTAGGAGCTGGGGCTTAAAGAAAAACACCAGAAATGGTGAGATTCCTGATTAAATCTTGAGAGTTGGCAATGGATGTTTCCGTTAAACAAGAAAACAGAAAAACTTGTGATGTGCACTAGCCAGGGCCATGATAAAATGGGAAACATTCAGATTCCCTACAGGCTCAAGTCATCACCATATAGGTCTGTGTCAGCACCTAGTACCTCATGCTGAATGCCAGCAACAATCCCCTGCAGTTGCAGGTTTAACCGCACTGCTAGTGTGGGCTTGTCAAACAGCGTATCATTAAAGAAGCTGCTCTCACTGTCTTTCAAGCAGGCCCATAACAGGACCAGAGAGAACTCTCTCTATATATTTTGCAGGATGGAAGGACATGGGCTTTTGTGTAAATGTGTTGAGGGAGTGGGGTTGTGCTCATTTAGTGCAGCATCCTGACCATTCAGCGGCAGGTGGAGTAGAGCATCCAGAAATACCATATTTGATAGGGAACTTGAGGCTCCGAGAACATAAAACCTGCTATCTTCCCCTAGGTCCTCTAAGTGATCTTAGACTCTGAGTCATGACAACACGGTTTACTGGTCATAGGTCCACACCAGGAAAGAAGTGGGGGGAAATAAAAGGGTAAGCCACAACCTTATACCTCACAATTGCTAAAAATTGCTGTAAACATCCTTCTTGCTGGGCACAGGGGGTAAAAAGAACTTGAGCCCACATCGTTAAGAATTTCTTCTGGCCATTTTTGTGTGACTGGGTATTACCACACGTCATGCAAGACAGAGGAGTGGAGAAGACATGTGACATAGGAAAGCTGCCCCTTGTACCCAGGCCTATTAAAACCACTAAACATGCTGTCACAACCGAGCAGAGCTTTTGCCGCTCAATGGTAGATTATTGGACCTTGAAGGTGTGTCACTGAGTCCCATCAAATCCAATAAATTCACAGATACTTGGACTGATTGGATTATCTCAAGGAGTAATTGTCTGCCAACCGTGATTTTAATTTCAAAATGAATAGGAGACTTTGGGAGAACCATGGAGTGAAGCGCTATCATCACTCTATCAACTCCAGACCAATTGGCTGGCTGATTTTCAAAGGGTTGGAATGATTAATAATATTTGAAGTTATGAATATTAATGTGGGAAACCACCAAAAAATAATTTAACCATAAATGCCTTTATTAAATCCAAAGGCCAAATGGTACTTATACATTTGCTCTAAGCGTACCTAAAAAGCCTAAAAAGCAATTTGGTACATCCAAACAGTAACCAAACATTTATAAGTATTTCATCAAGATACTTACGGGCTAAACCCAGGGGTGCTTAGACCCATATTGGTCGGCTCCAGTTGGTCAGGCAAGTATTCGTAAGGAACCCTTTAGGAGTTTACTTTTTATACCCTTTAACAAATAAGTGATGTCATTGGCAGTTACTAACTTCAGCTAAAAAACAATTTGAGACCGTTCACCCTTATTTCCAGTCTTAATCCAGATAAGATTTACAACCCTTCTCTCTTCCCAAGGCCCTTCCTTCCCTCCTCCTTGCTGTCCAACCATTTTCCCATTGCACCTGGGGTGTGGGTTGGGAAAGAGGCGTGTCGGTGCATTTTAAGACACATTCTCATTGTTTGATTTAAAACCATCTGCAGACACCCCTGTCGGTCAGAGGCCTTGTTTTTAAAAACTTCCCTTTATCTCAATAGTTATTCTTTGAACCAGACATCCTCTCTACTTCATTCCTTCTGGCCTTATCACTTATTATTTCAAGACCTGCCTTCTACTTACTGGTCAGGGCCTTTTTTTATAACACATATATATTTCTTTAACCAAACTTAAGCTAACTTTAATTCTTTAATTTTATACTTATCCTACACAAGGTTTCATTAAATCCTTTTGCAAACCTCATTAAAGCAGCACAGCAAATGGGATAAGTCATTCACAACTATTTCTCACTGACCAAAGGTATGTCTACACGGCAACATAAGCACACAGGGGGACTTGAGCCAGCTGACCTGTGTGAGAGAACTCAGGGCTTGAACATCTAAATTGATTCTTAACCCTTCTTTCAGACTTTTCTAACCTGGGCTCCAACCTGGGGCTCTGGCATCCATACTGCAGCATGCAGACCCAAGTGAAACCAATCATATCCCAGACTTCCTAGGACCATCACAAAATATTGCTAAAAGAAAAGGTGTACTTGTGGCACCTTAGAGACTAACCAATTTATTTGAACATAAGCTTTCGTGAGCTACAGCTCACTTCATCGGATGCAAATATTGCTGTGCTCTTCAAAATCTTTGTGAAGCCAGAGGTGAGCCATTTCCTCCTGAATGGACCTGTGACAATGAGGGGCTGCTGAATGGGTACATTCAGGCAGAAAGTGCACCTCCCACAGCTGGATGCACCCAGGCAATAGAAAACAGGTATGCTTTCTGCTCCCACATTATGGACTTGCATGACCTCAGTGAATGTGCTTTTAGGGCAGGAGTGATGGGGCTAATTGATTGGGTTCAGTGCTTGGGAGGGGAGGGGGCTTGGGATTGCCAGGCAATGTAGTTGTGAATGGCTTAGGAAAAGGAGGGCAGGGGTGATTCACAGTATGGATTCATGTAAGGAAGTGACTGAAGTGTGGATTGCTGTACCTAACTGTATACAGCAATAGTATTTGCATACTAATTCCTAATCGTTCCTGATCATGTTCCTTTATTATTGCAAATCATGGTTGTATGATAGCAAATTTTCTTGATGATGACATAAAATACTTTGTTTATAAACCTGCATTAAAACAGTACAACAGTCACCCGTTGTCAGGCAGGCCAGCTGCCATCACAACACCCAAACACCGGTTACAAAAGAACATTTCCAAAACAAACAAAAGTGCATCAGCAAGTACAAACAAGACAGAAACCCCCTAGCACTGCATGTCCCCAGGCCCCACATTCTCCTTTCCCTTCTTTTCCCATTTTCTGTGCACTTGACACTGGGGGCTGGGGGTGGAGATATCAACTGGAGAGGGGGTCAAGGCAGAGGGTTGCCTGGGGTTTAGTTGTCCTGCCCAAACACTCAGAGGGCCTGATTGCACTGGCCACCTAGACATGGAGTTTTCCAAGCTGTTTCTGGACTGAGGGTACGTTACAGGGGAATCAGGCTGTGGGGTGGAAGAGACAACAGGAGCTGGTAATCTTGAAGTCATGATTGAGATGAGCCGCTCAAACAGTTCTCTCTTTAGAGCTCTGTCCTCCTCCCTTAGCCACCGTTCCTGTCTAGGAACTGCCCAGCAAGTGCCTGCTCCCATGCGGGAACCCTGTCCTCCAGCTGTGCAGCGAGCCTCAGTCTGTCCTCTTGCCTGTAGGCATGCCTTTCCTCCAGTCTTCAGTCCCTCTGCTCCTGGTATGGGACCTGCTTGTTGGCCTGCTCAAGAACTTCAACCATCAGTTCATCACAGAAACACTTCCTCTTGGAACGGTCCGTGAAGAAACACTGGGCCAAGCCTGTGGCTGAATACATGGAAACTGGAGTGCAAATCACATGAATACCAAGGACTTAGGACACTAAACAGATGATCAATCATGAAATCTTATAATACTAAATTTATGAGGGGAAATTTGCCTCTTGTCTTTCTGTTTCCATCTTCTACATTGTAAGTCTTCTGGGACAAGACCTGTTTTTATATTTGTATCTTCTTGTACAGTGCTGAGTACAGGCTCTCACCTGAGGAATAATAATAGTAATAGCTGACATAACTCAGCTAGGGTCACTGAGCCATCAAAAAGCCCCTGGCTTCACTAGTCATGATTCTGAAACCGGATGGATACACCTGTTTTGTAGGGGTTACCATAAAACGAATAGTCATTGTGGCAGATGCCTTTCCAATACCCAGAATAGATTATTGAAAGGAGAAGCTGGGGATGGTCTAGAATGGACCATAATTGACTTAACAAAGACGGGGTGCAGGCTAGAGTCTGCTATTGTAAAATTAACTTAGATCACATGGGTTTCTGATGTTTTCTGTCAGCATGAAGAATGCGCTAGCTACATTGTGGAGGCTGATTAATGGAGTGCTGACAGGTCTGGACAAATTTGCAGTGGCCTATAAAGACAACACAGCCATGTACAGTCAGAGAGCGGATGCTTTCTTACCACACACAAGGACAGCGTTTATCAGCAGGACCTGATGCTCAAGATAGAAAAATGTGAGCTTGGCATGGCTGAGATAGCACATATAGGACACACCATGGGGAGTGGATAATCTAAACTGGAACCAGGAAGGTAGAGACTCTTAAAAACTGGCCCATATCCACCACTAAATGCCAGATGAAGGTTTGCACAGGGACAGCAGCTACCACTGCAGTTTTGTGAAGAATGCCATCATTATGTAAGCAGGGAAATGGTCCCACTATTGTGGGGAACTTTCCTGGCTTCTGCACTACCCTGGTGAAATGGGCTAGTGAAAGGATCTGAGTCCTCACTCCCACTTCCTTTACCCAGAGGCCTCCCTGCCCTTGAGGACTCCCCTTTCACTCTCCTGATCTAGCCCAGTAATCTGAGGGAGCAGAAATAGATCAGTGTGTTGTCTCTTGCTGTGTAATATTATATCAGCCTAAAGGGTTCAGGGAAACAATGCGGGAGAGACCTGGGCACTTTATACAAATGAGACGGAAGTTATTTTGATAGAAACAGAAAATATTAAGCTCTCCCCTGAAAGTAAACTACCAACTCTTTTGTTAAAGTGAGGATTTTGCGTCTATAGGAGATGATCTTGACATATAATGTATATGTATTGGATTGTTGATGCTGGGTTTTGCACACGTTATGTTTAAAAGTGTTACTCCTTGGTAGTTCTAGGCTAGGAGTACAAGAAGAATTATTTGTGGGGAGACAGGAAATTATTTTTTAATTTGGGAGTCTCAGCTGAGCGGAATAACCCTGAAGGGTTACATATTTCAAATTCCTATATATATAGACTGTGGGCAAAATTCAGATGTGACGCTAAGGGTGCAGGATGCAAACAGGAAATTGCACCAATTTAAGGTTATGCCTGCGCTATAGACCCTCTGCCGTCATAGCCCCCCAGTGCAGGCACAGCATACACTGATGGAAGGAGTTTTTCTGCTGGTGTAGGAACACAACCTCTCCAAATGATGTTAGCTAAGTTGACAGAAGCATTCTTCCATAGACGTAGTGGTGTCTACACTGGGGATTTTGTTATGTGGGTCAGGGATTTTTCACACCCCTGACTGACATAGCTGTCAGTGTAAGGTTTAAGTGTACACGATGCTTAACTAAATTGAATTTTAAGTAAAAAAGAAAAAAAAAACAATACAACCTCTTTGTATTGACTCTTAAACCAACTAGAGAGTGGCTAATGTCTACAGCTGGTTGAAAAATGCAGAATTATTTTGTGAAAAATGTTCCAATATTGTTGCAAAAATTATTTTTCAAAATCTCAGGTTTTTTTAAATATGTCAGTCAGTCTATGAGCTGCACAAAAAGAACCCAAATTATTTTTACAAAAACATTTGAAAAATATTTGTTAAAATGTTCATCCAGTTCTTCTAATATTGATTTATCTTAATTCAGTAACAAATAGATAGTAAGCTTAATTTTGCAATTGCCTTGATTTAAAAACTGACTGAAATTTGTGCATGTCATGAAGGCATCCAAATTCGTATAACTTACACTCTCTACCCTCCTCCTCAAAAAGCATCCAACACTAACTATGTTTCCATTACTTATGCTCCTTTAGGCTTGGTCTACACTTAACGTATGTCAGCTTAGTAGCTACATCAGTCAGGGGTGTGAAAAAAACCCATCCCGACCGACATAGCTGTGCTGACAAAACCCCCAGCATAGACACAGCTATGCCTATGGCAGAGTGCTTCTGTGAACGTAGCTAATGTCACTCAGAGAGGTGGTGTTCCTACACTGAGGCCTGGTCTACACTAGGAAATTAGGTCAGTATTACTTTATCACTCGGCGGTGTGAAAAATCCACACTCCTGAGCAATGTAACTGAACCGACCTATTTGCTGTCGATAGCGTTGGGGAGAATTCTCCTGTCAACCTAGCTACCAACTCTCGGGTAGGTGGAGTACCTGCGCTGAGGGGAGAAGCCCTCCTGTCAGCATAGGTAGCATTGTTACTAAAGTGCCACAGCAATGCAGCAGCAGAGGTGCCACTGTGCCGCCGGAGCAGTTTACGTATAGACAAGTCTTAACAGAAAAACTCCTGTTGGTGTACGCTGCCTCTACACTGCGGGATATGCTGGCACAGCTATGCCAGAACAGGCTTCATAGTGTAGACAGAGCCATATACTCATTTAGGCTTACTCAATCTACTGAAATTCTGGTCTGTTTACACCTCTGACAAACACATTTACTGCAGTGGGATTGCATAGGAAATAGCCCAGAACAGAATTTGGCCCTTAAAGTCCCACCTACTTACCAACATAAAACTCACTTCCCCTTCCCCACCCAACACCTCTCTTGTCTGCATGAGGACATGCAGGAACATTCATCCAAATTAACTAAGGGCATGGCTACACTTGCAAATGTAGAGTGCTTTGAGTTAAACCAGCCTTCATAGAGCGCAGTTGGGAAAGCGCTGCAGTCTGTCCACACTGACAGCTGCAAGCGCACTGGTGTGTCCATATTTGTGGCACTTGCAGCGGCATTGGGAGTAGTGCGTTATGGGCAGCTACCCCACAGAGCACCTCTTCCCATTCTGGCGCTGTGGCTTGTGGGAAGGGGGTGGAGGGGCAGGGCATTCTGGGTCCTGTCCCAACACCCCGTGATGCATTGGTTCGCATCCCAGCAATTCCTCTGCTTCTATCCACAATTGGCGCCATCTTTCAACCGTTTTTGTACTGCACTCTCTGTCTTCCCTTTTGGTCTGCAGGACTGGAGCCCGAACTGCTGAGGAATATGCTGATGAGTCTCGCCAGCATGTCACGTTTGGCAGTCGAGTTATTCCTTAAGATCCAAAGTGACAGTGAGGACTCAGACTATGATATCGACTCAAGTAACCCATACAACACGAGATTGCTTCTGGCATTCACGGACATGCTCATCACCGTGGAACGCCACTTTTTGGCTCAGGAAACAAGCACTGAGTGGTGGGATCACATGGTCATGCAAGTCTGGGATGACGAGCAGTGGCTGCAGAACTTTCGGATGAGAAAAGCCACTTTCATGGGACTGTGAGATGAGCTCACCCCCACCCTGCGGTGCAAGGAGACGAGATTGAGAGCTGTCCTGCCAGTGGAGAAGTGGGTGGCTATTGCAGTCTGGAAGCTGGCAATTCGAGACAGCTACCGATCGGTCACTAACCAGTTTGGAGTGGGGAAGTCGACCGTTGGAATTGTGTTGATGCAAGTTTGCAGGGCCATTAATCGCATCCTGCTCAGAAGAACCGTGACTCTGGGTAACATGCATGACATTGTGGCTGGCTTTGCACAAATGGGTTTCCCTAACTGCAGAGGGGCAATAGATGGGACGCATATTCCAATTCTGGCTCCAGTCCACCTAGTCTCTGAGTACGTTAATTGGAAGGGCTATTTCTCTATGGTTCTCCAGGCGCTTGTGGAGCACGGTGGGTGTTTCATTGACATTAACGCAGGCTAGCCCGGAAAGGTGCATGAGGCACGCATCTTTTGGAACACTGGTCTGTTCAGGAAGCTGCAAGCCGGGACTTTTTTCCCAGACCAGAAGATCACCCTAGGGGAAGTCGAAATGCCCTTTGTGATCCTTGGAGACCCCACTTACCCTTTAATGCCGTGGCTAATGAAACCCTACACAGGGAGCATTGACAGCAGCAAGGAGTGGTTCAACAACAGGCTGAGCCAGTGCAGAATGACTGTGGAGAAGCAGATCGAGGGACGTGATCGTTCCCCTCTATTCGACATTGGTGATGCCTCATCTGGAGTACTGTGTCCAGTTTTGGGCCCCACACTGCAAGAAGGATGTGGAAAAATTGGAGAGAGTCCAGCGGAGGGCAATAAAAATGATTAGGGGACTGGCACACATGACTTACGAGGAGAGGCTGAGGGAACTGGGGATGTTTAGTCTACAGAAGAGAAGAATGAGGGGAGATTTGATAGCTGCTTTCAACTACCTGAAAGGGGGTTCCAGAGAGGATGGATCTAGACTATTCTCAGTGGTAGCGGATGACAGGACAAGGAGTAATGGTCTCAAGTTGCAGTGGGGGAGATTTAGGTTGGCTATTAGGAAAAACTTTTTCACTAGGAGGATGGTGAAACACTGGAATATGTTACCTAGGGAGGTGGTGGAATCTCCTTCCTTAGAAGTTTTTAAGGTCAGGCTTGACAAAGCCCTGGCTGGGATGATTTAACTGGGGATCGGTCCTGCTTTGAGCAGGGGGTTGGACTAGATGACCTCCTGAGGTCCCTTCCAACCCTGATATTCTGTGATTCTATGGAGTGTGCTTTTGGCTGTTTAAAGGGCAGCTAGCACTCTCTGTATGGGAAGATGGACCTGACCGATAACAGCATCCCTGCAGTTATATCCTTGTGCTGTACCCTCCATAACATTTGTGAAGGGAAGGGTGAAAGATTCACTCAGGTATGGAACTCGGAGGTTCAACACCTGGAGGCTGAATTTGAACAGCCAGAGAGCAGGGCTATTAGAGGGTCCCAGCGCAGGGCTGCAAGGGGCCCAGCGCAGGGCCCAAAGCAGGCCTGCAATTGAGGGAGCAATTTGAGGCTGAAAGCCACCAGTAACGTCTGGTGCCCTGCACGGGAGTGAAGTGCAGTGGTTCCAATGTTAGTAGGAATCTGTGTTTCCTACATATGATACACTGACTTGCAGTGGCTGTTGCTTTCCTGGGCTAAGGTATCTTTTATTTTATGCAATAATAAAGAATGTTTTCAAAGCAAAAAAATCCATTCATTGAAAAGAAAATGCATTTATTGAAAAGAAACACAACTGCTTGGGAAACAGAAAGGGCAAGGGGCTGGGGTGGGGAATGGTACAATCACAGATTTGCGTATGTCCTGTTATCATACTCTCCCTTTCTGTTTGGAGTGCTGTGCAATGAGTGCTGCACTGCAGGATGGCTATACTGCATGGTGATGGGGGTTGAGTGCAGTGGGTAAGGGTCGTAGTTTTCAGGGCTGGGTGGTGAAGCTACAGGTGTTGGAGGCAGCTGGTGGCAATAAGAACCCGGATGTTGGGGAAAGTGGGTTGGAGGTGACGGGGGGCACAAGGGAAAGTGTTTTGGGACAGAGGCTGCAGGGGTGGGGGCGGGCGCAGTAGTGCTCCGCCTGCATGGCTCCGAGTGCCTGGATCGAGTCTGCTTCATGCTCCATGATGCTTATCAGCCACTCCGTGCTTTGGTGCCGGCCATCCGCATTCTGCTGGCGGACCCTCCTTTCACTCTCCTGCCACTCCTGCACTTTTTGATTTTCATTAAGGAAGCGCTCCATGACTTCAGGCAGCATGTCCTCTTTGCTTCAATGTGGCCTCTTCCTGATTCTTTGCAGCCTCTGGGCCGGTGATAACATGGACGGCTGAGATCTCAAGGTTGCATCTGTAAAGGCAAAATGCAACACTTAACAGAGGCAGCATTGTTCACACCAGACAGAGCAATGATTCCCCCGTACTTAAGGAGGGCAAGCACAGTCTACACAATAGCATAATTTGCCCGTCCCAAAGCGAGCGCACATAACCCACCGGAGCCCCAAAATGGTGAGTAAGAACAGGGTCAAGGGGGACTGATTCTTTCATGTACTGTCCTCTGGGTTTCTGTGCCTTGGGGAGAGCCAACAGCTGCAGGGGACCCCTATACTGAACACTGTCCCCACATTTTCCACAGGAGTTCATCCTGGAAGATATCTTGTTGCTGAGGGAGACCTGGGAAGGAATGGAGGGTCTTCTACTACAATGCGGCTTCCACCCTGGCCCACATGCAGCTTGCCTGTGTGCAGCAATGGTCCCCCCGCCCCTCATGGCACAGTGGTGCGGATATGCTAGCCTGACTCCCACAAAAACTGCACAAGTGCATTGCCCAAGTTCTGGCTGAGACCTTTGAAGAGATCACTGAGGCCGATTACCGCAATGTGAGAGAGCACATCAATGCCCTATTCCGCATCTAGGCATGCATGCAGCCCTAACCCTCCTTACCCCAAGAGCCCGCACCGAATAACTTCCTTCCCAAAATAAAAGTCGCTTACTGGGAACCTCCTCTGGTGTCTGTCCTTCCCCAAGCATTGGCGCTATGATTGGCTACCTTCCTCCTGGCTTGAGAACAGCTCCTGTCTGCACGCATCTAGGGATGCCGGGGTGTCTTCCTCCTCCTCAGCACCCTCGCTCCCGCTTTGCTCCTCCTTCTCCTCCTCCTGCCTTGTTGGACTAGGCTCTGAAGTGTCCATGGTGGTATTCGGAGTGGAGGTGGGGTCACCCCCAAGTATCGCGTCCAGCTTTTTGTAAAAACGGCGGGTTCTGGGGGCAGCATCGGAGCAGCTGTTTGCCTTGCAGGCTTTGTGGTAGGCATTCCTCAGCTCCTTTACTTTAACCCTGCACTGCAGAGTGTCCCAGTCATGACCCCTTTCCATCATGTCCCTTGATATCTGCCTGAAGATATTGTAATTCCTATGGTTGGAGCACAGCTGGGACTGGACAGCTTCCTCCCCCCGAACACTGATGAGGTCCGCACCTCACCATTGCTCCATACTGGGGCTTACCTGGCACGTGGAGGCATGGTCACCTGGAAAGATTCGCTGAGAGCACTCCACGCCTGGCTGAGCAAACAGGAAGGGATTTTCAAAATTCCCAGAGAATTTAAAGGGCGGGTCTGACAGTTGGTCTCCTGAGGGCAGGGCAGTAGAGTTCAAAGTGATGACCAGAGTGGCTAGAACAGGCATTGTGGGACACTTCTGGAGGCAGATCAGAGCGCACTAACAGACCAGGGCGTCCACACTGGTGCTGCGGTGCTCCAGCGGGGGCGCATCAAACGTTATTCCACTCGCTGAGGTGGAGTACCAGGAGTGCTCTAACCATAGAGTCAGAGCACTCTATGTGTCTTGCCAATGTGGATGTGTCGTGAGTTAGAGTGCACTGGGCTGTTTTAATGAGCTGTAACTCGCAAGTGTAGCCATGCCCCAAGCTTGTGTAACCATACACCACGAGGCCAGAAGGGAGCAAAAGAAGCAACTCCTGGACCTAAAGCCTGGTCTATGCGTGAACAGTTACCACCCAAGATGACCTAGAGTCTGAACACAGTTTAGCAGTCAATGTGGGCCAGGACAAATCGCATTCATCATCATGTCAGCTAATTGTGGTCAGACTCTGAGATTTGCTGACATGATTGGTCCTGATATACAATGTGCTGCTGAATTATCTAATATGATTATTGACAGCTATATTCAAACGTGCCAGCAGTTCACAGAGGGGACCAGACCTTACATGCTTTCCTCTCTTCCATTCTGGCTCCACAGTATGTGCTTACATCAATCTAGATTCATTTTAGAGCAGGCTTCACAAGTAGGTGTAGGAAGGTTCAAGTTAAAGTAGGCTGTACACTATTTAAACTTACACCATCATCCTGCTCCTTGGCCTATAGGTTATACCAGCTGGAACTCCCTTCCACTCACACTCTTATCAGTAAAAGGCTGCAAGGAGGACTAAGGGTATGTCTACACTTGCCAGTAGATCAGCACTGCTGCAATCGATGCAGCGAGTGTTGATTTAGAGATTTTGGTGTAGACGCTAAATTGATGGGAGAGCACTCTCCCATCGATTTGTGTACTCCATCTCCCCGAGAAGTGTAGGGGAAGTTTGCGTAAGTTAGCTTGATTTACCACGGTAGTGTAGACCAGCCCTAAGGTACTAAGCGTACCGAAGTCTACATTATTGCATAGGCATCTAACGTGTGTATAACCTTTTAGTTTTACAAAAATACACCCCGCCCAATGATGTTCTGCAAAAACAGAAACACACCCAGTGCTGCCAATTTCAGATTCCCAAGAGATTGTGCCAGGGAGACATTTGCTTTACTCTCACATAGACAGAGGCAAAGTGGGAGGAGTCACTCATGTACATACAGTACCTTAAAGTAGGCAGTGAGATACTTTTTTGCTGGCTATACTCTGATTATACATTGGGTGACTTGATTCATCTTTAGGTAGCCAACTGGTTTACAGTCTCCTGGTCAGCCTCAAATGGGTAGGTAGGAGTAAAACAGAATTGGATGCTTTCTTTCTCTATATATCCAGGATCATAAAGGTGTCTGGTAGAATACAGAGACAGCAACCCATAGCGGGAAAGGATGGCACTACGTTCCTGAATTGAAGGTGCAGATACAATTCCCTTCTGAGCCTACAGAAGAAACCCTTTATACATGAGCATCACTTCTGTTTTGTCTGGATTTAATTTCAGATATCTCACTTGCATCCAGGTCCAAACCTCCATAAGGCACAGAGAAAGCACCAAAACAACAGAATCCATTATTCAGTAAAACTAAATTAGCATTAGGTTCAATATCTGCAGGGTCTCATGTAATTATAGGCCTACATAAATTGCTCCTTAGTTGCCCTTCTTTCTGAAATTGCCACATAATTGTGCCCCAGAATTTAATATTTAGTGTAGCAAAATATTTCTAGTCCTTATGGTGGCAAAGAAAACCTAATAAAATGTGAATGATGTCTGCCTAAGTCTGCAGACAGCTTGAAACAAGAACTCTAAGGATAGGAAGTGCCCCTTTCATCTCAATGCACTGTTAAATCTGAAGTCTAATGATCCTAGTTTAAATGTTAGCATTTACCATTTCACTGCTGATCATTTTAGAAAAAGCGGTAAGCTAATGTGCTTTGCCACCATGGTTGGTGTGATGACAGAGAGTGAGGCAGGGTGCAGTGGGACAGGTACTTGCTGTCAAATGTTGCTAGGTGCAGAAAGAAGAGAACCTTTCACTGCTTCTTGTTTCTCTCATGGATCAAAGCAGTCAGAAAGCAAGCTTCCCCAGATACTTGGGGATTCCTCTTCAATAAGAGAAATCTTGGGTGGCAAAGAACTAGCTACACTCCTCCTGATCCCTGGCACAGGAGGTATTTTGGGGAAAGGTACACAGTCAGGGCACCTGTGCACTCTGGTTTCCTTTGGCTGTTGGTTGGAATGGCCCCTTGGGGTTGTAGGTAGCCAGAAATTGATAAGAGCAACATTTGGGTGTTTTTTGTTTTGTTTTTTTACTCTAGGGACTGGAGCAGTCCCCAGCCAGTACCCAGATCCAGGGCCACAAAGTTGGTGCAAAGCCCCCGTGTGTCTCCACAGGTCCTTCACTGAGCACAGCTGAGACAGACCAGAGGCTCTGGCTCAATGCTTTCATAACACCGTATCTATTTTACTAGTACACCGTCTGTGGCTCAATTATAGAAAAAACACAATGACACACCCTCTAGAGGTGCAGCTAGCAGTTCCCAGAACCTCCCCCCTCTCACATCCTGGGTCATCCTCCCCTTTTCTCAGGTCCTCTGGTGCCAAACACTTATTTTTAAAAGCAACAGCAATAATGACCCTAATGTTGGGGCTTTAGTGGACTCTCTAGATATGGCTTGAGGGATGTTGTGAGGAAACCTCCCATGTGATTGCTTCCTGTAGTGTGTCTGTTCGGTGGCTTAAAAGAAGACTAATGTCGTTACCTGAGCTGTCAGCCTAACCTCTTTCTGAAGCATTACATTCTGTTTTAAAGAAAAAAGAAAAACATCTCCCTTTTTCATTGAACAGGGAGTGAGTGTTAGATGCAGGTGTGGAAGAAGAGATGATGCCACATTCTCTTCCGAATTAAAGCAATGGAAGCCCAAATAAAGTCAAACAAAGAGTGGGACCAGAGAAGGCAATGCTCATGAACGCCGAAATTATCAAACTTTTGTGTCTGTAGGCACATACATCCATATAGAGGGATCTGTAAAGTGCCCAGATTTGATGCTGAGATGCTGAGCAACTACAGCTCCAAGTAATTTCATTGATCTCAGTAACTAAATTTGGGCATTCAAGTTTGACAATTTTGGGCAAAACTCTGGGTTAGTGCCATTCAGGGGCATGGGATTGACAGAGTTCCTTCAAGACCCAACATGTTCTGTAGCAGTCATAAAAAAGGGCAACAGGGAAGTAACATCAATCTGTACTATGCTACCCACAATGAATCTGACCGTCCACAGGGAGGGGCATGTGATGTGGGGGCACAGCACCCTGTGACAATGCTTGAAAATTCCACTATGGACTCCCATGCCTTTTGCATGGGAGTTTTCAGAGGAGAGAAGGTGCTAGGGAATGTGCTAGGAGTTAAACCATCAGTCCAGAGACAGGAAATGCCAAGCTGAGGTATGTCTGTACTTGACATTGGCGATGTGATTCTCAGCTCATGTAGACGTACTTGCACTAGCTCAATGAAAGCTAGCATGCTAAAAATTATAGTGTAGCTGTACCGAGTACAGTACTCAAGGGTTTCAAGTGGGTTTGTACTCAGGTCAGCTAGCCTGAGACATTGCTTGCCGCTGCCCATGCTACCATGGCTATACTACTGTTTTTAGTGTGCTAGCTCAATGACAGCTAGCATCAGCATGTCTATGCAAGCTGGGAATCTCACCCCTTGCTCTTAGCGTAGGCATAACCTTAGAAAGATGAAGGTATCACTTTCCACTGAGCTAGGTGTTTACCTGGGAGGGTGTGATGGGGTATGCTCCCCACACTGGCCCTGCAAGAGTTGAGCTGGGCCACATGGGCTGAATCATCTAATTAGGCTGCAAAGGGGGCGGGGGGGAGCTTGAGGCTGGAGGCAGCTAATTAGATAGAAGCTCACCTATGGGTGATGGGCGGGGCTTCTACAAAAGACAGGACATTGGAAGTTGAGGGGCCTGCAGGGACGAGTTGCCTAAAGTCTTCCAGGGGGCTGCCGAGATGAATTGCCTAAACTTGCTCCCTGGGAGGAGGGAATGAAGAGATTGGCAAACCCAGAGGAATGGGGAGGGCCAAGAACAGTGCTTAATTTGTTCACCTCTAGGCTTGTCAGTTCATAGCCCCAGCACCTCTGGGCTTGCTGCATAAGTTATGAATGTAAAAAAATTGCTTGAGCTCTGGCACCTTATTAATTACAAATTAAGGTGGTATGGAAGCAGCTCAGGGGAAGGCAGCAAGGAATGGAGCATTAGAGCGTCTCTGTGTAGAGGGTCCCTGAGCTAGAACCTGGAGTAGAGAGTGGGCCTGGGTTCCCTTGCTAGCCACTGTGGGAATGGCAGTGAAGCAGAAGACTGCCTGAGGCTGCTGGACAGCAGGAACTTTGATCCTCCCCTCCGAAAAGGGAAACCACAACAGTGACCTGGCCGGAGGGCTGAGTCACGAAGAGGCCGCGGCAGCTCATGGAGCAAGAGAGGGGCTGCAGACTGGCAGAGAGAGACAGAGAGATGGCGTGTTGAGCTGGTGAGCTATTCCTCAGAGTGACCAGGAGGAGTCGCCCTCCTAGCTGTGAGAAGAGCAATCCCCGTGAAAGAGGGAAAGTGTGTATAAATAACACAATTTATTTAAAACACAAACAAACCTTCATTTTTGCCTCTGTGACTAACTTGATTGACCAAGGTTCCTTGCATGATGCAGACAGAGCTGTGATAGTGATGCCACAGTGACTCTTCAAAAACCTTCACAGCAAACACAATAATCAGGTTATTACTGTGCACTCAGACGTCACCTTCTATCTGAGGAGCTCAGTCACTTCACAACTGGTAATTAAACCTCCCACCACTCTATGACTTAGGTATGGATCATCATCCCTATTTTACAGATGAGGAAACTGAAGCATAGAGAGATTAAGTGACTTACCCCCGTTCACCTCGGAAGTGGGTGGTAGAACAGGAAATAGAACCCCAGTCCCTGACTACCAGTCCTCTATCTTAACCATAATGACAGGTTTCAAAGTAGCAGCCATGTTAATCTGTATCTGCAAAAAGAAAAGGAGTACTTGTGGAACCTTAGAGACTAAAAAATGTATTTGAGCATAAGCTTTCGTGAGCTACAGCTCACTTAGAATCATAGAATCATAGAATATCAGGGTTGGAAGGGACCCCAGAAGGTCATCTAGTCCAACCCCCTGCTCAAAGCAGGACCAAGTCCCAGTTAAATCATCCCAGCCAGGGCTTTGTCAAGCCTGACCTTAAAAACCTGTAAGGAAGGAGATTCTACCACCTCCCTAGGTAACGCATTCCAGTGTTTCACCACCCTCTTAGTGAAAAAGTTTTTCCTAATATCCAATCTAAACCTCCCCCATTGCAACTTGAGACCATTACTCCTCGTTCTGTCATCTGCTACCATTGAGAACAGTCTAGAGCCATCCTCTTTGGAACCCCCTTTCAGGTAGTTGAAAGCAGCTATCAAATCCCCCCTCGTTCTTCTCTTCTGCAGACTAAACAATCCCAGCTCCCTCAGCCTCTCCTCATAAGTCATGTGCTCTAGACCCCTAATCATTTTCGTTGCCCTTCGCTGGACTCTTTCCAATTTATCCACATCCTTCTTGTAGCGTGGGGCCCAAAACTGGACACAGTACTCCAGATGAGGCCTCACCAGTGTCGAATAGAGGGGAACGATCACGTCCCTCGATCTGCTCGCTATGCCCCTACTTATACATCCCAAAATGCCATTGGCCTTCTTGGCAACAAGGGCACACTGCTGACTCATATCCAGCTTCTCGTCTACTGTCACCCCTAGGTCCTTTTCCGCAGAACTGCTGCCTAGCCATTCGGTCCCTAGTCTGTAGCGGTGCATTGGATTCTTCCATCCTAAGTGCAGGACCCTGCACTTATCCTTATTGAACCTCATCAGATTTCTTTTGGCCCAAACCTCCAATTTGTCTAGGTCCTTCTGTATCCTATCCCTCCCCTCCAGCGTATCTACCACTCCTCCCAGTTTAGTATCATCCGCAAATTTGCTGAGAGTGCAATCCACACCATCCTCCAGATCATTTATGAAGATATTGAACAAAACCGGCCCCAGGACCGACCCCTGGGGCACTCCACTTGACACCGGCTGCCAACTAGACATGGAGCCATTGATCACTACCCGTTGAGCCCGACAATCTAGCCAGCTTTCTACCCACCTTATAGTGCATTCATCCAGCCCATACTTCCTTAACTTGCTGACAAGAATGCTGTGGGAGACCGTGTCAAAAGCTTTGCTAAAGTCGAGAAACAATACATCCACTGCTTTCCCTTCATCCACAGAACCAGTAATCTCATCATAAAAGGCGATTAGATTAGTCAGGCATGACCTTCCCTTGGTGAATCCATGCTGACTGTTCCTGATCACTTTCCTCTCCTCTAAGTGCTTCAGGATTGATTCTTTGAGGACCTGCTCCATGATTTTTCCAGGGACTGAGGTGAGGCTGACTGGCCTGTAGTTCCCAGGATCCTCCTTCTTCCCTTTTTTAAAGATGGGCACTACATTAGCCTTTTTCCAGTCATCCGGGACTTCCCCCGTTCGCCACGAGTTTTCAAAGATAATGGCCAAGGGCTCTGCAATCACAGCCGCCAATTCCTTCAGCACTCTCGGATGCAATTCGTCCGGCCCCATGGACTTGTGCACGTCCAGCTTTTCTAAATAGTCCCTAACCACCTCTATCTCTACAGAGGGCTGGCCATCTCTTCCCCATTTTGTGATGCCCAGCACAGCAGTCTGGGAGCTGACCTTGTTAGTGAAAACAGAGGCAAAAAAAGCATTGAGTACATTAGCTTTTTCCACATCCTCTGTCACTAGGTTGCCTCCCTCATTCAGTAAGGGGCCCACACTTTCCTTGGCTTTCTTCTTGTTGCCAACATACCTGAAGAAACCCTTCTTGTTACTCTTGACATCTCTTGCTAGCTGCAGCTCCAGGTGCGATTTGGCCCTCCTGATATCTTTCCTACATGCCCGAGCAATATTTTTATACTCTTCCCTGGTCATATGTCCAACCTTCCACTTCTTGTAAGCTTCTTTTTTATGTTTAAGATCCGCTAGGATTTCACCATTAAGCCAAGCTGGTCGCCTGCCATATTTACTATTCTTTCGACTCATCGGGATGGTTTGTCCCTGTAACCTCAACAGGGATTCCTTGAAATACAGCCAGCTCTCCTGGACTCCCTTCCCCTTCATGTTAGTCCCCCAGGGGATCCTGGCCATCTGTTCCCTGAGGGAGTCAAAGTCTGCTTTCCTGAAGTCCAGGGTCCGTATCCTGCTGCTTACCTTTCTTCCCTGCGTCAGGATCCTGAACTCAACCAACTCATGGTCACTGCCTCCCAGATTCCCATCCACTTTTGCTTCCCCCACTAATTCTACCTGGTTTGTGAGCAGCAGGTCAAGAAAAGCACCCCCCCTAGTTGGCTCCCCTAGCACTTGCACCAGGAAATTGTCCCCTACGCTTTCCAAAAACTTCCTGGATTGTCTATGCACCGCTGTATTGCTCTCCCAGCAGATATCAGGAAAATTAAAGTCACCCATGAGAATCAGGGCATGCGATCTAGTAGCTTCCGTGAGTTGCCGGAAGAAAGCCTCATCCACCTCATCCCCCTGGTCCGGTGGTCTATAGCAGACTCCGACCACTACATCACTCTTGTTGCACACACTTCTAAACTTAATCCAGAGACACTCAGGTTTTTCCACAGTTTCGTACCGGAGCTCTGAGCAGTCATACTGCTCCCTTACATACAGTGCTACTCCCCCACCTTTTCTGCCCTGCCTGTCCTTCCTGAACAGTTTATAACCATCCATGACTGTACTCCAGTCATGTGAGTTATCCCACCAAGTCTCTGTTATTCCAATCACGTCATAGTTCCTTGACATCACCAGGACCTCCAGTTCTCCCTGCTTGTTTCCAAGGCTTTGTGCATTTGTATATAAGCACTTGAGATAACCTGTTGATCGCCCCTCATTCCCAGTGTGAGGCAGGAGCCCTCCCCTCACAGACATTCCTGCCTGTGCTTCCTCCCGGTATCCCGCTTTCCCACTTACCTCAGGGCTTTGGTCTCCTTCCCCCAGTGAACCTAGTTTAAAGCCCTCCTCACTAGGTTAGCCAGCCTGCTGGCAAAGATGCTCTTCCCTCTCTTCGTAAGATGGAGCCCGTCTCTGCCCAGCACTCCTCCTTCATGGAACACCATCCCATGGTCAAAGAATCCAAAGCCTTCTCTCCGACACCACCTGCGTAGCCATTCGTTGACTTCCACGATTCGACGGTCCCTACCCAGGCCTTTTCCTTCCACGGGGAGGATGGACGAGAACACCACTTGCGCCTCCAACTCCTTTATCCTTCTTCCCAGAGCCACGTAGTCCGCAGTGATCCGCTCAAGGTCATTCTTGGCAGTATCATTGGTGCCCACGTGGAGAAGCAGGAAGGGGTAGCGATCCGAGGGCTTGATGAGTCTTGGCAGTCTCTCCGTCACATCGCGAATCTTAGCCCCTGGCAAGCAGCAGACTTCTCGGTTTTCCCGGTCAGGGCGGCAGATAGATGACTCAGTCCCCCGGAGGAGAGAGTCCCCGACCACCACCACCCGCCTTCTCCTCTTGGGAGTGGTGGTCGTGGAACCCCCAACCTCAGGACATCGCATCTCATGCCTTCCAACCAGCGGAGTCTCCTTCTGCTTTCTCCCCCCAGACATATCATCTGGCCCACTCTCCGCAATGGTACCTGTGGAGAGAACATGAAAGCGGTTAGTTACCTGTGTCTGTGTTACTGGAACCCGGACATTCCGCTTACCTCTTCTGGAGGTCACATGTTGCCAAGCTTCTTCACTTCATCGGATGCATGCAGTGGAAAATACAGTCAGGAGATTTTATATACACAGAGAACGTGAAACAACGGGTGTTACCATAAACATTGTAATGAGAGTGATCAGGTAAGGTGAGCTATTACCAGCAGGAGTGGGAGGGCACCTTTTGTAGTGATAATCGACGTCTCCGACTCAAGGAATATTTTCAACACACCTCTGAACAGCATACTAACCCACAGAGACCTTCCTACCAACACTACAAAAAGAAGGATTCTGGGTGGACCCCTCCTGAAGGTTGAAACAACAGACTGGACTTCTACATAGAGTGCTTCCGCCAAAGTGCACAGGCTGAAATTGTGGAAAAGCAGCATCACTTGCCCCATAACCTCAGCCGTGCAGAACACAATGCCATCCACAGCCTCAGAAACAACTCTGACATCATAATCAAAAAGGCTGACAAAGGAGATGCTGTCGTCATCATGAATAGGTCAGAATATGAACAAGAGGCTGCTAGGCAGCTCTCCAACACCACATTCTACAAGCCATTACCCTCTGATCCCACTGAGAGTTACCAAAAGAAACTACACCATCTACTCAAGAAACTCCCTGAAAAAGCACAAGAGCAAATCCGCACAGACACATCCCTAGAACCCCGAGCAGGGGCATTCTATTTGCTACCCAAGATCCATAAACCTGGAAATCCTGGACACCCCATCATCTCGGGCATTGGCTCCTTGACAGCAGGATTGTCTGGCTATGTAGACTCCCTCCTCAGGCCCTATGCTACCAGCACTCCCAGCTATCTTCGAGACACCACTGACTTCCTGAGGAAACTACAATCCATTGGTGATCTTCCTGAAAACACCATCCTGGCCACTATGGATGTAGAAGCCCTCTACACCAACATTCCACACAAAGATGGACTACAAGCCGTCAGGAACAGTGTCCCCGATAATGTCACGGCAAACCTGGTGGCTGAACTTTGTGACTTTGTCCTCACCCATAACTATTTCACATTTGGGGACAATGTATACCTTCAAATCAACGGCACTTTTATGGGTACCCACATGGCCCCACAGTATGCCAACATTTTTATGGCTGACTTAGAACAACGCTTCATTAGCTCTCGTCCCCTAATTCCCCTACTCTACTTGCGCTACACTGATGATGTCTTCATCATCTGGACCCATGGAAAAGAAGCCCTTGAGGAATTCCACAATGATTTCAACAATTTCCATCCCACCATCAACCTCAGCCTGGACCAGTCCACACAAGAGATCCACTTCCTCGACACTAGAGTGCTAATAAGCGATGGTCACATAAACACCAGCCTATACCAGAAACCTACGGACCGCTATGCCTACCTATATGCCTCCAGCTTTCATCCAGACCACACCACATGATCCATTGTCTACAGCCAAGCTCTACGATACGACCGCATTTGCTCCAACCCCTCAGACAGAGACAAACACCTACAAGATCTCTATCAAGCATTCTTACAACTACAATACCCACCTGTTGAAGTGAAGAAACAGATTGACAGAGCCAGAAGAGTACCCAGCTACATAAGATGCAAGCTACACCAATTAAACTCCCTTAAATATTGGTACATTAGATGAAAAGAAGTCTACTTGAGTGTAAGGGGATCTAAGTTAATGGAAGGGGACCTAATTTACACATCACCTCTGAATTAGGACATCTGTCTTTACTGTCATCCAGGTGTCAACTATTAGTAACACAATATATCCATCACCACCACCTCCAAGTAATAATAGGTTTCAGAGTAACAGCCGTGTTAGTCTGTATTCCCAAAAAGAAAAGGAGTACACATTGTAACGAGAATGATCACTTTAGATAAGCTATTACCACCAGGAGAGTGGGATTGTGGCGGGGGGGGGCGGGGAAGGGGACCTGGATTTGTGCTGGAAATGGCCCAACTTGATTATCATACACATTGTAAGGAGAGTGATCACTTTAGATAAGCTATTACCAGCAGGAGAGTGGGGTGGGGGGAGAGAAAACCTTTTGTAGTGCTTTTTTTCATGCTTTGTGTGTATAAAAAGATCTTCTATACTTTCCACAGTATGCATCCGATGAAGTGAGCTGTAGCTCACAAAAGCTTATGCTCAAATAAATTGGTTAATCTCTAAGGTGCCACAAGTACTCCTTTTCTTTTTCCAAGTAATAATGTACTGCTTCCCATATTCTCATGTTATACATCTGGTCAGTTTAGTAAAGAATAGGTTTTAAATGCCTTTATAGTCTTCTTTCTTAGTAGTCATGCATAAGTCATGGGCATAACCATCTCTTCATTTCTATGACAATCTCTGGGAATATTCAGAGTATGCCTGCTTCCATTGTGAGTAGCACCTGTGTCAGCTACCCTCTTAGGCAACACACCAGTTGAACCAGGGCTTTCCAGAACTAAAAACATAAACTGCTACAGATTAAGATAAAGCCCCCTAACTGGGGGCCGAAACAACTCAGATCTAGCAGGTTACACATGCACATATACACTTTACGTCAACATCACATATACAATTGTGTCTGAGTCCCCTTGGCCACCACACTGATTCAGCACTTGTGCTATTTTTCAAATGGCCTTTCCTATCCATATGCTGTGGTTACAGTATCCTATAAAATACTTGCAAACACAAACATGCAGTGATTCTAATAGGTGTTTTGTGTAAGAAAAACCCTATAGATTGCCTATGAATGCACAATTAATGATACTATATGTCAATATTATGGCTTTCCTATTTCATCGTGTCATAACCATAAGGGTAGCCTAAAATTCCTCCTTACCTGTAATGGGTTAAGAAGCTCAAATAACCTGGTTGGCACCTGACCAAAAGAACCAATAGGGACAAAAGATACTTTCAAATCTGGGCGGGGAGAGGGTTTGTTTTGGGTTCTTTGTTTCTGTGGCTGTTCTCTCTTGGGACTGAGAGGGGCCAGACAGAAATCCATCTTCTCCAACCCATCCTAATCCAAATCTCCAATATTACAACCAGCATAGGCAAACCAGGCAAGGCAGATTAGTTTATCTTTTGTTTTGCTTGTGAATTTTCCCTGTGCTAAGAGGGAGGTTTATTCCTGTTTTCTGTAACTTTAAGGTTTTGCCCAGAGGGGAATCCTCTGGGTTTTGAATCTGAATATCCTGTAAAGTATTTTCCATCCTGATTTTACAGAGATGATTTTTACCTTTCTTTTTTTTAATAAAATCTTTCTTTTAAGAACCTGACTGATTTTTCCATTGTTCCAGGACCCAGGGGTTTGGGTCTTTGATCATTTTGTAACCAATTGGTTAGGATATTATTCTCAAGCCTCCCCAGGAAAGGGGGTGGAAGGGCTTGGGGGGATTGCTAGGGGAAGAGGAACTCCAAGTGGTCCTTTTCCCTGGTTCTTTGTTAAATCACTTGGTGGTGGCAGCATACTTCAGTCCAAGGACAAATAGAGATTTGTGCCTTGGGGAAGTTTTTAACCTAAGCTGGTAGAAATAAGCTTAGGGAGTCTTTCATGCAGGTCCCCACGTCTGTACCCTAGAGTTCAGAATGGGGAGGGAACTCTGACACATGGGTATAACCTTATAATCACATCCTGGTTCAGTAGCATACCCTCAGCATGGTGAATGAATGTTTAAATTGTGTACCTATGGCTGAATGTAAAATAATCTACTATGGTGAGGCCCAGTAAATCATCTGTAAATGGTAGTTAATTAGATGTGACTTTGCCTCACAAGACATACTACATGTGTTAGCAGTTACACCCAAATACCTGTCTTAAAAGTATGCAGAAACTACGTCAGGTCTTCAGCTGCATTATATTGCACAATGCATGAGATAAAAATGAAACAAGTATCATCACCCTTACACATGCTACTCACGTCCCTTGACATCTTTGGCAGCATGTAAATATACAGCAGCAAGAAGCCACAGCAGGGTGTGGTTTGGTGGGATACTGATACATATCTCAGGTGCACCCATAGCTTTCTCATGACACTATTAGCATACATTATTCCTTTTAGTGTATGGCTCCTTCATTTTCAATTTAATATTTTTAAATGTTTTTAAATGAATCTTCAGAGGAATTTGTGCAGTGTGCCTTTCTACTGTGGAAAGTAGATCGCAGTAGAACTAACTGAGTGCATTGTCCATTTCTACTCATTCACACTCGTGTGAAAGTCCCACTGGCATCACCTGAGTAAGAATTGCATAGCACTTTAGAGAGGGAAAAGAAGAGAAGAAATGTGGATTCAGTCAGTGAGACTCCCATACATTATTATCGTGCATTGGCCAAAGGACTTCACCTGTGCTTTGAGCTCTTTGAAAATATACTAAGCTCCTTGAATCGGTTGGTTAAGCAACATCAGCTGTAAAACCTTGTGACATCTGATCGGTTATCAAAGAATACTTCAGACAGTTCTCCTCCCACCACTGTCCTACTACCAAGGTCCTTTGTATTCCACAGCAAGTAGGACCTAAATTTTGCTTCAAAGTCCCTAGATTCTTTGGCTCTTCTATGCTGTGGACTGAAAACTCAGCAGCAGCTTCATGTGGATACTAAACACTGATGTTTTTAAATGATAACCACAGCTTTCACCCTGTGTTATTTTAAATAAAATTTATCTTATGCTTTCCAGCGTTTTCAGTATGCCAAAGATTATTTTTAATGAACAATACAAGATAGCTTCACAGAAGTTGTCAGAAGAATGCTGGAGGTTTTGGCAGTTGGGTAGGGGCATCTGGGGCTTTTGGCACCAGGAGAGGGGGGGGGGGGGGGGGCAGTTTAGGAATGTGTGGTAAGCACATAAGCTGGATATTTCTGCTAAAATGATCAGCAGTAACATAATTAAATGCTAACAGTTAAATTGTCATCTTTAATTAATAACCCAATGAGAATGAAGAATTTCATCCCTCTCTTAGAACTTTTGTTTCAGACTCCCTGCAGACTCAGGAGAACAACACTATAGCCGTTTACATTTTGCTTATGTTTTCAAGGTTGTCTGTACAAAGATCAGAAACAAAAAAACCCAAACCAAAAATGTAGATTCTACAGTCGGGGTGGAATATATGAAGCCTGCCTGTGACTCAGATCAAACACAAGTTCCTCTGAAATAAACCAGAAGAAGAGAGAGACAATATTCCTTATAGGATCAAGGTACTCGGTTTACAGCCGCTGCCTCAAGACCTAATGGCCTAAGTCTCCCCTAGCTGCCTTTTTACAATGTCTTACCAATATTATAGCAAACACAAGCATGTAACTAGCCTTATCAGTATTGCTTTATAACTAATTGTGCACTGTAGTGACACTGCTAGCATTACACCTTCCCACAAAACCTTTTTTAAAATATCAGATGTCACAATCCAGCCTCATTTGGCTCTTTGGGAGAGGGAGGATGCAGGGGGTACTTACCAGCATCCCCCTGATTTGAATGTTCCATGCTGTAATACTGGGGTGAAACAGTGAAAAGCTGAAGACAGGAGTCATGGAACTAAAGTGAAATATAATAGAATATACTTTCACTTGAGATCCTTATGAAATATTGATGTCTCTTATATGTGTATTTTCCCATAGATTTTAGCCAATAAATGTTGCTTTAAGCCAGTACCCCTCAAAAGTTTTATGTATCCCAATAGTAGTCATGGCTTTAAGAAGGCATGACTCATTTGTGATCAGTATGCATTGTTATTGCCCCATCTGGATGGGAGAATTCCATCTGTTGTGTCCTAATTTCCACAGTGGAGATGCCAGTGTCACTGATTGGCTGCTTGCCTTTCTCCACCCTGTCTGTGATTGGTGGATCCTCCCACTTCTGCCTTGATTTCTGTCTCTTTCTTTGCTCAGATTCTTGCACTTCACAGCTGCAGCTGTTCTACACTGACCACAGAGGGACCAGGGGTTGCTCACTGACCAGGACTCAACCAATAAGGTACATTGCTGGGATTTTGGAGGGAAGATGCACTCTGATCAGATGCTATTTGTTCTCAAAGGCTTAAGAGCAGTGGTGGGCCACCTGCGGCCCGGGGGCTGCAGGAGGCCCACCACTACTTTAGAGTGTATTTATGGCTAATGAACAGGATTTAGGACTAATAAGGGAAGAAGAAGGATGTTTGAAAAGAATGAGTCTGGGAAGAGGGTGTCTGTTGGGTTTAGGGGATGCAGGATTGATCCCCTAAATTGCAAGCATGCAAGGGCTCATCCAGGCTATATTTCAAAGGGAAATGTTTAGATTTAATTAAAGTGACATTCTTCATTGTATTGTAAGGCTTTGTTTTTAAACAGTTTTAGCCTTGATTTAAGGGTTTGCCCAAGATTCTATGGGACAATGGGAATCAAGTCACCAAATTGTGTGTCTGAGCCCCCCCCAGATTTGGGACAGGGGAAGCGTCTTGGGACAGGGGAAGGGTCAATATTGAAATAATTAAATAAATTGACAAGGACTTACATTGGTGAGAAGTTATGCTAAATTAAATGTGGCTGGAGGTTTTGAAGGCAAGGGATTAGAGACTACAGTGATGAGGCCCATGTAAGTATTTAGAAGAGAATGTATCCAGGATGGTGAAACGAATTAGAATTTTGCCATTAGATATGCGCAATATAGATCACTGGAATCAGTGGGAGCTGACTACATGTATCTGAGGGCACAGTTAATGGTGTATTTTTTTAAAAAAAAACAACAAACCCACCCTCATAGAAGCATGAAAATAACATTTTCCCCTAAAAATGTTGCCTGTTTGCATTTGACAAATATTAATTTTTAGGTTTGTATCAGAAGGATGTTTTCAGGGGGAAAATTATAGCTTTATGCCACCAAGAAATTATATTACTCTGGAATCTCTGTACTAAAGCAAAATTTCCATGGGAGTTATTTTTTCTATTGGGATCTTTCTGCATTTATCTCCAATCCAATCTTGAAATTTAATAAGGTGTTAAGATAGCCACCATTTTTGCTCATTTTTAACCTAGTTCCCCAAGATGCCATGTCACAGATATATCTCCTGGCCAGAATGAATGGACTTCCTTTTACAAGTTCTTTGCATTGCTTTTCATCTAAAGGATCAGAAGGCTGATGCAGATGGAAGTCCCTATCACTCATGGTTCAGCATGCTGCCTTTGGTCCTCTGTCTCCCTACCATCCAGAAACTGAGAAAATAAGAAACTGAAGGCCAGTTTTCTTGCATAACAGACCAGAGTACATCCAACAGTTCCAGAAAACAAATATTTTAGGGTGAATTTTCTAATCTCCACTAATTTAAATGCCATTGATGCTATGCTTAAAAATAAAGCAACTAATTAGAAACCAAAACACTTCTACCTATGATATGAGTCAGACAGAAGAATGTCAACAACACAAAGACTAGTTCTTATTAAATCACTGGTTTCAGAGTAGCAGCTGTGTTAGTCTGTATTTGCAAAAAGAAAAGGAGTACTTGTGGCACCTTAGAGACTAACCAATTTATTTGAGCATAAGCTCACGTGGTTAGTCTCTAAGGTGCCACAAGTACTCCTCTTCTTTTTATTAAATCACTGTTTATCGCAGCAGTTAATACAATAGCACCACATGCTATACTTAAATTTTAATTAGAAGTGGGCCAAGTCAAAATTTTCACAGGGAAGTTAGTAACTACACCCACCTGAACATTCCTGAACATACTTACAAGATTTCCATTTAAATGGCATTTTCCATGAAAGTTTTGGGGGAGAGAGTCTCTTCTTTAAAAGATGTGGTCATTTGTTTAGACATCTTCCTGGTTGCGCACCACACTTATTGATTGTGGCATTTCACAAACCTTCATCAGCTTCTCCTCATGGGATGGATTATGATGCAGACCTCATAACTGCCCATTTTGTTATCTGCTGACATGGTGCCTTGTTGGCAACGCGTTCAATTTCAGTTCAAAGTTAACCCAGTATATCCTTGGTCCCTTGCATCAGCTTTTTATATTTTTCTTACATCTGATTGTTCCTTCCCCTTTTTACAAAGTAGTTTACTCTTTTTTCCACTAGCATGTACAAAATCAAATATTCCTCTATTCTAAATGTGGATTCAGAAATACGGCTCAATGAAAAAAGACAGGCATCCCTAACAGACAGTGTTAGAAGTCCTTTAAGAAATCTTGAGCCAATTTCTCCTTTTTGATTTATTCTTCAGCCTAATATGTCACCACAAGACAACCCACCAACAGGTAGATGTGAAAAATAGGGAGGGCTTTTAAATAACATTCCGAAATCCCGAATAGATCAGCACAATTATAACTGGGACAAAGTAGAATATTCATGAGGTTTAATCACCTTATCAAATTAATATTAAGACTGGTTAGACAGTTGGGCAATCAAATCTAATTTTACAGGCTTTAGCAAACTTTTGGAAAATGTTCTCTGTGTTCTTCAAGAGATTGCACCACTAGTGCCACCACTGGGGTGAATTACAAGAATACTTCCTTCTCCCCCAACTTTTTATCTCGTTGAAGTTCTCTGCAGCATGAATGTATTTTCACTCCTGCTCCCCATCATTAGTTTTTGTGAAGTTGCACGTCTGAGTGACATTTAGTCTTAACTTATCTGAGATATATACGGTAACAAAAAATCAAACCAAGAGTTTAACAGGGGATTTAAGAAAAAATTTCCTGGCAATCATTTGGCAGTGGAAGGGATGGGAAGAGACCTCGCCAGTCATGATTTTTCTTAACAAGAAGCATGCTGAGGGACAGGGGCTTTTAAACTGGATATGGCTTGACTATAGTGGGGCCTGAACCAAAATTCTGGATCCCCAGACCTGGGGGTTTAGTAAAGGCCTCTTTCTAGTTTTGAGAGGCCATCATCAAACCAAAGAACTGGAGCCTTCAATTAAAGGAAGCTCATTGTTTAAGAGAAATATTGGTTAGGACCATTTACTGGACTGTTGTAATCAATATTTATAGGCATTTTATATTAACTGGTTTTCTGCAAAAAAAAAAAAAATGAATGTGATGAAAATCAAATCTTTTAGGTTTGTTCTGTTTTCTGGTCTGGGGAACAGGAGTAAGCATTAAAGCAGTTGATAGGGGCTGGTCTACAGTGAAAAGCTACATCAGCATAGCTACGTCTCTCAGGTGTGTGAGAAATCCACACCCCTGGAGAAGTAGTTAGGCCAGCCTAACTCCTGGTGTAAACTGCACTTAGGTTGGCGAAAGGGCTGGCCTACACTAGAAAATCAGATCAATCCAGCTACATTGCTCAGGGTGTCAAAAATCCACACCCCTAAGTGACATAGTTAAGTCAACCTAAGACCCTGTGTAGAATTCTTCCGTTGACTTAGCTACCGCCTCTCTGGGAGGGGAACAATTACAGCGATGGGAGAAAGCCTCCTGTTGCTGTTGTAAGTGTCTATGCTGAAGCGCTACAGTGGTGCAGCTGCACCACTGTTCCATTTTAAGTGTAGACATAGCCATAGCAACCTCTCTATGCTTTCTGGTTTTCCACAGATGGACAGATATCCCTTCTTCGTGTTTGTGTTGTGTGGGGTGTTTTTGCCAAGAGACCTTTGTTTTCCGCATGGAAACGCTACAATAGATTGTGATACCATGCTACCGCACCATGGAGGTGAACCACAAAAATCCACTCCACCATATGTTATTGCTGTATCTTTTGATAAATATGATCCGGGAAACGAAATCCAAGGTAAACTGTATAACTCATTTAAAAACTCTGTCTCCGTGTAAAGGTGCAAGCAGTCCTTGAGCACTCTCTTGCAGCCTGGTGTGGCCCTACAGGTGTGCCCTTCCTTAATTTCCCTAAGTGGAGCAGCAGTAGATTTCAGTTTAACAGTGCCGGGGCAAGGAGGAGCTGCCACAGATTAACAAAATTCCCTCACATTTTAATCAGGTTTCAGACCAGGAATCTTTACAACAAACAGTTCATCAGGCCCCAGGTTCAGGGCATCCAAATTTATAGTCCTCCACACCCAAGCCTCTGAATCAGTTTAAACTTGTCTCCAAGTGCCTGAGAGAGAAACCACCACCCACTGCAGCCTGCTTGCTTGCCTGCCTTCTCCCTTGTTCTGCTTCCAGTCCTAATCTAATTGCCTTCTATGACGAGATAACTGGTTCTGTGGATGAAGGGAAAGCAGTGGACGTGTTGTTCCTTGACTTTAGCAAAGCTTTTGACACTGTCTCCCACAGTATTCTTGCCAGCAAGTTAAAGAAGTATGGGCTGGATGAATGGACTATAAGGTGGATAGAAAGCTGGCTAGATTGTCGGGCTCAACGGGTAGTGATCAATGGCTCCATGTCTAGTTGGCAGCTGGTATCAAGTGGAGTTCCCCAAGGGTCGGTCCTGGGGCCGGTTTTGTTCAATATCTTCATAAATGATCTGGAGGATGGTGTGGATTGCACCCTCAGCAAGTTTGCAGATGACACTAAACTGGGAGGAGAGGTAGATACGCTGGAGGGTAGGGATAGGTTACAGAGGGACCTAGACAAGTTGGAGGATTGGGCCAAAAGAAATCTGATGAAGTTCAACAAGGACAAGTGCAGAGTCCTGCACTTAGGACGGAAGAATCCAATGTACCGCTACAGACTAGGGACCGAATGGCTAGGCAGCAGTTCTGCAGAAAAGGACGTAGGGGTTACAGTGGACGTAGGGGTTACAGTGGACGAGAAGCTGGATATGAGTCAACAGTGTGCCCTTGTTGCCAAGAAGGCCAGTGGCATTTTGGGATGTATAAGTAGGGGCATTGTCAGCAGATCAAGGGACGTGATCGTTCCCCTCTATTCGACACTGGTGAGGCCTCATCTGGAGTACTGTGTCCAGTTTTGGGCCCCACACTACAAGAAGGATGTGGAAAAATTGGAAAGAGTCCAGCGGAGGGCAACAAAAATGATTAGGGGACTGGAACACATGAGTTATGAGGAGAGACTGAGGGAACTGGGGATGTTTAGTCTACGGAAGAGAAGAATGAGGGGGGATTTGATAGCTGCTTTCAACTACCTGAAAGGGGTTCCAAAGAGGATGGCTCTAGACTGTTCTCAGTGGTAGCAGATGACAGAACAAGGAGTAATGGTCTCAAGTTGCAGTGGGGGAGATTCAGGTTGGCTATTAGGAAAAACTTTTTCACTAGGAGGGTGGTGAAACACTGGAATGCGTTACCTAGGGAGGTCGTGGAATCTCCTTCCTTAGAAGTTTTTAAGGTCAGGCTTGACAAAGCCCTGGCTGGGATGATTTAATTGGGGATCGGTCCTGCTTTGAGCAGGGGGTTGGACTAGCTGATCTCCTGAGGTCCCTTCCAACCCTGATATTCTATGATTCTATGATTCCTGTTCCTGTTTATATGGCTCAACCCTCAACATGGACATGGCCTCCTTAATTATCCCCAGGCTGCAGGTTGTGGGCTCTTGCCTGTCCATTAAAGGGCTAGAACCCTTTTCCACATATACTCTTTCACTCTCCTTCTCCTACCAAATTCAGGCTGCACCAGAATTCCACCTGGTTTCCTTCTGCAGCATCTCCAAAATGTATCCCTTTCTTTCATCCCCACTTGTCCATACCCAGGTCATATCTTGCCTCTCCATGTGAGAAGATGTTTTTTCCTTGCCTATTGGGCAAATATGATTTCATCCCATTCCACAATGTCTGTGATGAAACTAAAGTCAACTGGCAAAACTGGGCTATGCTATTATTTATTTGATTTCATTTCATTTGTTGAACACTGGTTGTGTGCTGAGCGCTGTGCAGAAGAAAGGGGAACTACACTCAACTTGCTACAATACTGCAGGAGAGTAAAAGTTGCCTACAAAACTCAACATGTTAGAACTCCACGGGTGGTTTTGTATGTTGTGCCTCTCAGAAGCTCAGCACAGAATTAGCAGCCCAGGCTTTACACCACCTTTGCACCTGCCCAGTCCTGGGCTGGGGCAGCACCTGCTGTAATTTAGACATCCCTGTTTAGGTTACAGCAGCCTTCCTGCTGCCATGTGGACAACAGCACTGCTCAGATTCTAACTGTTGCCAGCCTGAAGCATTCAACTCGCATGAGTCAGACTCTAAAATTCCATGAGATTGCATGAAAAGTCATGAGATCTTTCTAAAAATAATACATTTTGGGTACTTTTTATTTGCCTTCTGGTTTCTGAGTCTTTAGGTCATGTTCGCTTCATGTTTTCAAGCTTTTTTGAGCAACTGAGAGGGCTAGAAACTTTCACTTTAAAAAACAAAACAAACAAAAAAACCAACTAAGATTCTCCTGCAATCCTGAGTCCACCAACTGGGGCTTTAAGAAATACACCAAAACTTGCGAGACTTGTGATTTTTTTTCTGAGAGTTGGCAACACAATGTCCACAGTTCTGGGTGCTACAGCACACCCCAACACATTCTTCCCTCCACCATTCCTGAACTCAGCATATCTTCTATGCTGAGGTTTGAAAGGGGGTCCTCAGAAGAAGCGCGGTTCCGGCTCTTTCAAGGTGACAGAGCAGGGGTGAGAATCTCTCTCTGAAGCCACAAGAAGCTCGGGGCCTAGCTTAGCACATCTTAAGCCTGCTTCCCAGCACTGATCTGTGGGTCCCTTTCAGCTTGGTGGCAAGGCTCCTAAAGCAACTTCATATCTATTGACTAACTCCAACAACAAGCCTGCAACAAGCCCCCACTAAGATGAGCAGGCGGTGTGAAGGGGAGTTAGTCAGGTCAGTTTCCTCTTTGAAATCCAGGCAGCTCAAAATGGAGAACAGAGCAGCTGCTGTTCTACTGTGCCCCAGAATGCCTTTGGAATCCCAGGGACCCAGTCCCATGGAGTTGAGATGGAGGGGCTTTCATGGGGGACAGCATACCAAGGACAACACGTAGAAGAAGGGGAACATGTGGCTCATTGTGACTGGAAACATCAGGCGAAATCCATGCAGATCTAAAAAGAGGTTTTGTTAAAAGCTCCTCCAAAGATGGCAGGGCTGTTAGACCACTCAAAAGTGCCTATGAGTTTTAAAACCATTCTCAACAACAAAATGATGGTGGATTTTAAAGGAACATTTAGGTGTGGGAGAACATTCCCATCACGTTTTAACAACATTAAGAAACAGTAAAACAAGCAATGGGCCTTACTAGCTACTAAGATCTTCCTTTCCTGTCCCTCTGGCCTTGCCCTTTTTAAATCCTGTCACTGGCTCCCTATTTTCCATTGCTTCAGGTTTTAAGGTTCCTAAGCTTGCCTTCAAGACCCTGCATAATTCTGCCTCTCCCTGCTCATATCTCTTTTTACATTGTCCCCAGCTCCACCAGCAACATGCTCTTTATCTGCTTCTTTTACAGCAACTTCTGTGCCTTAGTCCACACGGCCCTGCAGTCTATGGAATGCCTTAACCTGAGTTGGTCTCTAGGCCGCTACTCTTTCCTCCTTCAAATCCCTCTTCTACCATGACACCTACAAGAAACTAGCTGACTAATTATGGGCAGGTTGAGGATTAATTGGAGATAGTCTACTATATTTTTTTAATGTTCGCTCAAGTACTGTATTATCAAGAAGTAGCCAATCACTACCTTAATCTGGACTTGTATGTTGTCCCCTGGGTCCTCTATCATTCATCTGGCTATCTTTATTTTTAAGACAAGTTCTTTGGGAAAGGGACCAGGCTTTCTATTATATTTGGGAAAACACCTAGTACTTTGTTGGCATTACCTGAATTCATTTATAATAATAAAAACTTGTCTGTGTCCCTTTAAAGTATGGTTTCACTTTGCAAACTGACTCTTCAAAAATGACATTGTGCAGTTCTCTGTTTGTCTCTCGATTCTTTCCATAACAAACATAATAGTTTAGGAGTAAATCAATGTGTTTCCTAACTTGCATACTCAGCAGCCTGGGATCTGAGAGCCAAGTTGGGTTTTTTCCTACCTTGTACATCACTGAAAATAAAGATTCTGACGTTGGAACTTAGCTAACAAAACACTGGCCCGCTAATTCTGGAACTCAGACAGAAGAGAAACCATCTCTCTCTTTCAATACCTACTAGCCCCATGCTGTGTTGGCTCTGCAGGCCTAACAAGTAAAAGTGGAAAAGCTTTGTTACTAAAGCCAGTAGTTTAGGACTCTGAATAAACACAAGGAGCAGTTGGATGAATAGGAAGATTTTGATTTTACAGTTCACTTTGTAAAGCATCTGTATTGCAGTTTAAAGTTGTTTGTAAATTATATGGGGTGTTAAGTTACTTCAAAAATGTGTTTAGTAATATGTAACACAGATGCCTATGCTACCTTTGTTTCTTTTCTTCCTTGTCAGTCTTAATATTGCTAATAAAAGCTGCAGTTAGACATAACATTTAAAATATATATAAAGGAACATAAGGCATTTCTGTAGATGCAGGATGCTTTGATACATGGGAAATGTGATGTTAAGTATTATTTAAGACAACTCCACAGCATGTGAAATTTACATTTATTTAAATGACTGTTTTCTCAGTGACTCTAGCGGGAATTGCAGAGCATGGTTTTCAAGGATTTCATCTACAGGCTCGAGAACTTGAAGGAGATACTCCTGTTGGTTCCTTTAAAATTACAGATCCCAACACACAAGCCCTTGCATGTCATAATGTTTCGGTATGTGCTCACTCGTTCAGATTAGTTACTTGGCTTGATTAACGTTTATATACTTCTGTTGATACTGATCAAAAGAAAAACACATTTTTCATTATGCAATACATGTGACATTATATCAGAACTCCAGGGTTCTGGCTCACAGAAAAAAAAGGACTCTTGTTCAGACAAATCATTAGACCTGTTCACCTGTTTGTGGCCTATGATTTCCAAGCCTGTTCGCTATATGATATGTCAGACTTCATAGTGACTAGAATTCAATGTCTAGAAGACACATTTGGATTTTTATGTACAATATTGCAGAGGGTCAACTGCAAAATCAGAGTAAAATGTTTGGTGCTTGGCCCAATTCTTAGTACTGGACTAATGTTCCAGCATGGTGCTGTGGGGCTCTGCTGTGCGGCTAGATGTGCTGGCTGTTCGATGAAGTATAGATCCAAAGTCCTGACCTCTTGTGGTGGTGAAAGATCATTTGTCATGGCATTTTTTTAACAAAAATCATGCAGCAGTCATGGTAAATTTAGTAGAAAATCATGGGCTTAAGGGGAAATAGAGTGTAAAATCCTGGGTATGGACAGAGAAGGGGGATGGATTTTGTGCACAACCCTGTGCACCAGGTCGCCACGCCACTTACTCAAATTTGGTCCGGCCACCCCCCATCGTGACAGAGGGGCACCTGGCCCAAATCTGAGTGGAGCTGTGACCCCATGTGCCAGGTCAGAACTCCTGGAGCGGGGAGCTGGGCCCAATCCTGCGAGACAGGAGCTGTTGCTGTGGGCTTAGTGCCAGTAGGGTTCACTCTCCAAACCCTCCTCTTCTTCCTGCACCTCAGGGTCTCCCCTCTGCATGGATGCTTTATTAAAATCATGGACAGAAAGTAAAGTCATGGACAGACAGAGAAATCACTGTACCTGTGACTTTTCAACCACCGTGACAAATCTGCAGCCCCACCCATGTAGCCAAATTCCTTTACTAATATATGCAAGCACATATAGATAAAAATGCTTTCGCTTTTCATATTTATATTTTTATTACAGAATTCAGCAGTAAGCCACACAAATTCAGAAGTGAAGCACAAAGTTACAACAACTTGGATTGCACCTTTGGACACCAAAAGTATTCAGTTTAGGTATATTTTTTATTTATTTATTTATTTATTTTGCTTTGATATTTTATTTTCATGGGACAATTCAATATGGTTTCCTTGGGTGTACACTTTCATTCTGGCATAACCATTCTATGCTCTCCATATATTTTCCATGGCATTGTTTTGTTTCATTGTTTGCATTAGCTTCCCATTGTATTAGTATAATAAAGCCACTACCATTTTGATGTAAACTTTGTTAAAAGTAACTACTGTATATGTGGCCCAGTCCTACAAACCTCTACTCACCCAAATAGTTCCATTACTAGTGGACCCTGGTTCAGAAAGCAATTTTTACCCTTTAGGTCCCCATTCCTTATGCACGTGAGAAACTATATGCATGTGAGTAGTCCCATACACGAGAGAGGCCTTTTATTGATTTCAGTGGGCTTTGGCTCAGGCACTAATACAACATTTTTGCTTGTTTAATAAAATAATTTCTTTCATATTGAGTCTGGAATAAATAATGATTAGAGGTGGGAATCCTTGAAGACTAATTTTAAACATCACTTTCTTTGTTTGTTTGTTTATTTAATTCTGGCATTTCCATAACCTGTTCTCAGCAAATTTTTTTTCCATGCCCTTTTGTGGAAATGACCCAAGACACACACTGAGTGAAGAAAGCTGCTAAAGCCAAATTTGTGCCATGTTTTATGTAACTTTAATTAGCCTGGCATATTACAAAGTTTTCATTGACAACAAAAAATAACGTCTGGGGCTAACAATATGTTTGCCAAGTGTTATTCAAAATCGATTTGAAACAGCTGAGATATTAAACTTCTGAAATCTGAAGTTTACAGTAGAAAGGCCAAATCAGTAACTCCCTTAAGTCCTTACACATACAAAGAGGAGCAAAAAGACACAGAAATGGAGTAACTCTTCCACAGTATGATTATCTCCTCTCCCTGGTCCCATCAAAGCCAGGCTTCACCCATAGGTTGAGGCTATGTGAATATGAGAAGGTCTGTCAAGGCCTTTCCAAACCTGGTGGATATTTGAGCAGATATCCACACAGGAGTCTATGCTTCTCCAAGCAGCTTTCATTCCTCTTCCGTGCATTCTAGCCTTCTATTTTGTTGATCCTTAGCATGATGTTGGACATTAATATAGGAATTATAAAATAAAAAAGTTTCTAAGATTAGTTACTTACTCTTCAAACTTTTTTCTTACACCTTTTCTTGAAGGCTGCAACATGAATTCATATTGAAAATCATACATTTTCAAATAACTCTAACAAGAGTGAATTTTTTAGCTGAAAGAAATCTTGTGATTTTATTTCATAATATACTGAAATATAATTTGCTAGAGAAAGTAAATCGTACTGATCTTATTTTCCCTCTAGAGCAACATTTGTTCAAGATTCAGAGAACTTCTGGGTTGGAGTTCTCAGCAAAACTGTTGCTGCTAGTCATTCTCAGTCAGCCAATGTCACAGAAAGAAGAAAGAAGAAGGTATGTTTTGAGTTTATCTTGTCTGAGTAGTATAAATAAATGTGGACGTGAAAATATACTTCCATGACAATGGGCCCCATCTGAGGTGTTTCAAATTGGGCATCCATAAACTGAGTCAGACAAAATCAGTGTCTGCTTTGGAAAATTTGACCCTACCTACTTAATCCTCACAACACTGGAGTTACAGTAAGTATATCCCATCTGACAGTAAAGAAACTGAGATGCAGAGAGTCTAGTCATTCTAGCCAATGAATACCATACAAAGAACAGGAGAGGGGTAAAATTACGGAGTCAGGTGATCCAAGAGGCATAAGGCACATCATAACCCCTGTCCTCCATGGCTACCCCAGGGCATAAGGATTGGGTGACTACACTGGATGTTCTTAGAAATGAAAGTTTAAGTATCCAGTTAATTTTTATTTTCAAAGAACTCCTCATACTAAACTTTCCCATAGTGTAGGGAGGTGAAGTGAAGTAAGAATAAACCAGGGGACCAGATCTTCCACTGATGTAAATCACCACTGTTCCATTGAGTTCAATGAAGCAATGCTGGATTGCAGCAGCTGCTGATCTAACCAAAAGTGAACATCTTTCTCTGGTCCTTCATCTCACCTAGTAAATGGGAGTTTCTTTCCCAGGAAAAGGATAATATTCCAACAAGCTCTTTTACAAAATAATAACTGGCTTCTGTTTTCTTTATAGTCTTCACGGATTGTGATAGAGATGGAATGTATCAAGGTAAGAGCTATTTTTCTACATTTTCCCAGTGTCTTTTATTTTTTAATTGCATTGTGTTTATTATTTGTTTTGTGGGAGCATTTAAAAAAGAATGTCGCCATGTGCATAAATATTTTTCTCCTGAATGTTCCGTGTGGCTCTCACAGAAAATCTGAAAAAGACAGACTGACTTTTAAAGGACTGGCATTAATTTGAGGCTTTGATTATCTCAGCTTTAGAATTCCCATCCTTCATATGCCTCATCCAGTAAGTTCTGGTCCATTCATTTTGTTGATGCTATAGTTGGACATGGACAATGCCAAAAAGTTGACACTGCCTGTGGTTTCTTCTCAAATCTGAGTGCATCATTATCCCGTTTGTTTTTATTTTCGGAGAGACACCCTATCAGTTCTCATATCAGACCATTACATAGAGTAGGGTGATAGAATGGAAACAAACTCCTCTGGTCCTTCACTCAAACCAAGCATGTAAAAGTGTTTATTTTTCTGAAACAATATGGTATTTATACAAGCCCTTTAAGAAGTAACTGGATTCTGCTTTTCTTACAGAAAGGAGGAATTTACTCAAGCAATAGTGGATGTATTCAGGTAAACATTCCTTCTCCACAGAGCACTGAGTCACTATTTGCCATCCACAAATGACAAGAATTGCTTACTTAGAGTTTCTCTCTCTTAAATTTGAACTGGTTGCAGCAAGGAGAAATGATCACTTCCCATTCATCAGAGTTTCTAAGAATGTTTCTACTTGTGATAGGCAAAGCGATCACAGAAACTGACCTATATCATGTAGTATATCTAACTCAATTTATTCTTTCCATTTGACAATTTGCCTTTGGGTGAATAAAATCCGCCAAAACTTCTAGATATCTATTTGTCATTACTGCTTTATCCTCCAGATGTTTCTCTCTAAGGTCAGATAAGCTTAAGACTTTCTGCTGTCAGCTTACTTCCTTTATCTTCACTTTCCAGGCATAATGATTCTTTCAGGTTTTGTAGTTCCACCAATATCACTTATCTCACATATTCTGAAATCTTCCTTTCAGTATACAGTAATTTCTATATGAAACTGAACAAAATATGAGTTTTGTTTAAGAAACAATAGGTGACAGCTCAGTGAAGATGTGTTTTGTTTTGCCTTTCTTGTTTCCAGCAACTGTGCTATACATTTCATATACTCCAATGGTTGTGTAGTCGTATTACTAAATAGCTGTGTACAATCATTTTTCATCTGAACATTACTTAGTTTGGAACTCCTAGAAGAATTTACCAGCTCAGGCTCAGTCCAAGTACTGGGCATTAAATATGAGGCTGCAACCTCATATTTAGTAAGTAAATGGAATAATGCCAATATAAACCCACTGAAGAGCTGGCCCAATATGTATATTTAGGTTTGTTTGTGTGGAGAGGGGAAGAGGGTTAAGCTCTTTGTAGTAAACTTTTTAATGGTTTAGGTTGGTGGAATGAAATGACCAAAAAATGTCCCCTGTGGTATTTCATTCCACAAGGTCGTTCTTTTTTCCCTAAAGCAGCAGTTTACATAGAACTAGTTCTTTACAGAATTAATAATTTATTTCTGATTTGTTTACAGCGTGGATCCTCTGGTTCCTCTCATACCAGCTCTTCTGTAGTAAGTACCCTAACTCCCCTCTATTTATAATTTTGCCCCAGTCTAGCTCTTAGTATACTTGAGTTTCCAAAATTATAGAGATAGAGGCTGACTGATGTTATTCAGCACTGTGGTAGAATATGTCTCTGTCAGTAAGCTCAGGGATTCCAAACAGTTACTGATCCACAAATGCATGGTATAGACAATAACCATACAGGATCTAAGTCCTTGCAGGTTAACTTGTTATTGCACTCAGAACTCACCATCCATAGCCTCACTACAAACATGGCCACCTCTACTTTATTAACCAAGCATTAAGCTGATACTGTCAACAAAACAATAAATAAATCCTTGTTTCTTTACTTGTGGTGTTAATGCTATCTGGAATTATTAAATGAAATTATTCCACGTAGCTAATTTGTTCTTTCACCCTTTTAAGTGTCACTTTTCTTTTTCATTCTGCTTGGACAATAAAAATAGAATGTGCAGTTTTTCTTTTGGTTCTAGTCATTTTCGTTTTTTCCTTCTAATTCATTTACAAAATGTTACAAAACTTTCTGGCCTAACGTCCTTGACATTCACTTAATTCAATAATATTTGCAACACCATCTCCAGTGCAAAACATATGACCCCTTCAACGCAGGACTACTTTTGTAATTGAGTTCATTGTCCATTCCTATTGGCCTTTTAAAATTCCAAGTGTACATATATATGTGTTATTATGGAACAATTTACATCTTTTTAATCCAAGTTGTTTTGGGCACAATTATATTTACACTTAATTTCCTTCCTAATAGATATGGGCCTTTTTAAACCCACAGGGTCAAGTTCATCCTTATTTTATCTCTGTTGTCTTGAACTGAGTTAGACTGTATATGTACTTAGTGTATTTATTAGTGAGTTATCTGGGAACAGTTTCCACTCCACATACCCCATCCCCAAACCTTGTTGATTGCAGTTGTATCCAGCTATTGTGACACTCTCTGAAGAGGTATTTCTTAAGCAACACTGTTACACAGCAAATACTGATTTCCTTAATCTTCAGTTTCAAGCAATAATTATTCTGTTTTCTCTCTCTTTTCACCATATGTATGGACTGGGACTTGGATTGCCATGGTTTGGCATGACATGTGTATGGATCTTTTTCCTGGATTTTGCTTACACTTAGGAAACCTTACTAACTCAGACTGACTCCTGAAGGCAACGTATTAAACTGCTACAGCCCTAGACAGCTCACTTTCATTAGATTTTCTCTCTTCCATACCCAAAGCTCACTGAAGTCAATGAAAAAACAACGAGGAGTCCTTGTGGCACCTTAGAGACTAACAAATTTATTTGGGCATAAGCTTTTGTGGGCTAAAACCCGCTTCATCAGATGCATGGAGAGGAAAATACAGTAGAGAGGTATAAATACACAGCATATGAAAAGATGGGAGTTGCCTTACCAAGTAGGGGGTCAGTGCTAACAAGCCAATTCAATTAAGGTGGAAGTGGGCTATTCTCAACAGTTGACAAGAAGGGAGGAAAAATCACTTTTGTAGTGCTAATGAGTTCAATGTAATCGAGGTGGCCCATAAGTGTCTTTCCATTGACCTCAGTCGGATTTGGATTAGGCTCCATATGACTAATTCAGGTCAAATGTCCCCTCAGCACATGTGGTATTTTTTCAGTTCTGATGACTCTTCAGCAGAATCCTTCTGCTACTACTATATCAAGCCTTTCTAGTGTAAAGCAATAGATAAAGGCAGACAAAATGGAATGTGAAACTTCTGTTACCCTTCACCTTACCACACAGGAAATTACAGGAAGGTTATTTTTCTAAAAAGCTATTGTGTTCTAACAAGTCCTTCTACAAAGAAATGGCTGATTTATGGTTTCTTTACAGGGTGTGCACACAGGCGCCGACTTTCCAAAGTGCTGGGGGGTGCTTGACCCCGGCATTGTCCCAGGCTCTGCCTCACTCCACCCCTTTCCCAAGGCCCCACCCCTGCCCCGCCTCTTCCTGACCCACCTCTTCCTGCTCAGTTCCAACACTCTCCCCTGAGCGCACCACGTCCTTGCTCCGCCCCTTCCCCCCACCGCAGCCTCCTGCATGCCGCAAAACAGCTGTTCGCAGCAGGCGGGAGGCACGGGGAGGGAGTGGGAGGTCTGAGCCATGGGGCCCACCGGTGGACAGGAGGTACTGGGGGTGGGTGTGTGGGGAGCCGATGCGGGAGCTGCCGGCAGATGCTCAGCATCCACCATTTTGCCCCCTTGGGTGCTCCAGCCCCAGAGCACCCACAGAGTCGGTGCCTATGGGTGTGCAAGGTTCCGCATTGGCCGGCAGTAGCTATATGAGCTGTTTCTTCAAAGTATTAGAGTTGGTTTATTTATTTATATAGTTGATCAGCATTCAGCTCAGTAAGAGCCTGATGCAAAGTGAATTGAAATCAATTGAAATACTCCCATTGATGTCAATGGGCTTTGGTTCAGGACCACACTGCAGTGATCGTTATAGGTTTCATCGGGTTCTTTACTTTTTGTTGTTGAGGCTCTTGCTGAAAGGGCACATTATTACAGACAGAAAGCAAGAGAATCACAATATCTCTTTTTCCCTTGTCATCCCAGTAAATTGCTTTCTCCTATTTGTTGCATTTCAGACCTCTTCATCCCTACCTCACTAAATTGCATGTACAACAATTATTTTCTTCCTCACATGCACTTCTTGGAAATTTTACTACCTCAGTCTTGACTCCTGAAGGCTGAGTATGGAATTTCTGTGGGCTTACATACCTCACCCTCCATTACAATTTTCCTCCCCTCTTTCATGCTCCCTTGTGTGATTAGCTCAGCTCACTGCATTTATTCCAAACCATGGACTATTATCCATTTTCAGTACCTTTCAGACAAACAGAACTTCTTCTCCAGTAAAATGATACCTTCTATAGTGTGGGCTTGAAATCTCACTCATATGTAGTTAATTTAATTTTATTTTCAAAGAAGTCTTTTCTTTACATCCAAATTTTATTTTTATTAACATGTTCATTACAGTGGTTCCTGAGGGCCAGCCAAGAGTAGGGCCCCATTGTGCTAGGCATTGTACAAACACAGAGAAGTAGAAGATCCTTACTCCAAAAAGCTTACAGTCTTAAAGAGACAAGACAGACCCAGGATGAAGGAAGGGGCAGAGCACACAAGCAGAGTGAACAATGTGATGGCAACAACTGTTATGTTCCATGATTTTTTGTGGTGTGGTATTTAGGACGGGATCAACTACATGGAAGGAAAAGGGAGGGGAAGGGGCAAGGGGAGAGGACGGGAGGAGAGGGTAAGAGAAGCAGGTGCGGATGAAGTTGAGGTGAAGAGACTATGGAGGAGGAGGAGGAGGAGGAAGGAAGGTTGGCTGAACAGTCAGTCAATGCAAGGCAGAGAATATCCAGTCAAAACTGTAGAAAGTTATTGGAATGTCTGAAGGACCAAAGGTACCTGCTTCTGCCTATATTGGCTGGCAGCTCTGGCTGGTTAGTGTCTCCAGTTTTCTCTGAAGCCCCATGACAAGGGGGAAGGGGAGACACCACCTGGGTCCTAGCGACCCCAGAGTCAGTATGGGGGCGGTCCCCTTCACAATATTATAGCCAAGAGGATGCTGGCAGGAGGGGTGGTCCCAGCTGGGTTCATTTGACTGCATCCCTGCCAGCGCTGCTTTTGGCTGCTTCTGCCCCTATCAGCTAGAATCTCAAATTGAAGGAGGGAAATTCTTTTGAGGTGAAGGGCAGGAGAGCGGATGGAGACATCATGGAACGTGGAATCTGCTCTTGTCCTTCACCTCACCAGGGAGATAAGCAGAGGGAGTTCTCTGTTCCTAAAACAGTAGCTCAGCTTAGCAAGCCCTATTACAAGGAAATTAATTATTTCCAGTTTCTTTATCATTTATCCATGTTTCACAGGACAGCAATAGCTATTCCCAAGTCAGCCCTCTTTCTCTAGTTTGTAGAGGGTATCTCCACGATGCAACTTTTAGCAACTTCCCAGGTGGAGAATTAGTTCCCTACTTCTGTTGTGAGGGGTTTGATGAAGGGCTACATTCCTAAGGATAAAATTATATGGAAACTAAGAGGATGGCTGAGGTTATCCTACTGAAATGGAATTGTTCCAGGCAATCACATCATATGCGTGTGCCACAGTTACTGACTCAAACTGTATGATAACATCCACCTGTACGTATCCCCAGTCTCCACATACGGCTGAATGGCAATGCAGACTTTTGGTGCTGAAAATTGAAGATTTCTTTTCCCGTGTTTCATAAAGCATGGAAATAACTGGCATCTTCTTTCTTTCAGGTTGGAGTCATTTCTCCAGGAGGAGGCCGGGGTGGATGTGTCCCAGTAAGCACTTTTCTCATCTTCACTGAATTTTGTCCCAGTGTGACTATTTTAACTACAATGCTTAGCTATCAGTTACATTAGTGTTAATGTGGGAGCTTTTGTTTTATAGCAAAAGTAATGTAGAAAAACTAAGAGATGATTTTGACAATGTACTCAAGTAGAATAGACTCAGCTAATCAGAAGGCAAGGATGCTGCCCAGTTCATAGACTCATAACATTCATAGACTACGCCAGTCTGTGTATTCTGATTTGCTGCTGACCTCAGAATTCAGCAGCTGTAACTCCACAATAAATATCGCTACTTCCATTTTATATTCCTTCCTGTATTAAAGGAACACTGTCAGGTTAAAAATCTTCGACAAGTAAATCCAATTATCCAGTAAGGCGCTAAGCACACTCAGTTCCTACTAAAGTCTGTGGGTTGAGAACGCTCAGCACCTCACAGGACTGAGTGCTTGGAGAACATCTGAAACATTCTTATCATGAGAGGTTGGAATAAATAAAACTCACTTCTACATGAATTTTGAAATCAGCAGAGAGAAACTAAAATTTAGTAATCAATGTTTACCTTTATTTTGGAAAAAAAATCCTTGCTTGTGTTACTAACAACACATAAGATTGTTAATATTAAAAGAACTTTTAAAATATACACTACTTTTTCACCATTTTTGCTGGTTCTTGACATTTTACCTTACATTCACTTTGAAAATGAAAACAGGAGGCTCCATTTAACTTTTGCTTCTCTTTAGTTTAAGCTTTCTGTTTTACATACACCAGCAAAATACTACAATGTTGGGCTGTGTAATGGGGTCTACAAACCCCATACTGAGCATAAACAGAAGGGAGAGGAGAATCTCTCCTGTTTACAAGCAAGCAGTCATAGAGGGAGGCACCCATAGCTGCAACCAATAAAGGAAACAAGGCCTGCTATAAAGGGGAGAGTACAGAGAAGGAAGAGGAGGTAGAAAGGCCTGGGACAGCAAAGGGGCAACCTGCACCTGCACCTGCACCAGGCTCCCTCCATGAACACAGCCAAGAGACTGAGAGCAAACTAAGGAAGGCCAGTCAGAAGAAGCAGAGGTCCCTCAAAAGACCATACCAGGAGACAGTGGCAGGCTGCAAACATAATGTGGGCGATTTTTTTAAAGCAAATTTAAATTATTTTTCTATTAAATAATCTATTTACAAAATCATCAGACATTTCTGTTAATACCAGCATATATTAATTTATTTAGGGCCAGAATGTGCCTAGCCCTTTTGTGGAGGTATAGTGCAGAACTGGGGGGAGGCATCAGGATCTTTTGCATCTCCCAGACTTGAAGACCAGCCAGAGTTGAGGTTCTGTGTACTTGTGCTTACTCTTCTGTAGTAATTACAACAACAATAACAAAATAAGTACTTTCTGTTTCCTCTACAGGGCACTTATGGCATATACAGCAAATATGGCTGTAAAGATGTAAGTATTCGTTTCCCTCTGTATTTGATGTTTTCTCCCAAAATACTACTCAATAATTCAACACTTTGTTGCAAATTGTATTAGATCCATTACAGTCATTGTGTTGCAGAGTTAGATTACTTTGGATAAAGATGAGGCAGGAGCTAGAGGATGTCTGAGGTTAGTTAGCATTATGCTGAAACAAAATTGTCTCAGTTAACCAAGCACAAATATGTTGTAGGGTTACTGACCCAAAAGTAAATGCTAATTGTCAATAACCATTCCACTGATTTGTTAGTGGTCTGATATCTCAACATTTGTATCTCTAAAACAAGAAAGGCAACCATAATTGTTAGTTTCTATCCCCAGTTCCATATTCTGCCTAACTATTCCCTACGTTCATCTGAGATGATGTTCTTTGTATTATTCTTAGTCAAGTACTGCCTGCTTTTCAGATTCCTCTTTTTAATATTGTCATCCACCCTACATTGTGTATTATATCACACTCACTGCTCAATTTAACCCTCCTTTTCTTGGTGGAGTTCCCTTTGCCTGGCTGAAAAACATGACCCATAATATCAGTTGATTCTTTTAGCAACGCTTTTTGATTTTTGTATTAATCTAGAGAATTTATGTACTGTCAACGTCCCTTTTTTCTTATAATTGTATTGAAGTGACATTATTTTCTATTCCTATTTTGAATGCCATTGAAACGAGCAAAATATTTTCACCAGAAAGGTGGCACTTTCTCTGATGTGTACTGAGAACTGAGCCCGTGATCTGTTTACAATGGGACTAGTGCCAAGCTAAGCTTAAAGTTAGGCTTGTATTTACATGCTGTGCTGGAACATGACCTAAACATATGAGTGTAAACTTTAATTTCAAAAGAACACCATCCATTAAACTTACATATGATGTAATGTAGTTGAATGTTGGAAGAGTCTGATCTCAGTAACCTTGGCATAAATCCAGAGTAGCTTAACTGAAGTCAGAGGAGTTACTCTGAATTTATTCAGCTGTAACTGAAATCAGAATTTAGCTTAATATTTGTACCTTCCCCTAGTCCTCCATGCCACCAAACAAAGAATTCCATGTAGGTTTCATTTCCCCAAATGGTATTTTATTGAAACACGCCATTTTACAAAGAAGTAACTGGTCTGTGGTTTGTTTACAGAGTGCTGTCTCAATTAACACCGGCATGTCCTATGGCCAGGTAGGAACACATTCTCTACTGTATTAACTAGGTAGGCCCAAATGTTGCCCTACTGTGGGGAAATTCATGGGACGACCTTAGAGAGGGATGTCCTGAAATTATTAGGTAATATTACTAGCCCAAATGATTTCAGCAGATGAATGCTGCAGTTATGGGGCATTACATAGCTCCACTTTGTTAATTTCCTTCTTCCTGGTTAAACTGACCCTGGATTATTCATTTTTTCTACAAACGGACAGCAGATATTTTCTATTTTGATTACTATTGGAAACAAACAAAATACTTTCACCAGAAAGGTTTTCTCTGGTGGATACTCGGAACAAAAAGCAAAATTTACACATAGGAGTTTCCTCTGATTCTGCCATATGGGAAGTGTATGTGTGGGTCAGTGTGGTGGGAGGTTTCTGGAAATTGTTTTAAACTTCATAAAAACATTTCTGTTCATATGGAGAATTCCATTACTTCCAGCTGGCTCTGTTCCTACAGTCTTCTATGTTCTCCTGATGTTTCTACCTCTGATCAAGGGAATCAAGGTCTAACTTTCTACTGTCAACGTATGACTTATCTTACATTTCAAATAATCATTTCACTCTACCTAACATTCCACCTAGATTTGTTACTTCAACTATTTGAAACTTTCTTTTCAACATAAATTTGTTGTGTATGAAACTGGCAGAAATAACTGGGTATTGTACTAGAAACAATGTCGACAGTTGGGTTACGATAACTCTTGTTCTCCCATTAATCTGTTGCCTGTGTTATTCATTAATTGCCCCACATAAGAATACTTTTCTTTCACATGTTTCATGGTTTGGCAATCCAAGATCTTATAGCTATTACTGTCTCCTGTCTGATAGGTACTGAATTAAATTTGGCAAACTCTTTTCTAAGTAAATAATTGGTTTCTGTATTCTTCACAGTCTGTCTCCTCAGGCAGTGGTATTCAAAAGGTAAGCACTCATTCTCTGTTGAATTTAAAGGGTCAGATTCTCTGCAGGTGTAATCGGTATAGCGCCTTTAACTTGAATGAAGCTATACTAGTTTACACCAGCTGAGACGTTGGCCCAAAGCTGTTTCCCATATTATCTCTCAGTAACCAAATACTTGGTTTGCTAGTTGTTAAATGCGTTAGGCTTAAGAGTTATATTATGGCAACTTTTGCTGACAGGTAGACTGTACTGTGGATAAAGTACTATAGTTACAAAGCTGTCTATGCTTTTTTTTTTTTTTAAGACATCATAGGATGGAAGGCACTATAGTTTTTGTTACAAAGGGAACTTTAGGATGAGATTGATCTAAATTCATCCCTGGTGTAAAGCCAATGGAATTGGCACCAGGGATTAATTTGGCCCATAATATTGAAACCGAGTAGTCTCAGACAAACAATTGGAGTACAAGGATGTTGTACATGGACTGAGTCACTATTGTATGGAAATGATTGATAAACCCATAGTAGGCAAACCCCTACACTCAGATTTGTGACTCGTCAGACCTCTCCATCCAAATCACCATAAGTATGGCCACCTCAAATTCCTATTTATTCTGGCATTAAAAGAATACCATGAGATTTTTTAAAATTACCTATTTTTAAAATCAAATGACCCAATTCTCCCTCTCAATTCCCTTGTATATGCAATAAAGTCACTTCTTGTCACGGTAATTACTCCACTCAAGAATATGGGCTATTTTCCTTTTTTAATTCAGTCAAAACAAACTTTTCGCCAGAAAAACAACATTATGAGCAAAACAACATATTACTATTGAGTTTGCTTTAATTTTCAAAGGATCTCCATATTAAACCTTCCCATAGAACAGGAGTGAATGAAAGGACACAAAACGGAGCGTGCGTCCTCTTTTGGCTTTCCATGCAAAGGACCCGCTTCAGCAAGTCTCCATATCCGGGTCTATAGATTCAGGTTCGCGGGGCTCATGTTATGACACTAAGAACAGCTATGTAGACCTTGCAACTAGAGCTGTAGTTCAGGTTCTGAAGCCCATCCTCCACCCTAGGCTTCAGATGCCGAGCTCCAGCCCAAGCCTGAACATCTACACACTATTTTTAGCACTGTAGCACAAGCTCCTCCAGCCTGAGTCTGTAGGCCCAGGTTGTGAGACTCACTGCTGGGGGCTGCAACTTGCCCTCCAGTGACTCACTGTTGGCCTTGGGCAGGTCACTTAGCTCTTGGTGCTTCAGTTCACCCATCTGTAAAATGGGGATAATAATACTTTTTGTAACATGGTTTCAGATATATAAATATTGTGTAAGTGCTAGTCATTATCATTCCATCAAACTTTTAAGTACAGAGAGGTTTCTTTTCATGAAACAATACTGCATTTTAAATAAACCCCCATTATGAGAAAATAACTTGTTTCTGGTTTCATTACAGCCAGTGTCCTATCCCGACAGCAAACCTTATCCACCTGTGGTAAGCATCCTTTCTCCACAATTCTTAGAGTTATGAATCCAAGTGCTTCTGAATAGCCACATGCTTAGCTCTCAGATAGATACAGCAGTCTGGTTGTTGGGCGGAAGCTTTTGTTGAGCGGGATTATATTACTGATGCAATTATGCATAGAGAAAAAGGCTGACTAAATTACTAAAAGTTACATAGAGAGTTAAGAGATCACTGCAATGATTTGATGTTATACAGAAATGAAATTGTCCCAGTCAGGTTACAGGAATGTTGTTATTGACTCACAAGTATATGATTATGTTCTGTAATTGTATAGTGGTCTGATTCACTGCTGATCCCAGAACTCACTAACCATTATATCTACCTCAGACAAGGCCACTTCATCTTCCTGTTTCTGTTGCAACTTTCTTCTGTAAACTTACTTCAGTCTTTAGTTTCCAGCTGTTGTAGTTCTGTTGTACCCATTCACTTTGAAATCTTTCTTTCAGACTAAAATAATTTCTGCCTAAAAATGGATGAAATATTTAGGACTTGTTTCAGAACGAAATGTGGCAAAATACCCTTTTTTCCATTTGCCTCCAGTAACCTTCCTTAGTACTAAATCCTTCAGATTCTGCTATTCTTGGCGTGGTCAGCTGACTGAAAAGCTGAACATCTCTCACAAATGATGGGTGTTAAATGTCTGGGGCTATGGACACCTCACCGTGCGTTAGAATTTTCCCCCCCACATCTCCACACCCACAATATTCTAAGGTACAAAGAGACTCCAACTGACTCCCGGACTTTGGATCAGACTCTTGGATCTGTGTACTCTATAGGAAGACATAGACTACTATCATTTTAGTTGCCACTCAAATGAACGGAACTCTTTCACTAGGGGACGAAAAGTGTCATAGTTTTTACTGTGTACTCAAAACTGAATGGAGAAGTATAAACACTACTTTAATTTTCAAAGAATCGTCATACATGGTAAACCTTTTTATAGCGTAGATGGTGCAATGAAGAGAGACAAAATAGGTTGTGCACTTGCCTTTGGTCTTTCACTTCATCCAGGCAATAGGGTTCTTTTTCTGAAGCAATAGTCTATTTTAAACAAACCCTTACACAAAATAATCAGATTTCTGGTTTCTTTTACAGCGTGAAACTTTCCCATCGGTAAGCATTTTTTTTTCTTCTGTATTTATAATTTCATGCTATTATGAGTGCAAATCCTATGCCTGGTTTCTCCCATATGGAAGGATGTCCATGATCCCTGCAGAACCAGTGGGACCGATCTGTATGGAAGTGGCGTAGGATTCTGGGTGGATTGCTGTTAGGAGGTGGAATGGAGCGTCACCTGAAAATTTTCATTATCCTAGATAAAATGATCAAAGGACAGATACTACGCATCCATATAATGCCCAGGCAGAGAGGGTGAGGGAACATAAAGGCTCGTCCCCAACCTATCATGGTCCACATAAAGGCGAGGCAGAGTTCCAGTTTGTTCAAGGGCAGCTCTATCCCTATTCACATTGCAAATGCACAAGGTGGGAAGGGGACAGGGCAGGGAAGAGGCAGCAGCAAGGCTCCATCCCCCCCTCAAGCACCAACAACCTGAGCACTGTGGCACTGTCAGCCACAAAGCGCTGTAGTAGCAGATACTCTAAGGCTCTGTCTACACTGTGAGGTAGGGTGTGATTCCCAGCTCACGTAGACATACTTGTGCTAGCTCTCATCACGTGGCAACACAGGCGAGCTGTGGCAAGAACAACCCCACCTGACCCCTGTGGGGTGCGTACTCAGTATGACTAGCCTGTGCCACTGCTCACCGCTGCCTGCTATGCTTCTGTTTTTAGCACACTAGCTCAATGAGAGCTAGTGTGAGAGTGTCTACATGAGCTTGGAATCACAACCCTAGAATTAGACATACCCTAATTTAAGCTAGGGACCTGCCTGCCCCCTTGCCAGCCTGCTTCCTGAGACCTGCAGAGCATATATTTGCCACATCTGAGGATCTAGCCCAGAATTATATGCAGTTTATTTTTAGTTTCAAAGAATCTCTAGAGTAAACCTTTCCATAGTATTGTGTGGTGGAAATGGGGAGACAAACTCAAGTTTCACCTGCTCCTTCACTCCCTTAATCAGGGAAGTACAAATCATTCCTTTCCTGAAACTGTATTTCATTTAAACAAGCCCAATTAAATAGCCTCTGGTTTCTTTACAGATCTTGGCCAATTCTGGACATGGCAGCATTATCCATGTACAAGTAAGCACGCTTTCCTGATTGTGTTTAGAGTTTTATCCCAACATGCCTCTAAGTGAACTGAATGCTTATTCAGCTCCAGTGGATTAGTTGAATGGGAGCCTTAGTTGAAAATGGACAAACTATGGACAGAGAGCTAGGAGATGTCTAAGATTATCTGACAGTGGTCTCGGCAAGTCAGGGATGCTATAAATTAGTGACTCATGACTATGCCGTTATTTTCAGTAACAATACAATATGGAAACCTTTGATTCTTTAGTGCTGTCAATATCTACATGACCTTAACCATCTAGGCCTGCTTATCTTCCAAGGTCAGATCATAAGGTGGTGTAAACTAGCAAAGCTCCACTGGAGTCCATGAAGATAGATTGATTTGTACCAGCTGAGGATCTGGCCCTCCGTTTTATTCAGCATTAAAAAGATTTTGCAGGTTACAAGTCACAATTGTAACCTGAAAGTTTACAAGCTCTTTCACATGGTAATAACTAGTTTCTGATTTCTCTACAGAGTTCTTCCTCATATGAGATGAAAGTCCATACTCAAATAAGCATTTTCCCCTCTCTACTTATAATTTTGTCTCAGCATGTCTCTTTGTAACTGAACAGTTAATTAATTAGCAATTAGATTATGTCCATTACTTTTATTGAAGGGTTACATCATACTTTTATATCCTACAAGGAGATACATGGCTTCTCGATTATACATAATCTTACCCGCAAGGCAAATAGTCACCTGCCCTCTGCTCTTCTTCCCTATTATAATCAGCAAGGCCATGGGCCAGATTCTCAGTTTCAATGAAGTAGCTACACCAGTTTACACAAGCTGAGAATCTGGCTCAGTGTGTTTATGACTTTCATGGCAAAAAACAGTTATTTTAAAGATATTTTATACACAGTTATGGATTTGCCAGCCCAGTATGGAGTGAGATCCCTCCATGATTTTTCCCCCTAATTTGGCGTGATAAATGGTCACTAGAGTAGAATATTTGGTTTTTGAAATGCTTTTAAACAACGTTATGTTGTAAAGTGAAGAAGATATGTCTCATAATTTCACATGATTTTTATTTTAAAGTTGTATACCATAGCTTTTCTTTTTTAAAAATTAAACATTTGCATTTTGCATTTGGCCATGACAAATCTGTATTAAGGCAAATCTGTGTTTGGTGAACAGGATTATTTGGACCCCTTGGAAGTACTATAAAATCAAACAGAACTTATTCTATAAAATGACATTTTCTCTGAGAATATGACAACTGGCACTAGATAGAGTGGTGGAATAACAGGAGGGAAAACTGAACCTCATCTGGTTTTTCATACCACAAGTATAGTATGGTATGGTTTCTTTTCTTGAAACAATATACTATTTGAACAGTTCCTCATCAAAAAGAAATTGGCTTCTGGGCTCTTTATAGAGTGGACACTGTTTCTCGGGCAGCAGCAATATTAATGTACCACATTAAAAACTTTGCCATTGACTTGAGCAGGAACAGTAGAATTTTGAAACTGCTTCCCAAATATTTTAGCCATTGTTTAATTCTAGTTTAGGTTTCCCAGAACTTTTTGGATTTATTTATGATTTTTTTTTCTGAAAAATCATCTTTATGATCCCTAATAGATGTGTGTAAAATGTCAGGGCCCCAAAACATCCTTTATCCATATTTTTGTGTTTGATAAGTAGAGGCAAATCCATATATTCCACTCAATAGAAGACATAGTCCACTTTCTCTTTGGAAACATTACATACATAACCAGAATTATCTTGCTGAAAGACTACGTTCTCTTACTTAGAAAGAACCCCCACATGAAATCTTCCCAGAGATGTTCTTTGTACAAACAGTGCACTCTTTTAATAAACCCTGTTTCCAGGTGATTACTGGTTTCTTGTAAAGAGCTCACAAAAAAGCCAGTCCTATGGCAAAGTAAACCTCTCCCACCGCAGTTTTGCTTCTATGTGCTGCTTTCTAACTAAACATGTGCTTACCATTTGATTATGGCTAATAGTCGTGGTTGTTGGAGCCTTGCTTAAATAAATGTGATTAAAAATTGAGAGAGGTGAGTGAGATTCTTTGCAAAAGCTCATCTATCTCGCCAGTTTGGGATTCTCATGTCATGTAGAACCAATATGGCCAGCACATCACCTTCTAGTGTATGTAGAATGACGTAGTACATTACTTTGCCCCCAGTAAGCCCAACATAGTAGGTGTTGCAGGAAGAGAGGACATGGCCAAAACACTGCTGTGCTCTATCAATTGCCAACTATGGAACAGTCCCTTGGGGAGATTCAGGTGTTGTCTACACTAGATCTGACACTACCACCAGTGTGTTAGAATAGACAGTACTCACCCATTTTTACCACGGTTTACTGATGTGGTGATAAAACCACTTGTGCCTGTTCTACAGTAGTGGATCATCTGGTACTAGCAGGAGGGTAGCACATCCCACTGGGAGTAACATATGAAAATTTCTACAGTGGACATGGCTACAGTGGAGTCTTCTTCCTCCTCTAGTCTTTCCCTCTCACATATAGGCAAATAAAAATAGGTGTCTTTTGAGCAAGCAGTAAAAAATTCAACATACAAACCCATTTACAAAGAAATAAATGGTTTCTTCACAAGGTTGTCTTCATCACAGAGCTGCAGTATCTTTGGCCAGGTAACCACCTTACAAACAAACAGAGCCTATTTGACTAAAAATATTACAATTCTCAAAATGAAAATTGTCTACGTATTCAGTTTATTTAATATTTGGAGGAACCCCACCCATACTAAACCAATCCATAGTGCAGGGTGGATGAACAAAGGGAGGCAAACATGGAACCTCCTGTGGTCCTTCACTCCATCAAACAATCTATAAGTTTCTTTTCTTGAAACAGTGTTGTATTTAAACAATCTATTTTACAAGAAAATGACTAGGTTTCCGGTTGCTTTACAGGGTGGACAAAAAGTCAATCCTTGTGATAGAGTGAGTATTCTTCCCTTCCCTACTTCCTCCCACCCCCCTCCCACTGTACTTGTGTTTTTACCTAACTTGCCTCTTAGTCCAACTCACAACAAAACATTTATTTACTACTTCCATTAATTGTTGTGTAGCAACTTTTGTTGAAAGGTAGCATTACTATGGCTAAAGCAATAGAGAGATCTAGAGGATGATGGTGGCTACTTAAATGATAAGTACAGGGTCTTCCTTTTTTACGAGGTAATAACAATATCCTGGGTTGAGTAAACTCTGAGGTTGAAAACCAAGGTGTAGAGAAAGAAAACAACTCCTTGGCCAGTGGTGGAGTTTACTAGCCATCATATCATTTATTACCAAGTTAAAAGGTTGTTCAATTATAATTATTTATTACACTGACATTTTTAATTTATTTTTAAAAGTTTCAATTAAATAGAAGAAAAAATACAAATAAATCGGGCTGTAAAACTGCTGAGACACAAATTGTTTAAAAATTAATTTCCTCCTCCATGTTCATTTTTTTTTCTTCTTATCCAGGTCAGTAAGGCATTTCTTCACAGTATAACTCTAATATGTGTGTTTACATTGCATTGCAAGACTGAATTGGGGCACTCGAAAGCCTGGAATTCTCTCACTGTTTAAAAAAGAAAAAATAGAGACGAGAGTAGTTGGTCCATTAGGGAGAAGACTGTTATCCAAATGTTGGATATGTCCCCTGAGGAGTGACTTCAGGGCATGAAGTTTTCTATGTGGAAACCATGTGTACCAAGGGGGAAATTTTCAAAGGAACATGGAATAGTTAGACACACATCTCTTATTGAAAGTCAGTGGTCACCTTACTCTTATTTTTGCCTTTAAAAAATCTGTCCCAAAGTCCTCTTGGCACACAGGTTTCAAATTTTTAGCCAAAGTAAGGCAGCTACAGAAAAGTGGCCTGATTTTCCAGAGACATGAGTGGTAGCTCCTATAGACATGAGTGGTAGCTAGAGATGCTCATCACCTCTGAAAGTTATCAGTTTTACTTAGATGCCTATAATATGGATTTGGAGGCGTGTCCTTAGACATACAGATTGGAAAATATTGGCCTTAGTACTTAGGTGCCACATTGTGCTATTTGTACAGGACTTTGTGCAGAGCTAGACCACCATAGGGAGATTTTGAGAATTGTGCAGAAATTGTGCCTCCTAGAGCCCCCAGGGCTACAAACTACCCAAAGTGGGCCTGGAGAGAGGAGTGCAAGTTGGGGCCATACCTGCTTCCCCTCTCTACACACCAGCCAGTGTCAAACCGCTCTGATTGTGACAAAATCCCCCTGGCAGTTTCTTCTAGATTGGTATGGCTTGGCAGTGCCCTTCATATAGGCCAATGTATAATTCACTAATTTGGCCCATAATTATCCAGGGTTATTGGTTTTGTTGGTTTTTTTTAAACTTTCCTAAAACCTCCATTTTAGACCTTTCATTTAGTGTCCAGTGGTGATCAGTAGGGGCAAAATAAGGACTAGGCAACTCTCTGCAGGCTCTCCCCTCACTGAGTAGATAAATACAAATCATTTCTTTTGCTGAGATACAGTTGTATTCAAACAACCCTGCTTACACGGAAGTAACTGTTGTTGGGTTTCTTTACAGAGTTCCTCTTCCTACAACATCGTTATCTGTAAACTGGTAAGCACAATCTTACACTGTGTTTAAAGATTTGTCCTGATGTGCCTCTTACGGTAACCAGAGATGTAGGGCTAGATTCTGGATGGTCCTTACACAGGCATGGGGGGGAGGGAAAGAGTTTTGAAGAATTACCGCAGAAAGAATTACCAGAATTGCAGCCCCTTCACGAAGGGGAACACTGTACCCTGAAGGGGCAGATAGGAAGGGGAATAAGTTGACCATGGCTCTGCCCTCCCCATGGTGGGACATGTGTATGATGTACCCCTTTAAAGGGGTGTAGCAATTTGCACCTCACCACTGCACTGGAGAAGTGTGGGAAGCTTTATGAGACAGAATGTGTCTTCACTGCTCCCTATCAATGGTGAAAAGTAAAATAGGGGCTTATCCAGCACTGTTAACTCAAGCAAAACTCTCATCAGGTTAATATTCTGGCAAAACACTTCAGATTCCTCTGTAGTTAAATAACCTGTGTATATACATTTGACTGATTTTCCTAGGAGATGCTATTAGCTCAGATTGACACCTAAAGGATGATCATTGAATGTACACATACCTGGATACATCAATGTTCATTAGAATTTGCCTCTTCTACGTCTCTGTATAGATTCAAAGCAACTCTGGAGGAGATTTGAGTACCATTCAGTAAATGGTGCTCTTTCACCAGATATGACCTTTTCGCAGGAGTATACTCTCAACTTTCCATAATGTAGCCTAATGGAACAGAGGCAAAGCTTGTACCCTTCTTTGTATATTCCTTCCACCATCCAGATAAATACAGATGGGTTTCTTTTACTGAGACAGTATGGCATGTAATCAAAGCCTTTTCACAGCAAAATTACTGATTTATCGTTTCTTTACAGATACTATCTTCTACCTCACAGAACAGCAAAACCAATGGCCACGTATGTACTTTTATATCCATTCTATAGGGTTTTTTTGTGTTTTTTGTTTTGTTTTGCTTTTAAGCACGGAAAGCTTCTAAGCAGCCAAAATCTTAAAACACAGATTTGGTATATTGGTATCATTGGTGGTGGGAGAGCTGTAAAGAATAAAAAAAAAATAATTTTTTTTTTTTTTTACAACTACAGCAATCAAATTTGCTTTCTGTGAATATTCTAGCAAAGCATGTGCGTTTGTGGAGAGCCAACACAAATGGTCCAAAGTCAAATAAAGAGCCATTGGGTTGACTGCAATTATTTGTGTTATTCTTAAACAAGAGCAGAAGGATGCTGTGTAATTACTGACAATCAACTCTACATTAGTTAGCAGATGTATCCATGCAGTCCATAAATCCCTTTATGGTGATTTGCTTCTCTCAGAATTCAATATATACAGATCAGTAACAGCTTCCCCTCTTCCCCCCACCGTTTCTGTCTAACATTGTTAATTTAATCTTAACTTAGATATGTATTCAAGTTGCTGAGGTTCATATAATTAATTTAAAAACCAAGGAACCATTTTTCACATCTCTGCTTATTCAGACTGTCCTCTTTTTACTCCTGTCTTTACTCCTAACTTTATGTTTATTATTGAATAATTCTGGAACAGTTTCCACTTCCTCTATTTCTTTTTCATTCTTCTTTTTGGCCTCTCCCAGTTTTTCCCAAATGAATTTCAGACAAGCACATTTTAAAAAGGAAGCATACCTATTTTCATTAGGGTCACTATTGCTTAGGGAAACTGTCATATAGTTTCCAACCCTTTTGCAATTCTAGTCATGTCCTCTGTTATTCAAATGCCAAGAATCATTCATAGTTAGATTCTTTCTTAAATGTTGTACGGACGCGATCATGTGGTTTATCCTTTCACAAAGAAATAACTGGCTTCTTTAGAGAAATCAGTCCTCCTCACAAAGTCAGGTAAACCATATTTATTTTTCTCAATTTTTTACCCTGAATGTTGCTTGCAGTAGTTGAGCACTCAGAAGAAAACTTACTAGCTCAGACCAGCATCTAAAGGATGGTCATTCCATTGATGGGATCATGGATACCTCATCTCTCATTTAAGGCTCAGGTGCACTTAACTACACAGACTCCATATATTCACATGGACTTATTAATACAATTTTAAACGAACAGTGCTCTTCTATCTGAAAATCAAAACTGTCTCTGTGTGCTCAAAACACAACATAACATCACTTTAGCTTCTGCAGGTCCCATATTAAATCAGTGGAGTGGCGTCAAAGGTCACTAATACAGTGTTCTCCACCTGTTCCTTTCGTCTCACAAGTAAGAAATACCAGCAGACGTGCCTTACACTAATAGAACAGTATTCAAATATGCTTTTTTTTTTTTTACAATGAAATAAATGGCTTCTGCTTCCTTCACCGGGGCAGTCCACTATTGCACAGGGCAACCAAATATTTCACAGAGCAGCCAAGTAAGCAATCTTTTCTCCTCTGCTCTTAGTTATCTTCTGAGTAATCAATTGCTTCCCTACTGTTTGGATTATGTCCTCTAGTGTTGGCATAATTTGTTGTTGCAGGGTTAAATTACTGTAGGTTAATAAAGAGAGAGAGAGGGCTGAGGATACAGAATGCAGAAATGCTGTTTGCAATGGGTCCAAACTAGAATTGTCACAATATACGCAAGTCACTGCATGTTTCTTCACTAGTGCCCTGAAATTATGTCAAAATCTGTGGGCCAAATTCTCTACTGGGGTAAATTGGCACCACTCTATTGAAGTTAATAGTGCTGTGACAATTTATATCAGCATAGAATTTGGCCTTATTTGTCTGTATCAAACATGACTTCCTTGGCTTCTTGTTTCTTCCTGCTGAACGGCATTCAAAGATCCTAGCAGTGCATTTTCACCAGAAGAGCAGGGTGAGCTTTGGAGCAAGTGGTGCAGAGCAGAAGAAAAAAAAAAGGCTGATCCCATGAATAACCTACCAGGGCATGTGAAGCTGGTCCCTGAAGTGTGTATGTGGACTGGAGGGGAGTTAACTGAAGAGTGCTCTAAAACTGTTGCAAGCTAACTTCTCCACGTTGGCCCTGCTGGCACTCTCTAGTTCAGTGGTTCTCAACCTATTTACCATTGTGGGCCGCTTTGCAGCTCTCTGTGTGTTATGTAGTCTGCATCCACATAATATATACATACAATCTACATACATATATGGTATTGCCCTGAGGATGTCATATGGACTGCAGCTGTGTGCTGATAGGGCCACAAACGGCCCATGGACCATGGGTTGAGAACCACTGCTCTAAAGGGTACCTAGAGCATGTTAACATAGTCCTCATTGAAAGGAGACTACATCAATAAGAACCAGGTACATTTTAGTCCCCCAGCAGGGTTTAACATGGGTCAGTAAGATATGAACACTTTAGTGACACACTATAGTCACTGCAGCTTGTGACTTGGGAAGTGAATCCAGTATCCCAAACCCCACTGAAAATCAGTGTTGGCTTCACCTTTGGTTAGACCTTAACTACACATGTGCCAGAGGAGTGGTGGTGGTGAACACCTTGCTACTAAATACGAATTACAAACACCACAAATCTGTAGCAGGCTTCTGGGGGTGGGGGAGAGTGATAGCTCAGTAGTTTAGAGCATTGGCCTCCTAAACCCAGGATTGTGAGTTCAATCCTTGAGAGGACCATTTAGGGATCTGGGGCAAAAATTGGGGATTGGTCCTGCTTTGAGCAGGGGCTTGGACTAGATGACCTCCTGACGTCCCTTCCAACCCTGATATTCTATGATTCTATGACTTAGATTTGCTGTGTTTGCAATTTGTATTTAGTCATGTGTGCACTCTCTCTCGTTCTCTCTAACATACACACTATATATGTGGACTTGCATACTTCACTGGGACAGTGTCCCCAGTGCCCTCTATACTCTTCTGCAATGGCAGCTTGTGTAACATCTGTTTTCAGTGTATTCACAAATAAGGGCCAGGAGTGGAATTTTCAGTCATCTGAGTGACTTAGGACCCTGACTCACATTTTCAAGACTTATTTAGACACTTAAGAGCCTAAATCCCATTGACTTTAAATGAGATTTAAGCTCCTAAAGTAACCTGAGTCTCTTTTGAAAATGGGAGTTAGTTTCCTAAGTCACTCAAGTGCTTCTGAAAATTGTAACCCAGGTCCAAACCGCATTGCAGTCAGTCTTTCCACTGACTTCAATGGACATTGGATCAGGCCCTAAATGTATAAGTACCTTCTTCACTTTCATTTTGAAAGGTAAATCTTTCCATAGTGTAGGATGGCAAGATAAAGGGAGGTAAGTTGGAGAACTTACTATCGTCTGGTGCTTCACTCCTTCAGACAGAACCCTGCTTGAAACATTATTTCTACAATGAAAATAAATTGTTTGGATTTTTTTTTTCCAGCAGGGTGGATCGTCTTCTTCCGGTGTCAGTAAGGGTTGTGGAGAGGTAAGTCCCTTTCCTCTCTATATGTGGAGATTTGTCTCAATTTGCTACTTAGTATTAAAACATTTTGTTTAAATTAGATTGTGCCCATTAACTGAAGTAGGAGCTTTTTGTTTCCATTGTTGTGCCTAAAAATTATACAGTGCAAAGAACCAGAGAGACTGACATTGGCTATTGTACTGAACAGCAATGGCCTCAGTTAGACACTAGTATATAAATAATAGGTACAGTTAATGACCAATCCATTTTGAGAATAATCATTAACCATATAGTTCATAAGTACCTGAATTCGGATTCTCTACCCTCCTCTAAAATCACAAACTAAGCCATGTGTGAATATGTCTCAATTAAACGTTGCTACGTTTAAACACAACTATAATCAGAGATACTCTCTCAGGCTGACTTCTCAAGAATGAGAGTTGAATTAGTAGTTTCCTGGTCAAAGATCACCCTTCCTTAGAATTCTGTTCCCCCATGTGGGCACTTGAAATGACCTCAGGTCCAGTAACTCTGTATTGAATAGTGAGAACCTGGCTATGTGAGGAGAAAAAGGGAGTCAAATATGAGGTCAAAGTAGTGATAGCGAAACTAGGTAAAAGAATATAGTGGAGTTAATCATGAAAAAGAGAGGTTGAGACTAGAAGCTTCAGGAGGAAAGTTGTTTTGCAAGGAAATGAATGGTTTGGGTGTCTTTTTACACAGGGCACTTCATACGACAGCAATCCCTGCCACCAGGTGAGTAAACTTTCTCCATTGTTTTTAAGGTTTGCCTTCAACTGGTTCTTAGTAATGGAATGTGTTGTTGTAAATTTAATTTGTTGTTCTCAAATGGTGGAACAATGCTGCAAATAATTTCTCTGAAAAGTATGTACAAACCTTATTAGAGAATTTGACTCTGCTGCTAAACTGCCTAGGTGATTTTGGGCAAAATTTGAAGAACACCTAACTTACTTGGAAGTTTCTTTTTAACTTAATTAAATTGTAGATCCAGATCATCCACCTCTCCCACCTGTAGGAGGAGGTGTGGGGAAGGACGTAGGGGGGGGATCCTTTCACAGCGATCCCACTCCCCAACTCCAACGTTGCCCCTTTGAGGCAGTGAGGTTTGGCCCCTCTGCTGGACCCAAACCCAAAAACTTAGCTGTGTTTCTGGCTCCCTGTCAGTGTGACTACACTGAAGCCATACCCAACAGTATTTTTATATTTTGAAACTCATTTTAAGCACAAGAAGAGAGGGACCCTCACTGTGCTGGGTGCTGGTGAAGCAGTTCCTGAGCACCAGAGAGCTGAAAGACAAGTGACCAGAGAATAGAACATTAGCAAAGACAGAGAATTCCAGGGCCCTGTATTGGGAGGGGGTTGTGTCCCCTAGTGGGGAGAGCACTAGCTCACAATTCCCCTTGTGGCTCATGTCTGTGATCAGCATTAGGGGAATCCGGGCTCTCTTGGTCCACCAGGTTCCAACCCGGGGCCCTGGGACTGTTAGTTCAGGCGTGCAGCTGGGGAAAGAGTATCACCAACCCTGTTCCCTGGATCACTTCCTACCATATTCAGTCTCACTGGAGGCCCAATGTGGGCCAACTGTCAATTCACAACATGCTCTCAACTGAAAGGGGTCCAGGAGCTCAGCTCCTTCACCCATGGGCAGATGTTCTGCTTTCTCTCTGGAGCTGGTCTGCAGCTCCCTATTGAGGTTTGTTCCAGGCAGCATGGGACTTCTGCTGTCCCCCGAGAGGAGCTACCTGTGCAGGTCTGCTCCCTTGCACTGACCACCCCGACTGACCTGTGTTGCACCCTTTTAAGCTCCACTTACTGCATGGAAATTTATTCCAGCATGCCTCTTGGTACTGGAAAACTTCACTGTAATTTGCATTGTATCCATTAGCTGTTGTGTGGGAATTTTTGTTGAAGGATGAAGTTGTATAGAAAATTAGAGGTTGAATTACATTATTTGCGACTAGAGAGACAAGGTGGATGATGTAATATCTTTTACTGGACCAACTTCTGTTGGTGGAAGAAACTTTTGAGCTTCACAGAGCTCTTCTTCAGAAAAGATAAATGTTGTGTATTTGGTTGTTGTGGTAATAGAACTGTGTTGTTGCTATGGCAACCGAGTTAGATTATTAGGGGATCACGCAGCCAGTTTTTGGCTGGCTTTGGTTAGTTCAAATGTGTGGCAATAAATGGCTGCATTTAAGGTTTACAGCTCTGCCGCAAGTGATTTCTTCCTAAAACTGCTGCCCCCAAGGATACAACAAAGTGGCGATGAGGATGGGATTCCTGTGCTGCCCCAGCAACAAAAGGAAGTAGAAGTCAAGGTACAAAAAAACAACAACAAAACCTTTTTGCTGTTGGAAGGGGGTGAGAACTGGCTTGTTTGCACTGTCTGTGCTGGCTTGTTTGCACTGACTGTGCAATCAGAAACTAAAACCATGGCTACACTTATGGGGCCGCTGGAACCTTTTGAGGAGACTATAGTGCAATGGCACATATATACTGAGCGTTTTGAGCTTTTTGTTATTGCAAATGACATTACAGAAGAGAAGAAGGTACCAATATTCTTAATTGTTGTAGGGGCTAAGACCTACTCCCTGCTACGCAGCTTACTATACCCTGTTAAGCCTGATTCCAAATCTTACAATGACACTGTGGAAATCCTGGGCTCCCATTTTTATCCAAAACCATTGGTAACTGCTGAAAGATATAGGTTCCACAAAAGAGACCAAAAAGAAGACGAAACAGTTGTACAATTTGTAGCAACTTTGAAGAGGCTTGCGGAACACTGTGAATTTAAGGAGATGTTAAATGATGCCCTACGTGACAGGTTAGTGTGTGGCCTGCACAGTGAAGCTATACGGAAGCGCCTATTGACAGAGGCTCAGCTTACCTTACAGAAAGCTGTTGATATTGCAGTCTCCATGGAACTGACTACAAAGGAGGCGCAATACATGGGTGCATCCCCTGGGGTGCATAAGGTGTCACAAGAACCTACCCACAAAACTATGGAGAGTCAGGAATGTAACTGCTGTGATAAGCCGGGTCACCATGCATCAGAATGCTGGTGTAAGGACCTGGTGTGTTGACACTGTGGAAAAAAGGGACACACTGAGTGTGCCTGTAAACAAAAGAAAAAGAGGCCTGTGGTCTGGCCGACCAAAAAGGGAAACCTGCATCCCCTAGAGCAGACCCAGGATGACCAAGGTGACACCTCATCACAAGAAGTGCCACTGCACGTTTTGTCTTTAGCCGTGGGCTCACGTGAATACTGGGTAACCCCGTTGTTGGACGGCAAACCCGTACGCATGGAACTGGACACCGGTGCAGCCATCTCGCTGGTCTCCGAGACTGTGTATAAAGAAAAGCTACAGCATCTTCCGCTTAAGGCAACAAAAACTGTTCTGAAGACGTAGATGGGAGAAGCCATGCCTATGTTGGGCACTATTGATGTTAAGGTGGAGCTCAATGGACAGGCTGCTAAATTGCCACTGTTTGTGGTGAGAGGTAATTACCCAGCATTAATGGGTAGGTCTTGGCTTAGGAAGATTCAGCTGAACTGGGCAGAAGTGCACCGAATGACTAAAGAAGAAACTGGTCTGACCGCTATACTAAGGAAACATGCTGCTGTTTTTGGAGAGGATCTGGGAAATATGAAGGGAATCACTGTGACATTGAACATTAAACCTGACAGTCAACCAAAATATCTGAAAGCCAGAACTGTGCCATATGCATCAGGCCGAAAGTTGAAGCAGACCTCGAGAGCCTGGTCACAAATGGAGTCCTTATACCAGTTACCCTTAGCCCAGGGGCAACTCCTATCATTCCAAACAGTGAAGAAAGATGGCTCCCTCTGGATTTGTGGTGATTTTAAAGTCACTGTCCACCCGGTGTTGTGTGCAGAGCAATACCCGCTTCCCTGCATCGATGACGTCTTCGCGGGCCTGGCTGGGGGACAAAAGTTCAGTAAGATTGATCTGAGTCAAGCATATTTACAGATGCATGTCGATGAAAAGTCCCAAGAGCTGTTGGCTATTGTGATGCATAAAAGGCTTTATCGATACTGTCACCTACCCCTCGGAATAATGTCTGCTCCCGCCCTGTTCCAGAGGGCTATGGACCAGATCTTGTGTGGCTTGCCAGGAGTCCAGTGCTATCTGGATGACATCTTGGTCACTGCACAAAATGAGGAGGATAACCTAAAGAATTTAGAGGCTACCCTACAAAGACAGGAAGAGTATGGCCTACGAGTCTGCAAAGACAAGTGTAAATTCTTCCAGCCCTCTGTTGAATATTTTGAGAGACATCATTGATACCATGGGTCTTTGTAAAGCCCCTGCAAAAGTTAAGGCTATTGTTGAGGCTCCCCCTCCTCGAAATGTTAGCCAGCTTCGCTCGTTTTTAGGACTATTGAACTATTATGGAAAGTTCATCTCACAGTTAGCCACACTGCTAAAACCACTTCACGAACTCCTTGGGCAGAACAAGGCCTTGAAGTGGACTGAAGCCTGTGATGTTGCATTTAACAAAGCTAAGGGTGCATTGCTAAATTCTGAAGTTCTGACGCACTTTGATCCATCCTTACCCCTACAATTGGCCTGCAATGCCACCCCTTATGGAGTGGGAGGGGTCGTGTCACACATTATGCCTTCGGGAGAAGAGAGACCTCTTGCTTTTACTTCACACACTCTAAGCAAAGCTGAAACTAACTATGCCCAAATCGAACATGCGGCATTGGGAACTGTTTTCGGAATTCGGAAGTTTCATCAGTACCTGTTTGGGCAGAAGTTTACTCTTTTCACAGACCATCGATCTCTGACTTCAATTTTTGGATCTCACACAGGCATTTCCCCATTAGCTGCTAGTCATATGCAATGTTGGGCATTGTTGCTTTCAGCGCACACATATGAAATCAAATATCGGAAATCCACTCTGCACGGCAATGCGGATGGTCTCTCAAGGTTGCCTTTGCCAGTCAAACATCAAGATATTGCTCAGAAAGAAATCTTTTACTTTGAACAGGTAGATAATACACCCATCACCGCTACTTAAGTAAAGAAGGCAACTCGCGTTGACCCAGTATAAATATCAATAGGGTTCCTTTCCTTAACAAAATCATAGTGAACCAATTTACTAAGAAATAATTGATTTTTGCTTTACTTTAAAGGCTGGATCATTGTCCTCTCAGAGCTATGGCAGTAGTCAGGGAAATAGCTCTTCATTTTGCTTGTTAAGGTCTTATTTTACTCCTTATCACAAACCTTACTTTTTAGGGACTCTTTACGCAACCAAAGCTTTCTGTCTGTGTGACCTGGATTTCCAAGCTACAGGACCCAAGATCTAGTCCATTGTCTTTAAGCAATCCATTTTACGAGGAAATAACTGATTTCAGATGTCTTTACAGGGTTCACAAAGTAATTCAGGCAGCAGTAGCAGTGCTTGTGGTCAGGTGAGTACTTTTTTCTCCAGTATGTCTAAGTTTTTGTCCCAACTTTCCTCTGAGTAAATGAGCACTAATTTACTTGTCATTCTATATACGCTCACCTAATTTTCACCTTTCATTCAGCTGTAAAGACTAGTAGCCAGGGTCACTTCTGTTTCTAGACACTACTTTTTTCCTTAGGCACTAGCACAGTGCTGCAGTGTTTTCACTGAAAACACCAAAGGGAAAAATGTCTCTAAATCCCCCCAAAAAACTAACAACATTTGAATTGATATTGGAATTTCTAAACTATTATATGTGTGACAACACTTATATTATATGATCTTTAACGTTTATTTAACTATGGGCAAATGAAACCCTACGGGGCCATTAGTGTGGTGTATGGGGTTTTTTTTACCGTTCATTTGATCGTTTACATAAAGACTGAAGCTATTTGAAATTATATTGATCTGTATTGACCCCTTCAACCAGCTTTCAATGCTGCTGCACAGTTGTTCAAAATACATAATACTTTTTAGCACCATACAATAATTCAATTTTTAGTAATCATATAGTACTCAAACCCATGTACTCTGACTGAATATTTTCCTAAGAACTCACCCTCCGTATGCACACAGCACATGGGCATATCAAACTCTTGTGTCACCCAGAGTTAGCATTCATTTAAATCTACATATATTCCATTTTAAAAAAAAATAGTTCTCCTATGGCTGCATTTACCCCATCAGGGCTCTGCTCTTGGGCTTTCACCTAGTGGAAGCCAGGGTAAATCTGGGCAGAATCTGTCCCAGGGAATTTTACCTTTGTGTAGGTGAATGGACTATCTTGTTACTTCTACAAGACAATAACTATCTTCTGGTTTTTTCACAGAGTTCATCCAACTGTGCAGGCAGCAAGACTATCGTTGCCCGGGTAAGCACACTTTCTTCATCATATTTAGGGGATTTTCTCTAGTATGCCTCTAAGAAAATGAACACTTGGTTTATTTACTTGAAGAGTAATTTTACTGTAAAGAGAGTTAGTTTTTGGAGAAGGCCTGATTTTGTAAGGTCCTGCTGCGGGGTTCGGGACACCCTTAGTTTCCATTCATCTTGCAGAATTGGGATATACTGAAATTAGTGGACATTAAACTGGAATAGAATTATTTCATCCAAACAGTGCTCAGGAACGCTGTACAGTTGTTGCACTCAACAAACATGGGAGGTGTGGACCTGGGAATTATGTACAAATATGCCTTTGTATTATAATTATGTATTATACCATTTAATTTAAAGGCCAAAAGGTCTTTGGATATCAGAACAAATAAAAATATAGCCCAAAATGAGGCATTGTGCCTGAATGTACATGTCAAAATTTTCATGGGTTAATAGCTCATTTCATTGTCTTTTTACAGGATACAGCTCATGCTCTAAGCCGAAGCAGTTACAATGGACAGGTAAAGCAATACCGGTCATTTTTTCCCAGAATTTTGTCTCAGAGTAAAGCTGTTGTAATGCTAGCAGTTTTGAGGGTAGACATACACTAAAGCTAGGTCTACAGTACCACATATGCTGGCAAAACGTACATTGTTCAGAGTTGTGACTATTCCACCCCCTAGCTGTCACCTAAACTAGTGGCTAGAGAAAGAATACAAGGTCACTGGACCATATTCACCTGTTTCCATAAGATGTCTCCTGACATGTAGTAGTTTTTCAGGATAAAAGACCCAAGGTGATATACACCAAGAGAGTAGTATTCAGAGTCTCTTTTATGTGATGAACCCTCAGAACAGAATAAATATTGTTAATGACACAAAGCACTCAGAGGCAGATCCATCCAGTGGAGACAGAGCACTTCCTGCTACAAGTGCATGCTAGATAGACTGTTGTGTGTGCATATGCGTGGAGAACCCAATATGCACTATCGGCAAACAAGAGTCCAAATCTGGCCTCTAAACCAGTATAGAACTACATTTTGGGGGAAATCTTCTTGTAAAATGATGGTGGTATAATTGTTCTCACAGGGAAATTACTCATTTTTGTTTTCTTTACCGAATGAATCCTCTAGCACAAACAGCAGTAGCGCCAATGTCGAGGTAATAACACATTCTCTACTGAATTTAAAGTCTCCCCCCAAAGAGCTTCCTAGTGAATGAACATTCACGTTTCAGAAATTACCTCCACTTGTGTTGTACAGTGAACATGGTTACATAGGGATTGAAGTTATTTGATGATGAACTGATTTGGAATGTCACCTTCTGATCAGATCTAAACTCCTATAGGAGTTATCTCATCTTCCTTAGAATCTCCATCCTTCATACTTCCACAGCTGTTAAAAGCCTGTCTAATCATTATACTTACTCCATCGCAGGACATGAGCTGTCTTTCATTTTGGCTACTGTTCAAAGAGAACTTTTAACAGAAAAACAATCATTCATTTCTCCTCCTGTTGTGGTGTAAACCAATCAACATCCACTGAACTTAAATTTTCAAAGAACCTTCATGTAAAGACTGTAAATTGCTGGAGTGAAGTAATACGAAAGAGACTGTGCATTCTCTGCTTACCCTACACTTCACTAAGCAGTTAAGCACAGACTGGGGTCTTCTCTCTTTTTTTTTTTAACCCTGAATGAAGTATGGCACTTAATCAAGTCTTTTCACAAGAAATTGACTATTTCTGGTTTCTTTAAAGGGTGGAGCATTTATCTCATTCAACAACGCTTCCAATAGCCAGGTAAGGCTACTTTACGTTTCTCACTCTACTTTAATGTGTTGTTCTAAGGTAGGGTTGTGGAATGAAGGGAAACACAATAGTGTTTTCACTCTCCTCTGTTTTTGTTTTCATTCCATTAAGCAGGAAAGTACAAATAAAGTAAATATCTGTTCCTCAAACTGGACTATAGTTAAAGACTATCTTTTACACTAAAATAACTGGTTTGTACCTCTTTACAGGGATTACCTTCAGGAGGAAACTAGTCTGGTGGAGACGTAAGTCCTGTTTTCCCCATAGTATTTACCACTTTCTTCCAGGAAAGTGAAAATAATAGATATCATTTGGATGTCAGTTCTGCTGTGAGAAATATGTTCAAGAATTACTTTACTCTGAGTAAAAAAATACATAAAAATACTGGATGTTACTACTCTGCAGTGGAGTAGCAACACAAATGCTGCACATCACAATGGGGAGCCATTACAGTAAATCAACACATGTGTAGCATAATGTAGTTCTCTCTCTCTCTCGCTCAAACTAGTCATGCATAATCACCAGAGGGTCTCCCATATGATGCAGGCACACTCCAGGTCTGCATGCTCAGTCTGTAGGCACCATCTTTTCATGTAATAATAGAGTTGTAATTAGAACTTTATATTCCTGGTATCAGTCTAAGTGCCTAAAGTACAAAGGCTGCAGCACACTCATGAGAAGATACTCCGAGGCAAGGTTGTTGTTTGAACGGCACCTATAGTTGTGGCATGGGATATTTCATTGAAGACTTCCTTCAGTTTCAAACCATAATGATACTATAGTAATCCCATATAAGGAATCACATCTGACAGAAAATTCAGAGTCATTCAACAGCTTCCTTTCTCATTAACCAGAATGAAATAGCTTGGTCTCCTTGCAGAAAAAAAAAAATAGTGGCTGCTGTTTTGAAATACTTGGGTTTTTAATCTTACTGTAGCCAGACTTTTGTGCGGTGTATTAAGACCACATAGCTCACAGTAGCTGGCTCATGTAATGGTGGAATTCACACCAGTGCAGAGGGCCAGCACAAATAAATTTTAGGTTGCTTTTCCTCACAGACCTACAATCACAGAAGTTTTTTTTAAACACATTATACTTTGTTTACACTTTTGTCTGCTAGACTGAAGCAGTTATGAAATTTCTGTTCTTCGTGTAGGTACTTACAGATTATGATCAAGTCATCCCTTAATCTTATCTTCTTTTGATATCTGTTTAGTTTGAGCACCTCGAATCTTTTACTGTAAGCCATGTTTTCTAATCTTTTTAACCAGTCTCATGCCTCTTCTCTGAACCCTCTCAAAGGTTTTCAACATCCTTCTTGAATTGTGGACACCAGGCCTGTGTGTAATGTAAGGTAGCTGAATGAAAGGAAACAAAATAAATGTTCTTTCATTCCATTTAGCAAGGATTTTTAGATAAAGTAGGTGAGCCTGATTCACTGCTCCATTTTATGTCCATGCAACTTTGTCTTTGTAAGATTACAGCAGTTTCAAACCACTTTCTCAGAATAGTCAAACCCTCATACCATAATTTAAAAACCATTTTACATGTGGGGGGAAATAACTGTTTCCATTTTTTTTTTAAACAGGGCTCACATTCCTCAGAAGGTGGATACAGAGTAAGCACTCTTCCCTTATAGCTTTTACTGTTTTCTTCTAATATGCAGCTTACATTGAAAATATGGATATAATTTTGATTAGGGCTGTTTGTGATATGAGGGATCTATCAGAGTTCCTTTAGTCCATACAAATATCTGAGAATATTGGACATTACAGTGAAGTATAATAGCCTCATCAAATTTGAGTAGAAGTACACAAAATACTAAATTTCCACTGTATTGCTTCGATTCAGCCTACCACTTAGAAACTGAATGCGTTGTTATTATTTAGATTTGGTCTAATAATTGGAATATTTCATTATTCAGAATCCTCTGCCTTTAAAGGACCAGTATTTCCTTTTCAGTGCTAGGTAACTGAACACAGCACCCCATTGAAACCCAGCATAAATGAACACAACTCTACAGGAATCTCTGGCATGCACCTCCTTAAACCAAGTCTGAATTTGGTGCACGGATTCTGAGTTCTGCAGACAAACCAAAAAGGCTAACTGTCACACATACTCCTCCCGTACAGTTGTTGTTTTTTTTACCCCACCACATAAAGTTATTTATGTAATATACTGGCTAGCCAGTACTTCTACCCAAACCACACAGTCAACATTTATTAATGAGAACAGATAAATAGTGCAGTTCTCTGGAATTTACCATGCTTTTAGAATCACAATGAATAAAATTGTTCTTTGCTTTGGATTTATCAAATTGTTCCTCATTGCCTGGCTGTTTCTGAGAATGAGTAACATGTCTTTCTGTTCTTTGTAGAGCTCTGCTGGTAAACAGTCCAGCCCTGGCCTTTTGCTGCTATTCAGTGTTTTGAGTGCCTTTGCCATCTCTTCTTCAGTTGTGCCCAAGTGAACATCTGAAGACGTGACTGGAGACCACAAAGTGTATTCTGTAATAACAGATTAATTTTCTGTACAAAATTCTAGTCAACGTTGAATATATAATTTGCTGGTTTGTTGTAATGTCATTATGTATGGTTAATATGCCACGCTTTTGATTAGTTCTACTTTTTTTAGTTTACAGTATATGCTGGTTTATTTTTCAGTATTTTAGGCATCATTTGAAAAGGAGATATTGTGCCCTAACTATATGAATTTTTATTTCTAACTGATGTGATGAATACTTGATTTGAATCTGATCTAATTGTGAATCCAACCACTCAGATATCTGGAACCACATGGCTATTAACCGGCGGGGGGGGAATTGCAGATTGTCATGTGTGAAAGCTGAAGGCTCTCACTCGTCATTACATAAAGCCAATCCTGTAATCTGTATAAAAAGGCCTCAGTGGAACAGAAAAGCAGTGTTGGACTATTACTCTTAATCTATTATAGTAATTAAACTAGAACTAAGTGTAAATCTTGCAATGCAGAAATTTCTTATTGCAGTGAAACTTTTGGATATTCCACCTCTTCCATAAAAGGCCATTGAAGGGAGACATTCTGATACTTAAAATAGAACACCGTGTGTCTAGACCAGTGGTTTTTAACCTTTTTTCATTTGCAGACCTCTAAAAAAAATTTCAAACTGGAGGTGTAGACCCTTTGGAAATCTTAGACATAGTCTGTGGACCACAGTTTGAAAACCACAGATCTAGACACACTCCACCTAAAGCTTTAGTAGGGAGTGTAGCCCGGAAGAGGCTATGGAAGGCTAATAACCTTGGAATTGGTGAAAACCCACGCACTCTGGGAATGCTTGAGAATTACTCTGGCTACTGAAACTGCTAGTATCTCTGTATCAGCTCTCTTTCAGCAAGTATTTTGCCTAAACTACTAGACCTGATTTATTGTCAAATTTAATCTCAATAATGATATTGAGATCCATAAAATAGTATTGATGTGCAGCAGACATAGTCCGAGAGAAACATCATCTTTGACTGGCAAGGATTTCAAGGAAACAAAGTTTTACATATAGCATGTTTTAGCAGTGTTTTCCCTTGGAGCTCTGTTCAGAAGTGTTGCCTTTGAAAGGCTGGATATGGAATCTGGGAAGATGCAGATTACACCCAGAAAATGCAAATGCTAGTAGTTTTAAAATGTAACCTGTTAACATACTCACTTCCAAGCAATAAATTCCTAGCAGCAGGTAAATAGTGTTTAATAAATTACATCTTTATTGTATTGCCTCTAACAGATGTGTACAACTGTCCTAGTTCCAACAGCATGGTATGTTTTAAGATAGGTTGAATGTTAACCACATGCACCTAATACACTTTAAAAGAAATTAATCCAAGACCTATAGAAGTTGTACGTAGTCTTAAAGCACTTAAAACTATATCCACACTGTAAACCTCCTGGGTAGGTGCATAGATGAAATCCTGTCCCCATTGAAGTTGATGGGAATTTTGTCACTGACTTCAATAGGGCCAGGATTTCACCCATTGCTGTTTTTTCCCCCTATGTTCTGTACAGAGCACACTGTCAGCATTCCATAAATACTTAATATTATCAAACCAAATCCTGAAGTCATTACTCACTCAAAATGAGTTTTGCTTGAATACGAACTCCTAGATTTGACCCATAGTGCATATCTTTAAAACAGATTTATATATACAATAAAATAGTTATCTAAAATACAATATGCTGTGTAGTGTTCATTTGCATAACTTTATTGCAGCAGTGCAATATCTGTGATTGGATCCATACAATGTCTTGCCATTCATCACTTTTCTGAGGTATAAAAAAATTAGTTTTAAAACTGTTTTTGGTATAATACTTGTGTGCAGTTTTATGTGAATTATGAAACTCATAACATATGATAACTAAGTGTGGGCAGAGTGAAAATGCAAGGATTGTAGGTGTAAATAATGTGGACCTGAGAATTATGAGTTTGGGTGAAGTGATGTTTGAGAGAAAAATACCATAATTTTCCCTAATTACAAGGTTTTTCTAAAGTATTCACTGTATGGCTTTGTCTCCAAATCAATAGCAGGAACAAAGGTAACATGGGATAGTTGGAGTGAATCTCTACACTGAATTAATGAGAGAAAAAGAGAGGCTTTATATAGAATATTGTTTTCCTTATTCTAATAAAACTTATTCAGCTGTTAGAAATTTTCTGTAATTATTTTCCATTAGCACAAGACACCCACCAATAGATATGATCATCTGAGCAGTTTCTATAGTTAGCTAGGAGTTTTGGGCTGCCACTTCTAGATGGGAAAGAAATTGAATCAGAACTATTCTTTGAGTACAATGAGCATCAAGGCTGCAACTCTAACAACCAGAGTATGCACGTGTCATGAAGAAAGCTGTGGAAATCAGTGGGACTTAAACTTTGCTCCAAGTACTTGCTGGGATTATTATTTTCTATAGCACTTTTCAGAAGCATTAAAGTGCTTTACAGAATTATAGACAAAACCACATATACATGATCATGTCATTAAATCCTCTTGTGAATAGAGTAGTCATAACCCCATACAGCAAAATTGCACAACATTTTTAGATTGGGAAGTGAAGACTACTGAATTCAATTTAAGTGAGGGGAAGTAGATGGGCAAAAAGTAATTACCCAAACTGGAACTTGGCCATGACACAAGGGCTTACATCTTTATTCTTGCAAAAAAAAAAAAAAAAAAAAAAAAGCAGCCATGTGCTGTTTAACAAGTGGTCACATCCTTGGTTTTGTGTTATCTGAAATATAGCATTTCCTGTCCCTTAACAACGTAGTAGGACATTTGCTCAGTACTACCTTAGAGAAAGTTTGCAAACCTTTCCCACTGTCTGACACTGAAAACTTCAGTGTTGACTGGCTGTTTGCTGCTGCTGACGCTTTCTAGTGTCATCTACTGTACTCTGTTAGAGAGATGGATTATTACAATGTCAGTATCGGCTGGCCCACTGTACGAATACCAACAGTGTTAATGCTGCTAGCGCTGAATCAGTACTAGCAACAGCGAGAAATCTTTCTAAAACTTCCTTTAGTATGCACACAACTAGAAGAAAAGTGTTTAGCTTGAAATTTTAGGAAATCAGTCAGACTTTGATTGCACAAAGTTTAACTGATGGCTTATGGCTGATGTTTTAGGTGTATTTCTTTCAGCGGCTGTTTTATGATTTCTTCCCATTAAATCTACAATTTATTTCCTCCTCCTCTTATCCCTGCTCCTCAGAACAATTTAAAAGGTGGAACCAGGTTTGCCAAACTTGGCATATTTGTGAGGCCAGACTGGTTTTTCCTGTCCAGCATGGAATTTCAGTTCAGTAGTTCAATCTTTTTTTTTTTCAAAAAAGCAAAAACTATTTCACTCTTAGTTACACATTTTTGCATATTACACATTTACAAAGTCTGGGATTTTTTTTTCTATGCAAAAGAGCTTGTTACTAACTGTGCCTTCAATGCTAAACCTTATTTCCTTGAATTACAATGTTGAGCATGTGTAAGCACCATGCGTGTCACTCTTTACACATGGACAAGTGAATCATTTGATATTATTATGATGTTAAATGCTTACTGCTGTGGAAAGCATACAACAAACTATCGTTCCTATGGAGGTTTCCATCCAAACAGAGGGACAACACACAATGGACAGAGAGAGAAAGGTTCTCCCTTAGGTTGTATTTTTTCTTTTTCACTTTAACATACTGGGGCACTGCCAGGTCACTACGTTTACAAAGTCCTTATTCAGGGGTGCAAGTAACACTCAACACTTATTGGTACGGGGGCGGGCTCCTCCACCCAGCCCATCTGCGCTACCTGGCCCGCGCCGCCTGGGGCTCCAGTGGCGATTTAAAGCACTTTAAGCAGGGTCCTTTGGCAGGGACCTAGGGATCTAGCAGGGCCGCCAACAGGGGGTGCAAAAGGGGCAGCTACTGGTGGCCCCTTTTTACCGGTACGCCGTCGGGGCCTGTACTGGGTTACTTTCACCCCCTAATCTTATTACAGCGTGGGTTACATTTTCTCTCCTCCTCGCTGACTTTCCATCACTCTCCCAGGCCATGACCTCCCCTCCCTGGCTCGGAGTATTGTTCCCCTGCGCTCTGACTCACAGGGCTTGGCACAGCAGATGTGTGCTTGGCCTGCCCCCTCTTCTCTTAGTACCTGTGGGGGGAGGCAGATTGTATCACCAGAATCACGCTGTCTCCTCCAGGCACTGCCCCACACTCTGCCCCAACACCTGTACGACTGCTGGGGACTGACCTCACAGCCCATTACCCCCCATCACCCCGAGCTAGATACCGACAGGCCCCTGTGCCCCACACGTACACACACCGCACCTAGCTCTGGCTCCTGTTTTTGACGCTGCCCTAAACCGTCTCCTCCCGCAGCGGCGGGCTGGCCGAGCCGGGGCGGGGCAGCCCAGCCCCTTCCTGCGCCGCACGAGGCCGAGCCGGGGGCTAGCGGGCTCAGACCGAGCCGAGAGCGGAGCCAGCCACGCCGCACGCCGGTCCTGGGAACGGAGCAGGCGGGGCAGCGGCTGCAGCCGGGGCCTTTGTGGAGCTGGACCGACCGGGACCGGGGCACCCGGAAGCGCCTGCACAGCGCCGGGCGGGCAGCTGCAGCGAGCGGGGCGCCGGGGGCACCCCGAGCCGGCGGCGAGGGGTGGCAGGGAGCGGGGCCGTGCTCCCAGCGCGGGAGGTGAGACGCTTCCTCGGTTCGGGGCGGGGCCTCAGCTCGGTCAGGGCCGGTACCGGGTAGCCACGGGACCGAGGGGCCGGGCATGGGGTTGGGGTAGCCCGGGAAAGGGGCTATATGGGGGCAGGGTACAGGTTAGGGTGGCCCAGGGGAGGAGAGGGGGGAGATATATGGGGGGGCAGGATATAGGAGGGGGTAGCCCCGGGGGAGGAGAGGGGATATACGGGGGCAGGGCACGGGATTGGGTTCGTCCCCAGGGGGGAAGAGAGGGGCTGTATGGGGGGGCAGGGCACGGAATTGGGGTAGGCCCGGGGGAGGAGGGCGGGCTGTATGGGGGGCAGGACACAGGATTGGGGTAGCCCCTGCGGGGGGAGAGGAGGGATTTATAGGGGGAGGGGGTGACGTGTGTGAGTGGGGGGTAGGTTATGACATTGGAGTATCGCAGGGGTAGAGGATAAATGATGGTTTGAGGAACAGGGAGTTGTGTGAAATAGTCAGGGAGAGGATGATGTGAGACTAGGAAGCAAAAAAACATGGACAGCAGATGTTTCTCAGTTCTGGACGATGAAATCCCAGTTGTCACTCACCTGTCTTGGATAGTTTCTCTGATTCACACCAATATAAAATACACATCCTTCCAAGTAGCACATAAATTAAACCACATTTAACACAGCACTAGGTATATTTTATAAGAAATATGTTGTAACCTTGGAACTTTGTATGGGGCTTTTGAGATCAAAATTTTTACAATCTATATCAAGCAAACAGAAAATGAAGACAACAAAGGACACAGTAGGCCAAGAGTAAACAAAGATACTGAGAATTGGATTATATTTTGAATGAAGCTTATAATCTATATTTTTAATTGAGAATGTGGCAGATCAGGGTATATAGTATGGGAAGGGAGGTCACTTGTGGAAAGCGAGGGGAAAGTAGGAAGAATTTGGAGGAGACAGAACATTTGGTACAATGAAAGAAGGATGTCATTTTGAGCAATGTGGAACACACATACAAAAGACCATTCGAAAGTTAAGCTTCCACAACAATGCCAATTCATCTGCATTGTACAGAGGTATAATTTTTTTTTTGTAATTACTGTTTTTTGCTAATAAGCACCTGTGGGTTTGACTTCATTGCAACAGTTAGCTCAAGTGAGAGTGGCCACGCTGTGAAACAACACTGCACAGAATTGTTGTATTAGCAGTTATTCGTTGTGCTAAACCAGTCTGTAGCTTCATCCCCATTACTAGCTCAGTTAGCAGCAGCACTCATGATTCAACCCATAACCTTGCAAGCTAGCTTGAGTTTAAAGCACTACTTAATTCAAATTGGAGGTTTTTCTGTGTGGACAGGAGTTGGGATGGGGGCAGTACTTGAGTTATACTTGGGACTAACACTGTAGTGAAGACAAGCCCTATGTATGTATTTATATTTGAGGTGGGGCCTGAACCAAAACCCAGAACTGAAGACCCCTCAAGTTTGGGGGAAATTTATATTAGGATCTGAATTTTGCAGCTGAGGCCTGTCTCTACAGTGATATATACAATGAATAGTACAGTGTATGCACTGTTTTTAAAAAAAAAAAAAAAGAGGAGAGAAAAATTTGATACCATATGCCTTACTGCCTATGTGGCAGACAGGGTTTGGTTTGATATAGCAATATAAAATTGTTATAGCAATATAAAACTTTTGCACCAGGATGCGTGTACAGTAACTCTGAATCTCATAAACACTATTGATATTAGATTCAACTCAACGACTTCCTCAATTTCTTACGTAAAGGAACACTGAATGTTTACAGGTTCAATATTTGATCTTGCTTACTTGTCATCTAACTTGTGAGATCTTATTTCTGGGTTCTACATTTGTGTTTAAGAGGTGAGGTAGAGAAGGAGCTGCAGATTTAACCTCAGGTAACTTTAAATATGTCATGCAATACTTGAGGTTCTCAATTTCCAATTCTTGCTGCACCCCAACCCTCTGCCCCAGCCCTGAGCTCCCTCCCACATTCTGAATCCCTCGGCTCCAGTATCTCCCACCACATTAATTTTGTTATGTGCACCAATATGAAGGTGATGTGCCACACATCACTTCCACACATCATCTCCATATTGGTGCACATAAAATTCATTCCACACATGTGTGGGGAAAAATTAGAGGGAACACTGGTCCCCACGCTGCTAGGTTTTCTACAAATACTTAGGAAGAGACAGCTGTTGCCCCAAAGAAGTTACAGTAGTATTTGAAACTGTGCACAGGCAAGTGAGGATATCATTGGACTCCTTGTCAGACATCAGTGATGTTGGAGTCTTGCACTTCGATGTGCCAGCGTGTCAGTGACATACCCTCCCTATTCTTGAAGGGGCCCTAACTGTTAGCCACAGAAGACTATCTAATTGAAGCAGAGTTGAGAAGGATTCGTAGAGAGAGGGAATTTTTAGCAAATAAGTTTTCTTGTATAACTATCCTGTGAAGAATTTTTTAAAAATGCATTTTCTGACACTCAGTCGTAGCAGCATGCTTGTAAAAGGGGGAAATATAGTATTGTGCTCTGGGAGTTTGGTAGCTGTGCTGGAACAAGATGGAATCATCGTGTTTTTTGTACTGGATGCGTTTTATATTCCCATCATGAAAATATTCAGTTGCAGGTTGTTGTTTTTTTTAAACTCCTTAACTGGATAGAAAAAGTAGAAAAGCTGCCCTTAGGAAAGCTCCTATTGAAAACAAAGCTTTGTTGAATGAGCAGGTTGTTCAGATTCTACAAGTGGAGAGAAACTTTGCTAGAGCATTTTTTATTTAATGTGAAAACATTGCTGAAGAAAGTAAGTACCAAGAGAAATACAGCTTGTTTTACGGTATTGTCTATAAAGTGCCTTACAAAGAGAATGAGTCACAAACAGAAGACCAAAAGAAAGTGACTGAGGTGAGATTTGAAATGATAAAATGATTTAATGGCTTGGATGGAAGAAGTTCCAGCTGTATGAAGACGTACAGTTGAAAGTGTGCCTGACAACTGGGGAGAGTTAATAGGAGGGGACAAAGAGGAAACCAACGTTAAGAGTGTGGTTTGAGAGTGGAGCAAGTCTGTGGAGAGTTTTTAAAACAAGAAGCATAGTAATTGGGATTAGTCCAAGTGAAATTATTTACAAAACCATTGTGACTTTGCACATATAGTATAGAGACTACATATGGGAAAAAATGTCATTTTTCTGACTTTTTACTATTTAGCAAAGTTTGTGACATTTAGGAAGTGTTAGTGAATATCTACATTTCAGCACATAAACTAGTTCAACAATACTATTTGGTAGACTTTTAGTTATTAAGAATTTCTGTGCATTCTAATTGCCATCTGTGTACTGCTTCTCACTCACAGAATATTTTACTACCTTAGATATACTTTAGAGGTGTCGATTAATCGCAGTTAACTCACGCGATTAACTAAAAAAAATTAACTGCTATTAAAAATTAATTACGATTAATTGTGCTGTTAAACAATAGAATACCAATTGAAATTTATTAAATATTTTGGATGTTGTTCTACATTTTCAAATATATTGATTTATATTACAACACAGAATACAAAGTGTACAGTGCTAACTTTAAATTATTTTTGATTACAAATATTTGCACTGTAAAAATGATAAACAAAAGAAATAGTATTTTTCAGTTCACCTCATACAAGTACTGTAGTGCAGTCTCTATCATGAAAGTGTAATTTACAAATGTAGATTGTTGTTGTTGTTGTACATAACTGCACTCAGAAACAGAACAGTGTAAAACTTTAGAGCCTACAAGTCCACTCAGTCCTACTTCTTGTTCAGCCAGTCGCTAAGACAAACAAGTTTGTTTACATTTACGGGAAATACTGCTGCCTTTTTTTTATTTACAATGTCACCTGAAAGTCAGAACAGGCGTTCGCATGGCACTTTTGTAGCCGGCGTTGCAAGGTATTTAAGTTCCAGATATGTTAAACATTCGTGTGCCCCTTCATGCTTCAGCTACCATTCCGGAGGACAGGCTTTCAAGCGGATGATTATTAAAAAAATAGTGTGTTAATTAAATTTGTGACTGAACTCTATGGGGGGGAATTGTGTGTCCCCTGCTCTGTTTTACCTGCATTCTGCCATATATTTCATGTTATAGCAATCTCGGATGATGACCCAGCACGTGTTGTTTGATTTATGTACACTGTCACTGCAGATTTGACAAAATGTAAAGAAGGTACGAATGTGAGATTTCTAAAAATAGCTACAGCACTCAACCCAAGGTTTAAGAATCTGAAGTGCCTTCCAAAATCTGAGAGGGATGAGGTGTGGAGCATGCTTTCAGAAGTCTTAAATGAGCAACACTCAGATGTGGAAACTACAGAACCTGAACCACCAAAAAAGAAAATCAACCTTCTGCTGTTGTCATCTGACTCAGATGATGGAAAATGAACATGCATCGGTCCGCTCTGCTTTGGATCGTTATTGAGCAGAACCCGTCATCAGCATGGATGCATATCCTCTGGAATGGTAATTGAAGCATGAAGGGATATATGAATCCTTAGCGCATCTGGCACGTAAATATCTTGCGACACTGGTTCTCACTTTCCGGTGATATTGTAAACAAGAAGTGGGCAGAATTATCTCCTGCAAATGTAACCAAACTTGTTTGTCTGAGCAATTGGCTGAAGTAGGACTGAGTGGACTTGTAGGCTCTAAAGTTTTACATTGTTTGATTTTTGAATGTAGTTATTTTTTTTGTACATAATTCGACATTTGTAAATTCAACTTTCATGATAAATAGATTGCACTACAGTACTTACATTAGGTGAATTGAAAATACTATTTTATTTTTTTAGTGAAAATTTGTAATCAACAATAAATATCGTGTGAGCACTGTACACTTTGTAGTCCGTGTTTGTATTCGAAATCAATATATTTGAAAATGTAGAAAACATCCAAAAGTATTTAAATAAATGGTATTCTATTATTCTTTAACAGTGCAATTAATCGTGATTAATTTTTTTTAATTGCTTGACAGCCCTAATATACTTTATTGAACCCGTAGATCTTGTGCAGAATGACTTACTGATACACTCAGCTGCTGAAAAAGATTTAAGGAATAGAACCATCATACGAAAAATTTTAGTTTTGTTATTTTAAATAGCCTGTATTCATGTTATCTAATATGGGCGAAAGAGTAAAGCGTCAGAGTTGGACTGGAGTTTAGGAAGAAAGAGAAGGCACATATAACATTGTACAGAGAAATAACATTTGAAAATGCGTGCTTCAAACTGCATGTACCAGAAGCTTCATATTCTGTGTACTGCATCAGTTTTTAATAGAATTCAGATAAACTGAGTGGAATCAAAGCTTTCTTGTTCGTTTTCCCTTCCTTGTTTGCCAAAGTCTTGTTAATAACATTTCCCTCTGTAGTATATTTGTCAACGTGGCATTAACAACTCAGTTCATTTCCCTCTTTTGTCTTCCATTTTCAGGAAACGCAAACACAGGTGGTATGCACAAACCTGTTTAACTTGAAAAAATTTACGAACTCTTTCACCTTATTTATTACCTCTCTTTTTAATATCTTGTGGTGGGGTGCAGAACTTGAACCATAGTTAAGCTTACCCTCTGCATTTATTCAGGTCCTGAATCTGCAGTTCTCTACAGTCTCACTTTTTGCAGAAATGCAGGTGTCTTGATTAAATGTTTTCGTGTTTTGATTTTTTTTTCTGTGCAAAAAGACATTGATAGTCAAATGTACTAACATTCCATTGGAGCAGAACATCCTGTCAGTCAATGCTTATGTTCTAAAAAAGCCTCAACCCTGAAAATGTCAAATGAATTTAGTTTTTAGCCATCCTGAGTGCAGCTTATGTTAGCAGATAATTGTCACTGTGAAGGCTGAAAATGTAACAATAAGAACAATTTGACACTGTTTTATTTATTTTAAAATTTAACTTTCAGTAAAACAAAAAAGAAAAATAGATAAGATAGTAACAAAAGATGATTTTCTTGCCAAACATAATTATGAATCTGTACAAAGTAGTTTAAACATTTACTCCTGCTCTCTGTTACGGCACATGAAACAATGTTAACACAAACTTTGTGTTTACTCTCTATGTTGCTGTTTATGATATACAGCCACAGACTAAGACCCTAATCTTGCAAGCTGTTACCGGTGGGCGAAAACCTGTAGCTGCATGAAGTCCCCGGGTCTGTGTTGCAGGATTAGAGTCTAAAATGGAAATAAATATGCCTTCACTATTCTTTTTTTAAATGTCTCTGGTTCAGTCAATACCGGAGCATTTTGAGGATGCATCAGTGTTTGCCAACATTAAGTGCACCGTTATGTGTAGACAGAATTTTATGAAGATGTCACCAGCATGCTTTAGTTCTACAACTGTAATACTTCCAGACTGAATCAGAGAGGTGCTGACCTCCTGCAGTTCACATTGCCTAAGTCCCTAAGGACTTGCTCCTCAAAAGTACAGTGTGCCTGCAATTCCTGATGAGGCCTTTGGGAGATGTAGACTCTAAAATTGTGAATTAATTATTTTTAAATCCCAGGGCCTGACAGAAAATAACAGTTAAAAGAATTGCAAATGGATGATATCTAATAATAAAAGTAAGGAAATAATGATGTATTATAGGAAGAATAGAGCAATAATATCCATAATCATTGTAGGGCTGCTTTTGGGTACTGTATTAGTCATAACTGAGAACAAGACACTCAGATTTTTCTCAACTTGTAGTGAGAATAGTTTGACTTTTACAAATGCTTAATATCAGAATGTGAAAATCACAGTTGCATTGGAATTTGTAACAAATTCATTATTTAAATCTACTTATATAATGTTTTTGGGACTCGAGAACACAAAGTACAGTTACTGCTACTAAACCTACATGCTCTGTTTTGAAGTTTTTCACAACTACCGTAGAAGTTTTGTGTCTTTGTAATCTTTCTACATCTAATTTAATGTTTCTGATTTCACTAAGACTGTGACATTTTGTTAATTGGCTGAGAAAATATGAATCAATAGTAGTAGTAGTATGATGATTAGTGTTGGTAGCTCAGTTATTTGGCAGGAAACTTCATGGTAAATCAGTTAGTTTTATTTAGTTTTATTATAGTCATTTAACTGACCCCTTTCTGCTTCCCACGACTTGTTAGCTAGCATGAGTGGTTACTTGTATTGTACTTTGCCTGTTCCTCTGTAGTATAGAATCATAGAACTGAAAGGGACCTCGAGGGGTCATCTAGTCCAGTCCCCTGCTCTCAAGGCAGGACTAAGTATTGTCTAGACCATCTCTGACAGGTGTTTGTTCACCTGCTCTTAAAAATCCCCAATGATGGAGATTCTGCAACCTCCCTAGGCAATTTATTCCAGTGCTTAACCACTCTGACAGTTAGGAACTTTTTCCTACGGTCCAACCTAAACTGCCCTTGCTGCAATTTAAGCCCATTGCTTCTTGTCCTATTCTCAGAGGTTAAGAAGAACAATTTTCCTCCCTCCTCCTTGTAACAACCTCTTATGTACTTGAAAATTGTTATCATGTCCTCTCCCAGTCTTCTCTTCTCCAGACTAAACAAACCCAATTTTTTCAGTCTTCCCTCATAGGTCATGTTTTCTAGACTTTTAATCATTTTTGTTGTTCTTCTCTGGTCTTTCTTCAGTTTGTCCACATCTTTCCTGAAATGTGGCGCCCAGAACTGGACCCAATACTCCAGTTGAGGCCTAATCAGCGCGGAGTAGAGTGGAAGTATTATTTCTCATGTCTTGCTTACAATACTCCTGATAATACATCCCAGAATGATGCTTGCTGCTGCTGCTTCTTTTTTTTTTTTTTTCAACAGTGTTACACTGTTGACTCATATTAAGCTTGTGATCCACTATGACCCCCAGATTGCTTTCCGCAGTACTCCTTCCTAGGCAGTAATTTCCCATTTTGTATGTGTGCAGCTGATTGTTCCTTCCTAAGTGGAGTACTTTGCATTTGTCCTTATTGAATTTCATCCTGTGTACTGAGACCATTTCTCCTGTTTGTCCAGATCATTTTGAATTTTAATCCTGTCCCCCAAAGTACTTGCAATCCCTCCCAGCTTGGTATTGTCCACAAACTTTATAAGTGTACTCTCTCTGCCATTATCTAAAACATTGATGAAGATACTGAACAGAACCGGACATAGAACCGATCCCTGCAGGAACCCATTCATTATGCCCTTTCAGCATGACTGCGAACCACTGATAACTACTCTCTGGGAACAATTTTCCAACCAGTTATGCACCCACCTTATAGTAGCTCCATCTAGGTTGTATTTCCCTAGTTTGTTTATGAGAAGGTCATGCAAGACAGTATCAAAAGCCTTACTAAAGTCAAGATATACCACTTCTACCGCTTCCCCCAATCCACAAGGCTTGTTACCCTGTCAAAGAAAGCTATCAGGTTGGTTTGACACGATTTGTTCTTCACAAATCCATGCTGACTGTTACTTATCACCTCATTATCTTCTAAGTGTTTGCAAATTGATTTCTTAATTGTTTGCTCCATTATCTTTCCGGGTACAGAAGTTAAGCTGACTGGTCTCTAATTCCCCGGGTTGTCCTTATTTCCTTTTTTATAAATGGGCACTATATTTGCCCTTTTCCAGTCTTTTGGAATGTGTCCCGTCTTCCATGACTTTTCAAAGATAATTGCTAGTGGCTCAGATATCTCCTCAGTCAGCTCCTTGAGTATTCTAGGATGCATTTAATAAGGCCCTACATCTAACTTGTCTAAGTAATTTTTGTCTTGTTCTTTCCCTATTTTAGACTCTGATCCTACCTCATTTTCACTGGCATTCACTATGTTAGACGTCCAATCGCCACCAACCTTTTTGGTGAAAACAGAAACAAGGAAGTAATTAAGCACCTCTGTCATTTCCACATTATCTGTTATTGTCTTTCCCCCCCTCACTGAGTAATGGGCCTACTCTGTCCTTGGTCTTGTTCTTGCTTCTAATGTATTTGTAGAATGTTTTCTTGTTACCCTTTATGTCCCTAGCTAGTTTGATCTTATTTTGTGCCTTGGCCTTTCTAGTTTTGTCCCTACATACTTGTATTATTTGTTTATATTCATCCTTTGTAATTTGACCGAGTTTCCACTTTTTGTAGGATTCTTTTTTTTTTTTGAGTTTTAGATCATTGAAGATCTCCTAGTTAAGCCAAGGTGGTCTCTTGCCAACTTCCTATCTTTCCTACGTAGTGGGATAGCTTGCTCTTGTGCTCTTAATAATGTCTCTTTGAAAAACTGCCAACTATCTTCAATTGTTTTTCCCCTTTGACTTGCTTCCCATGGGATTTCACCTACCAACTCCTTGAGTTTGCTAAAGTCTGCTTTCTTGAAATTCATTGTCTTTATTGTGCTGTTCTCCCTCCTACCATTCCTTAGAATCATGAACTCTACCATTTCATGATCACTATCACCCAAATTGCCTTCCACTTTCAAATTCTCATCCAGTTCCTCCCAATTTGTCAAAATCATCTAGAACAGCCTCTTCCCTCATAGCTTTCTCCACATTCTGAAATAAAAAATTGTCTCCAATACATTCCAAGAACTTGTTTGAATAATCTGTGCCCTGCTGTGTTATTTCCCCAACAGATGTCTGGGTAGTTGAAGTCCCCCATCACCACCAAGCCCTGTGCTTTGGATGATTTTGTTAGTTGCTTAAAAAAAGCCTCATCCACCTCTTCTTCCTGGTTTGGTGGTCTGTAGTAGACCCCTACCATGACATCACCCTTGTTTTTTACCCCTTTTATCCTTACCCAGAGACTTTCAACAAGTCTGTCTCTTATTTCTATCTCAACCTCAGTCCAAGTGTATACATTTTTAATATATAAGGCAACACCTCCTCCCTTTTTTCCCTGCCTGTCCTTCCTGAGCAAGCCGTACCCTTCTATACCAATATTCCAGCCATGCGTATAATGTTGTCATGTATATAATGTCACAATGCTTTCTCTTTTACCTTTTCATTTGGGCACTCCTTGTTTCAGTATTCTCTTCTTGCACTCACCACTTCTCTTTTTAATATTCCTGAAACAGTGTTTCTCAGATTGTAAAGCTGGACTTTCTGGAGAAATTGTGTGTAGATGAGCTGTAGTAGGTGTGGGAAGAGGAATACAACAATTCAACTTGAACTATTCAAATCTAATGGAGGATATTGAATCATTTTGGATAATCTTAGTCTGCGGAAGAGAAGAATGAGGGGGGATTTGATAGCTGCTTTCAACTACCTGAAAGAGGGTTCCAAAGAGGATGGATCTAGACTGTTCTCAGTGGTAGCAGATGACAGAACAAGGAGTAATTGTTTCAAATTGCAGTGGGGGAGGTTTAGGTTGGATATTAGGAAAAACTTTTTCACTAGGAGGGTGGTGTAACACTGGAATGCGTTACCTAGGGAGGTGGTGGAATCTTCTTCCTTAGATATTTTTGAGGTCAGGCTTGACAAAGCCCTGGCTGGGATGATTTAATTGGGGATTGGTCCTGCTTTGAGCAGGGGTTGGACTAGATGACCTCCGGAGGTCCCTTCCAACCCTGATATTCTATGATTCTATGAATCAGAACACTGTCAGTGTGACTATTAGACACAGGAGCAAGGAGCCCAGAGTCAGATGACTGAAATTTGGATTATCGTGGTCAATTGCAGTGGTTTTTGTTTAGTTCTTGCCAAAAATAAAACCCAGGGTTATTTTGTACGGACCCCTCCATATATGATTTCTCTGTCTGTAGAGGCCAAATTGAAAATGACCTGTCAAAAAAGGATCAGCCTGTCTCCATTCACATCATTGAGATACATTTCCCAAAACAATTTATCTTCTAATTTTTCCCCACAGAATACTTGTGTAACAATAAAAAACAGGTTTGCAGCGGGAGAGGGCTCACAACTTTTTCAGCGTTTCAGAGAGAAATGCTGTGAGAGCTAGCAGAGCTGAACGCAGAGTATTGGCCTTCCTGATAGACAGTGGGCCAAATGTTCATTCCTGTGGAAAGTGTAAGTAAATAAGCTTTGTTTTGGGGGTTTTCTGTGAGGATTAGGGTAGGACAAAACCTTATTCCTTCCTAAGTTGTATATCACCAGTGGAAGTGCTCACATTGCTACTGCAGCAATTGCCACAGCCTTTGCACTATCCTTCCAGGTGAAGTTGGCAAGTCATGGAATTGCTGCTGATGCCCCAGCTTTCAAAATCCCTTGAGTGGTATGGTATGAGGAGTCATCACAAAGCATTGTTCTGTGGCACGCAGGGGGGGCTAAGTTCTCCTGTGCAGCATCTTTGCAGCTGGGACTCGCACTCAGTGGAACAGTGCTGGTTTTGCTGCTCTTTGAGCTTTCTGCAGATCTTCTAAAGGAATTGACCGTTAGTGAGCAAACAATGTATAGCTCACCAAAACTAGATAGAGTACATATAAAACACTTGATGAGGCCATACTACTTGGACATGAAGCTGCTGCTGAGTCCCTCCTTCCTAAAGGATGTTCGGGACCTTTTGAAGGGCCGCTTCTGGGAAATTCTGTGGAGGATTCCAGCCTCATGATGCTCCTGCAAAGGGAGCTGGGGGGGCGGGGCTACTGAGACCAGTGCAGTATATGGCAAAGGAAGAAAGGTATGATTTTAACACTTGTTGATATCCTAGTGTAGATAATGTATTTTGTAGTTTTAGCATGTTAGTTGGTTGAGGTAAACCCTGGCAGGAGCCTGGTTTCCCACAACCAGCTAATGTATTAAAACTGCAAATTGCCTTGTGTATGCTAGGATGTTTACACAGGGTTAAAAACACACTTTTTTTCTCGTGAAGACAAAGTACCTATGCCAACAAGTTCCTAGCTTTGATTAGCCCCTCCCTCTGACTTGGGTGCTGCTGGCAGCCACTGCTACTTTAATGTCTTGCAAAGTGCTGAGCACTCTGGCTCCAGCCTAGCAACTCACCTAAGCATATGCTTGACTCCAAGCATGTGAGTAGTCCCACTGAAGCCAATGAAACAATTCAGATGCTCAAAGTTCAGTACCCGTTTATGTGTTTCAGTGGATCCAAGTCCCAAATCTGCACTAAGTTGTATAAGCTGATACGTTATCCTTCTGGAAAAGAATGAGGAAAGACACAAAGCAAAGCTAATACACTTACTGGGAAGTTGCAAAGTTAAATGGGTGGGTGATTTATTGGAATGTGTAAGTTCAGTTGTTACACAATTCCTGGCATGTGACTTATCTGATATATAGCACTAGCCCTACACCCTAGAATTCAGTGTGATTATTGTGTACAAGCCTGTGTTGCTGAACACTGATGAGACCGCTTTTCATGGAATCTATTCTGAATTCAACTCTTAACTCAGAGAACAATCTTTTCTCTACATCACTGACCATACTTAGTTTATTTTGCGTCATTTGTAAAACTCTGTGGCTTCTTCAGGGAATATGAAATACAAATATGACATTCTACTGCTACTACCTTTTTGAGGCACTTTATCCTGTTTAAAAATCTGCTTGGAAGCGGGGGAGAGAATTGGTTGAAAAAAATAACCCAAGGATTTGAGATCAATTTTAAGGAGGCAAGCTTAAATAAGTAATGTCACCGTCTTAAAATTTCTGTTTTCCTAATCATGGCAGTTAATGAACAGAAGATTGTACTCCAAAACAACATTTCTGTATTTATTTTTCACATTTGTCTAGTGTATGTTTTGTTTTGTTTTGTTTTAATGGAAAAGCTTTTGTGATGGTATTTGTGATGCTGAATATTAATTTGACAATCATCATGGCTAAACCATTAGTGCTATTTTTAAATTACTTAATAAAATGTGTTTCAATAAATGGAAATGTGCAGTATTTTCTGATACTATAACCCATTTTAAAGATCATCTCAGAGCGCTGTTCAAAACTCCATCTGTAGGGATGACCTGTATTTCAATATTCCATTGCTAGTTCACAGAATACAGAAGTTCACGATCAAAGGATTCTGCAAAGGTCTTTATTCTGATTTATATGTATTTATTTCAGAGGAATTTGGTTCAGAAGCATTTTGATTGTGAGTTTTAAGAGTGTGTATTTTAGGAGAAACACATATTCTCTTTAACCATCTAATGGTGATTGTGTAACCAGATCCCCAACACTCCTTGTTAAAAGAAAGGGTGGGCACGGTAGAAGATAGGAGGAATTTTTTGGTGTGAATGAAAATTGGCAAAGTTCTCATATTAATATGCAAGATCACCTTCAACCAAAAAAAGAAGAAGAAAATATGGTGGCTTGGAATTCAGACAATGTAATAAGAAATTAATTTCATACAGTTCTACTGGGTTTCAGCCCTAAGATCTGCTGGCTTCAGAAGCAATCTAATACAATGTGGACACGCTGTAATCTCACACCTATGAAAATAAAACGGGGCAATATTAGGTCTCTTCTATACTGGGAAAATTAGCTCCTCTGTTTCACCATCAGTGTAGCTTCACTATGCCAACAAGTGAAGGCTGTAGTGTAGACAGGACTCAAGTGCTTGTCTACTGCATAGCCTCCACCATTGCTACCACAGGTGGAAAGTTATCCAAGTTTTCTTTGTGTAGACAGCCTAAGAATAATGTGCTTATCTCACAAACTCAAATACTGCCTTCTACAGCATTCCAGGTGTCAAAAACTCCAAGTGCAGAAATCTTCAGCTTTACCTTAACATCTTCTCTAAAATAATACATCTCCAATGCATTGAAGATATAAAAACGTTGGAGTAGCATAAAACTGATAATTTAATATCAAATTATGTAAATAAATGATATTGTAGTAACTATCATTCATTTTCATATTTAGTTAAATAACTCAGTTTTTGCATTTATCTAAAACTGCTAAAAATCTTCAGTCTGCTGTACCTGATTGCCATAGCGTTAAGGTCAGACTTGCTGGAAAGTACATAGGGTCTTTATATTGCTCAATTCTGGTTAATGATCAACCAGATAATTTTCAACATCAGTAGTCATGTATTACCTCTTACTTCAAAAGTTTTTCTACTTGATTTATTTCAGTTCCAATGGGCTTTTACAAAAATGTATGCAGCCGGATACAACATGCTGCAAATAATCTTACTGCCCAGAGAACAGAAATGCAGTTAATCTCCGTCTGTGGCTGAATGGTTACAAATCTTGTCAAATTTATGTTGTTTCCTTAAGTACCCACAGTTTATAGTCACTTTACGTACTTACCTGGAAAAAAACCTAAACTCTGAGACACCATATCTATATAAGACAGAATTATATTAATAATACAGCTGTCCAGATCTGGGAAAGAATAAGTACAGTTTTATAAAATATATTTTGACACAAAACTGCAGTAATTTTAAAATAGCTTTAATTTCAGGTGCAAATTTTCAAAGGTACTTACATATTTTCTACATGTTCAGCTTTACACACGAGCCTGATACTTGTAAGTCAAGATTTCTATATCACCTGTGTGTGCATGTACACCTCTCCACCTTGTGCATGCATTGGGCATTGCATATATCAAGCACAGAAACTTAAAAACGTGGATCACGATGTCTTGTCTTGAATTTTACTCTTTGTTTATTCTACTTGGAGTAAATGTATGCTCATGGACTTCCCTTTTTACCTTTTTTAAAAGTATTATGATTTTGGTTCAATATGCACATAGTGAATGCTGTAAATGGTACATTTTCCATGGAATGTAAAGTTGATGTGTCTTCTGTATGAATCTGTTTGTATGGTAAGCATTCATAACTAATAACTGGGAGTAGAAGAAAATGAGGTAACTATAATGTACTTAATATCAGTGATACTGTTCTGGATTTCCTTGTTAACATGAAACATATTGCTAGCTCTCCTAAAACAGGCCTAATCATCTCTCTTGCCTTCTGTACTAGGTTCTGCTTAGCTCAGATCTGATCAATACAGTGCTTAAAGTGATGGTAGTAACCAGAGGCCTATCTACTTTAGGATTCCTGATGTTGATTCAGCTTCACTGGTGTAATCAGTATTCGCTTCAGTGTATTTTCATACTGTAGACAGGGCATTTAGGCTTTGCCACTTGCTGATGTATTTGCAGAAGTGGGTTTTTGTTCTTTTCAACTTACTAATATGATGTATTTGAAGTTACACCTGTAGTGTCAGTGTTGGCCTTTCTCGGGGCTACTTCATTTGACATTGTTTGACAGACAGATAAATTTTCAGTACAAAGATTAGGTTCATCAACTTCACTGATGATAACTGGAGTTACTGTAAATGTAGTTAGTAACTATTGTACTGTGAAACATGTTCAGCATGTGCATAAGTGTTGGCAGGTTTAGGGCCTTTCTCAACATTTCAAATGTTTCTAAAGTAGAAATTTGAGGGACTATCTTTCTATAATTGGTAAATTAGAAGATAATATATAGAAATGTACAGTGGGAGAACCTGCATTAATAGCTATCATAAAGACGTCTGTGACATTTTTCATTACCCAGAGCAAATATAAAGAATATTTCATTTTAATACAATAATCAGCATATTGTTTCTGCCATCACTGCAATGTTTGTTGTTGAATCTATAGTCTTCTTATCTATAATAGTGTATTATGAAAAGCATTTAAGGTTTTTAGGCTTTTATATCCCTTTTTATTAACATTGTCAAATTAATTTATTTGTTTCAATAGATCTTTGAATGTGCAAGGAACTGTTTTATTCATGACCGCCATGTCACTATACTAAACTTTATTAAGTGGAATATTTACTTTTCATAATCTTTTAAGTATCAAAGTCCTATTTAAACATGTTTATTCCACCCTTGACTGTAATGAAGTATTGCATAGTAATAATAAAAACTGAGTGCGAATCGAGAGCATTATTATAGCAGATGTTTCTTATGTAATAAGAATTATTCTTCCTAAGATTTGGTAGTATCACTATACATTATTTTACTACACCCAGCCCCCAGGAAATGAATTCGTTCTTTACACCATTGTTTTCTGATTCGGGAATTGGATAGTCAAACTCTCTTAATTCCCTTCAGTGAATACCCTGGATACCCTTTAAAAATGCTAATTCACAGAGGAACTGTCTGTTTTTGGTTTTAACTTTTAATTTTTTTCTTTTTTATTCTGTTTCAGGAAAGTGAAAGTCAAGCAATGTCTACCAATTTAAAATACCTTTCCTTGGGGATCCTGGTCTTTCAGACCACTAGTTTAGTTTTGACTATGCGATATTCTCGGACATTGAAAGAGGAAGGACCTCGTTACTTATCCTCTACTGCAGTAGTTGTTGCTGAATTTTTGAAGATTATGGCCTGCATTTTATTGGTCTACAAAGATAGCAGTATGTTTCAGGTTTTAATCTAGAAGTAGCTTTCCTATATTTTATCAATTGTTGTATTTCAGTGACAGCTGCAAAAACAGGTGCTCAAATGCTGTGATGATAAGGAGTTACGCGAATGCCAAGACAGAGAACAAAAGATTGCCCTTCCCACATCAAAATATGTGAAAAGAAGATCTAAAACCCTTTCTATGAGAGAGTTAACCTACAGGTTAAGACCTCTGTTTGCACCTCATACCTAAGCACACAATATAATCTTTTGTAAATTTTGTATAAATATATACCCAAGAGATTCCACTTGACGGGCCATGGATGTAGGGTAAAAACTGTTGTCCTGGTAACAGGCCTGTACCTTCTCTTCACCCAGAAAGCATCTTTAGAGAAGAACAAATAGGAGTAGGAGAAAGGGAAGGTACAAAGCTGTAAATGTGCTTGAAGCATAAGTGACAAGTGCATGAGCCACAGTGAGGTCATGCAAGCATGAAGGGAGAGAAGCTGTTTCAGTATTACAGAAAGAAGCACAATATTTAAGATCAAAAGAACTCGCTGTATTTTCAAACTCACTTTAGTTCTCACATTGTATGTTTTATATGGCACAATCATTTTCCTCTTTCCAGAACCGCAATATCTTGTCCTTGATTTTCAACTCTCAAACAAAAATCTTCACATCTCGTTCAAGTGACATATCCATAAACACATAAGGGGTTTTCAGAACCTCGGTATAAATTTAAAGAAAAGATTGAGCTGCAAAATGAAGCGATGTTGAAGTTTCAAGTGGAAAGATTTCTACTTAATTGCTTTTTTCTCTTTTTTTAGGAAGCCTTATTAAATTCTTAGTCACAGAAATTGTAATCAGCATGGGATTTATGACCATTATTTTGGATAATTGTTTCAGCTTTAGTATTTTGGGCTAATGCAGACACTTTGCTATCATACAAAGTATCAGGAGTTGCATACCTTATAGAATCAATGTAAAAACCTGAGAAAGATCATACAGCATTTTGAGTTTTCTGAAGACAAAAGTTGTCGTGAAAAGTGTGTAGCAATCTAAAAAAGCTGTTAAAATTTGTAGCCCTCCCATTTTCCGTGTCTCTTTTTTTTTTAATCTTTATCTCTTTTTTTTTTTATTATTTCTTTTGAGTAGAGTGCAATTTACGGGCTCTGAACAGAGTGCTACATGATGAAATTATTAACAAGCCTATGGAAACACTTAAACTTGCTATTCCATCAGGGATTTATACTCTCCAGAATAACTTGCTGTATGTAGCACTGTCAAATCTAGATGCAGCCACTTATCAGGTATTGTGTTTTTAGATTTTTCCATAATTGTACAGACAAAAAATGGGTTGTATAGTAATTACTTTATTTTCTCTTTTCAGGTCACATATCAATTAAAAATTCTTACTACAGCATTATTTTCTGTGTCCATGCTAAGTAAGAAATTAGGTGTATACCAGTGGTTATCGTTAGTGATTTTGATGACGGGAGTTGCATTTGTACAGGTAAATATTAATAGTATGTGTCCAAGTTATTTGGGAATACTTTTATTCTTTTTATTAAGGGACACAAGTATTTGAAAGTAGGTAATTATATTGTGCCCCGAGAACTAACAGAGTCAAGTACAAAGTTTCCAAAATTTCCAGGGTAGAATCATAGGATAGGAGAGTTTGCTGAGATGGATTAAAAATTTTTTGTCTGCTCTGAAGTTTTTGAGTTACTTTTTTATTTTTTTAACCTCTTATAGTTCTTAAGAGACTTTTCAATATGCCTTTGCCTACAGCCTTGCATCATTTTTGTAAAATAATAAACATAAGACACACGAACACTATATATAATATCTATTCTGCCATTCATAAAATATCTTGGGTGAAATCCTGGCCCTGTTGAAACTAATGAGAGTTTTGCCGTTAATTTCAGTGAGCACAGAATTTCATCCCTTATTCAACAAGATACAAAGGAAAAAATGTTAACGGCAGATTTGGCTGAAATTTTCAAAAATATGGGATAACAGAATACAAGACTTGACAATAATACAATAAACCTCTCTGCATTTATCAGCAGTATAGACCATTGATAGAAAACAAACTTGCATTCTATAAACATTAAAACTTAATTTTATGAAATAATTTGTATAATTTTTTAAAATGTACACACACTGTTTTGTTTTTACACTTAGTGGCCCTCAGATTCTCAATCAACAACTAAAGAGTTGTCAGCAGGATCTCAATTTGTTGGTCTTATAGCAGTCCTTATAGCCTGCTTTTCAAGTGGATTTGCTGGGGTTTATTTTGAGAAAATTTTAAAAGAAACCAAACAGTCTGTCTGGATCAGAAACATCCAACTTGGTAAGTCCAGTTTTGGCCATTTAAAAAAGAGATACTGCGTTCAAATGAACAGTGAATAAAATTCAGATGTACAGTAAAATAAGTATAATCATATTTTATCATGCTGTGGATAATCAAATTATTACATAAACATTTAGCAAGTTTGATATCTATTTTGCTAACAGGAATGCCAGGAGTTGCATCCTGCTCTAAACTCACTTATTGTATTTAACTTGCTAATTCAACACTTGTAAGTCTGTTTACTTTGATTAAAAATGGAGACTAATGGGTTCTAGAGAACAGCTAGGATATAGCCAATTGAATTTGGACTGTGATGCATTTCAGATAAGGGTATCCTATGTGACTTATTTGAAAGATGATGTGATTGTCTTGTAAAGTAATTAAGTAATATGTGTCCAGTAATATGAATCCAACACTTTTCATAAATACTGAATTGATTTCAAAAGTATTGACACTATCTAATGAGGGTTTTATAGAATTTAGACATACAGTAGAACAAAATAAATGTTTAAAGCTATATTTTTGTAAGAATGTAAAAATAAACATAACTCCTATATCTCTGACTATAGGGATTATAGATTGACATTTTTAAAGACACAGTGAACTCCTTTATTACCCACATTTGTTCACATGGATGAACTATGATCCTAGCTCTCAGTGCTAGGATCATGATTCTACCACCTCACTATCCTCATCTACTGCATGCTCTATCTCTCTCACACCACCCATCTCAAAAGTGGTTCTGAATCCCCTGGAAATGGCTTTTGAAGATGACAGGGACAATCCATTCCGAACTGGCTTCTGCTCCCTTTGAAACCAGTTTCCTCACGTGGGTGGAAAACAGCAATACCTCTCCCTGTTCCCGCGCCTCCTAACTGGTCATGGAAGGAGACACCCTTCTTCTTCTAGTAGGCAGAGGATGGACATATAATCTCCACCTATTTTGCAACTGTACTCTATAAGTATTTACATTTAAGTAAATGCCTCCAGCAGGATTTGAACTCTTTTATTTTTCCTTTGAGCTTTCCTTGTTGCAGTGAATTGAACTAAAAATATTCATAATTTGACTAGAACATAGAGAAGAATGTTATAAGATTTGAATACACTTTGAAAAGGTATTTTAATTTCGGGAACTGTATATATTCTTAATCATTCAAGATGGAGGGAAAATTAATGCACTTGTTTACTTATGGTTACTTACTGTTGTATGTAATTGAACAGTCTTAATCTATTTTCTGGTTTCTTTCCTCCTGCTTAACAGGAAAACAGGATTTACTATACTTTTAACTGTCTACACACACACGCACGGTCTGAATACATTAGTTATGCTTACTGTCTCTTATGGTCCCACAGATTTGGTCTCACCCACCCTTTGCGTGGCATAGAATTTGGGTGGAGGGTGAGAACTTACACTGAATCTTGGGTTTTCAGATGTGGACCACAATCACAGTCCAAATACTTTGTAGGGGAACCCTACAAGTTTATTTGAACCAGGCCAAGTCTAAAATTTAACTAAAACTCTGGAGTCGCCCTCACTGTAAGGATCTAACAGCAGTGCACACATTTGAAATGATTACAAAGTAAATATTCATAACTATGTTGAAAAGCGATAATTCTTTGATAAATTGTTCTTCAGATTTTCTTCTATAATGCAGAAAGGAATCTACAAATACAGACAAGTTTATCAGTTTGATGTTGTCCCTGTCCTCCTCTCGCACCCTCCCCCCTCAATGTTCCATTACTTGGTATATGAGAACAATTACATTCTCAAAACAGGGTTTTAAAGTGACTGCATGGGGTAATGATACATTGAGCTATGAGTTTAAATTTGAGGTTTATAATAGTGAAAGGCATGTCAGCTTTTTCAGAAAAATATTTAAAATTTTCAGTTATTTTAACTTAAGCTGATGCAATAGTTTGAATAATGTCTGTTTCATTATGTTAAATGTTTAGAAAGTTTTTAAGTTTTCTATTCAGAAATTAAAGAAATATTCGTCACAATTTCCTTTTTAAATATTTTTCTAAAATTTGTATAATACAGGATCACGATCTAACAGATTTTTTTCCCCCCATCATTTATTTCTGTGAAGTAATTCTCTAATACTTCCAGTTCCAGTACAAACACAACATTCAGGAGAAATTCTGTAACAACAAATGCGTTTATGAAATAGAACTTTTAAAAAAAACATAAGGAAACAGATTTTAAGCTTCTTAAAGGTTCATTATAAACTGCAAATAATTTTTAAAATAAAAAAATCATTTGAGAGTATCTTTTTTAAAAATTATATCCATACACCGGAGTTATCTGCAGGCTTATATGTAAAGCAACAAGGGCCAAGAATACATCGGTCTTATAATTGAAATGATCAAAATCTGTTATAAGAGGAAAAACTATTTAAAAAAAAAAAAAAGTTCCTGTCAGATCCATTGGTTGGGTTTAAACATGGTTATTATACTGCAAACCAAGGCCTGATCTTGAAACTTGATTTACGTGGGCAGACCCTAGTAGTCATGCAGATCCAGTTATAGGAGTGAACACCCTCCCTCTTCCTCCCCCTGCCCCTCCCCCCCCCTTTTTTTCATTTCAAGCTTTCAGGTCTGTTTTTTATCTTTTAGGATTTTTTGGTAGCATATTTGGATTGATGGGTGTGTACATATATGACGGAGAACTTCTGTCAAAGAATGGATTTTTTCAAGGATATAACAAACTTACCTGGATAGTTGTAGTTCTACAGGTAATGTATCTAAACCCATATGCTTACATAAAAGGCACTTGGAACCTATTCCCCCATAAATGCTTGGGGAAGTTACACTGGTAGTTCCCATTAATGCTAATAGGAATTTTGCAAGTAAATGTCCCTTGCATTAGTGGCAAAATAAACCTCTAAATAGAGAAACTGCAAATTATTAGCAATCCTAGCATTGAGTTTTATCAAACATTCTGCACAATAAAATTCTATAACAATACTGATTTTGTAATATTAAAAAACAGATTAATAAAGAAAATAAAGCTTACCTGCAATTACACAGCCCACCCTCATAACCATCTTTATGAGCCAAAAATGTAGTACACCCACTCACTAGTAATGTCCTCTTGGTAATATAATCGGTGATCTCTATTCTCCAGAAGGAGTTCTGTTGTCAATTGCTTTCATCTTCCATATCCACAACAGCATAAAATATACCTAATGCCTTTATATATAGCTAAAAACTTTTTAAGAAATGTGTGCAAAGATCTTGAAATAGATGTTACCACTGAAATCATCAATTACATATCACAGTTTCAGGTAAAAGCACCTTTAATCCCTGTCTGTGGTCTTCTGAAAGAATGCCTGCTCAGATCTCAGGACTTTAGCCTTCAGCTCTCCTCTGATCAGGAGTCTGCACCCCCACTCTCTTCTGACCAGGATTTTAGGCTGCAGCTGCCTGTAGTTGCATTGTGCTTCTTTGCAAGCATGTCTGACCAGTGTCTAGCTCTTGCTCTCTGCTTTCTCGACGTGGTTAGTGTTCTTACTAGTGGTTACAAGTTACCACATAGCTCTTTCAAAGCAGAGCACATTTAATCTAGGATAAAAAACATTAAGAGAAAATTTATAGAACAAAAACATGATCCCAAGCACTTGACCAGTAGCTCCCCATCAGTCCGGTGGAGACCCTGACAGACTCTAGTCTTTAATTGCAACCCTTCAACATGGTTGGGCCCTCCCTTGTACAAAAGGTCATGTCTGTTTGCCGAATCAAAAAGAAAATCTTTGAGTCTGTTTACACTCAGCTTTTATACCCCAGAGGCCTCCAAGCCTCCGAAAAACAGGTAAAACCAACCATTGCCCCTTCCTATTCAGGCAGCCCAAGGCTCAAGGGGCTGGGAATCTGCATAGCCAGCTTTGGAATTTTACGGTAATCGCCCCCTAGTGATTCCAGAATAAGAACAGCCATACTGGGTCAGACCAAAGGTCCATCAAGCCCAGTATCCTGTCCTCTGACAGTGGCCAATGGCAGGTGCGCCAAAGGGAATGAACAGACAGATTATCATCAAGTGATCCATGCCCTTTCACCCAATCCCAGCTTCTGGCAAACAGAGGCTAGGGACGCCAGGATGGACAATCTTCCATGAATCTATCTAGCTCTCTTTTGAACCCCGTTATAGTATTGGCCTTCACAACACCCTCTGGCAGGGAGTTCCACAGGTTGACAGTGCATTGCGTGGAAAAAATACTTTCTTGAGTTTGTTTTTAAACCTACTACTTATTAATTTCATTTGGTGGCCTCTTCTTCTTGTATTATGAGAAGAAGTAAATAACACTTCCTTATGTACTTTCTCTATACCAGTCATGATTTTATAGACCTCTATCATATTCCCCCCTTAGTCACCTCTTTTCCAAGCTGAAAAATCCCAGTCTTATTAATCTCTCCTCATACTGAAGCCATTCTATACCCATAATAATTTTTGCTGCCCTTTTCTGAACCTTTTCCAATTCCAATATATCTTTTTTGAGATGGGGTGACCACATCTGCATGCAGTATTCAAGGTGTGGGCCATGGATTTATATAGAGGCAATATGATATTTTCTGTCTTATTATCTATCCTTTTCTTGATGATGCCGAACATGGTTTGCTTTTTTGACTGTCGCTGCACATTGAATGGATGATTTCAGAGAACTGTCCACAATGACTCCAAGATCTCTTTCTTGAGTGGTAACAGCTAATTTAGACCCCATCACTGTATATGTATAGTTATGAGTATGTTTTCCAATGTGGATTACTTTGCATTTATCAACATTAAATTTCATGTGCCATTTTGTTGCCCAGTCACCCAGTTTTGTGACATCCTTTTGTAGCTCTTCGCATTCTGCCTGGGACTTAACTATCTTGAGTAGTTTTGTATCATCTGCAAATTTTGCTACCTCACCGTTTATCCCTTTTTCCAGATAGTTTATGAATATGTTAACTAGGACTGGGCCCAGTACAGATCCCTGGGGGACACCACTATTTACCTCTCTCCATTCTGAAAACTGACCATTTATTCCTACTCTTTGTTTCCTATCTTTTAACCAGTTACCAATCTACGAGAGAATCTTCTGTCTTATCGCATGACTGCTTATTTTGCTTAAGTGCTTAAGAGTCTTTGGTGAAGGACCTTATCAAAGGCTTTCTGAAAATCTAAATACACTATATCCACTGGATCTCCTTTGTCCGCATGCTTGTTGACCCCCTCGGAGAATTCTAGTAGATTGGTGAGGCATGGTTTCCCTTTACAAAAACCATGTTGACTATTTCCCAACAAATTATGTTCATCTATGTGTCTGACAATTTTGTTCTTTACTATAGTTTCAACCAATTTGTGAAGTGAGGCTTACTGGCCTGTAGTTGCCAAGGTCACCTCTGGAGCCCTTTTTAAAAATTGGCATCACATTAGCTATCCTCCAGTCATTTGGTACAGAAGCTAATTTAAATGATAGGTTACAGACTACAGTTAGTAGTTCTGCAATTTCACATTTGGGTTCCTTCAGAACTCTTGGGTGAATACCATCAGGTCCTGGAGACTTATTACTGTTTAGTTTATCAATTTGTTCCAAAACCACCTCTAATGACAACTCAATTTGGGACAGTTCCTCAGATCTGTCACCCAAAAAGAATGGCTGAGGTTTGGGAATCTCCCTCACATCCTCAACAGTGAAGACCGATGCAAAGAATTCATTTAGTTTCTCTGCAATGGCCTTATCATCTTTGAGTGCTCCTTTAGCATCTCGATCATCCAGTGGCCCCACTGGTTGTTTAGCACGCTTTCTGCTTCTGATGTATTTAAAAAAATTTTTGCTATTAATTTTGGTGTCTTTTGGCTAGCTGTTCTTCAAATTCTTTTTTGGTCTTTCTAATTATATTTTTACACTTCATTTGCGAGAGTTTATGCTCTTTTCTATTTTCCTCATTAGGATTCATCTTCCACTTTTTAAAGGATGCCTTTTTGCCTCTCACTACTTCTTTTACATTGTTGTTTAACCACAGTGAATTCAAAGGAAGCCTCACCCTATGAGTTAGGAACATACAAATACATATAGCATGTATTGATACAAAGGTCTATAAATATTCCACTGGCTCATATCTTCTTGCCCTTCTCATTATAATGGTCTTGAAATTTTCATGTTTTCAGGGCCTGGCTCAAACACACTGATTAACATTTCATAACTTTAAATACAATAGTCTGAAGATATGCCTGTGTTTGCCATATCTGTAATTTAAAAAATATCTAAAATATGTGCTAATCTTAAGTGTCTTTCAAATTTTTTGCAGGCACTGGGGGGCCTTGTGATTGCTGCTGTTATAAAATATGCAGACAATATTTTAAAAGGATTTGCAACATCTTTGTCAATTATATTGTCAACTTTGATCTCCTATTTCTGGCTGCAAGATTTTGTCCCAACCAGGTGAGAGTTATTGTCCATGCATACTTGAATATAAAAGTTGCTGAAAAATTAGGTACTTAGTGAGTATTGGTATATATAGAAGAATGGTTGAAATTATTTTTGAAGGGATTAGATGGATTCCTGAACTAAAATACAGAGTTAAGGATTCCAAACTTCATTTAATAACATGATAGTTCATTAAATTTTGCTTAAGTATTGTAGTATAGGTGGCAAAATTATGTTTTCTCTGAGAGCTCTCCAACCAGAGTCCAGGAAGTGATGTAGAAATGAACTTCCTGCTGCTATTTTTCTCAAAGCACTCTGCCTTGATCTCTTTCCCTTCGTGCTTTTTAGCTTGCTCTTTTCCTTCCTCTCTCTTCCCTGTTTGCCACCCCCGTTGTTTCAGCTTCCCCAAAACTTTGTTCAAGCATGTGGTTTCTCTCTGCCTGTTCCCCATCTCCTCTTCTCCCCCCCACCCCCCCCCAGTGTTTTTAGTTTGTCCTTTCTTTATCTGGTTCTATTTTCGTGTTTGTTTTTCTCTTTAGCTGGTTCTACCACACCAGCTCCTCAGTTTTTACCTTATCCCTCCAAAGTTTGTCCTTTCCCCATTCCCAATTTTACACTTTATTTCTACCACTCACTGTTCTCCAGGGCCTGGGACTTCTCCGTACTTAGTAGCCTATATGCACTGCAGCACCAATGTCCAAACTGTGCTCCCCAATGGCGGTTCTTCACTCTCCCGGGTTCTTCAGACTGACTGCTGTTGCCTCTCCATGCTCGGTGTCACTTTTGTTCCCCTTTAGAGCAGCATACCAATCCCCAAGGTTGTCACAACAGTATTACCTGTCCTCCCCCCTCCATTGGCTATATCTCGTGTTCCTTGGGATATGATGAGTGATGATTTAATAATAATACCTAGCTCTACAGAGTGCTTTACAAAGGAGGTAGGTACCATTATCCCCATTTTACAGATGGGGAAACTGGAACATGGGAGGGTGAAATGACTTACCCAAAGCCAGTGGCAGAGCCAGGAATATAATCCAGGTCTCCTGAGTTTCTTTTTGTTGACCGATATTTTTTTTTCTTTCCAAAGTATGTAAAGTATGTATAGTACATAATTGTGTATGCCTATGAGCAGGCTAAATAAATTAGAGCTGGACTATAATGGAGTGCACCACTGTAATTTGGAGTGCACTTCCAAAATACTACATAGTATGTTCAGAAAACTCTAATTATCAAAATTTTACACATCTCCAAGGTAATGTTTTTTAAATATTTATATACTATCTTTGAGCTTAGATACTGCATTTCAAACGTTTCTCTATCTAGAAATTTGTAAAGTCTCCGTATAGTATTTGAGTACCAGTAGTTCATAAAAAAGATGCCTGTCTGTCTGTATATATAATCTAAAATATATAGTGTGTATGTTTACATAAACACCATATTACAAAAGTTAAACCCTATTTACCCAAGAACCAGTTTAAATGTAACAACAACGATCTGGTTGCTGCTCATCTGTATCCTGATATGATTTGGCACATTGTCTCCCATAACAGGGTTTAAAATAAACATATCGTAGCCTAGGTGTCTAATACAGAAAAACTTTAACACTGTTTGACACATTGCACATAGGACTGGCAAAACTATGTTAAAACATGGTTGGACAGCAAATATAACTACTGTGGTTAGTTTTGCATGCTTATGTATTGTAGATGGGGAGACAAAAGGGACTAAGAATATGCAGCTAGATTGATTATCCTTTGGCAATTGCTTCCTGAAAAGACAATCCTGTTTAATCTTTGGAGTACTTCAGTGAAATATCATGTTTTTGACTTCACTGTTGATAGGTTCAGGCTTCTTAGTTCCTTTCCATCTCTCCCTATTCTCATGTTTAAGAATAATAGATGAGTAAGTTGCCAGTTCATTACAAATTGAAGGAACATATTTTCCCCCCACTAGAAATAATGTAGAGAATGAATGCCATTTCTCCTGACCAGATAATATAAATACAATTGTACTGACTGAAAAAAGTAACTTTTTTCTCCCCTCCCTATTCCATTCAGTGTCTTTTTCTTTGGAGCCATTCTTGTGATAGCAGCTACATTCCTATATGGTTATGATCCAAAACCTGCAGGAAATCCTGTCAAGGCATAGCAGATTTCATTATCAGCCTGTTTCTCAAGACTCTGCATTAGGGACCTCAACAAGAATTCCATATGAAAGATTTCATCATGCACTGGAAGGAAAGGATCAATACACTGAATCTGAGCAAGAACATGTTAATGGTTTTGGAGAACCAAAGGGTTAAAGACAGAAAATAATGTATGTAAAGCTGATGAAAAAAATTAAAGGGGAAAGCCTAATGCAAGTTGCTAATAAAAACTTGAACAAAATGTTTCCAAGTAACTACAATTAGGAATGTTTACAGCTTGAACTTGAGGTTATATTAGATGATTTTACTGTTTTGATTGCTGCAGAAATATATCCTATGCACTCTTTGCAAGAGCACATGACAATATTTGTCAGACTGTATCTGTTTTTGCAAATTGATTATATTTAATGTTAGTAAATGTGTTTTTAACTGTTTGTCTATAGAGATCAAATTGAATATAATGGATCTTATTAGGGGTTCCTTATTAAAGCTGTGAAAACTGTGATTGAAAGACATTTTCACACATATCCAAGATTTTTATATTTATGGACGGCTGATTTTAATAAACAGAAATCTGAATTCTGTTGCTTAACTATATAAAGTTCTTATAAGGTCAAGGTTCTGACTTAAATCTGTAAAAGAGAGAAATTCAGAGTAAGGGCTAAACATTCCAACTTTAACTAAGGTGGTCACTAGTATTATAAGCCATCTAATAACTCTGCATGAACGCACACCATAGGTTCCAGCAATAACCCGGCACAACGGCATTGGTGTTAAAGATGGAGTGCTTGCTTGGGTAACATTCATTCCTTTATCCCTATCGATATAAATCAACTTCTTAGTATTACCTTAAAGTAGCTTTTATGGTTTGTTTCCTTTGGAGATTTTTTTTTAATTGTGATTTTAAAAAAAAACAAAAACAAACACCTTAACAAATAAATGTTTTAAATTATTGTTATCTTTTACAGCTTGTTTTGGATCAGTTATGGTATATAATGTATATACTGTAATGTACGGTATTACAAAGGGTTTTTTAAATGGGTGTTAACACATAAGAACTCCTCCAAGGCTGTTTAAGCAAGCCATTATATACAAATGTACTGAGAGATTTTTTGTTTTGTTTTGTTTCAGGAGTCACTGAGCCAATAAACTAAATGGGTCTTCTGGAGCTATTCAGTCTAGTGTTAGAATTACATAATTAGAAAAAATGCTGATTATAGTAAACAAGAAAATAATGGGGACTAGTTATTGTGTAATAGATAAATAAAAACATATATTATCCTTTTTTACCTAAAAATACCAAAAGCAATTAGACCATGTTATGGACAAATCTCTTGCTAAATTATTTACGTATATCTATTTGTTCCACTCATACTGTTCCCTTCTTCCCTCTCCCACCCCCCCCCCCCCCCCGAGGCTTAAAAATAAATTGTTTTCATAAGACTTTTTATGACAAGTATTAATGTGGAGTGACTTCTTATCTAAGTATTACACTTGTGAAAGTATACATTTTTAATAGAAATGTTGACAGTCCCTTACCTGTAGCATCACAGGTAGTGAAAATCAAAGTATTTAATGTCACACATGTACAGGTCAGCAGAAATTAAAATTGTTGTTATGACAGAAGAGTTTTAAAAAATGTTTACCAAAGTATTGCAACCAGTTTTCCAAAATGTTTTAGTGATGGACTATAGAGAATTCCACAGAAAATTCTGTAAAATGCCATGAGGTTTTAAAGTAAACTGTTATAATGGTGAGGGCAAAAATCATTCTTATTTCTAGCAGGTAAGAATAATGCTTTTTTCTAGGTAATGATATGGATTAATTGACTTTAATCGAACTTTTGTGTTTACTACTAGGGAAATAGAATAGAGGACTCCCAAAATGTATGCAAGTGGTTGAACTAGAGATACTATCGGCTCTAAGATCTATGGATAATTGTTATGCTCTCTGATCTCCAGATCAAGCAATATCATACCTTCAAGACCTATTTTATAAGTTGTCATAAAGTGATTTACAAACTGGATCACTTCACTCACCACAGAAATGCACTGCTGAGGTAAAGTGTGGTAACTAACAGTGCACAGCAATACTTACATAGCAGTTTAGGACAGGAAGTGAAGGATGCCTTGTCTTCTTGAAACTACATAAAGAATTTATGTAGTTGGAATACACTTACCTGAATTGGAACTTTCCCAGGACCATAATATCCTCAATTTCATGAGATTTACAGCAGTGGTAATTAGCAGGTGACTTCTATTGGCTAATCCATTGAGAAACTCCTTTCAATTTGAAGAAAAGCAAGGGAAAGTGTATTGGGGGACGAAGTGGCGACAAAAGGCACTGTGTTGTCAGACAATAGACAGTGATTGGCAGGGTCTGCTATAAGAAATCCAGTCTTGCTCTTTCACCCAGGGCTGGACCAATATCACAACAAGCATCAGTTTAAAGGGAAGAACAGACACATATGATACTGTGAATAAAATAGGTCACTCCGGGCTTTGGAAAACATCTCTCTGCTACATTAAGGGGCATATCCCGTTCCTGAGATACATGGAACCAATGTGGTTGCTGTGGAAAGGAATAGGGCAGGATTTGAAGAGGCTACACAGGTTGTCTGCATCTTGTGTGTGAAGCAATGCTGTGTGGAGGGCACAGTTACACTTTCTCACAGGAATAGTTTCAGAGCCAGGTAGGATGACATGCAACTGTGGATTGACTGGCCATCCATTCCTATGGAGAAAGTACAGGAATTGCAGAACCATGGCCATTGCAGAGCATTCAGAAGCCTGAAAAGTAGCAGGGACATGGTGTGCTTTACACATATCCCAAAGCTAATTTTTAGCACACAGACTAGCTTTCCAGGTCTAAGAGACTTTCTGAGCCATCTTTTCATTCTTTAGAATACTCGATTAATTAATTTAGTTTGTATATTTAGGTAGCTTAGTACTAAGCTTTTATTTTAATATTTATAAAGTTATAGCGTGGTATTTATTTACAACAACATGAACGTGTGATTGTTTGTTTCTTGAAAGGCACACGTTATGGAATTACCAGTATTTTATTTAATACTGTATTTGGAAATCACCTGAGGACCTAGAATGTTCAGCAACAGTAAACTGTCAGGCCAGCTAGAACAAAAGAAAAGCATCATTGCTTGAAACTACTGATATATGGAATTATCCTGCAAGTGAAATAAACCAGCAACTCAGTGGTGGGAAAATCATGAGGTAAAAAAAAAATTTTCTTCAGAAATTGATATAATCTATCCACAAGTGCCCATTAAAACTGTTGTATCACAGAGAATTCAAATAAGTTTGCTTGTAGCTTTATTAAACTTATTTGTTTTTGACAAAGTACAACACAGTTGCTCTGTCACCAAGAATTTTGAAACCTGTGGGTAGATTGTTAGATTGGTGGTCTAGTTCTTAATTATATAAAATAACTTGTTTCCTGTGACTTTTACCTTTCTCTTCATGAGGTGGATCTTGTGTTTTGGCATTATACTTACTTTTCAGTTACTTAGACCAGTGGTTCTCAACCAGGGGTACATGTACACCTGGGGCTATGCAGAGGCCTTCCAGAGGGTACATCAACTCACCTAGGTATTTGCCTAGTTTTACAACAGGCTACATAAAAAGCACTGATGAAGTCAGTACAAACTGAAATTTCATACAATCACTTATTTAAACTCCTCTGTATACTATACACTGAAATATAAGTACAATATTTATATTCCATGATAAAAATGAGAAAGTAAGCAGTTTTTCAGTAATAGTTTGCTGTGACATGTTTGCATTTTTACGTTTGATTTTGTAAGCAGGTACTTTTCAAGTCAGGTAAAACGTGGGGTACACAAGGCAGACTCACTCCTGAAAGGGGTACGGTAGTCTGGAAAGGTTGAGAGCCACTGACTTAGACGTCCTTTCTTTGGTTTGGGGAACATGTAATTGTTTGGGGATTCTTAACTTATTTTCATGACTATAATTTAGAAGAATGTAATTGGTTTGCTTTTTTTGTTCAACTGTTTTTCAATTGATAAATCAATCTTGGCATTTGTTATGCCACCGGTTCTCAAGCTTTAGCAATCCGAGGACCCCCATTTTGATTTAAATTTTGTCACGGACCTCTGGCTTGGCTTCTAATTTTCCCTGGGGGTGCTTAACCCCTGCTCAGCCCCCCACCATTGTACCTCTTCTGCCATAGCCCCAGCCCCCCCACCTCTTCTCGCCCCCGCTCCTCCCCCTCCCGCCCAGCGCCTCCTGCATGCCACAGAACAGCAGGAGGGAGGGGGTGCTGGCAGGGAAGGGAGGAGTTGATCAGCGGGACCAATGACCCCAGACGTGACTCACGGACCCCCTGAAGTACCCTCATGAACCCAGTTTGAGAACTACTGTTATGCTATTCCTGTATTGCTTATTTATCAAGACTTTTAATATTATTTCCTGATCAGCTATTCATGTTCTACTCCCTTGTAGTAAGATTTTCCCCTGATTAGTCACTGTCTCCAACACTGATCATGATTAATTTTGCTTTTGTATTACTGATATTATTTCCAGGCTAACATTATTGAGAAAGGGGTTATAATATTTCTTTTTCCTCCCCTCCTAAACTAGATATTTTCCTGTAATAATGGTAAATATAACATTACAAATCAAACTGCTTGTGTGACAGAAAAGTTAAAGTAAAATAAGTGTCTTTGGCACTCAGTTATTGAGTGAAGATCCAAGGAGTGATCCTAGACCTTTGTTTAACTGTCCTGCCCATTTGTAATGTTAATTTTTTTCTATAGTAAGTCAGTCCAGAACTAAGGAATTCCACTCTTCCCAGGTGAACACATTGTGTGTATTCATGCATACGTTAGTGCCTGAGAATCAAAAGACATTAGTGGGAAAGATATAGGGAGAAATAAAGCAAAATACACGGGTTCATACTGGATGACCTAAATGATCTCTTCTGACCCTTCTCTTTTTCAGCCAAATTCTTTCCTCCAGTGAATTCACGGTTCCTACTAGAATCAGCGATAGCCACAAACCAAATTCTGCTCTTGTGCAATGCGACACCCATTCCTCAATGAGTGTTCCAGGTACGCGTCCAAGGGCAGAATTTCTCCATCATTGTATATGATGGTGATAGTATTTAAAGGAGAAGTTGCAAAAAGCTTAGGCCTTGTACTTGCCTGTCCCATTCAAATACTAACCTATGTGTGAAAGGCTTTTCAGAGCTGATTACTATTCCAAATGCCTGAGCCAGCCAGTCCTCCAAGATGTGTAATTCAATGCAGTGGGAATCCCAGCAGGTAACCAGGCAAAGTTCTCTCTCACTGTGACATATCATGACCCAAAAGCTGGTTTTGAGCATAGCCTAGAGAATCCTACTACTGATTCAGAAGCACCATTTTTGGTTTGGCCATTGAGGAATCTGCCCTCTCCCCTAGGGCCCCTGCTCTTTGGAGATAGCTATAATTGTGAAGGGAGAGTGATATGCCAGAGGCTAGAACCAGGGTTGCTCTGTGAATCATCTTGAAGGGAATGTAGATGTGACCAGCCATCCCCAACCCCCTGGAGACTAAGTGCCACAACTTTACTTTCATAAGGAGCTAGCAAGAGACCCCAGTTCACCTCTTGACTCAGGTAGCTGCTAGCACAACATGATCTTTGCTCCCAAGCTGCCAAACTGATGCTATTTTTAAAACATTCCCATACAGATTAATTTCAAATAAAGCAGTTCAAGTGCAGCATCTTAAGGAAAACTTTCAAATAACAACAACAACATATAATTACCACATCCCTTTCATCCTAAAATGTGCAAGTAGATTATTGCAGCTTAGGTTAAACTCAAAAGTCCTCCAAGTGACAAAAACAAAGGGCTTTTCTCTTTTACACATTAGACAACAGTGAAAACTGTTGTATTTTTGCTCTTTCACTCCATTCTTTCCCATGCATTCTGGTTATTTTACCACTCTCTCCCACACCACCTCTTTATTTCTTTTCCAGATCATTAAAGTCTTTACTGCAAGTTTCTATGCTTAGAAAAAGCATTTGTGGTGTGTGCTTAGGGGACTTGGATGAGGCTGTTTGTACTGAGTGGATGGTGGAAGACTGACATGCACATGATAAATAAGAAACTAAGGGACAGATCCTTGATCCATGGATGTATAAGCAGGGTGAGAGAGGTGAATTTACCTCTGTGTGCAGCATTGATGAGACCAGTATGAGAATACCGCATCCAGTTCTGTGGTCCACATTTTGAAAAGGATGTTGATAAATGGAAAAAGTGCAGAAAACAGCCACAGAAATTATTCAAGAGCTGAAGAAAATTCCTTACGGTGAGAAACTTAAAGAGCACAATCTGTTTAGCTCACCAAAGAGAAAACTGAGAGGTGACTTGATTACTGTTTATCAGTGCCTTCACAGGGAGAAAATACGGGGTACTAAAGGGCTCCTTAAACTGATGGAGGAAGGCATAACAAAAACCAATGGCTGTAAGCTGAAGCCAGACCAATTCAAATCATATCAGGACTAGAGGCATTTCTGGAAGACATTCTTTAGTTGAACATAAGTTATCAGGCTCAGCACAGGGGTAACTAGGTGAAATTCTACAGCCTGTGTTATACAAGAGGTTAGATTAGTTGATCTAATGCTTCCTTCTAGCCTTAAAATCTCTTTAAAGTCTTGCTTTGCAGGTGTGAACAGTACTTAGCCCTGGTCTACACTAGGAGTTTAAGTCGAATTTAGCAGTATTAAATCGATGTAAACCTGCACGCGTCCACACGATGAAGCCCTTTTTTCCGACTTAAAGGGCTCTTAAAATCGATTTCCTTAATCCACCCCTGACAAGTGGATTAGCGCTTAAATCAGCCTTGCCGGGTCGAATTTGGGGTACTATGGACGCAATTAGACGGTATTGGCCTCCGGGAGGTATCCCAGAGTGGTCTATTGTGACCGCTCTGGACAGCACTCTCAACTTAGATGCACTGGCCAAATAGACAGGAAAAGGCCCGCAAACTTCTGAATTTCAGTTTCCTGTTTACATGGTCACCTGCAGCTTGCCACGCTGGCCAGAGCTCATCAGCAGAGGTGACCATGCAGAGCTCATCAGCAGAGGTGACCATGATGGAGTCCCAGAATTGCAAAAGAGCTCCAGCATGGACCGAACGGGAGGTATGGGATCTGATCGCTGTATGGGGAGCGGAATCTGTGCTATCAGAACTCCGTTCCAGTTTTCGAAATGCCAAAACATTTGTCAAAATCTCCCAGGGCATGAAGGACAGAGGCCATAACAGGGACCCGAAGCAATGCCGCGTGAAACTTAAGGAGCTGAGGCAAGCCTACCAGAAAAGCAGAGAGGCAAACGGCCGCTCCTGGTCAGAGCCCCAAACATATGATGAGCTGCATGCCATTTTAGGGGGTTCAGCCACCACTTCCCCAGCCGTGTTGTTTGACTCCTTCAGTGGAGATGGAGGCAACACAGAAGCAGGTTTTGGGGACGAGGAAGATGATGATGATGAAGTTGTAGATAGCTCACAGCAAGCAAGTGGAGAAACCGGTTTTCCCGACAGCCAGGAACTGTTTCTCACCCTGGACCTGGAGGCAGTCCCCCCCGGACCCACCCAAGGCTGCCTCCCGGACCCGCCAGGCGGAGAAGGGACCTCTGGTGAGTGTACCTTTTAAAATACTATACATGGTTTAAAAGCAAGCATGTTTAATGATTAATTTGCTCTGGCATTTGCAGCTCTCCAGGATTTACTCCCAAAGCCTTTGCAAAAGGTTTCTGGGGAAGGCAGCCTTATTCCCCCCACCATGGTAGGAGACTTTACCACACCAGGCCAGTAGCACGTACTCGGGAATCATTGTAGAACAAAGCATTGCAGTGTATGTTTGCTGGCATTCAGACAACATCCGTTCTTTATCTCTGTGTTATCCTCAGGAGAGTGATATCATTCATGGTCACCTGGTTGAAATAGGGTGCTTTTCTTAAGGGGACATGCAGAGGTGCCCATTCCTGCTGGGCTGTTTGCCTGTGGCTGAACAGAAATGTTCCCCACTGTTAGCCGGGGGGGCAAAATGCAACCTTGGAACGAAAGCACATGTGCTGTGTATGTAATGTTAACAGCAAGGTTTACTGTGAAAGAGTGTAGCCATTGTTCTAGAAAATGTGTCTCTTTAAATACCACTGCCTCTTTTTTTTTTTTTCTCCACCAGGTGCATGTGTTTCAATGATCATAGGATCTTCTCCTTCCCAGAGGCTAGTGAAGATTAGAAGGCGAAAAAGAGCACTCGTGATGAAATGTTCTCTGAGCTCATGATGTCCTCCCACACTGACATAGCACAGACGACTGTGTGGAGGCAGACAATGTCAGAGTGCAGGAAAGCACAATATGACCAGGAGGAGAGGTGGCAGGCTGAAGAGAGGAGGTGGCGGGCTGAAGAGAGGGCTGAAGCTCAAATGTGTCAGCAGTGTGATGAGAGGAGGCAGGATTCAATGCTGAGGCTGCTGGAGGATCAAACCAATATGCTCCAGCGTATGGTTGAGCTGCAGGAAAGGCAGCAGGAGCACAGACCGCTACAGCCCCTGTGTAACAACCGCCCTCCTCCCCGCCAAGTTCCATAGCCTCCTCACCCAGATGCCCAAGAACATGGTGGGGGGGCCTCCGGCCACTCCACCCCAGAGGATTGCCCAAGCAACAGAAGGCTGGCATTCAATAAGTTTTAAAGTTTTAAACTTTTAAAGTGCTGTGTGGCCTTGTCCTTCCCTCCTCCACCACCCCTCCTGGTGCTTCTCTCCTCTACCATCCCTCCTGGGCTACCTTGGTAGTTATCCCCCTATTTGTTTGATGAATGAATAAAGAATGCATGAATGTGAAGCAACAATGACTTTATTGCCTCTGACAGCGGTGATCAAAGAGAGGAGGGGAGGGTGGTTAGCTTACAGGGAAGTAGAGTGAACCACGGGGCAGTGGGTTTCATCATGGAGAAACAAACAGAACTTTCACACTGTAGCCTGTCCAGTCATGAAACTGGTTTTCAAAGCTTCTCTGATGCGCACCGTGCCCTCCTGTGCTCTTCTAACCGCCCTGGTGTCTGGCTGTGTGAAACCAGCAGCCAGGTGATTTGCTTCAACCTCCCACCCCGCCATAAACGTCTCCCCCTTACTCTCACAGATATTATGGAGCGCACAGCAAGCAGTAATAACAGTGGGAATATTGGTTTTGCTGAGGTCTAACCAAGTCAGTAAACTGCGCCAGCGCGCTTTTAAACGTCCAAATGCACATTCTATCACCATTCTGCACTTGCTCAGCGTGTAGTTGAACAGCTCCTGCCTACTGTCCAGGCTGCCTGTGTATGGCTTCATGAGCCATGGCATTAAGGGGTAGGCTGGGTCCCCAAGGATACATATAGGCATTTCAACGTCCCCAACGGTTATTTTCTGGTCTGGGAATAAAGTCCCTTCTTGCAGCTTTTGAAACAGACCAGAGTTCCTGAAGATGCGAGCGTCATGTACCTTTCCTGGCCATCCCACGTTGATGTTGGTGAAACGTCCCTTGTGATCCACCAGTGCTTGCAGCACTATTGAAAAGTACCCCTTGCGGTTTATGTACTCGCCGGCTTGGTGCTCCGGTGCCAAAATAGGGATATGGGTTCCGTCTATGGCCTCACCACAGTTAGGGAATCCCATTGCAGCAAAGCCATCCACTATGACATGCACATTTCCCAGGTCACTACCCTTGATATCAGCAGATCTTTGATTGTGTTGGCTACTTGCATCACAGCAGCCCCCACAGTAGATTTGCCCACTCCAAATTGATTCCCGACTGACCGGTAGCTGTCTGGCGTTGCAAGCTTCCACAGGGCTATTACCACTCGCTTCTCAGCCGTGAGGGCTGCTCTCATCTTGGTATTCTTGCGCCTCAGGGCAGGGGAAAGCAAGTCACAAAGTTCCATAAAAGTGCCCTTATGCATGTGAAAGTTTTGCAACCACTGGGAATCGTCCCAGACCCGCAACACTATGCGGTCCCACCAGTCTGTGCTTGTTTCCTGAGCCCAGAATCGGCGTTCCACCGCATGAACCTGGCCCATTAGCACCATGATGCCCACGTTGCCAGGGCCCCTGCTTTGAGAGAAGTCTGTGTCCATGTCCTCATCACTCACGTTACCGTGCTGACGTCGCCTACTCGCCAGGTTTCGCTTTGCCAGGTTCCGGTGCCGCATATACTGCTGGATAATGCGCGTGGTGTTCAATGTGCTCCTAATTGCCAAAGTGATCTGAGCGGGCTCCATGCTTGCCGTGATATGGCGTCTGCACAGAAAAAAGGCGCGGAACGATTGTCTGCCGTTGCCCTGACGGAGGGAGGGGCAACTGACAACATGGCTTACAGGGTTGGCTTACAGGGAATTAAAATCAACAAAGGGGGTGGCTTTGCGAGAAACTGAATGGCCCCCTCAAGGATAGAACTCAAAACCTCAAGGATAGAACTCAAAACTGGGTTTGGCAGGCCGTTGATTTCACAGAGGGAAGGAGGAGAAAATGAATACAAAACAAATCTGGTCTATTTCTTGTTTTGAGCCACTTTATCTTTATACATCTTGCTGGCAGCAGACTGTGCAGTACGACCGCTAGCCATCATCACCTCCTGGGTGCTCGGCAGAAGACGGTGCAGTATGACGACTAGCCATCATCTTCTGCTGGCTGGAGGTTAAAAGACAGTGCACTGCCGGTAGGACTGAATCGCCATGAGACGAAACTTAAAAGGGAAATGACCTGGCTGAGTCACTCCCATGTTTGCCCAGGCGCCCGATTAAAAGAGCACCCAGGACTACGTCAATGACGGCTACCAGTCATACTGCACTGTCTGCTGCCAAAAGGCAATTTGCTGCTGTGTAGCAATGCAGTACCACGTCTGCCAGCACCCAGGAGACATACGGTGACGGTTTGCTGAGCGGGCTCCAGCTTGCCGTGGTATGGCGTCTGCATGGGTAACTCAAGACAAAAGGCGCAAAACGATTGTCTGCCCTTGCTTTCATGGAGGGAGGGAGGGAACAGGGGCCTGACGATATGTACCCAGAACCACCTGAGACAATGTTTTAGCCCCATCAGGCACTGGGATTTCTACCCAGAATTCAGATGGGCAGCGAAGACTGCGGGAACTGTGGGATAGCCACCCACAGTGCAACTCTCCGGAAGTTGACGGTTGCCTCGGTACTGTGGACACACTCCACCAACTACATGCACTTAGAGCACTTGTGTGGGGACACACACAATCAACTGTATAAAACCGCTTTCTACAAAACCGACTTCTATAAATTCGACCTAATTTCGTAGTGTAGACATACCCTTAGTAATGGAAGTACAGTCCTGGTACACAAGGCCCAAAGCAGGACTTTGATGCGTACTTGGTTATGACCCTGTATCTCTATAGTAGGAAGAGATCTGCATTATAATGGAATATGACCTTTGAATAAGACAGTGGGGAAAAAAATTTTGTATTGTAACTTCATTGAATTTCGCTCAGAAGATTAGAAAATAACAGAGTTCAGATGAGCTAAATGCAAAATGATTATCAAGAATTAGGATTAAATGAAAAGAAAAACTGCAATATCAGTATTTTAGAGTTAAACAAAAGGATTAGAGGGAAATTATGTGGTTTTTATCAGTTTTATTAGAACAAATATTAAAGAACCAAGCCCTCAATCCCCACACAAAAAAACCCCCAATGAAACAAAAACAAACTAAAACTTTCATTGCTTACTTTTGTTGCAGTGAGAGACTCAGTAACAAAATGGCAGATGAAATTCAACATTGGTAAGTACAAAGTAATGCCCATTGGAAAAAATAATCCCGACTACACATATAATGATGCGTTCTAAATTAGCTGTTACAACTCAAGGAAGAGATCTTGGAGTCATCATGGATAGTTCTCTGAAAACTTCATCTCAGTGCTCAGCAGTGGTATAAAAGCTAACAGAATGCTAGGAACTATTAGGAAAAGGATAGATAAGAAGGTAGGAAATATTATAATGCCACTATATGAATCTGTGGTGTTCCCATATTTTGAATACTGTGTCTAGTTCTGATATCTCGATCTCAAAAAGGATATAGTGAAACTGGAAAAGGTTCAAAGAAGGGCAACAAAGATGATCAAGGGTATGGAATGACTTCCATATGAGGAGAGACTAAAAAGATTAGGGCTGTTCATTTTAGAAAAGAGACGATTAAGAGGCAATATGATAGAGGTCTATAAAATCATGAATAGTGTGGAAAAAGTGAATAAAGAACTGTTATTTACCGTTTCCCAAAATACAAAGTTAATAGGCAGCAGGTTTAATACAAACAAGAGGAAATCCTTTTTTGCACAATTCTCAGTTAGCCTGTGGAACTCATTGCTTTGGGATGTTGTGATGTCCAAAAGTATAACTGTGTTCAAAAAAGAACTAGATAAGTTCATAGAATCATTGATGGAGGATAGGTCCATCAATGGCTATTAGCCAAGATAGTCAGGAATGTAATCCCATGCTGAGGGCAACTCTAAACCTCTGATTGCTAGAAGCTGGAATAGGAAGATGGGTGGATCTCTCCAAAATTGCTCTGTGTGATATACTATCTATGATGTTCTGGTATTGGCCCCTGTTGGAGACAGGCTATTGGGTTAGATGGAACATTGGTCTGACCCAATGTGGCTTTTCTAACGTTCTGACTTTATGCACACCTCCTATTACCAGTGATAATTTAGTGGCAGAACATTGTCATAATTGAATGGTGGTGGGGTGGTTTTTTGTTTTGTTTTTGTGTTTTGAGGGGAGGGAGGTTGGACATGGGATATAAATGGAATTTTATTCATGGAGACAAAGGGGAAAGAGCGTTTCCCCAGGAAAGGACATAATAATGTTTCCAGAAGTTGCTAAAATTACCCATGCAAGGAGAAATGTTCCAGTGTTTCCTTTAAGATTGATATTGAGGTTGCTTTGCATTTCCTGTAAGTTACATTTCAAGAGGTGTATCCTTATAGGTTTTGATGACACCAGGAGTTTTTTTAATTCTAGCATAAAAACCCCTGATGACTTTGAAGAGCTTCACCAAAATTTAGGAAATTAATTTGATTTAATGAAGAATTTTCAAGTTTTTTTATTTTAAAAAGATTGTAATTATTACTGCAAAACCTCAGATATGTGTGAGGTGATTCATAGTGCAGATTAGCTAACATAATCCCTGTAATGGGCACTTTACAATCTAAATTCCTGATCCTGCACAGAGCTCTGCAGGGGTGACCCACCTACTTCACTGTGCTTGAATGCAATGATCTGCCTGCACAGAATTCATTGCAAGAGCATAACCTGGGGTTCTAGAGTGTGCACAAGGGTTGCAATCAGATGGCCTGCATTTGATGCAGATTTTATCTCCAAAACCTGCTGCAAAACTTTAAAAATCAGGATGTTGGTTAAGGGGGGGATTTTCTAAGGTGCCTAAGGGAATTAGGCTCCTAACTCCTATTGACTTAGCTCCCTTAGGCTCTTCTGAAACACCTACATTAATGGTTTAAATTTCAATAGCCATTTTTGGCATTTATTCTCTTTTTTCATTTTCTATTCAATACTTTCACGCTTTTCCTAATGTGAGCAAGTAATTGCCTAGTGCCCTCTCCCAAATGGACCATTTCACACTAAATAAATTGAAACCTGCAGAGTTTTTGGCTTGGAAGATTATATGAAAACAATGTGGATATAACACATGGATAAAATCCATCATGCTCCCATTACAGAGCGGAGAATCATACACTTGGAAGGGACCTCAAGAGGTTATTTAGTCCAGTCCCATGCACTCAAGGCAGGACTAAGTATTATCTAGACCATCCCTGACAGGTGTTTGTCCAACCTGCTCTTAAAAATCCCCAATGATGGAGATTCCACAACCCCCCTAGGCAATTTATTCCAGTGCTTAACCACTCTGACAGTTAGGAAGTTTTTCCTAATGTCCAACCTAAACCACCCTGGCTGCAGTTTAAGCCCACTGTTTCTTGTCCTATCCTCAGAGGTTAAGAAGAACAATTTTTCTCCCTCCTCCTTGTAACAACCTTTTATGTACTTGAAAACTGTTATCATGTTCCCTCTCGGTCTTCTCTTCTCCAGACTAAACAAACCCAATTTTTTCAGTCTTCCCTCATAGGTCATGTTTTCTAGACCTTTAATCATTTTTGTTGATCTTCTCTGGACTTTCTCCAATTTGTCCACATCTTTCCTGATATGTGGTACCCAGAACTGGACACAATACTCCAGTTGAGGCCTAATGAGCATGGAGTAGAGCAGAAGAATTACTTCTTGTGTCTTGCTTACAATACTCCTGCCAATACATCCCAGAATGATGTTTGCTTTTTTTGCAACAGTGTTACACTGTTGACTCATATTTAGCTTGTGATCCACTCTGACCCCCAGATCCCTTTCCGCAGTACTCCTTCCTAGGCAGTCATTTCCCATTCTGTCAATTCTGTCAATAGTCAGCACAGAGGAAGATTAATTTAAGATAGGAAATCAGCAAAATAACCTTTAATCTTAAAAGCAGTATCAGTATTGAAGCCAAGCGTACAACATTTCTAGAACAGAGTGCAATGTGTTTGTCCTCCAGTTATCATTTAGGGGATGACTTGATCTCTCCTATGGCTTTTGTCTTATTTTTCTTTAATGGACAGGTGTTTCCTTTCGTGATAATCAGTAAGGCCAAGAGAACAGTGCTTACTTCTTTCCCATTCTGGTCTTTTTGTGTGCTGGCACAGGGTGACATTTATGGGGAGATGGACCGAGCTTCCCCTGTGATTAATCTGAAGCTGTGGGACTAGGGATCAGCTGGTAGCCTGGCTGAAGGGCTACCAAGAGCTCAGTTGAGAGAGTGAACTGCAAGGAGCAGGGGAAAGAACCCAGTTATTAGCTGCCTCCCAGATGGCTTGGTAAATGAGAGCTGCAGGAAGGCTCCCACAGGAGTCCCTGGGTTAGTGCAACGACCCAGAGGGGCCAGGAAAAGCTTCTCGGAACTGTAGCATTGTTGGGCAGAGGAACTATTTTATTTTGATATTTTATCTACGTTCGTGGTTAACCAATAAATTGTGTCCTGAGGCAAGGGCCTGAACTAGCTGCTGGCATGGCACTGATCCTTCGCTGGCTGGTGAGAGAACCCACCAGCTAGCACATGTGTACAATGGTTGAGCGTCTAGCACACTGCACTGAACTTTTAATTAGTTCAAGACAAATAGTTCTGGCCAAAATCTGGGCCAGCCCCAAGCCAGCCAGGTTGAGTTGGCGGGACATTGTGAACGGTCGTCAGTAGACATGTAGCGTTGCACGTTGCAGTACAGACATTGTCAAGCCAGGCTTTCAACACAGAAGAGCATCTCCAGGAGCTGCTGCCACTTTGGGACGTTGCATGTCTCTGTGAACAATCAGAGGTCCGTGAACCACAGAAAGGGGAAATGCTGGCTTAGATCAATATTCATTAACCTTTCATGCTCTAACATTTCTGTTTTACTTTAGGACTATTACTTGGAGGTTGCTACATCAACCCTTTTTTCAGAACTTGTTCAGACTGAAGTTTACATAGTTGGCGATGTCCAGTGTATTTAGGAAAACATTGCATTCCTTCATATGTTAGTAGGTAAAACCCTCTAGGCTGAGACTGATGCAAGATTCCAGTTCATTCTGATCTGTTTTCAAATGGTAAAAGTGTATACGAAAAAGGGACTTCTTGAAACAACACACTTGGGCTTTTTTCTTCAGGTTACATTGAACTTGCTGACAAAGGCCTCCACAGTCAAGCTAAAAGATTATTCAGCCATTCATCTCTGTGCAGCCTTCTTTCAAGTTCTCACCATCAGAAGCATTTCTCAACATGTGCAAGTTGCCAGTTGCCTTCAAAAGGCAAGATTTTCATTAAAATTTGCATTTTTGAGCTACCCGCTCACTGGTGTTGCCCAAAGTAACATGGTTTGGGAATCAAGATGCCAGCAATTTAGCAGCCCATTGCTGCACAGTTTCCAGTCTTAGCATGGATTTACCAAATTTTAAAATACTTTTAACATTAGATGTTTCACTTACGGAACTTCCCTGTTGACAGTTTGATTGATTTTTTTCACTATTACTTTAGGTAGGTGGCACAAACATAGAAAAGTCCCTGTATGAAATTCCTTAGAAGGAAAATTCTAGTGAACTAATGCATTGTTTTAACACTATTTCTTCTGGCAAAGGCTACTTCTGTTGGCAGTCATTTGAGATTCTGAAGTTGGCCTACAGAAAGGCAAGGCTCCATTCTTTTAATTCTTCTTTATAATCCTTGACCAAAAGGAATACAAATTAAATGGTTACTTTAGGGAAAAAAAATCTCTGTAGCAATTCCTGACAAACAGTGGGATTTGCAGGAACTACACAAAGAAAATCTTATTCTGGTGTTTCCACCTCCTTGGACTCAGGTTTCTGCACCCACATATTCCCCCACAGAGAGACAGGCACAGAAAAGGGAGCACTTCCCCCTTGCCTTGGTGCTGCTATTTCCATTTAAAAAACACCCTGTTACAATATTAACAACACTGAACCTTTATTCCATAGCAACACTATTCCTTTAATTCCTCAAAAGATGGATGTAGAAGCCCTCTACACCAACGTTCCACACAAAGATGGACTAGAAGCTATCAGGAACAGTATCCCCGATAATGTCACGGCAAACCTGGTAGCTGAACTTTGTGACTTTGTCCTCACCCACAACTATTTCACAATTAGGGACAATATATACCTTCAAGTCAGCAGCACTGCTATGGGTACCCGCATGGCCCCACATTATGCCAACATTTTTATGGCTGACTTAGAACAATGCTTCCTTAGCTCTTGTCCCCTAATACCCCTACTCTACTTGCGCTACATTGATGACATCTTCATCATCTGGACCCATGGAAAAGAAGCCCTTGAGGAATTCCACCATGATTTCAACAATTTCCATCCCACCATCAACCTCAGCCTAGACCAATCCACATAAGCGGTCCATTTTCTGGACACTACTGTGCTAATAAGCGATGGTCACATAAACACCACCCTATACCGGAAACCTACTGACTGCTATTCCTACCTACATGCTTCCAGCTTCCATCCAGGACACACCACAAGATCCATTGTCTACAGCCAAGCTCTAAGATACAACCGCATTTGCTCCAACCCCTCAGACAGAGACAAACACTTACAAGATCTCTATCAAGGGTTCTTAAAACTACAATACCCACTTGCTGAAGTGAAGAAACAGATTGACAGAGCCAGAAGAGTACCCAGAAGTCACCTACTACAGGACTGGCCCAACAAAGAAAATAACAGAAGGCCACTAGCTGTCACCTTGAGCCCCCAACTAAAACCTCTCCAGTTCATCATCGAAGATTTTCAACCTATCCTGAAAAATGATCCCTCACTCTCACAGATCTTGGGAGGCAGACCAGTCCTTGCTTACAGACAGGCCCCCAACCTGAAGCAAATATTCTTCAGCAACCATACACCACACAACAAAAACACTAACCCAGGAACCTATCCTTACAACAAAGCCCGATGTCAACTCTGTCCACATATTTATTCAAGGGACACCATCATAGGACCTAATTACATTAGCCATGCCATCAGGGGGTCGTTCACCTGTACATCTACCAGTGTGATATATGCCATCATGTGCCAGCAGTGTCCCTCTGCCATGTACATTGGCCAAACCGGACAGTCTCTACGCAGAAGAATAAATGGACACAAGTCTGACATCAGGAATCCTAACATTCAAAAACTGGTAGGAGAACACTTCAACATCTCTGGCCGCTCAGTAAAAGACTTAAGGGAGGCAATTCTGCAACAGAAAAGCTTCAAAAACAGACTCCAGCAAGAAACTGCTGAGCTTGAATTAATATGCAAACTAGATACCATTAACTTGGAGTGGCTGGGTCATTACACATATTGAATCTATTTCCCTTAGTTAAGTATCCTCACACCTTCTTGTCAACTGTCTAAATGGGCCATCTTGATTATCACTACAAAAGTTTTTTTTCTCCTGCTGATAATAGCTCATCTTAACTAATTAGTCTCTCACAGTTCGTATGGCAACTCCCAACTTATCTGTATGTGTGTATATATATATCTTCTTACGAAATGTTCCATTCTATGCATCGGATGAAGTGGGCTGTAGACCATGAAAAATTATGCTCGAATACATTTGTTAGTCTCTAAGGTGCCACAAGTACTCCTGTTCTTTTTTCAAAAGAAGCTGACAGGCTAATTTCCATTGCCATCTACCATCTATATTAGAAAATGAATTAAAACCAACCAGAGATTTTGGAACTGTAGATACTTTGCCAAGGGCTGTTATTGAGGCAAATGGCTTAGTACTATATGGTTTTTGTTTGTTTGCTTAAAGGATTGGGCATTTATAGAAATAAGAATAGCACCTATCTCTGTACACTAGGTGGGATAAAATTACAAGGGGGAACTACTGTATACTTCACTGCATAAAGTGTACTGCAGTATCAATTATTTATGAAAAGGTAATCAGAGTCATGATGCATGTGCCCCAGAGAGGTTTGGGATGCTTTATATGTCTGGCAAGTGAGCAAAGGGGATAGTTATGTCAAAATCAGCACTACAGCTGGTGGCGTTTTGTTTTGGTTTGGCTTGGTTTTTGCTAAAACATTAGTCTGAAACCATGGATTTTCCACCAAAATGAAAATGTTCATTTTGATAGAAATTTTGCAGATTTTCAGCGAAAGAACAAAAATGATTCCTTCCTTATTTTTATCTTTTGTAGTGAAATTCAGGCACACTCGGGGGCAGAAGGTGTCTCTGTACTTTGGCATAATTATGTCTGTTTGTACAGCCAAAGCATCTAACATTCACTCTCCAGATAAGTAAAGAGATCCATCTGAAAGACTTTTTTTTTTCTTTTCTTTTGGGCCTGTATTTCAATTAGATTTGTTAAAAGGTTTAGTGATGTAGTTTATTAATAATGAAAACTTCTTTTTATCCCAGCTAGAACAGTGTCCTGTACTTTTAGTGATCGTGTTAAAAGAACTCAAATTAACAAATTCCATCAGATTAAGGAGTCCATAGTGTCCCTTTGGTGTGTGACACACACTAAATCCATTACTGTTAATGGCAGTTACCTCTATAAATCAAAGGGAGAATAAAGCTTTAAAAGCCTAATTATTTATGGCATCAAATTACAGTAAAGTGGGGACCGCTTTAATTGTAGGTTTTCTAATCTCACGAGAGATCAGACGAATACCATGTTGAAGCTCATCAGGATTCTCTCGTCTCTACACATTTATTTATTAGTGATAGTATAGACCAGAGCTGACCCTAGACCAAATGGCGCCACAGTCAAGCAGTGTCTTTGGTGCCCCCCCGCTCCATTTGTTAAACTTTTGAATACCTTATTTTTTATTGCATTTGCAGCCCATATCACAACTTTGATGCAGAAGTTGCATTCATGATTTATCCCTATCACATAAGATGGACTTCAGAAAAGCAGACTTTGACTCCCTCAGGGAACTGATGGGCAGGATCCCCTGGGAAGCTAATATGAGTGGGAAAGGAGTTCAAGAGAGCTGGCTTTTTCTTAAAGAAGCCTTATTGAGGATGCTGAAAGAATAGCAAATATGGCAGGTGACCAGCTTGGCTTAACAGAGAAATCTTCGGTGAGCTTAAACACAAAAAGGAAGCTTACAAGAAGTGGAAACTTGGACAGATGACTAGGGAGGAGTATAAAAATATTGCTCAAGCATGCAGGGGTGTAACCAGGAAGGCCAAAGCACAACTGGAGTTGCAGCTTGCAAGGGATGTGAAGAGTAACAGGAAGGGTTTCTACAGGTATGTTAGGAAGAAGGTGGTCAGGGAAAGTATGGGACACTTACTGAATGGGGGAGGCAACGTAGTGACAGATGACGTGGAAAAAGCTGAAGTACTCAATGCTTTTTTTGCCTTGGTCTTCACAGACAAGGTCAGCTCCCAGACTGCTGCACTGGGCAGCACAGTATGCGGGGGAGCTAAGCGACCCTCAGTGGTGAAGGAACAGGTTAAGGACTATTTAGAAAAGCTGGACGTGCACAAGTCCATGGGTCCTGATCTAATGCATCCAAGGGTGCTGAGGGAGTTGGCTGATGTGACTGCAGATGTGATTGACCATTATCTTTGAAAACTTGTGGCAATCGGGGGAGGTCCCAAACAATTGGAAAAAGGCAAATATAGTGCCCACCTTTTAAAAGGCAAGAGGGAGAATCCAGGGAACTACAGAGCAGTCAGCCTCACCTCAGTCCCTGGAAAAATCATGGAGCAGGTCCTCCAGGAATCCATTTTGAAGCACTTGGAGGAGAGAAAGGTGATCAGGAACAGTCAACATGGATTCACAAAGGGCAAGTCATGCCTGACCAACCTAGTTGCCTTCTATCATGAGATAACTGGCTCTCTGGATATGGGGAAAGTGGTGGACATGATATATCTTGACTTTAGCAAAGCTTTTGATACGGTCTCCCACAGTATTCTTGCCAGCAAGTTTAAAAAGTATGGATTGGATGAGTAGACTATAAGGTGGATAGAAAGCTGGCTAGATTGTTGGGCTCAATGGGTAGTGATCAATAGCTCGATGACTAGGTGGCAGATGGTATCAAGCGGAGTGCCCCAGGAATTGGTCCTGGGGTTGGTTTTGTTCATCTTCATTAATTGATCTGGAGGATGGGATGGATTGCACCCTTCACAAGTTCACAGACACTAAGATGGGGGAGAGGCAGATATGCTGGAGGGTAGGGATAGGTTCCAGAGTGACCTAGACAAATTGGAGGATTGGGCCAAAAGAAATCTGAGGAGGTTCACCAAGGACAAGTGCCGAGTCCTGCACTTAGGACAGAAGAATCCCATGCACTGCTACAGGTTGGGGACCAACTGGCTAAGCTGCAGTTCTGCAGAAAAGGACCTGGGGATTACACTGGATGAGAAGCTGGATATGAGTCAGCAGTGTGCCCTCATTGCCAAGAAGGCCAATGACATATTGGGCTGTATTAATAGGAGCATTGCCAGATCGAAGGAAGTGATTATTCTTCTCTATTTGGCAGTGGTGAGGCCACATCTGGAGTCTGCGTCCAGTCTTGCGCCCCCCCCCCCCCCCCACTACAGAAAGGATGTGGACAAATTGGAGAGAGTTCAGTGGAGGGCAACAAAAATGATTGGGAGGCTGGGGCACATGACTTATGAGGAGAGGCTGAGGAAACTGGGCTTATTTAGTCTGCAGAAGAGAAGAGTGAGGGGGGATTTGATAGCAGCCTTCAACTACCTGAAGGAGGGTTCCAAAGCGGATGAGCTAAGCTGTTCTCAGTGGTGGCAGATGACAGTACAAGCAGCAATGGTCTCAAGCTGCAGTGGGGGAGGTCTAAGTTGGATATTAGGAAAAACTAGTTCACGAGGAGGGTGGTGAAGCACTGGAGTGGGTTACCAGGGAGGTGGTGGAATCTCCATACTTAGAGGTTTTTAAGGCCTGGCTTGACAAAGCCCTGGCCGGAATGATTTAGTTGGGGTTGGTCCTGCTTTCAGCAGGGGGTTGGACTAAATGACCTCCTGAGGTCTCTTCCAACCCTAACCTATGATTCTATGTGACATCAGAATCAACTTCCTGCAATGTTTTAGTATTATTTTTACTTAAATTGTCAGTTCAAGCTATGCCACTAAGTTATTAGATTTCTCCTAAGGCCCATTAATATAGACATAACTGCATCCACCTTGAGTTGTACCAGTATAACTCTACTGGTTTTTTAAAAAATCATACACCCCCGTTACTAACACAGTTGTACTAGTAGAAAAACTATTTGTACACAAGGGTTTAGTTAACTTTAACCACACGTCCAAACCTATTATGAATATTTCCTACTCGGCTTAAACATCCTAATAGGTGTCTCAATCCCATTTTTTAATGTTATTTTGCCATTACTATTCCATTGCTCTTCTACCCCATGGATGGTGGAGTCTGCTGTCATAAGTGGTACTGGGGCAAAGTGGATGAGAAAATACAGTATTTTTAATTGGACCAGTTCGTGTTGGTGAGTGAGACAAGCTTTTGAGCTACACAGAGCTCTTCTTTGGGTAGGGTTATGCACCTGTATGCTGTCCCCAAATAAGTGTAGTAATACTCCCTGCCTGTTGCACACAAATCAAGCTTTGTGGAAACCTGGATTGGCTCTATGAGGGAAAGGATACCATGTCATGACTGTCAGGACAACGAGCACCCCACTGTGGCCTTGCCAGCTCTTTTAAACAGACTTAAGACCCTGGAGCTGCTTTAGTCGGGCCTGGCTGATGGGTGTGGTGGGGATGAGGGACAACAAACTTCAGCGTTTGTGAGCTATGCAGGCCCAACACCTTCGGTTTATGATAATCTCATAATCTCAGCGTTCGTCTACACTACATTGCTTTTAGCAACAAGCTGTGTGGCTACAGCCGAGCCGGTAGGGCTGCAGGAGGGCGCAGGCCCAGTGCCCCCGGGGGGCCCCGTGACAGGGGCACTCTGTGGTCCCAGCTTGGGGACTGTAACCCGCCCGGGCCTAGAGCGACAGGCAGGCGCTGCGGGGGCTGAGCGCCGTCCTTCCGCCCGGAAGCGGCGGCGGAGAAGGAGGGCGCCGGCGGGGAGCATCGCAGAGCTGGGAAACTCCAGCGGCTGGCGGGGTGGGAGAGCCCCCGCCCGCCGTCAGGCGTTCCCGCCCGGCTGCCTAATTCCAGCTCGTGAGGAGGCGGGGTATCCGTGGCCACGTGCCCCCGCTCAGCCAATCGGAGGATCGCGTGATGTGAGAGTGACCAGTGCTGTCCCCCAAGATGGCGGCGGGCGCTCAATGAGCGTGGGTGGTGGCGGCGCGAGCTCGGAGCAGGGGAGCGAAGGCCCCGCGCCGCTCAACATCCCCCCCCCCGGGGCCCTAGGATGGTAAAATGACCCAGGGGGGGAAGAAGAAGAAACGGGCCGTGAACCGCAGCATCATGCTGGCCAAGAAGATCATCATTAAGGACGGCGGCACGGTGAGGCCTGCGGGGGGCCGGGGCCTGGCCTGCGCCAGCTTCGGGGTGCGTGACGGGGGCTGGTTGTGGTACGGAGGGGAGTGAGGCGGCAGCTGGGGAGAGGTAGGCGGAAAGGGTCCGGCTGAGGTGCGGGGGCGCGTTGAGGCCTTGGCTGGAGCGAAGGGGCTGGCCTGGAGGCGTGCGGGGACGCTGGGTTGACCCCGTGAGGCAGGGGGAGGGAGCGTGGGGTGAGGTGAGGCCCGGGTGCATGTAGGGGACTGGCCATTGATATGGGGAGGCCAGGCTGGTGCAGTGCGGCCTGGGGGTTGGCCTGGAGCCGAAGGAGACATGTTGCGTTGGGGTTCCGTGAGCTGGGCATGGGAAGGGGCGGACCTAGCAAAGTGAGGCTAGTCTAGCTAGACCCCGGACCGGGGGAGGGCTATTGAAAAGCCCAGCGCAGTGAGGGGGACACTTTTCAGGCCTGAGTGCACAGAGGATCTCTCTGGTTTGGTCGGCAAGGGAATCTGGGGTTGGCATTAGGAGTGGCCAGCTGCCGGTCTTCAGCTGGAAAGTCTGGTCAGTAAGGGGACCTGACAGTGTCTTGTCAGATTTACTGACCGGAGACTCAGAGTCCGGTTACTGTGGGTGAGGGAGGCGAGGAGGTACCCAGCCATCACCTGTGTCAGCTCTTACTCAGCTGGGGCTGCCTCCTACCTGCCTCGGGTAGCTCCAGCTTCTAGCTGAGCTCCACAGGAGTCTCTCTTCTGACCTGGGGGAAGAGGAGTGCATGGAGGTGGGGGCGGGTGGGGGGGTGGGATTCTGGTATGCCTACTGAAGCGTTCTGGTTTTTAAATGTCAAGTTGGCAACCCTAGTTGGCATGGTAGGTCCTGCCTTGAGGGCAATGCCTAAAACAGGTCAACCTGGGACAGAAGTCTGACTCTAGCTAATGGGGTGATGAAGTGCCACATTCAGTGCTACATTGTCTCTGCTAGCTAGCTTGCTGGGAGATCCTTTATCTCAGCAGTTCTCAACCAGGAGTCTGGGGCCTCCGGGTTTTAGGGTGTCTGCCAGAATAAACCAGAGAACACCGTCAGTGTTAGACTCACTGTGGCCCAGGGCAGAAAGCTGAATCCTGAGCCTGTTGTCCAGGCTGAAGCCAAATCCTGAGCAACGTAACTTTCTGAGGCTGCCTGTGGCATGGGGCCCTAGGCTATTGCTCTGCTTGCTACCCCCTAACTCCAGCCCTAGCTTTTAATCTACTGAAAAACAGTTGTTGTGGCACAGGTGGGCCATGGAATTTTTATAGCATGTTGGGTGGTGGCTTAGAAAGAAAAAGGTTGAAAAGCCCTGCTCTAGGTGGAGCTACCTGGGACCTGTGTGATGAAGAAGCTGCCCTATAAACACTTCTGTTGCAAGGGCTCCTATCTCTGATGTGTAGTTTGACTTGAGGCCTAACTTGGTCTCCACTCCCTCTGGTTGCTTTCTACCAGAGCTGGGTCCATGCTGTGTTCTGAAGGTAGCACATGGGCTGGGCATAGGAACTTTGTTCCCAAAGAGCCTCTGACTCTCTTTCCCTGGTGGGGCTGTCTGGCAGCCTTGGGTGGGACTAAAACTATGTTCTTTGCTGCTGGCTCATGTGGGATCAAGAATTCTGGGCTGGTGCAGGGTTTTTTGCCATTATTTCATGATAGGTTTCCTTACTATGAGGTGTTTCCCCTCTATCTCATTGGTGTCCATTTAGTCATCATTTGTTAGTTTAAAAGTATTTCTTAAATCTATACCTAGTATGGTGATTTGCCTTTACTCTAAGTAGTAAGTTTATGAGTAATGAGCATTTGTGTCAAGACTCAATAGAAGGTAACTTTACTTAAATCCATGCATTTACCATTCTGTATAAATATGTGTAAGTCTACAACATTTATGGATTAGATAATATTTAAACTCTTAATCTTGAAAGGAAATACCAGCTAGAAAACTGCTGTGCATTTTGAGGTAGCAGTTGGTTTCACAATAGCCTAGGATGATGGCAGACAGTAAACCATTGTAGAATAGAGCAGGGAGTTCTGAGTATAAGAAGTAGGATGTGGTTCTGCTGTTGGTGAAAAGCCCATCTGTGATGTGCTTTACCCATACAGTGTGTGCATCGCCATCATGGGATCCTTTGGTCTTTGTTCTGTCTCCTTCGGCTTCCATATTCTGAAAAAGAATAGGTGGGTAAGTGTGAGACAAACTTCTGTATCAAAGTAGTACTGGAAGTGTGATAAAATGTTTCCCAATAAATAGTTATTAAGTATTTTATCTAACAGAACTTGGAATACTTAGTGATTGAATGAAGTTGCCAGAGATACTTTTAAAATGTACATTTATAATCAGCATAGTTCGGTTATGGGGGAGAGAGAGAACTTGGTCCAACTCACTGTAACAATGTATGTCTTGCTTTATTCGTGTAGTTTAGATATTTTTTCAAAATGCATTAAAATCATATTATTGCTTTAAGATAGGTCCTTCAAATAAAGGTAAAACATCAGTTTGCTGGTCTTTTGTATAAACAGCCAAGAACTGCTTTCATCAACTTGATGAGCTACTGCAGGGGTAGGCAATCTATGGCATGCGTGCCAAAGGTGGCATACAAGCTGATTTTCAGTGGCACTCACATTGCCCTGGTCCTGGCCACCGGTCCCAAGGGCTCCGCTGCTGGCCTGGGGTACTGGCTGTCGGCCATCTCCCAGCTGGGGTTCCATCTGCCAGCCCTGCTCAGCTCGCTGCCAGCCCCAGGTTGCGGTTACTGGTCTGGGGGGCTCTGCTGCCAGCCTGGGGTCCCTGCTGCTGGCCCAGAGCTCAGCAGCCGTCCCCAGCTGTGGCCCACTGGCCCCAGTCTGTGGCAGTGAGGGGTGCAGACGGGGCAAGAGGGGGCGCAGCTCAACACCCCCACCTTAAAAATTGTTCCAGCACCACTGTGCTGAAATATTTTTAAGTCCTGATTTGCTGCTTACATCACTATCACACCACGTGGAACAACACACTTTGTTTGATGTTGAGATTAGAATGTGCATGCAAGAACTGGAATCAAAATTTTCTGACAGATTTCAAGATTTCCAGCGATTTGGCCCAATGTTTTCTTTTCTAATTAAACCTGAAAAGTTCAATGAAAGGGACTTGGATTTGTCTGTATTTCAGTGGATGGGTGTTGAAGATTTCAAAATGCAGCTCATTTAGTTAAAAAGCTCAGAATTGTGGGCATCAAAGTTTGGAGATCTGAGGAGTGCACTTGAAGCTACTGAGAGAGATCATGGGGCCTCTATTCTGACCTGCTGGATGTCCCTGCCAGTGAAATTTAACTGTTTGAAGAAAATTGCATTTGCAATGCTTTCAGCATTTGGATCCATATACCTGTGTGAACATGTGTTTTCACACATGAAATCTGTCCCCTGTCCCTCTCGGAGCCGGTTAACAACTGATCACTCGGAAGTCTGTGTGCAGCTTAAAGTATCCAAATACGTGCCAGACATTGGAAAACTCAGGAAGGAAAAGCAAGGGCAAGGATCACACTAAACTGATAAGATCTGCATTTTAATTTAATTTTAAATTAAGCTTCTTAAACATTTTAAAACCTTATTTACTTTACATACAATAGTTTAGTTATATATTATAGACTTATAGAAAGAGACCTTCTAAAAACATTAAAATGTATTGTACACAAAACCTTAAATTATAGTGAATAAATGAAGACTCGGCACACCACTTCTGAAAGTTTGCCGACCCCTGAACTACTGCCTAGATTACTTAAGGGTCGGAGGCAAAGCAAGTTCATATTTGACTGATAAATACCTACTGTGAAAGATCAATAATGCTGTTTGTCATTTCTTTACAAAGTAAAAACTTATGGCATTACAAACATGTAGGCACATGTTTTTTACAGGACTAATATAGTGAGTGAATACAGACAGAGTAACTTTTTTTTATGCTCCACTAGTTCATGCAACTAGTGAAATTAGAATTTCTTATTTGGAAAAAAAAATTGAGTTGTTACAAAAGTGCCATTCTCTAATTTGTACTTGGATGGACTGCCTCCAGGGATAAGGAGAAAAAGATTTAATGTATCTTCCAGTTATACCTAAAATAGTGCCTTCAGTGTCAGTTACCAGTATTAAAAGCTGAGTGCAAGGCCATTTGAAAGTGGATTGAGTTCAAATGTACGGAAACATAGAGTAAAAAACAGGCCTGCAACTGTTTGGGAAGTCATTAGACAACAACAGATTGGTTTGTGATCTGTTTGTGGAAATATTTGCCTATTCTCAAACCCAGGTAGGGAAAGGGTATTAAGACTTTTTATTTTTTGTGAGTTAATGACCTGTTGAGGCTGTATGCTGTTATACTAGACTATGTTACTTATAATGGCAGCAAGAACTGCGTAGATGCATGGATCATACTGTAGGAAAAAAAAACAAACAAACCATAAATTGGCCCTCTGTTCTGTTCTCATCCTCCCCAATTCCTCATTTGCCTGACGTGCTGAATGATATTTTGGGGAACAGGTAAATTGAAAGGGCCTTGAATTTCCCTAATTTGCAGCTCAGTAGCAATAAATTTAAATTTTTTATCAATCACTTATGGGGTAAAATCATTATATTTTGAAATTTTTTAGCCCCAAAGAAACTCAGTAGTCCTTTTCTCTGCAAGAATTCTTTTCAGAGAATGGGGGTGTATATTTTCCTAAACAAGTTGCAGAGGTACCTACACCATTAATTTCAGCAACATTTTCTGTAAAAAGACTAGAGTATGGTGGCAATGTGTAGAAATGTCTTTTGGAATAATACTGTGGCTTCTTGTGTACTCTCTAATATCAGAACATCAGTCAAACCTGATTTGGCAGTAATGTCACTATGTATTATTCTTATAACTCACAGTCCTCATTAAATTAAGAGGATGCTTACAGCAGTGACTGCAATTAGACTTCCTGTAGAACTGTGTGATAAAGATCTTACTGTAGTGCTATCCTCCTTTGTGTAATTGTTAAATAGCCATAGTCAAAAACAAATGAAATACAAAATACATTTAGTAAAATACTTGTGATGTAGACTCTCCAAAGGAAGGAAATAATAGTAGTTCAGACCCTCTCCTTAATTCATCCTGTTTTGATTTATTGCAATTCATGTCATATGTACAATACTCATTCTTCTCAGACCATTGATGAAAGGAAATTTGAGCTAGGATACTTGAGTCTGACAGGGTGAGTTAAAGCTTTGAATTGTTCTGCTCTTTCTTGTAATTCACTTCGAAACTTATTCTGGTTTGTTAACTATATTAATAACAAGTGGAGTCTCTCAGCTTTTATGATTGTACATTTGAAGTTGTCCTTGCTTTAGAGTTTTTCCAGTGTTGTATCAATAGAAGTATCTTCTAGCTATAATCCACATACAAGTTTATTTTATCATTGGCTTGATCTATAATACAAAATCCTCTTGGACTAGAAAGATGCCCATCTGACCTGGCAGATGGGGTTTCTGTAGTTCAACTAGTGCGCTGCCTGTCCCAACACAACTACCATCCTCAGAATAGATAATGACAAAGAACATCTGCTTCTACCATGAGTGTCGGATCCCAGTTCTGACTTGAGTATTTAGCTACACTTTTGTCTTCAGGCTTTAATTTTTGTAGCTAAAATACATCTCTGTTGTGGAAGACGTAAAAATGTTGTTTTGAAATGCATTTAGTGATTTCTCCTTTAGTTTGTCTACGCTTAGTTGATGCATACTAATACAGTGTTTTATGTGATTCATTTTCAGACTCCAGGCCTACTTGATGTATTAATCAAATCCCATGACAGTCAAGGTTCTGCAGAATCTTAAAACGTACATTTTTATAAATTTTTCTTGTACTTGTGGTTACAACAAAAATATTCTAAATGTGCTATTGCCTTTTCATTCAGTAGACAGAAGCTGATACAGTAACTCTGAGAAGTTAGCTCCCTCCCTGTCAACTCAGTTTTCTGTTACTGCTTAAGCCTAATGATTTAAATTTTGACACTAATTCCTGTCTGATCATTTTAGCACAAACATCCAGCTAAATGATTTATGGCTGAATGCAGTGGCAGATAAGGGTAGTCATCTTCCCCCATCTCTTTAAAAATATGTACTGTTGTAAGCAGTGAAGCTCTTCAGTGGAGTCTCCGATTCATTTCCTTGACCTGCTCTCACCTGCCCAAGATTAGGTGTCAGTGGGTAGAGACACTGTTATTTCTTCATGCCTTGCCCATAGAAATGTTGGAAAAGCTCTTGACCTCTGACTCTTGGGGTTGTAAGGTGGGTGTGTCTGCTGAGTAGCTGCCAGTATCTACTTCTCCTACCCCCAACCCACCAACTGTTTCTTTACTCCCTGATACACTGAGGAACCAGAGATAGCAGCTGAGAAGGAGGCTCCATTGTGCAGGAGCAAGTCTGATGCTGATCCGTAGCCTGGGAGGGAAAAAGAGTATTTGTTGCCCGTGGTACTTACAGAAGTTTACTGTTTGGATCCTGTACTGTAGTCAGGTGGGATGGGAGTGAAACCTAGAAGAGCTCCTGCAGGCAAGGGTGGTGCTGTGAGTTCAAGCTGTTCTCTGGCCACTTTAAAAAATTTTAAAGTCATCTCTACTCATTGGAAAACAGAAAAGTGTAGCAAAAGAATATTCATGAATATGGTGGACGTGTGTGGTAACTAGGGAAGGAAGAAGAAAAGGGCAGAAGTGACCATGGTACTAAAAGTATTCTGAAACATGTTTTCAACTAAACACTACAGAATATAAAGCTTTTATTAGAGATGGGTCGAAACAACAAGCTTTTTTCCAAATCTGTTCAAATTCAATCGGTGGGGGTGCAATTTACCAGTTCCAGTAGCTGTATTTAGACCAACTCCTATAGCTTTGGTTACAAGTCACTTGATGCAAAACCAGAAACTTTATTTTTCTGGCTTGGATGTAGCCAAAATCTTGTGAGAATAGCTGAATTAGAGTGGCAGAAATCTCAAGATGGCAGAAATTTTGCAAGAACAGCTCAGAAGATTTGAGCGCTGTTAAATCCAAATCTTTGTCTGTTTGCATTTAGTCATATGAACACAGCAGACCAAATCTAATTCAGGGCTGAGCATTGCCTCTTCATTCTCCAGTCTCCCTTGAGGGTTGAAAGAGTATGTGTTGAGGCAGAGTGGTTTTTTTTAAGTCAAAAGAAGTCCACTTGGGTAAAAAGTATCAGAGGGATAGCCGTGTTAGCCTGGATCTGTAAAAGCGGCAAAGATTCCTGTGGCACCTTATAGACTAACAGACGTATTGGAGCATAAGCTTTCGTGGGTGAATACCCACTTCGTCAGATGCATGCATGCACGAAAGCTTATGCTCCAATACGTCTGTTAGTCTATAAGGTGCCACAGGAATCTTTGCCGCTTATCTAAAAAGAACAGGAGTACTTGTGGCACCTTAGAGACTAACCAATTTATTTGAGCATAAGCTTTTGTGGGCTACAGCCCACTTCATCGAATGCATAGAATGAAATATATAGATAGATACAGAGAACACGAAAAGGTGGAGTAAGAGGCTAATTAATTAAGATGCCCATTTATTCTTTTACATAGAGGCTGTCCGGTTTGGCCAATGTACATGGCAGAGGGACATTGCTGGCACATATCACATTGGTAGATGTGCAGGTGAATGAGCCCCTGATGGCGTGGCTAATGTGATTAGGTCCTATGATGGTGTCACTTGAATAAATATGTGGACAGAGTTGGCATTGGCCTTTTGTTGCAAGGATAGGTTCCTGGGTTAGTGTTTTTGTTGTGTGGTGTGTGGTTGCTGGAGACTATTTGCTTCAGGTTGGGGGGCTGTCTGTAAGTGAGGACTGGTCTGTCTCCCAAAATCTGAGAGTGAGGGATCATACAGTGCTGTGTTTTAAGACACTTCCAGTCATTCATTATGCTTTACCCCTCAGTGGAGTTTCGCTGTATCAGAGCTTACACAAGACAATTATTCAGATTCCTGAAACAGCTTGTTTTGAGCCATACTTCATCTTACAATTTCTTGCTTATAAACCAACATTCAAACAACTTTCTTATTAATAAAGCAGCTTTTTAAATATTCTGTAGTAACAACTTTTTTGTTTTTGTGTTTTAGCCTCAAGGAATAGGTTCGCCTAGTGTCTACCATGCTGTCATAGTGATTTTTTTGGAGTTTTTTGCTTGGGGACTTTTGACAGCACCTACTTTGGTGGTAAGTGATGTGGTTAATGAACTTCTTCTGTATTGCATGAAAAGTTTAAAAAAAAAAAAAAAAAAGAAAGGAAAAGAAAAAAGCTAAAATATTCAGTTCATTGCAGTATTATCAGAGCATTAAACTTGAAAATAAAGTTTGGGTGGAATTGAGCTGGCCTGAACTTCACACTTGGAAGAGCATCTTGTGTGTTATGTTACCAAATGTGGTCAAGATTAAACAATCCATGTAGATCAGAGTTGGGCTTGTTGATATTAGTCACATATCAACATATGCAATCTGTGCTAATTGCACACACTTTTGAGAAGAAATACTTTAAAAAACCCTCAAACCTTCCATTCCTGTTTCCCCCACAGACAGAGGTCTGTCTTAAGCACAGGAGTAGGATCTAGGAATGCATGGGATTCCAGTCCCAGTTTTAAGAACTTTGTGACTTTGATCTTAAAGGATCATTACCGCACCTGGCCATTCTTTAAATATAACTCATTAAATATTGTGTATTTTTCTGTACTGTCTTTTTAACTTTTGGTAATTAACAAGGTGATGGCAAGCAGAAACTTTCTCTTTTGTAAAAAGAAAAGGAGTACTTGTGGCACCTTAGAGACTAACCAATTTATTTGAGCATGAGCTTTCGTGAGCTACAGCTCAAAGCTCATGCTCAAATAAATTGGTTAGTCTCTAAGGTGCCACAAGTACTCCTTTTCTTTTTGCGAATACAGACTAACGCGGCTGTTACTCTGAAACCTTTCTCTTTTGTAAACATGTTTTCACTCCTGCCTAAGTAATTCATTTATTCTACAGTCAGTGATATGATTTAACTTCTCTGAAATAAAGTAATACCACGACTGAAGTCTATGGACAGATATTGTATCCTGATAATCTGCAATATAAGGAAAGGAGATTTTTAAGTTTTGTTCTTGTTTATATGCCATAATTGTGCACAGTCATTTACAGAGATTAAGGTTAAACTTAAAAGTTTTGCCAGCATAGCTCTGTTGGTTTAGGAAGTGATGGTTTGGGGTGTTTTTGTTATATAGCTATGGTGTTGAAATCTACAGGCAAAAACTTTTTTGCCTTGTAGACAAGGCTTAAGAGTCAAGTACTCATAATCTAATGTTTTTATCTTGTAAACACATCAGTTGACCTAATGCCCATTGTACATGTAGGCAGGCTGACCTAATTATGTTACACAGGGCACAAAATTTACACAGCTCTGAGTGCTGTACCTAGATTGATATAATTTGTAGGTGTAGATGAGGCTTTAGTATGCAAAAAAACAGCGTATTCAAACCATCTGAGCAGTACATGTGTTCACCATTCAGTGTCTATCTGTGTTGTTGTGGTACTGGTTTTGTGTTCCGTGGTACTGGTTTTGTGTTCCATGATACTGAAATCCTTTTAAGCAAAATGACCCTTGTGAAAAGTAGTGTGTATTTGGTGTCTGAACCAGTCCGTCACATAAGTACGGCGTGTCCTAATTGATGTGTATTTTCCTTAAATAAGGAAATCCTACAATAGTATTCTGTCTTCATTGAAGTAGGAATGATACTTTTATCAAACTTAATGAAATTTTGGCCAGTCTTGTGTGGTAAAAAGTGAAGAAAATACACTGTGATTTTGAAGAACGTTCTTTCATTATTTTACTGACCTGAGCTGTAGTGCGAACATTGTGGCTTATCCACTGGTGCCTTTATTTCTGGAAAGTAAGAAGCATAGCATAATTTACTATTAGAAATTGTGTAGTCTACTATATAAATGTCTGTAGTGGACTATTTAACAATGAGATTATTGATGTTGAATTTATTAATTTCATGGTGAATTTTACTGTAATTTATATTAAAATTGTTGGCATAATATGCCTCGTATTAATCCTTGAGTCTGTATTCATATTTAGTGTTGTGAAATATGGATAATGCAGTATGTAATGTACATAATTCTTTCATAGGTGTTACATGAAACCTTCCCAAAGCATACATTTCTAATGAATGGCCTAATCCAAGGAGTAAAGGTAGGTAGAATGAAAATTCAGTCTAAATCAATAAGTGAGAGTACAATTTAAAATCAATAAAGGGTACATACATAAGTGCTGGTGCTTTATTAAGTGGAATAAGGAGAGCCTTCCAATATAGCTTTCAAGCTGTGAATAAAATGTGAGGGTAAATTTACCAAGGAGAGCTCAAATGCAGCACTTTATTTGAATAAGGTCTTGCTTTTGCTAAAATTTTTACTTGGTTTGACTGAGGAATAAATAGGCCAGTTGAGTAGCCCAAGATCACACAATCAGTTGGTGTCACAGCACGTAAGAATCCGAGATATCTGTTGACACCCAGTCCTTTGCACTGATTGTTAGACCACATGTCCTCAGTGTGTTGAAAAATGTTCTCTCTCCTAAATACAGCATATAAAAATGTAAAATGCATTTTATTAAGCTGTGTGTTGACTGCATTTGGATTCACATTTTGGGTTTCTGTGGGTTAGTAAAATTCAAATTGTAGGTAACTGCTGCTGAGTGGAAAAGGGGGATGAAGGATACTCATAGAAGATATTGCCTGACACACTGTTCCATATAGCCAACATTTATCATTTAATCTGCAAAACAAAATCAGTCAGTTTCTAACAATCTTTCAACTATTGTATTTTCTTTCATTTCTTGATCTTTATTTAAAATTTGTTTTTACTTTTCAGGGCTTGTTATCATTTCTCAGTGCCCCTCTCATAGGTGCTCTATCTGATGTTTGGGGACGAAAGTCCTTCTTACTCTTAACAGTATTTTTCACTTGTGCACCAATTCCATTGATGAAGATCAGCCCATGGTTAGTAGCAAGCATAGTTATTTATGGCTTTGTCTTTAGTGTGTTATTAATTACATACAGCAAGAACATGTAGCATTTATAATAGCACTTGTGTTCCAGTTAATGTACCAGAAGTTGTTTACTTCTTAGCACACGTCTGTGAGGTAGGTGTGGAAGTACTAATCCATTGCAGAGTTGGGGAAACAGAGACAGGGTAAAGTGACTTGCTGAACGCCTCAAAGCCAGGCTTAGAATTTTGTATCTCCAGTCTGTTTGTTATACCAATAAATTAAAAACCAGCAGGATCTTATTAAAGGGAAAAAGGCAAAATACCACATTTATTGTGAATACAGAAAGAATCATAGTAAGCAGTTAGTTACAGCTATAACATTCCATTCAATCTCATATTTACACACACACACACACACACGCGCGTTCTGCAAGGTTGTTATCATAGTTACTAGCCTTAGAGGTGCTCATGCCAAGCCACTGGCCAGGTGGCCTGGACATGAGGAGGGAGCAGGGCCTTGTCAGATGCTCATCTGATGCTCCTGGAAGTTGGTTTGCAGAATCAGACTCCAAAGTTCTCACTTTTTAGAGTCTCTTTTTATAGGAATTTCTTCCTGTGCCAGTCTATGGGAATTGCTTCATCATGCTGTTGCTGAATCAGTCAGCAAATAGCACATTCCTGACGGCTCCGTGCTGCTAGATGTCATCTTGTTCTTTGGTTCTCTCATTCTTGAGGCTGTTGGGTGGATTCCAGTCTGCCCTCTGGGGGTCCTCTGGTTATTTCCACTTGATGCCTTCTTCAGCCGATGGACACTGGATTCTTAGGCTGGCACCTCCCTGATCATTCAGTTGTTATCCACACCAAGCATCCATCCACATACATCCTCTATCTCTATTTTAATCACAATTGTTAATACAACAAAAGGGCGGGGAGTCTCTGGGTGCTGTTTCTGTTGTTAGAGTATTGCTTTGGGTCTCTCTCTCTGTGAATTGCTTTGAGAACAGACTCTGTCTTAGAACATACTAACACAATTAGCAGCTTGCAAGTTTCACGCACAGAGGGAGAGAAACAGTACCAAAAACCAAGAGACCTCTTAATTAGTAATACCCTGGAACTTAAACTATGGGGAATCAAACTCATTTGTGATTTTAATACAGAACTTCTTTAATATGATCCAACATGTTAGCCCCATGCTTCCTTCTAAGCTAGTACATGAGTACTGGAGTGACTCGTGACTTTTTAGTGGTGTTCGCTTATATAGCGGAGAGAGCCCAAGAACTTGAAAGATGTATCGCCTGTGAGTGGCTGTATTGTACTTTTAAGCCTCTTGGGGGTTAATAACTTAATAGTTGAGTATAATTTTATACAGTATATTTCGCAGTACCTTAAATGTCTCTCTAATCCTTGCATGTCTTTATTTGGCTGTAATTTTCAGCAAAATCATTTCAGTACTAAGTAAATAGTCACTAAGAATTGAAAATATTCTTCAGAACTAGCATATACCTTAAGCACTAGTGTGTAACATTAAAAGTGCTACTGAAAAGGTAGCTGCAGCTTTATTATAGTTGTGCTTATCAAATATTTGAATCTAGCAAATTTTGAGTAGCTGGAATTTTAGTGTTCTGTTAGTACACCTCCATTCATGAGTCTAATGTCCCTAAGACAATGGCTAGTTCACAATTGTCTCAAATTTTGTACTGCTCCTGCAGATAAATCTGAAATAACATAGGACAAGGTCTTAGCACTAATAGAGGTCTGAGAGTCAACTGTTCATATTGTATCAGGCTAATTCAGTTTGCTATCTAGTCTTTTGTGGTCTCTCCATTTTGATCCCTATTCCTGGGTGATAGGCTATTTGTTTAACAGTTTATATGTTGCAACATGCGTTTTGAGTGAAATAATTGTCAGTCTGTGGACTCAGGGCTAAGGCTAACGTTGAACGATCTGTAATGAACTATCCTAATTTAACCTACAAAGCCTTTTTTTGTAGAATGGCAAGTAATTATGTTGTACCCTCAGTGCACACTGGAGAGATTACATAACCATATAAAGACACATTCATACTGACTTTATAAATATTTAAATTACTTGTCAGGAATAAGTTGGACAATCATAGATACCTTAATCTGTCTGGAAGTGTTTCAGAAGTTTGTGAATCACTACTAGTTACATTTTAGCTCCACTGAGCTGTTCTTTTTTCTGATTCCTTTTTGTCCCCAGGTGGTACTTCGCTGTTATCTCTGTTTCTGGGGTTTTTGCAGTGACTTTCTCAGTGGTGTTTGCTTATGTAGCAGATATAACCCAAGAACATGAAAGAAGCATGGCCTATGGGCTGGTATGTACTTAATTCCTCTGTACCTTTAAGCCTTGTGAGGCTCAACAACTAGAGTTCTCTTAATAAAGCGTTGTCATATTGCTGCAGGAGACACAAGCTTTTCAAAGTTGATATCTTGGCCATTATAAACTCTTATTTTGGCCACTCAGTTTTTTAAAAACACTGTTCCAAATGGAAACTTGGTCCTACCATCCAATTCTGCGTCTTCTGTTGAATGTCTTGTTGTCAGCTTAAATTTAAAATGGCCATTGTATAATCTTTTCTCTCCATTCTTTTCTATTTCCCCCTTTCTTGGGTCAGTGTGAGATGTTGGCAGGATGGTGCTATTTTCCATTTTGTTTGCATATGCAGCTTTTATTATACAATGTAAATTCTTTGATTTTATTAAGAGCTGCGGATGTTGTGCAAATAAGCATAGTTTCTTCTATCACCCCCAAAAGAAAATGTTATACTGAGTCTCCCCCTTTATCAGACCTCTGATATGTCCAATTAAACTTCACAAATTTGACACAGTCACAAAGCTATACAGTGCTGCCCTCCTTAACCAAAATTTTTTCATTAGAAACTTCAGATGTCTGAAATCTGTGGTTGCTGCTGCAATGCCAGAGAAAATAACTACATTAGTTCAGAACTTGTCCACCTGATTAGGGTGATTTGTAACTGAGTTTCTGGAAGTATTCAAGGTGCTGAAAGTGAAGTTAGAGAAAGAGTGGATACGTTTGATCTTCCTTCCTGGAAAACGTTCTCATACTGACTTTTGTCTGTTACAGGTTTCAGCAACTTTTGCAGCAAGTTTAGTTACCAGCCCAGCTATTGGTGCCTACCTTGGTCGAGTCTATGGAAATAGCTTGGTAGTGGTCCTAGCTACAGCTATAGCTTTGTTGGACATTTGTTTTATTCTTGTTGCTGTACCGGAATCGCTGCCCGAGAAGATGAGGCCAGCATCATGGGGAGCACCCATTTCTTGGGAACAGGCTGACCCCTTTGCAGTAAGCTATTTAAATGTTTAAGTATGGAGTGGTGGCTTGATATATGCAGATTTGGATTTGTACTGCTTTTGAGTCAGGAATGGGACTGATAGTAATTTATCTCTATTTGGGTTTTTAAAAAATTGTTTGAGGAGTTCCTAGGTTTATTGGGGAAGGGTGTGAGTAACTTCAAATTGCTGATTAGCAAATGCTGATTAGTAAGTGCTGAAGGACACGTTTTAACAGTGCTGTATGTATTAAAGGGTATCTGCCTCTTTCAGTGTAAATTTTGTGAGTCGTTGGTTATGAATGATGAAGAGTAGATGTTTTCTGTTGACTTTACAGCTGTGTCTTTTTTGTCCTAGTCACTAAAGAAAGTGGGTCAAGATTCCATAGTGCTTCTAATCTGCATAACAGTCTTTCTTTCCTACCTCCCGGAGGCAGGTCAATATTCCAGCTTCTTCCTATACCTCAGACAGGTAAGAATTTGCATATGAAGAAATATGTCTGATATGGAAAACTAAATTTATAGAAGGGAGTGTTCTTTGCACTTGTTACATTACTTTAGCAATATATGGGTAGTCAATATGATTGATGGCTGTTGATAGTAGCTTTTAGTTACTGTGATAATAAAGAGATGAATCTGTTTTCAAAATATTTCTCATGTTTCTTAATAATATGCATTATTCCTTGAAGTACAAGTTCCACTACATTGCAGTGGTTAAAATTAGCTTTCATTAGCTGATAAACTATTTTTAGTCTTACAGTATGGGGTCGATTTTCTTTCAAGTTCCATACTCAATGATAGAAGTTATTTTCTGTCCTGCACTAGATCTTTCTCTTTATTTTATGCAAGAGTAAATGTTGGTTTGAATGAATTATGGGATTGAATAAAATCAGGGATGTCATCTTCTATTTCAGATTAAGCGTTTTTCTGGTTACTCCATTTATTCTTTCCACTGATGTCACAAAACATGAAAGACGGGTCAATGTACATTTGAAGTTTAATGATCAAATTACTTCTTCTCTAATGTAGATAATGGGATTTTCACCTGAAAGCGTTGCAGCATTTATAGCAGTTCTTGGGATTCTGTCCATTATTGCACAGGTGAATATTAATCTATAAATTTCACTAATGTAATGGGTTCAAGTGAGAGCAAAGTATTATGACAATCCCTGTAACTGTAATTCCAGGAACGCAGTCTATCTGATTTCAGGAGGTTAGACTAGAAAAGGAAAGATTCTTTGAATTCTGATCTGATTTTATATGGCTTCCTTTTTTTCCATCACCTATTATCTGACCATTTCATAAACAATTCATTCTCAAATCCTGGGAAGTAGAAAAATATCACCGTTTTGTGGAAGAACTGTGATGCACAGACATTGAGACTACCTTAAATCTGTCAGAGCTGGGAATATAATCCACATCATGAATTCTAGTCTAGTGCCTTAACCTTAATTTATTTCTTCCATAGTCACACTCCCAAACGTCTTAGAAGTTGATTCAGTCTTCTCCTTAAGCTTAGTTTGGGTTGAAAAATAGCTTGTTTAAGCATCAGGGCAGGTTAAATAATATATCTCCAGTGTATGGATTTCTCAAGGAGAATTTAAATTGTTGCATGTCAAGAGCGAGGTAACAATCTCTTCACATCTCTCCCTCCATTATTATGTGTTTCAATCTCTGTCTAGAAAATACTACATCACAACTTTACTTTGCTTCTGTCAAAACTAGTGAACAGTTTATATGTATTGCTGTATAGCCTTATTATTCACAATTAAAATGACATTCTTTTTCCCATCAGACAGTAGTTTTGAGTTTACTTATGCGGTCCATTGGAAATAAAAACACCATCTTACTGGGTCTGGGATTTCAAATATTACAGCTTGCATGGTATGGTTTTGGCTCGGAGCCTTGGTACGTACATTTCGTTTTAGTTGAATTAATGAACTAACATACTAAGATTTTAAATTGTTACTTACTACTTAATAAAGAAACATTCACAACATTGTTTTTTTTTTTCTTGGTTTTTTTTACATGCATCAGATTTACATGAGAGGTTACAGGCAACGCGTCCTTTGTCTCCTCTTAAGCTGGAACCTTTTTTTTTCTTCTTTTTAAAGATGTAATTGGTTTGTACTTGGTGAAGTCAAAGAAATCACTACTGTCTGGTGAACCATCCCAAACCAAGAATTTGGTATTGTACTGTATGATTGACCTAAACAATGTCAATCTCTCGTACCAATATTCTTAAAACCAAAAATTGTTCATGGATATTTTTCCTCTAAAAGGAAATGGACACCAAACAACATAGAGAAAAGAGGACAAAAGCATTTTTCAAACAGTCAGATTTTCTTGATTATTTATTTTTTATTTTTGGTCGTGTTGCTTGTAGTAGAATGCATTGACTTGTCAAGATGTCAGCTTACATCAGAGCGCTTCCTCCACCCCCCTAGCCGTCCCCCCCCCCCCCCCCCAATTGTACCCTTTACATGTGCTAACATACCAATGACCTAATGGGGAAAACTAAGTTAAGATAGCCTTTTGGGTGTTAACTCTCCTCCCAAATTAAGAAGAGGTGATCAAAATACATGATCAGTGCTTCCCAGCAAGTATCAGGATTTTGCAAGGATTAGGGATTTTTCTAATCATCTCTTAAATTATTTTACACCATTTGTTAAACTCAGAATAATTGATAGGTATGAAATCCAGCAATGATGATTAACTTGTGACTTCACTATTGCATGGGGTAGTGTGTGCAGTTCATTCTAAACTTTGTAATAAGAGGTATATAGAAGGTAGAAATTCAGAATTCTTATCTTGATTCTTTCTCTTAACACTTCTATGTTTTTCAGGATGATGTGGGCAGCAGGGGCTGTTGCAGCAATGTCTAGTATTACGTTCCCAGCAGTAAGTGCACTAGTTTCACGAACTGCTGATGCTGATCAACAGGGTATGTTTTATAGGTGGTGGTGGTGGTGTTGATAATTATAAGGAATATTCAAACTAGGGATATTCTGACCTCCTTACCACCAGATGGATCAGTGCTGTCTTACTGGTACTCAAGGGTTATCCTCAACCTCCATGCTAGTTTTGCAGGACGAATTAGCCAGCATAGTAGTATGTTAATGTAAATGAGAAAAATTAGTCTAGTTTTAACTTCACTGTAGAAGAATGGTAGTTCTCAAAAGTGATACGCAGTTGTCAAAGGCCTGTGGACTGTTTGGAGGTGGTTGGGCTATACTGTTCAAACAAGGCAGATGAATAGTGAGTGTCTCTAGCATAGGGAAAACCCATTCATTGAAGGTAGCATAATACTACATCACTACTTCTCTTGATTCAGTACGTCAGCTGATCATGTTTCAGTTCTTCTTTCCCACTGTGCATGGATTTACTCAATTCTTCAGGTGCATTTATTTATTATTACTGTAGTGTTTAGAAGCCCCAGTAATATATTTTTGCTTTTCTCTGAACCATGAGGCATAGACAGAGACAGCATACCAGATTTGACAGCCTTTTGGTCAGTATGGCATAGGAAATGCAGTGTTCTGTCTAAAACAAAGTTTGTCTTGCCCAATGTTCCTCTTTTTTTTTCTGGTTCTGGTGTAGGCGTGATTCTCCTCACATCAGCCTTAAAGTGGTGTATCCCAATTGATTTTAGTGAAGTTACTCCTAGTTTACACCAGTGTGGGGAAAAAGTGAATCAGGCCCCATTGCATGTTAGACAATTGCCAAAAAGCGTTTTAAACAGTCTTCATTTTTATACACATTTAATTTCATGGAATGCCTTTTTCTTTAGGTGTTGTTCAAGGGATGATAACAGGAATTCGAGGATTGTGTAATGGTTTGGGACCAGCACTTTATGGTTTTATATTCTACATATTCCATGTAGAATTGAATGAACTCCCAATGACTGAAACTGAGTTGGGAGGTAACGTGGCCACACAACACCATTCACAACAGGTATTATTCCTATTTATTTATAAATTACAAGAAATGCAGCAAAGATAAATCCTAGACCAGTGGTTCTCAAACTCTTTTTCCACAGACCACTTGCAAATTGCTGAGGGTCTCAGTGGACCACTTAGTGATGTTTCCAAATGTTTGTTCCATTAGCTAACTATTGTAAAGCACTTTGGATAAAAGTGCTATATAAAAAACTTTATAATTTTAAGGGGTTTTTTGTTCTACAAATAAAAGCACACCACTCGTATTTTAATAATAGTATTACCTTTCTAATGTGATGAATATGCCCTCTCTCTCCTGTCGCGGCAGACCCCGAGCTGGGGCTCGGAAGGAGGGGTGGGGGAGGGTCTCTTCCCGCCATGGCAGCCCTGGAACTGGGGAAAGTCACCTCTTTTTTTTTTTTTTTTTTTTTTTCTTTTCTTTTTTCTGGCCATCGCAGCCCTACATGTCCCAAATTCTCCCCCACTTCTCACCCACTGCCCCCTCCCACATACCCCCTATTCCTCTCCAAGGCTACCACCTCACCTTACATGTGCGTCTTCTCCAGGCACCTAATTAGGGGAGCCACGCCTTCGCAGCTCCACTAATTAGAGGGGTGGCCCTTCATTCTCTCGTGTGGGGCAGCCCAGGCACCCATCTTAGAGGGAACTATGCACACCACATGAATAGAGCTTGCGGACCACTGGTGATCTGTGGACCACAGTTTGAGAACCTCTGTCCTGGACCTTGGGAAGGTGGGCCGGGGGGGGGGAAGTAAATTGGATACTCTAGTTCATCTCGCTGCCAATTCAGGACTGTACCCTGTGGCACATTCTACAGTGCTTTAGTCAGTCCAGCTTTAAATGAATCAAGCAAAGGGACTTCTCAAACCACTTCTATTGTGAGACTCTTGACCTCTCTAATAACTCTTGCAATTAAGACAATCCTCTTGATACTGAGCCTAAATTTTCCAGTGATTGATTGATTTGATCCCGTTGCTCCTTTGGATCGCCCTAAAAAGAACCCCATTGGTTCACATTTTTAAACGCTTTCTATTCTCAGTCTTCTGACCAAGTTACACATCTCTTGATTCTTTCCTTGTATGTTGGTCTCTTTTTTGCCTGTTAACTTCTGCTTTTCTCTAAATTTTCTTTAACTTGTAAATATTTATTTCTGGTATTAATGTGCCCAGAATTGTATCTTATGTCTAGTGAATATTTTTAAAACACGTGATTTAGACTGGACACTAAAAAGCTGAATATGCTTTGCTGTTTTCATACTTCCTTGTGGCGTGCTTCTTGTCAGGGCCTTACCACTTCCTTGTAGCACTTTCTCCTCTTTATTTGACATTGCAAAACATTCTGACCTGTCAATATGCCTCTGCCTACAAGGAGGCAGAAATTGCCATTTATGGTCATAGATACCAGCCTATGCACTACTTCTTCATTCCTTGAAAGCGAGTGCCAGGTCTGGTCCTTCCAGCTATCGCTTATTATTTTTAAAAATAAATATCTAAAACACTGCTGCAAAATAAGTCTACGAGTCAGTCTTTTTGATGGTGTGGTGAAAGACAAAGCTTCAAGATCTTGTTGTCCTTTATTTACACTTGACTGGAGAGGGGGATTGGGTTTACTCAATTTACTTTAAGTATTAATGTTCATATTGCATGAATGAAAAGAGTAGAACCATAGAATGAAATTCAGACATAAAGTAACTTTCTGGCTGAGATGAAAAATAAGGACCACAAATTAGATCATAGTCCCTTTTGTATAGTTAAATGACTTCTTATGGTGTCTAGGTCTGTGAACACTGTACCATTGTAATGTCTACAACAGGATATATTTAAGGGTGGGTGAAGGAGAGTGTCTTCTGCTTTTGTATTTTCTGTTTAATTCACAGTCCTGTTTAACTTTTTTTAAATAGTAGTAAATACCTTGGCTTTGCTTGTTTAAATGTAGCTGTTAGCTACATTTGAATTGTGGGGGGACTGATTTAAGATCTCGATAATCCTATTTTCTCTCTCTCGCTCACGCACCCCGCTCTCAGGAAAGGTGAAAGGAGTGGGGAAGCAAGTGTCACTAACAGTTCATTCTCTTCATAACTTGCTGTAATGCTGCGCATATCTGAGAATTGCATGGTGAAAGAGCAGTCTGTTAACTTTTTATTTCAGTACCTTATGCACATTACTTTCTCTGTCTTCGGGCTTGTCTCTACCGCAACAGTGAGTTCAAGTTTCTCCACTATAGCCTAGTTCCAGTGAGAGTGACCACATTGTTGATGCAATATTTGAGCTACACAGAGCGAATGGATTAGCAGTTGATGTTGGATTACTATCTCCAGTGTCAGCAGCATTCGTGTTTCAACCTACTCCCAGTCCCAGATGGGCTAGCAAGCTAGAGATTTGTGTGTTTGAAAGGAGCTGGGTTAGGGACAAAGCGAGTTATACCTCAGGTTAACAAGACAGTGAAGACCAACCCTATACTTCATCTGGTAGCTACAGTGAGTTTTTAACTACTTGGCTGGAAATAGCAGTTCAGCTGTATGATTCTCTAAGTTTGTATTTCTGGCAGGTAAGACACTAGGCAGTGGCATGTTTCCTGTGAAGTTAGAAGAGAATTTTGCAGTTTAAAAAACACCCAAAGAGAAACTCATCTAACAAGTTTCTCCTCTTCTGGGTTTCCTCCCTCAACCTTTGAAAATTACTATTGTTCATCTATGAATAAGGTTTACTAGGGCTGGGTATTGAAATAGCCCACTCATTAAGAGTGTTCTGCCCTAAACTAATTAAATTGTAAAAATTTTTAAGTACAGAGCCTGATGTGAAACAATCAGTGTCTGTGAACTATGGATTTACTTAACTGTTCATCTAGAAAATAAATGTTTTTGTTGTTTTCAGAACTCCATAATTCCTGGACCCCCATTCTTGTTTGGAGCATGCTCTGTGCTGCTGGCTTTGCTTGTTGCCTTGTTTATTCCTGAACACACCAATCTAAATGTACGGTCCAGCAATTGGAAAAAACACAGTGGCAGTCATGGTCATCCACACAGTCCACAGGCCCCTGGTGAGGCCAAAGAACCTTTATTGCAAGACACAAATGTATGATGACAAAATCCAGAAAAACGTTTTTATATTTCATAGGTCTTGTTTCCAGTTCTGGATACATTCCATTTACATAAAAAATGTAATTTCTTAACGTTCTCTTCAGAAACGTATCTTTCTGCATGAAATTTTAGGAACTAGACACAGAACTGGAAATTTCTCCAAAGATGTTACAATTAAATTAACTTGCTTTTAAAAAGAACAGACTAAGCACTGGTCTCATACTATTAATATAATTAACCTTTTCATCCTGGTTCTGAGACAAAAAGGAGAACATATTCAAGGTATCAGCATGTGTCCCTGTGTCCATTTCCTTAAGGTGTAAAGCTTTAATTCTCTTCATGCTAAGTCTCAATGAGACATACTAGCATATTTGTGGACCCATTCATTTTATGTTGTAAAATTTTGGGTCAGATGGTACAAAGCCTTAACGTAAATGCACTCAAGTAAGGAAAAGGTGAATTGGTTTCATTTTAAAAACACTGTATGGGAGGTTTTATTAAGTTTCTACTAATACAAAATCATGTGGTGAGCACGCTTGCTGAACAGTAAAATTTCTTTGTTTAAGTGCATTAGTCTAATTCTTCCTAATTTTTGGAGTACAAGATAGTATCAAACAGTATTTAAATTAGGGGGTCTTTTGAGCCTATAAGATTTTAATATTGGCTCTAAAACTGTTTTCTCAAATACAGTTTGTTTATACCACTATATTTCTGATGTTTGCGTAATCATAAGGACCTCAAAACTTGAATACACAAACTGAAATATAAGCTGATAGCCTTGAGAATGTCCGTGTGCTATATAGTGGCCTTTCAGGACTGGCTAGTAACTTTTTACTTTTACAGAGCTAATGTTTTAGTCCTAAATTTTCAGGACCCTAGTACAGGAGAAAGCTTTATACAGTTACTGATGTGAATTTCTCTAAAAATGTATATTTTTGTGTCCAGTTGTATTATTTAAACAAGTATTCCTTTGTATAAATTGTGTATAAAGTATAGTTTAAAATGTTTTCATTTTGTGGTTACTGCTTACTGGTTTTTTAACTTTGAACATGCACCGTGGTTGATGGAGTGCTGGAAAATGTGTAAATATGTTAATAAATGAATATTTTAATGAATTTTTTAAGATGGTCTTTGACATCATTTAAACCATATACAATCTGTATATGAATTCTGTAATGTCTTGTAGCCTGCTGAACATATTGTACTCTTAATATTGCTTTCTTACTTCCTGTCAAGTTTTTGGGTTCCTTAGTGCTTTGAATGTAATTTGATTCAACAGACAAATACCAATTGTAGGTAAACTGTGTGAATATTTTTACCCTTTTCATTCCTGCATACCTGTAACATCTTATTTGTCCTTGTACTGCAAAATTTTCATGAAGAGCTTTCTTAATAGTAAAAAGAAAAGGAGTACTTGTGGCACCTTAGAGACTAACCAGTTTATTTGAGCATGAGCTTTCGTGAGCTACAGCTCACTTCATCGGATGCATAGCATATCGTGGAAACTGCAGAAGACATTATATACACACAGAGACCTTTGTTTCATGGTCTCTGTGTGTATATAATGTCTTCTGCAGTTTCCACGATATGCTATGCATCCGATGAAGTGAGCTGTAGCTCACGAAAGCTCATGCTCAAATAAACTGGTTAGTCTCTAAGGTGCCACAAGTACTCCTTTTCTTTTTACGAATACAGACTAACACGGCTGTTACTCTGAAACCTTTCTTAATAGTGGTATTGTATTAAATCTGCAAGAAACTAAAATAACGGGCAATCTGTTGCCAAGTAGAGTGCTGCCTGGGACTACATTTTTAATCCTATTCCTGTCCTGTCCTGCAATACCCACTCCCATCCACAAAAACCTTAAATCCTGCAAGAGAGATTCCCCACTGTTACTAAAAAAGTCTTTATTTACATATATATAAAAAAGCATTCAAACACAATTTCTCCTACTGCAGGGCTCTACCTTATTTAATTTAAACTTGAACTTGCCATAGGAAACTTGTATATGGATATTTGAGGGGAATGACTGGGCCTACCTACTTTTCTAAGTGAAGCATCAAATCAGGATGTAGTAAAAGATCCTGTCAGTTACAGATTATCTTGTTTTTATTCAAAATGTATCTTTCCCCTGCAAAAAAGGGCAAACTAATACACAGTGCTAACTCAAATGTTAGTATCAATATTGCCAAAATCAAAACTTACTCATGGACTAACTTTGGAGTGACTTAAAGTATGTTCAGTGAATTTACTGGCACACTAGTCTTTTCTTAATGTTTAATTTTCTCATTTTTGCACCCACCTTGCCATGTAATGTGGTAAAAGAATGTTACTGAATAAAATTAAGTAAAAACCCTAATCTTAAACTAACTTGGTATTAATTCATTTACCATTGAATTAATGGGCCACATACCTGAAGCAGGCTACTTCTAATTAAAAGATGGACTTACACTCAGTATTTCCTTTCTTGGACTACAGCACTGCAAAAGGAGTTACCAGTAATTTTTGATATAAGAAAAAAGGTAGAAAGTATTGTCAAGCAGCAGCCTCTAACAATTAGTTTGGGTTAAACTTTGCTAAAAATTGTTGAAGTCCTTGCCATGCTAGCAGATGGTGTGAAGTTAACTTCACTATAAACCATTAAATGTGATACAAAAGAATGGGGAAGGCAAAGTACAACAATCATCTTACAACACTTGAAAAATAGAACTGCATTTTAATGTTAGGGTAAAGCAGAGTCCAGTCAGATGAAAAGAAATTGCTGTGTCTGATTCTAGTAATTCCAATCTGTTATCTAGTACACAGATGACTACTGTGTGAATAAAATTATCTCTCTGCTGTTGCCTGTATTTAGTATCCAAGTCTGCTTAAACCAGCTCTTCTTCCCTTTACTAAATGAATTACACATAGGGCTTGAGCTAGTATCACCTTTAGCTAGCAGTAGAATCAGAGCCACCTGTAGGAAAGGAAGGACATTGACAAAACAGCCAGGCATGTTATTACTTTGTCACCCTGTTAAAATGCCTGCCTCTTTTTAACATGGAGGAATCAATTTCAGTGATTACATTCCATCTGTGTACAAGTGATAGTAAAGTCTTACACATAAATGATGAGAGTAGCTCTGGCCAAATGCAAATACATGGCCTCAGTTTGGGTAACTTGTCAGCTGCATGATTGCCAAACCCCCTGCCCTCCAGATTTTATGCATTTAGTTTTTTGCCCCTAGAAGTTCCTTCTACCTTTTTTTAAAAGAAAAAGCCACCAGTGTAATACTTTACTAATGTACTATTTTCTCACTTAAATTGCTACTAAGCTGCTTTGAGCATTTATTTTGTACAAGTAGCAACTATGCAGGCAGCTTGCTTGTGGGTCTAACTGTCTGAGGTAAGTGTTTTGGATATTTTAAAGTCTTAAGGACTGGAGCAAGATAATGTAAGACAATTTCTGTCATGGCCATCCTGTACCACCCCCTTTCAAGTAAATACCACCACCAAACTGACAGTAAATTAATCTTGCTTAGCTGACAAGTGCTTAAGATATGGATTCTCAAACTTTCCCCACACATTGTGTAGGGTACCTGGATGCAGCAAGGTGTCATACCATCTGAGTTCCTTTGTAGGATCTAGGCCCCATTCTTCAAGTTTCATACTGATTTCCAATACTACTGCATTATGTTGAAGTGTATTTAGTCATTTTATAAAAATTTTCAGTTAGCTGTTCTGAGCAGCTTTTGTAAATCCTAAATTTGTGGATTAAGCAGCTTGATAAGTGGGCCATCAAGCTCTGTCTGGCAAAATGGTACCACTTCCTGGTCTGGACTATAGTGAAATTATAACTTTGCTCTAATTCTCATTTTAAATATTTGAGTGAGTGAAACCACTCTCTCTAATATGTTTTCACTTAACTGTAAGTCCACTGTAGCTGAGCAGAAACATTTTTACTGAAACCATTTTAATATTTCCATTAACATGTACACTTCCAAAAGCAACTATATATACACACACACACACACACAAAATACAAATTGATTATAAACAAATATACAAATTTTACACTCCAAAATGTTTGTTATACACAGACAGTAATGTGCAAAATTAGGGTGATTAGCCACTCAAACATGCCTATATAATTAAGGGAAAGAGAAGGAGTAGATTCTGATACAATTCAATTGTAGGAGCTAGGGGCATAAATTGAGTCCAAGATACTGGAAAATGCCCAACAGTCATTTTAAGTTATCTAGTTGGAAATTAGAATATGGTTCATATAAATTGCAGGGAAAAATTTACTACTCAATTCCACGTAACTGGCTTCCTCAGTCTTCACTGGGACACTCAGGGAAAGAACACAGACTCAGGTTGTAGCATGATTCCACCAACCAACCTAAGTATTAAAATGTATCCAAACTTAAGTGGTAAGTACAGTTAAATTGACTTGATATGTTCTGTACACCGCTGTAGTCACCACTGAAGGCATCTTTGATTACAGTAGTAGAATATGAAATGGATTCCAGATGTTCTAATTAATGCTTCATAAAATTACTGGAACAAGACAGTTGTTCAGATACTTGGTTGTAACTTCCAACGTATTACAAACTAGCCCATTGTATGTGGAATCATCTGTTATGGTGAGAGAGAGAGAGAGAGACACACACACACAAAAATAACCAGGGGCTGTGACAAGATGTGAAATTTGTAGCCATAACTCAAGTTTGTGCTTTCACTGAGGTAAATATTTAGGATCTCATTTTAAAGCAGCTAATTTAAATATCTGACTAGTGATCCACAAGATATAAATCTGCACACAAATATGTTCACATATGTAAAAAAGTAGTTGGTTTAAGAAAGCAATTTCCAAGCCAAAGAGAAAGAAACCACATGAAACCTACATTAAATAAATGTCCTGCAAAATTTTAATGCTAGGATGTGTCTCTGTAAGAACATGAGTGATCCCATAATGCTTCAACTCTTACATTTACAGAATTTAATATGCTTCAAGTTTAAGAAATTAGCATGAGTCCTAGGCCAGAAGCAAAGTGCTCACTCTTTTGCCCCTTACGTTCTTGTAACTGAGCTTCTGAAGATGTGTCTATACTTGCAATTACAGGTTGTGATTATAGCTCAAGTAGACATCCCCAGTCCAGCCAGTTTGGGTACTGGAGCAGTGAAGCTGCAGCAGGTGCTTCAGTCTGGGCTGTACAAACCTGCCCAGAACCCTGAGTAATTACTTGTGGAGCTAGTCCAGAGTGAAGCAGTTTCATTGCTGTTGTATTTGAGCTAGCTTCATTAAAGCTAGTTCAGGTATGTCGACTTAAGACTGCAACCACATCCTGTGATCACAGTATACATGTACCCTGACAGGAAACAGTGTTTCATAGGTGGCAGGCCAATAAAAGGCTACTCCACATCCTGCTGCATGTTACAGAGATGAATGCCAGAGTGTATATTTCATCCACACATGGAGAGTGACTGGTGGATCTGCAAATAATGCAGATCCACACTGCCAAAATCCTGTATAAGGAGAATATAATACACCTCCTGGTCTTAGCTGACCTGGGTCATTACACTGGTATCCTGACACAAGTGTTGATTTAGGGGCTAAGGAGCCCAGAGTAGTAAGTTCAAAATGCTATGCAAACATGTCTTTCAGTATAAAAACCAAAAATTAGATTCAAACTCCAAACAGATGTAGGAATAACTTGGGAAAAGAAGTTTCCTATATCTGGAAACTGCCCAGCACAACTACCACTGACTTTAGAGATTGCTGAGGGTGCTATGCACCATCCAGGAGCAAGATCCTAAAGTAACAAGATATTTTCAAGGAGAAACTCCAAGCAGGACTGAGTTTCAGCATAATGATAGAACTATTAGCAATATCATTAGTTTGTGGATTTTTGGCAGGGGAAAAGATTAAAATAGGTTGTTTACTACACGAACTCCTCTATGTGGGTCTTGTTGCTCAGTAACCATTTATAAACCTTTTAAAAGGCTTGGCCTCATTTTATGAATAATTATTTCTAAACATTTCCATGTGACTTAAGTAGTTAATATTTTTCCCCTCCATATTTTACTTTTCTGGCTGGAATTGTATACTGAAATCTATGTAAATCCATTTGCTTTCTTCACAAAAGCCAAAGATTATACAAATGTATAGTAAAGTTAACTCATTTTCCACGGTTACTGTAACATTTTGACTGACATTTTAAGGGGTAATAATTGTGTTTAGTATCTTAATAAAAGCCATCCAAAATCTTCGATAGTTCGTAAAATAAAAGATTTCATTTAATGATTATGTTGTTTGCAATCCAGGGAAGTAAGCAGAGGCTGTAGACTGTACTCCGGGTTTTGATGAAGTTAATGTTTTTGTTGATGTGGAGGATTTCGGATACTCTGCAAATGGGGGAAAAAAACTCTATTAACTTCTGGGGGGTATAAGTAGCACCTTCTTAAAGCAGAAAGAATTTTGAAATAAGAGATTTTTTTTACTTTCATGGAACTACCGCCATTCCTACCTGAGGAGTTAAATGTATTTTGGCTGAGACCTCGTAAAGGAATGCTGTCTTCTCTTTTCTTTAAATACTTCAATTCCAATCCCAAATTCTCACCACTAACCAAAAGAAAATAGAATCATGCTTAAAATAGGAAAATGTAACACTTCTTTGTTTACCTAATTTTGTAAGCTTGTGTTTTTAATGCAGTAAAGCTCACTAGTAATATACTTAGGGCCTAAAATAAAGGCCCTTCAAAGAGATTAAGACCGACTGAAGCAGCAGCAACCTAAAAGACATCTCAAATACTTGTATTCACCATACTAACATCAATGCAGGTGCTGAAACAATAACAATGTAATGGTTACTTACCTTGCAGTAACTGTGGTACTTTGAGATATTTGAATCCATGGTGCATACCACTGTAGGTGTACGCATGCCTCAGGCATGCAAGACTGTAATTTGAACAGCAGTGTCTGTTGGGATCATGCCTGTACCCAGCATATATGCCCTCAGATGGGGGTACAAATGGCAGGGCGGCCACTTCACTCCCTCCAGTTTCTCACTAATCTAGAATCTCACCTAGAGGAGACTCCAAAGGAGCAAGAACGTAGGGTGTTTGTGGGAGCTATTCAGACAAAACATATAAGAACCACAGTTACTGCCAACTAAGTAACGGTTCTTTCTTCAATTATTTGTCCATGTGGATCCCATTCTAAGTCACTGGCCAGCAGTACCTCATGTGGAAGGTGGGAATGAGTAGTCCTAGTTCACTCACTAAACAATGCCTTTCCCAGTTTGGCATCTTATCTCAAAGCCAGGTCCAGGCACAGTGTTTGGCATCTCGATGAGAAACAGTATAATAAGGGAGGGGGATGAACCATGAGGGACTGAAATTCACTCACCCACCTGGCTTATGTAATGGCCACCAAAAAAGCAATCTGAGACTAAGGTAGTGAAGAGAACATTCAGAGGCGTTTAAAGGGGGACTTCATGAGGATATTTAGATCCCAAGAGATAGATGGATGCCTGGAAATATGTTTGGTTCAGTGTTCCAATCTATTTTACCTTGGAGGCAGTACCAGCCTTTGGTGCCAAGCTGATTTCTGGCAGTTGTGGATGGCCTGTCGGACTGTGTCAGATCTCTTACTGGTACTGGTCTTAAGAGTTGCATTCTGGCTCAAAGAAGTGCTGACTGACTGGGACTCAGAGGTGGAAGGTCCTATGTTGGAGCCTGATACCTGTTCTTATGGGTCTGAAGTGCCCCTCAGACTGCTCCAGAAGTAGTAATTTTAGCCAGCTGACCCTGGATTTTCTCCATCTTGACAAGAAAAACCAGCAGACAGCACAGCTGTCAAACAAGGGGCTTCTGCTTAAACAGAACAAACAATGGCTATACGTCTGTGTCTGCAGGGAATGAGTCCATTGCACAATGTACGGGGAGTTCAAGCCTGAGGGCTTTGAATCCACTATGACAGCAATGGCGGTGATGCAAACTGCCAAGCAGTAAGAGGGATGGATGGGACTGCTCTGCCCTCAGATGGGGAAAGCACGAGGACATAATGAGTGCCAGGCATAGCTCCAATCGACACTGCTGTTCCAAGATTCTGATTTCGCATGCATGGATACCGAGTGTGGGAACTAAATGGACAATTATGCAATGTTACTTTTACGTAGTACTACATAAAATGTGTTGACATTTTATTTTAATAACTTTTATATAGATTCAATATTCCAGCCCTGTCTACACAGCAAACTATTTTTGTAATCAGTCTGACACTCATCCAACCCAGTTACAACAAATGTGACAGTTTCTGCAGAGCAGTGTTTTCCATCTCAAAACCACATGACAACCAGGTTTGTTCATCCACATTTATAACAGTGCCAAGAGGTCTTTGGATCAGTGCTTTCTTAGAAAATTTGGGCAGCTATCTCAGTGACTCAGAAGATGAAAGAATTCCCAGAGGGCACAGATACAGAGCAATGCATTCTGGGATATCCCCCCCTCCCCCCCCCCTCAGAGCAGTGGAGAGCTGGAAAGGAGAGCCAACTGAGATAAAAGATACAGTTAGAGGAGGTCCTATCTACACCACAAAAACAGTTTACAAAATTTGTTTCAGGAAGACATATTTGCCAGTCTAAGAGACTTTAGTGCTATAACTGGGATTAACCATGTAATTAACTGGTTAAATGCAGTTAAAATATGTAGTGCAGCCAGAACTTAATGTTTTCACTTACTCATCCCACTGGGCCTACCTCCTTCATTGTATGATTTCTAAAACCACCCACTATTTGTACACTCCAGCACCACCCTGGTAAACTGGAATAAAGAAACCAGACTTCATCTGCAAATGGAATTACTAGTCACATCACTTTAAGCAATAGGCTCTGAATGCCATCACTAGCCAGACTTGCTAGGGCAGTCAGCATTTCAACAAATGAACATTCATTGCCCTCACTCTACTTTTCAGGTCACTATGATATCTACTTCCAGAGTAGCTGGACCCCATTAAGCTGATGCTCCTACATACCAATATCACCGCTATTGTGGAACTCCACTAAAGAACAGAATTGTCACAATACAGGGTCAGGTACAGCCATATTTAAAGTCATTAGTGCTGTGTGACAAAGTTTGGTTTCTGTAGTGTATCCCAAGAGAGCTGAATAATGAAAAAATTAGACTACTTTAAAAAGGAACTGACACAGACTTTTTTTTTTGGGGTGGTGGTGGGGAGGGAAATAGGTAAATCTGCGAACAGGACAATTTAATATTTCACTAGAAATGAAATATGGCTTCTTCAGAATTATTCATAAAACAAAAAAAACTACTTCCAAAGACACTTGGACAGAGGACCACATTTTCAAAAGTAGCCTCTAAAATTACAGGTTTATTTTGTGAGTAAGTCTGTGCATGCTCACTGGAACATAACAATACAATGTGTATTCACAAACTTGGGTATAAAAAAACTTTTGAAAAAAAAAAATGTCCAACGATTTTAGAAAGGCTGGGCTGAGGTCTCTGAGAATTGGACCTCAAAATAATTTCTATGGGCACAATCATCATGATACTCACTTTTCTTTATTTGTTGACTGACCAGTTGCAATAGGAAATCCTGGCTGAATGTCTGTACTTCTATTAGTTTTTGAAAGCTGCACGTTAAACTGAACCTGCCAAAAGATCAAAGGTTTCACACATTCAACATTTTGGATCCAGATATGATTATGCACCAAGAAAATGTATAGACTGAGGACTTTTGTCAGACTGAGCACTTCAGGGCAATAAGGTTCCACAATATGTTTAGCAAATGCTTAACAAATTAAATAGTATAGATATAAACCAAAGAAGCAATTCAGTTGACAAGTCTGCTGTGTATAAATAGGATAGCACAGGGTGAATTACTGATACATAGCAACATGGTTTGGTATCCAATATAAACAGGAAATAGTTGCTGCTTCTCAATTATTTAAGTTATGTTAAATTTAAGATTTAGGGTAGAGCAGCAGCTTACAGCCCACTAATATAGTGCTGACTGATATCTGATTGAAGTCAGTTATGCCAAAGTAAAGCTGATATTTCCCAAGAAAGCCTTTGTTTAAAGTTTTGGTGTCTTTGGTATTCGGTGTTTTTTTCTGAAACATCAGGTTTGATTGTTTTTAGTAAGCTAAGTCTTTTGTGGAGTGTAATAGGGCAGTCTGCCACTTTAAGAGCATGGGGCCAAGCTAGCCCTGTTCATTAAACTGATCCAGCTGAGCAGGAGAAAGGTGTTCTCCCAAAAAGAGGCTCAGCAGAATTCATTTTTTAAAAAAGGTCATTGGATGACAATTGTTCATTTAAAGCTTTTTTTCTCCAATGTAATACATTTAAATTTTCAAAGTATGGGGGAATCAGACAATTATTTAATGACAACACATGCTGAGACTCAACACATTAAAGCTTTATAACCACACACAGATATACAAAGTAAATATCTCTGAATCCAACAAACGTCTCAAGCAGCATTTTTCTTACTTTGCTGATCTGTAAATTTTGATTACTATTGATGGAAATATATTTTTGGGTGGCTTTGTGCGTGTATGGTGAAATTGACATTTACTGATGAAAATCTCATCTTTCCAAGCCTATCCATAAAGAGCAGCAGGAAGAGGCTGCAGAGAGCAGAAAGTTTTGCAGGCCCTCTCTGGGAATAGGAAGACAGGCCAGAAGCCAGGAGGCCTGGATAGCAGAAGGAGATGCTTGAAACACTCAAGGAAACACCTCTTTGGCCACTCTCATGTACAAGGGCAGGGAGCAGAGATCGAATCTAGGAGGGACATAGGACTTTTATTAAGCCCAAGGTGGGCAGACATTGTTTGCATTATTGCTTGGTTGGAGCCTTTGAACTCTAGGAAGGGACTCCACAGTTAAATCTGAGAGCCCTCTAGTCTGAAGGACAGTAGAGCCTGGAGTGTAAGGCGGCGGCAAAGCCCAACCCTTTTGAGTTACGCTATTGAACTTTAGTTTGTGATTCGAGGTGCCCCTATTAATATATTACTCCATGACATGGGTGTCATTAGTAAAGCTACGGTTTTGTCACAGACCAAAGACCTCCATGACTTCAGCCTGCGGTGGCTGGGAACTGCAGAGTCCCACCACCCTGGAGGTGGTAGGGGGACCCCCGCAACTCCAAGTCCCCACGGGTGATGGGGGTCCCTGGAGCTCCCAGCCAGCCCCCCACAACTGCTTCCCATTTTGTCATGGAAATTTTTAGTAGAAGTCAGGGACAGGTCATGGGCTTCCATAAATTTTTCTTTATTGCCCATGACCTGTCTGTGACTTTTACTAAAAATAGCCGTGACAAAATCTTAGCCTTAGTTATTAGCTAAGACAGTGTTGGAGAAGTATACTTGAGGAGCCCTGAGAAGAGGAATCAAAGAGTGGGATGCCAGCAAGGCCACACCCATGCCATCGGGATATTCTGAAATAGTGATGCTATGACACTGAGCTATAGTAATTTCAATCCCAAATTGTATAGAATATATGAAGTGTTTAGTGTACTACAAACTACTTCTGTAAGGAATAAAGAAACACGAAGATATACAGACAACGGAAAAGGGAACCTTGCTGACTTTGAGAACTTCTTTTTCACTAGTTTACAGTAGGACGTTTACTATAATCAAATAGAAATTAGGGAAGTTACATTTGGGAGACAGTATGGTATATTAGACTGAAAACCAGAGGTAACTGCCAGGAATTCTCGTGTTCTAGGTTTAACACTACAACTGATTTGCTGTGTAGCTTTTGTTCAAAGGAGAATTCATGACAAGGTGGAAAATACCTTACAGGAGAGTCATGAAAATTAGGGTTTGTAAACTGTTGAAAATGCCAAATATTATTACCACTAAAATAATTTAGTGTTTATAGCCAAATTCTTGCTGTCACTTAACATAAAAACCATATCACATAGCATACTGTGTTAATAATTTCTGGAAATATCCAATTAAGTCAAACTGTTCAGAAATATATGATTAGAAATGTTTGTCTTGAGCACAGAAGTAAAAGTAAAAGTAAATGCCTGCCTTTGGTCCTGAAACCTGCTGGTTGGCACTTTTCACAGGTGCTGTTTCTGGAAAGTTTTGGAAAGCGCATACTGGAGAGATGGGGTAACTGATTCCTGAGCTAGTAAAACGGAGTCTGTTGTCAAGCTGTAAGAGAGAAAAATAAAATGTAGAAAGAGGAGGAAACAGCAGTGCAACAGTAGAAAATCAAAATCTATGTATGCATCTCTAGTGCCAGCATCTCTAGTTTTCTTTTTAACAGTGGTTCACTTAAAGTAGAAACCAGACATTCAAAATCACTAAACTGGGACTCAGGGGACCTGGGTTTTCTTCCTAGCTCTGCCATTGGTCTGCTGGATGTCCTTCGGAAGGGCATTTCACCTCTTAGTATCTAAGTTTCCCCAACTGTAAAATGAGGATAAGGAGACAGACCTCCTTTGTAAAGCATGTAGAGAACCACTGATGAAAAGCTATATAAGAGCTAGGTATTAGTATTCTTACCGGGTAATCATGCCTGGCAGGCTTCAATGAGCATTTCACTGAGCCCTGATGTAAAAATTTAAAACTGACCTTTGTAGTCACAAAATATTACCACAAATTAATGTTTATACATTATAGTGACTAAAGTACAGGGAAAAAATTGGTTTTCCTATGCTTACATTCTTAAAAGGAATACTTGCAGAAAGTGAAGGGATACTAGACAAGGTAAGCATTATTTTACTAGCACTTTTCCTCTAACAACAAACCACAAGATTTGACTAATATACTCTTGACTATACTCTTATTACAAGTGTATGTAAGTCACACAAGACAAACTTGTTGTGTTTTTTGTTTTTGTTTTTTTTAAGATTAAATGGCTGCAGATCTACAGGCCTTAGTTACTGGAAGGGGAACAGAACAATAGAGAAGTAAAACCTGCTAGCCGAGGTAAAATGGGCATGTGCTAGATATGTTGAACCAAAAAAATAAACAACCAACCAAATAAACACTGACTGATAGATTTGAGAACTCCTTGAAAGCATTGTACCACACATCTTAAGAGCCAGCAGGCCTACTTTAATTTGGTCTCTTTAAACAAGAACATTTTATAAGAATTTTTTACTCCTCATTTCCCTTGTGCTCTTCAAAATACCTCACTAGCCCTAAGTTAAAAAGCTATGTTCATGTAAAAATTAATGACTATCTGGAACATTTGTTAGTAACCATTTCTAGAAGTATGAAGATGCGTCACAGCAAGACACACCCACACTTTTTCTTATGCAATTTCTATTAGTGTTGTAATCGTTTTTCTGTGTGTTGGCAGATTTTTAAATTCTAATTTCATATTAAATTCAAAAGTGAAAGGGACATTCTGCATGTAGTTTATATATATATATGTTTTACCAGATTAGCAGAAGCTCTAGGTCCTCCAGGCAGAGGAAAAATACCTGTACATCCCCTTCCACCAGGTAAATAACTCTTAGTTATATAAGAGCAACCCAGAATACTTTATGACCTCTGCTTGGTGGCATGTCTAGCATGTGTTATATAGCCTATCTTTCTAGTCACATACAATTTCTGGTGTTTGGTGTAAGTACAGTGTAATGGACTGTTTGAGAAGGACATTCTTGACTCATTTTAGAGAAGGATCTTAAGAATATTAGACGTGTAGATGCATGCACGTTTTAGCATATGCTATTTCACTAGCCCAAACGCATTATACAAATCTGTGCATTTTAACAGTTTATATCGCTTATTCAAGACAATGAGAATTTAGGAAGTTCTTATTTATGATACTAGTAACTTTGTTGCATCCATTAACAGTGCACAACATGATGAGAAAAATTCAATTACAGGGCAAAAGGAATACCAAAGCATTTCTCCTAGGTACGATAAGCATTTCACTTGGCATGTATCTTTATTCTAAAAATGTACAGAAAGTACAAAGTTTTATAAATTTGGATAGCTTACCATATTGTGAGGTGAAGTGCCAGTTCTAATAGTGCCATTGCTTGAATGTATAAGTGGAATGGTAGAAGTTCCCAATATCTCTTGCTTTCTTGCCATCTGAATTTCATTCAGTTGCTTATTTAACCATGTGATTACTATATAGAAAAAGGAGTAAAACTCTAATTTTCAAGCATTTTGTTTTCCATCCCTTTTATTAGTACTGTAAATCTAACATAAATTACGTCAAGAAATCATGTGAATGATTCTATTTCATGTTATATTAGTGTTATGTTATATTCCCCCCCTCCGCCCCCGCAAAGTCCTATCTCTCAAACATAACAGGCCTGATTAGCTTTCCCCTTCAACATCTACTGCTAAAAATGGCTTAAAAAAAAAAATCAGGCTCCTTAAAGAGCATAGTCATCTTTTAAATGTCCATTATTACAACCTATTACTTAATTTTTCATAGAACAGCAACAGAGTATTAATTAGAACCCACAACTATAGGGAGGTAAGCATGTAATAATTAGAGACCCCACAGCTGGATTTAAGTTCATTGAGTTCAATATGCTTTGGATTATGCCCCATAAAGAGTAAGAGATCTACAAACATATATAACTTTAAGCATGTAAGCTTTCCCACGGACTTCAATGAAATTCTTTACCTGCTTAAAGTTAAGCATGTGTATTAGTAGGATGCACAACTGGAGCCTATGTTTTCAAAGCATCAATTTGTAACTTATCTGTGCAATTCTTGTTTTAACTCATGCGGTCATGTAGCTTAAATTTAGAATCGCATGTACACTTTTTCAAATTCTAAAATGTAACACTTAGAAAGTTGTAGGGGAAATTCTGTTTTATGTGAAGAACCACACCAAACAAATTAGGGCTACTATAATACACTGGAAATCTGAACTGAACGGTTACTAAATTGTTTGATCCTTGTGGGCTGTGGGGTGGCGGGAACGGAGGGGAACAGCAGGAAATCACAAGTATGCCATGATAGAAATGAGCAATCTTTCTAGCTTCAAGATGAAATAAAATGTTTTTAAATACAAAATTGTACTCCTGAGGGCATTCTGTGCCAAAAAATTAAAAATTCTGCGCACAATATTTTAAAATTCTGCAAATTTTATTTGTCAAATAAATGTGGAGACTCCAGCATGGCATTGGCAAGCACAGGCCACTGGCTGGAAAGAGGTGGGAGATCACTGTGCAGCTCCCACCGAGGACACGGAGTCAGTGATGAGGCTGCACCCAACCCTGACACAGCACAAGGATAGGGCCTTCCCCAGAAAAACCCCAGGGCCTGCCACTCTCTGCCAGGTGCACCAGGTGTGGGGCAGACAGGCTCAGCAAAGCAGGATCCAAGTTTGGAGGGGCTTAGTGGGGGGGAATCCAGGTGTGGGTTGAGAGGGTTGTGTGAGGGGCAATCTGGGTGGAGGCGGCTCAGTGAGGGATCCGAGTGGGAAGGGGGATCTGGATGCACAGGGGCTTGTTAGGGAGTTCTGGGTACAACGGTCATGGGATTCTACAGGGGGATCCAGGTGCAGGTGGTTCATCGGGGTGATGAACAGTGATCAGTGTACAGTGATCCCTCCCCCTGCAGCTGAGGAGCAATGGGTGCAGGAAGCGTGGAGGGAAAGAGGGAGGGAGTTTGCAGAGCTTCCTGCAGCCAGGGGAGAAATCTGGGGGTGGGTCTGACATGGCCCCAGATGCTGTGAAGGGGAAGAGGAAGTCCTGTCCTCCCCAGCCCAGCTGGGACTAGCAGCTGAGCCTGGCGCAGGGTCTTCCCCAGTCCTGCCTCCTGCCCCACAGTGATTCACCGCTCTGCTGGCTGCCCTGGGCACCCAAAACATACTGCTGGGGAGGGGTCACATGACCACTCTTGTGGCTTCCCCATCAGTCATTTTTCTGCGAGGAAGCAAAGAAATCTGAGGGGATCAAATTCTGTGCATGTGCAGTGGTGAAGAATTCCCCTACGTGTAACAAAAACAAGGAGAGAGAGACCTAAAGAAGCAATCCAGTAAACCTACCATTTTCATTGGTTTTTAGCAGTTGCTTGCTTTCTTCCAGTTTTTGTACTGTAGTTTCTAACTGTTCTTGCAACTTGCATACCTGAAATATTTCCATATTAATTACGTCAAGCATAATCAAGAAATATCAATGATTAAAAACTGAAGAAAATAGTGGAAATAAATATCAAGGATTTAGAAGTACAGTTGATCTTATCTTTCAGTGTTACTTTGATTTAGATTCACAATTAATCATAGTACAAAAGGGGTGTGATTACACAATGAAAAGATCCTTATTTTCTTGGCATTGATTTCAAGGCAAAAAAGTGTCAGTTGGCACTGGGCAACTATTTATGCCTTTGAAAATCTCTCTCTCAGCTTTTGCCTGTTTCTGCCCTTCAGAAGTATGTTGATTCATAGCTCTGTACACTCCGTTGTATTCACTGAACGTTTTGTACTCTGTAAATTCTAGCCCTATACAAATACAGTATCCTCTATTTGTACTTAAAGAGGTAACAAGGTAAAGAGTTTTCATTGTAGGAGTTATGGTTAGCAAACCTTTTAACAAAAGCTAATAGTAACTGAAATCTGAGATGGCCCTGAACTCCTGCTGTCTTTGCTGGAAGTTCTGTTCAGATATGAAGTTTGCAGTTCCAAACCACATTCATGAAGTGTTTTAAACATGCAAGAGAACCAGAAACTGAACTGACCAGTATGTTTTCATTCTTGGAACGGAATAAAATACCAAATGCAAATAAAGCATAAAGCCTAACAGTGGGCGAAATTTTTTTTTTTTAAATCTTTCATATTTTATCTAAGTAATATAAGAAAATCTCCCTCTTAAAAAACAATTATTTTTTAATTTGAATGTCTCTTTAGGTAAAAAACATATTGATCCAAATAATTAAGTTTATAATTATTTTAGCTATTTTTATTGGACTTCCCAATTTGTCAACTTTAGTGCTGTTACTAAAATTTGAGAGTTTTGCTTCAACTGGGCTCTCTATTCCCTCTATGCTTTAACATACTAACATTTGCCAGAATTCTGTTTCAATAAACCATTTCATAAGTGGTTAAAAGTCATTCAGTTTTATAGACAGCAATTCAAGGCTAATCCTGCAAACACTTAAACACATGCTTAATTTAAAGCACATACATAAGTGGTTACAGCTTAAGATAATGCATTAAGTTACCTCTTGCTCTTTTACTCGAAGAGATTGTCCAGTCTCCTGAAGTTCCCTTTGCTCTTTCTGTAGTTTCTCTTCTTTTTCAGCCAAGAGTTTTTCTTGCTGAATTGTTACTGTATTTTTCAATTTCAATTTACTCACTAGCGTTTTCAAATCTCCTTGTAACTTCTTGATAATTTCATTAGCCTATTAAACAACAGAGTCATTTCTAAATTAAACAACAATGCATAAAATTAAATGAAGAAATCCCATGATTAGGACAATTTCATGTTTAAACAAACCTTAAGAAGTTCAGCCGATAATGACTTTATTGTTGCTTCAAGTTTTCCTACATGAACTTGTTTCTTCTCTGTATTTTCTTCCAGTATCACCTTAAAAAAAATCAAAAGGTTTTCCATTAGCAAGGTTTTGTGCTTCTTTAAAAAAAAAAAAGAGCACAGTACTTAAATCTGATTTAGATCAAGCTCGTTAAAATTTGCATTAGACGGGAGAGGGTTTACTCCCCCTGTGCAGTCACTGTAGTTGTTCGAGATGTGGTCCTTATGGACCAGGGGTCTCAAACACATCGCCCGCAGAGTTATTTCCTGCAGCCCGCCATAGGCGCCGACTCCACCAGCAGCCAAGCTCCCCCTCACCCCCGCCCTCCCCCGAGCGCGCCGCATCCCCGCTTCTCCACCTACCTCCCAGCGCTTCCTGCCAACAAAACAGCTGTTTGGCAGCACTTAGGACTTTCCAGGAGGGAGGGGGAGGAGCAGGGATGCGGGCGCTCAGGGGAGGAGATGGAGAAGAGGTGGGGTTGGGGCAGGGATTTGGGGAAGGGGGAAGAGACTTTGGGGAAGGGGTTGGAATGGGGGCTGGGAATGGGTGGGAAGAGGCGGGGCCTCATGGACTAGATGAGCAGTCTGAGGTATGAAGTTCAGCATGTATGATTCTTTGCTGTGAGTAGTTGGGAAGAATGTTTGTTAAAAAAGTGGCAACGTATTTTATATGAATAGTTACTTTAAAAAAAGTTCCTGCCATTACATCTATGTTGACAGACTGTTAGTGTAGATCATCATCGTTACCGACCACATAGGGAATAGTTACAGGTTTTATTAAAACCCCTCTTCACATTACCGTTTAAAAAAAGTTAATACATTGACTTTTAATAGCATACTACAGTACTCTTCATTTTTTTCATTTTTGACTATACTTTTGTATCATTGTATGAAATGGTTTCAGTGATGCGGCCCTCGGGCCAATGTACTAGTCCTCATGGGGCCCTCGTGGTTATTTGAATTTGGAATCCCTGCTAAGGACGCTTCACTTCAGGTGGGCATGCACCTTCAAATTGGAGATTTTAGCTAGCAGTGCCTGCTTGACCCATGCATGCGCTCTACTATGCCTAGTACTCTGCAACATGGCTAAATAGATCTGTGCAGGCGACCCACCCTCAATTCCTTCTCTACCACAAAGATCCACAGCAGAGAAATCCGAAGCAGAGGGCAAGGATGTGGAGTACTGAAGCACCCATAGGAGGGCATCTCAAAGAACTAGTTACTGAACAGGGTGAGTAACTGCTCCTTCTTTAAATAGTGTCCCTATGGGTGCTCCACTTCAGGTGACTACCAACCAAATTCTGGTTCAGGTTTCCCCTCCTCACTATCAGAGGAGTATTTTTCTGGAGACTGCTAGGGAGATGGAACATATTTGAGACACACCCTCAAGCTCCATTCCAATAGTATGAGCATTCGTGGATGCCCCCACCTATACTCCATGGGCCCACTCAATTGCTGTGCTGGGATCAATTGGTGGCATATTGCCAAAAATTCTCTAGGACCCCTAGCATCACTCATCGCCATGATAAGGCTAAACAATCCTTCCCATCCTCTCTTGAAGCCCTGAACCACAAGGAGAGACTTTTGAGGAGCAGAAGGTGAAAGCAGAGAACAAGGTCACCCTACTAACAACATCTCCTCTTCATCCCCAGATAAAGTAGTTATGATTCCTTCACCATTGCAGGTTGATGACTCCAAACAGCACCAGAAGAAAAAGGTGGTGACTGTCGGTACTGGGTGAATGTCTGGAGACTCAGAGGTCCTCAGTACCAAACAAAGGGGAGTCAGGCATCTCTGTCACTGTGAGGTGTTGTGAAAATTTAACCTCCTGCAGTATCGACATGGTGGTCAGTACTGAGGCTGCAGCCTGAGCAGCGGTGATCCTGGTAGATGGAGCAAATGATACTGTAGGCTTTATGCACTCCAAAGAATGACCACTAGATGATAGTCTGGTCTTCTGCAGTACTGAAATGGAAGGTTCCAAGAACCTGGCTGATTCTTTGAGTACTAACTTAGAAGAGATAGTCTTCTACTTGTCATCTCGATCTCCTGATAGTACCAATGATGTGCTGGAACCTTTAGATTCTTTGGGTTTAGTGGCGGTCACAGAGGAACCTGCAGTCTTGTGGGTACCGAGTCAGGAACCAACAGGCGCAAAAGTAGTTGTCTCAATCGGCGACCAGTGCTTCTTTGAAGTAGATTCCCTATCTGGGGAACCCGAGCTCCTTTTCCTAGAGTCTTTGAGAGGATTCTTGAGTTTTCCCCTCTTAGAAGCTCTAAGGGAGTGTTACGCCAAAGTGGTTGAAGAGCTCAACTTGCTTGGAGACCAATGTATGAAGGAGGTCTCCTAGCCTGTTTCAGAAACTAGACAGACACAGCTCTTCATCATGAGGCAGTGCAATTTAATCTCCAGGTTCTTTCTGGCTCTTGATTTTCATGCCAGGCAAAAATTACACTTCTGGGGGACGTGTGACTTCTCAAGGCAATGGATGCACTGGGAGTGCCCATCGCTCACCAGGATGGCCTGTCGGCATGAAAGTCAATCTGTAAAACCTGAAGAGCTGGGCACACCCTCTCAGCAACATAAAGTTCCCTGCAGGGAAAAAACCCTGAAAGGACGTCAATAATAATAATAATTATTATTATCATCATCACTATTATTATTATCATCATCATATACTATCACTACAACTAGTTAGCTATGTAAAACTATTTGGAAAAAGAAAACCTACTGGAAATAAGCTCGAGTCGGACACTTCACCCTGATATTCTATGATACTTCTGAGACTCCATCTTAGCCCAAGGCAGCTGAGAAAAAACTGAAGGCAGTCTGCCCATGCAGCTCTATACAGACACGGTACAGAGCATGAGTCAGAGTAGAATGCATGTAAGGGCCAAACGGGAACTGCTACCTAAAATCTCTGATAGAAGATGCAATGGGGCACATGCGCAGTTGAAGTGGAGCACCCATAGGGACACTACTAGAAGAACCACCTCACTAATTTTCACATCACTAATCCAGTTTTTAAACAGAAAAATTCAGTCTCATATGTCAGCAAAGATCTAATAGTAAGAGATGAATATATTTTGTAAAAGTAGTGTATATTTACTGTTGGACTACAAAGTACTATAATTGTAACTGTAATTGTATTTTGCAATGCTGTAACCTAATTCTTTAAATCATGGTTGATCATCTATTTGCCAGTTCACAAAATCGGATAATCCACAATTGCCCAGTTGTGAACAGCAATTAAGCATGGTTCTACACCACTTTAGAAACAGTATATTTAGAAACTAACAGAACCTTTTGTTCTTGTGTTGCATCTAATACTTCTTTTGTCCTAATAATTAGCTGGTCCTTATCTTTGATCTCTTGTTCCAAAACAGCAACTCGTGTTTGTAGCTGATTAATGTGTTTCTCTTTTTCATGGCATTCAGCATCCAGAGTAGTATTCTCCCGACGCAACGACAGCACTTCTTGCTTTGCTCTCTGGCACTCCTAGAATGTTTGGAAAAAATATTTTAAAAGACAAAAAAACAAAACAAAAACACTGCAATACCTTACATTTGAATAACCATATCTAACTCTTACCAAGGATATCAATAAGACAATAGAAATAGATAATAAAAATAAATACTTCAGAACCTGAAGTATGGATTCCCACAACCTGAACATTTGCTGTATTTTCACAGATTGCACTGTATATCGTGTGAGTGTATTGATTGTGTTATCCCTATACAAATATAGATTTGAAAATAAAAATGAACATTCCATACATCTTCTATCCCAGAGAGTTTTGCTTTAAGTTCTCTAATTGTGGAGTCTCCTTTGTATCTCCTTTCTGTTAGGTCCTTGTTGGCAATCTCTAGTTCTGAGAGTCGATTCTGTAGCTGTTGGATACTTTTCTGATGCAAGCTTTCCAGTTCCTTTTTCTGTTGTTCATGTTGTTGTTGGTACTGAGTCTGCACCTGTAATGAAAAAAGAAGTTGGAAAACAAAGGAAGAAGTGCTTCAGTGAAACTAACCTTAAACTAAGAAACTACTAAATGTGTACCTATATTTTTGGTTTGTTTTTCCTTCAGTTCTCATACCTGGAGAGCTTTCTCCTTCTCATTTGTCAATTCCTGAGTGTGCTTATTTGTTAGCGTTGTTGTATGTGACGTCCATTCACTTCTCAACTTATCTAATTCCCGGCTCTTTTCTGACAAGCTCTGTGTTTGTTGAGACAGCATAAAGAATCTTGAAAAATGTATCATATTATACTGAACAATACTTTGCACTATATTGTGATTTTCATCCAAGGACCTCATAGTGCTGTACAGAACTAATTGAATCCTCACACCACTCAGTGACATACATCTCAGTTTTACAGATGGGAAACAGAGGGTCATCAAACAATGACAGAGCTGGTAAAAAAATCATAATTCCCAACCTTATGCCCTAACCAAAGCATGGTACTCTCTCCTATCAAGTGGAAGAAAGAGTGAACACTCAACAGCCATGCCACAGCACTGTAAATACCAACTTTTCAGTATGAAAAATATACTACTTGGTAGCATTTTTCTTTTAAATTTGCAACAGAAGTGTACAGCAGTTCCAATTCTATAAAAAGTTAGATAATGTGTTTTTAAAATGTCAACTGTCTGACAAGTCCACAGAAGGGGAAAAAAGGAACATTAAGGCTCTCTCTTTAACTGAAGAGTGACCAAAGTTCAGTCTGTATTTGTACTGTATGACCCACAGCTGTCATCCTCTAAAAAAAGAAGTGAAACCACAACAGGGCCCACCATCTATCTTAAATAGAATTTTAGAACATAAATAGCCACAATTTTAATAAATTTTTTCTTTGCTTCATACATAACACAAAGTAAAGGGTTCCAAAATATCTTCATTGTGTGACATTTCAATGTAGAGACAGTCTTGTGAACTACTTATTCTCATATTTCTGACCACATAATATTCCTATGGCAACCACAGCAAGTGCTTGGGGAAAAGTAAAGTGTTTTTAGTTGTCTTTAGTGTGATGTTTTGACCTTTGTTCAGAACTGTTCATCACACTGGCTACTTTTGAACTTCACTTCACCGCCTTCTGCCCTGCCAAAATTGATTGTTTCTCAACACCATGTAACCAGCCAGACATCTATGGGCCACCAGCAGTGAATACTCCACAGGCCAAAAAATTCAAAATAAATGCACAGATATAAGATTAGATACAAAACAAGAAAAGATAATATTTTACAAAGTGTTCTATAAACTGGACCCTACTGAAATTCTACAATTAGTAATGTAGCTTTACATGTGGTACGCTATACAGAAAATTCAGAAGACTGAACACGTATTATACCAAAGGCAGGAAGGCATAAGTCAATTACCTGCTGTGTGTAGCTCAGCTGTCTGGTAAGGTCATCTTCAGTTTTTTTAAACTTTTGTTCCAATAATGACTTTTCTTCCTACATATAATTGACATTTTAAATCTATACAATCTTATTTTCCAATTTAGAAACATTATTTAGCATCCATATTCCATTATTTCTACATGTAAAGTCCAAAAATACATGTCCATTATGCCAGTAACAAAGTCTTATCAAGACAGCCTAAATACTAAGTTGTATATTTTCATGAATCCTAAAGTAAAAACCTTTTTTCAGTTGTAAAAAAGTAATTCAGTACAAATGCAGACAATTCTGAATCAAGTTTTCCCCGAAATTTCCCCAAGAAAATAGGATCTTCACACTTTAAACTATTGTTTGAAAAGTAGTTGCATTAATACCTAGATGAGGGGTTCTCAACTGGGAGTCGCAAGGTTATTACGGGAGGATCGAAAGCTGCCCGCCCCCATGCATGCAGGGGCTCCGGTTGCCAGCCAGGTGCCCAGCTCTAAAGGCAGCACTGCCCCCAGCTCTATGTGCAGAATTAATTTTGATATGTGCACCACTATGGAGGGGATATGTGGCCGGGGCCAGGGGTTCAGAGTGTGGGAGGGGGCTCAGGGCGGGGGCAGAGGGTTGAGGTACGGGGGGTAAGGGCTCTGGCTGGGGGTACAGGCTCTGGGGTGGGGTTGGGGGGGATGAGGGTTTTGGGGTACAGGCTTTCCTGGGCTGCAGTGGGGAGAGAGGACTCCCCCCAGCCCTCTCTCTGCCCACGGCAGCTCCAAGGCTGGGGCCGGGGGACAGTCACCTCTCCCTGCTGTGTGCCTGCATGGCCCTTGATAGCCTGCTGCACACCCACACAGCTTAGACGGAACTTAGACCCTGACCTAGATGTTATGGGGATAATCTTTGTGAACCTTTTCTTTTAAAAACAGTTTATGTTACAGAGGCAGTTTACATTTACATTGCACTAAAATAAAAGGAGACAAAAATGACATGTGAAGAAATTAGTGAGATCTGGACTGTAGGCTGAGGATTTTTCAAACTCTGAGATCATTGTTCATTTCATAACATTATTTAAACCTGATATGCTACCAAGCACATCAACGTCGCTTTCCAATCTATAAATGGCAAATGAAACCCCACTGAATTAAAGAAGGCTCTGTACTTACGCATGGGTATGCACGTGCAGATCCAACAGCAGGATCAAAATCCTTAACTTTCAAGTATTTCACTCTTGCATTTGTATAGCGGGTCAGCACAAAGCCATGAAGCAACCAATACTGAGAGGCTCATTTAACTCAACAATTGCCTTACCACATTCATCAAATATCCAAAGTGTCTAATTTCTGCCAATTCAGATTATCAGATTTTGTTTTAAATTAGGGCCATTATTAATTGCAGTTAACTCAAGAGATTAACACAAAACAAATTAACTATATTTAAAAATAGTAGTGATTAACTAAAGTTTTAATCGCACTGTTAAACAACAACAAATACCAATTTAAATTTATTATAAATATTTTTGGATGTTTTTCTGCATTTTCAAATACATTGAACAAAAGAAATAGTATTTTTCAATTCACCTCATACAAGTACAGTAGTGCTAGCTCTATCATTTTTGTTTTTTCATAACTGCACTCAAAAACAAAACAAATGTAAAACTCAGTCCTACTTCTTATTCAGCCAAACAAGTTTGTTTTCATTTACGGGAGATAATGCTGCCTGCTTCTTGTTTACAATGTCACCTGAAAGTAAAAACAGGTATTCGCATGGCACTATTGTAGCTGGCATTGCAAGGTATTTATGTGCCAGATATGCTAAACATTCGTATGCCCCTTCATGCTTTGACTTGTAGATTGCACTCTCTTTTTTACAGTGCAAATATTTGTAATCAAAAATAATATAAAGTAAGCACTGTACACTTTGTATTGTGTTACAATTGAAAACAATATATTAGAAAATGTAGAAAAACATCCAAAAGTATTCATAATAAATTTAAATTGGTATTATATTTATAGTGTGATTAATCGTGACTTTTTTTAAATCTCGCAATTAATTGTGATTTTTTTTATCATTTGATAGCTCTATTTTAAATATACACGCGCCTCAGAAAGAGAGTGTATTGATTTAATTACAATATGTACCTATATAACTATGTGCAAAGCCACAACATGAACTAAAATTAACAACAAAAAAATTAAAATAAAAACCACAACGTTAAGTGTTTGGAGGATCAGGACCTAATTACAAATATTACAAATCTATAATCTTACCTTAATACATTTCAAACAGATTGCTAAAAACTTCTTTATATCTGCATCATTTCCTGGCAGGAATTTTAGTGAGAGATGTGTCAAATGTTTAAATGGGTTTGTCTCCACTACATTTAAAAAAGCAGGTGCGTGATCTAAAACAGATGCTGAAGAAACTAATTGCAGCAAAAACCTTAAAAAAAACAAACAAAATAGAACCACATTTAATACATAACATCTCTTTGTTTACAAACTATCTGTAAATTCCAGGCTTTTTCTTCACTTTACAAAATAATAATCATTAAGGCACTTATCACACAACTGGATCTGTATAGTTCCAGAAGCCCCACCTGCTTGGATACAGTTGCAGGATCAGGGCCGAAATCTTTACCAAATTAATGTTATGTTAATATAAAAGGGAATCCGATAGAAAAACAGTATCTTCACATAAATATCATATAATGCTCGGACCAAAAACATTCCTGTATGCATAAGAAATAAAAAAGCCAGTGGATTTGTAGTCTTCGCTTTTTCTGAGATTTTATAAAAGTGAGTCACTCACGTTACATTTGAAATTGCAAATAAAAAACCTCTAAAGATGCATGCACTTTAAAAGAACTTTGTAAAAATAAAACACGCTGCATAAGGGGTAACATTTTCAAAAACACTAAAGTGAAAATTCTCATTTTCAAAAGTGATTTAGGCACTTGAAGCCTAAATCCCATTGACTTTCCTTGGTCTTATATTGCTTCTTGGAGTGCTTGGCTTGTTTTTTAAAAGTTGGTAACGTGGTACCAAAATGTTATTTACCTTGGGGTATCTTTGTTTTGTTCCTGAATGCACTGCTGAAGTAGATCTATAAATCTTTGCGGAAAAGCAGAGAAATCTACCAAAAGACCCTGCTGGCATTTTAAACTACATAAAGAAAGAGGGGAAAGTACAAGTTACATTCCTATCAAATATTTTCATTTGCACTAAGTAAATAAATATTTTACTAATTAATTAATTAAAAGTTTAACACCTATCATTTCAATTTTTAATCCAGAGTACAAAAGAAACACTGTCAAGTAGCTAATCACAATCACAAGAGGTGTGGTATTTTAATTTTGAATGTTTTGCAAATTAGCTTTCACTAAACAAAATTATGTGGGAACAAATATGTATCTTTCAAATTATAATCTTCTTTGAGAACACTATATTGTATACAGTTAACAATTACTTGGATAGATGTACTAAATAGGAGCCTTAACAATGCAAACTCTTTGGAGGCAGGAACTTTCTTTTATTGTGTGTATGTACATTAAGCCTAGCATAATGGAGCAGATATGATTGTGACCTCTGGAACTACTGTAATACAAATAAGTTTGGGGTTTTATTTCTCCTTTTTGACTGCCACTACATATTGATCGGAGATTTTCATTGAGCTGTCCACATTGAGATCTTTTTCCTGAGTGATTACTATTAAATTGAGACCCAATAATGTGATGATACAAAATATATCTTTAATTGAATGGCCCAATTCTGTAAACCCTTGCTCAGAGAAATAATCCTTTTGAGGGTATTCCAACTGAAATCCTTGCGAAATGTTCACAAACACCCAGAAAAGGTTTTAGAGGTACAAAAACAGGAGGCAATGTAATCTAGTGGATATGGCACTGGACTGAAACTTAGGAAACCAGGGTTCATTCATTGCCCTAGATGACTTTGGACAAGTCACTTCACCTCTCTATGCCTCAGTTTTCCCATCTATACCTGGAGGAGAATGACACTATCTTCCTCAATAGAGCACTAAGCAATCTATGGCAGAAAAACGCAATAAGAGCCAAGGTCTATATGATGGTCAAGAAGAACTTTTTAAAATTAAAAAATATCCATTCTTTACTACCATTTCTTAATGTTTCATAAACAGCACATTAACTTGACATCTTACCTTTGAAAATCTTCCTCAGATATAACAAGGTTATAAAGGAAAAAGGGGTCAGTATCATCAGTCAACTGGACAACTAAGTCCTAAAAATAAATATTTTTAAAGATTATTTTAAACATTATAAACTAGTTATATTAATATATTCAGACAGTACCCAAAAATATTTTAACTTTCTACAGCAAATAAGAGACACCTATGACCACTAATAAGAGGGAAAAGGAACATCAGTTATATTGCATTTTAGGGCAATTTCTATTTTAAATATTACAGAAGAGAAAAAACTACCTCCCACAAAGAGACTGTAATCTTAAAACAAGGCCGCGTTAACTTCCAGCAGAGAAGATTTCCAAAGCAAAGGTATTTATTGGACTATATTTGACTGTTCCAAGTACAAATGATAAAAATGGACTGCATTAAAAACAGAACAGAAAGCAATGAATGGTAACTACAGAAAGGCCAACTAGCATGCTGCAGCTCTTAGAGGCATAGCACAGAACTCACAGTCCTGAAGGAGAGGGGGTTATGAGGACTTTTTTCTTTTGCAGACCCCTAAAAAATTTCAAATGGTAGTGGGGACCTCTTCGAAAATTTTGAATGGAGGTGCAGATTCCTTTGGAAATCTATTGTCTGTGTATATAGTTGAATTCTGTTCTGTCAGTTTTTAGTCTAAGTCTTTCATGGACCGCTTAGACATAGTCGGCAGACCCCCAGCAGTCTGCGGACCACAGGTTGAGAACCACTGCTTTAAACCACCTTTGCATCCTCAATTTTGGGCTGCTCGCACCCTCAAAATAGGTTACAGAGCCCTGGGGGCCTGTCTCTAAGATATGGCAGCTTGTCCCTCATGCCTATATGCAGCAGTACAACCCAGAATCTCCACAGCAAGATATTCTGCAGCCTTACCACCTACACGAGGACCTGCAAGGCAGCTCTCAGAAGACAGCATGTGACAGCTGTCTTCCTCAATTCCTGCACTGTGGGAATTCTCCCCCAGTTGGCACCAGGGCTTTTAAAGTCCCTTTACATTGCTGTGGCCCTTTTACCCAGCATAATGGGCTGGTAAAAGGGCGAGATTCTCACCCCGAGATTTTTTTTTTTTTAGCACATCCAAGATGTTTAGAAATAACATTATGAGGCCTTTGTCTTGCAATAGGCAGAATGATGCTATGATGATGGGCTACATATGTTCAAAATATCTAGCGCAGCTGTCTATAAAAATTACAATGTATTACATTCACCATATCATGAAGAAGTGCTTGTTTTAATTAAATAGAAAAGGGAATTGTGTGACATTCAGACATCTTTAAAATCAACAGTTTAGAATTGTAAATTAAGAGTCAAACATAATGAAGATGGGTCAGTGCTGGAAAAAAAAACACTGTTGCTATCCCTGGGCTCTCTAAACTGTTGTGGTTATCAACCCTCAAATGCATCATATGTTACTAAGATCTATGAAACCGTAAAACTGAGATAAAGGGCTAATAAGGCAAGGAAAAAACCTAAACCAACACGTGCCAACAAACCTGAATACTAATAAACACCAGATTTTTCAGACTCTAACCTGCTCAATGACAAATGTAGTAAAACTTCATGTTGCTTTCTCTTTACATATCAGGAGGAAGACATTTAAAATACTTGAAGAGCAAAGAAAAGACCACACACCTTTTTATGAACAGGATTCGATGTTGATTGTAGCTCAATCCTCACTCGAACATTTATCCTCCTATGTAACAAAATATGCAACTGTAAAGAACTCGTCCTTCAAACAATTTAAATAAATAAATAAAAATAATGTAGCTTAAAAGGAAAATTTAGATCAAATGTCAAGAAAGCATTCCTAACAATGAGACCTAAAAGATCGTAGAATACCACCCCAAGTGAAATATTGGAAGCACTGTAACTTTAATTATTATAGGTGGAGCTGGTAGCAACATCTATAATTAAGGTTACCCAATACTTCACATTATAACACCCTGTTTTCAATTGCTTATAACTTTGCCTGACTTCAAGGATTCAGGCTGAAATTTCCCACACTGAACACCTGCCTAAAGGCTGATTTTTTTAATTTATTTATTTATTTATTTTACTAGTTTCAGCAAAAATGTAGCATTCATTTTCAAGTATGAGATTAGGGGGAAAGTATATTGGTTTGCCCATATTAAAAAAATTCTTACTCCAAGTGCATTGAGAAGTTTTAGTGTGTCCATGCTTTGGAGCAAGGGCTTGAAATTTGACAGAGATGTACCTTTTGCCATACCTATGAAAAACTACCCCAAACTGACCAAGTTATAAGCCTCTGAAAAATTTCAGTTTGTACATGCTCAGAGACTTGTTAAGAGTCTCCAAAGTTGCTATACACAATGTGCTGGACTTTCTTTGCAATTGCTGTGGGTCCCAGTGGTAACAGGCACAAGAACAGAGAGGAGGAAGACTCAGATGTTTCCAGTGCTCCCCATACTGGTGCCCAGGCAGCATGGAGAAGGAAGCTGCCTCACTCAAATGCAGAGGGGACTAGAGCTGGACCACAGTGGGGCAGTGGAAGTAATAGTCTAGGACAGAGAGCTGGTAGGGTTGCCAACTTTCTAACTGCACAAAACTGAACACCCTTTCCCCACCCCCACCCCTTCTCCAAGGCCCCACCCCCACTCACTTCATCTCCCCCTCCCTCTGTCACTTGCTCTCCCCCACCCTCACGCACTTTCACCGGGCTGGGGCAGGGTGGGGTGCAGAAGGGGGTGAGCGGTCTGGCTGGGGTGCAGACTCTAGGGTGGAGCCAGGGATGAGTGGTTTGGGGTGCAGGAGGGGGCTCTGGCCAAGAGGTTTGGCATGTGAGGGGGCTCAGGACCGGGGCAGAGGATTAGGGTTCAAGACGGGGTGTAATCTCCATCTGGGGGTGTTGGGTTGGGTTGAGGATGTGGGGTTTGGGTTGCAAGGTGGTTCAGGGCAGCAGCTGGAGTGCGGGAGGGGATATGAGGGCTCTGGGAGGGGGATCAGGGCTAAGTTGAGGGAGGGGGTGAGAGGTGTGGACTCCAGCCAGGCAGCACTTACCCCAGGTGGCTCCCAGAATTGGCCCGCATATCCGGCTCCTAGGTAGAGGCATGGCCAGGCGATTGTGCGCGCTCCACCCGCCCCAAGGCGCAGCTCCCACTGCTCCCATTGGCCACAGTTCCCAGCCAATGGGAGCTGCAGAGCCAGCATTCAGGGCAGGGGCAGTGCATGGAGCCGCAGTGGCCACCCCTGAGTCTAGGAGCCGGATATGCCAGCCGTTTCCAGGAACCGCACGGAGCCAGGGCATGCAGGGAGCTTGCCTTAGTCCCACTGCGCAGCCAACTGGACTTTTAACATCCCGGTCAGCGGTGCTGATGAGAGCTGCCAGGGTTCCTTTTCAACTGGGCATTTCGGTCAGAAACCGGACACCTGGCAACCCTAGGAGCTGGGAATGTGTGAGGAGAGGGGAACCTGAGATTAGAGGAGGTACTTGGGGGAATGTGAGTTTGGGACAAGGAGACTGGCATGAGGACTCCAGGCAGGGAGACTGGGAGCCAGGATAGGGGAAAGACTGAGACTGGCTAGGAGTTGGAGGAGGGAAAGCCAAGGAGCTACAGTAGTGAGGATGGGCCAGGAAGAAAACCCTGGGACAGAGACAGGTTGGAGGGGAGGGACACAGGCAGAAGGGTCTATGAAGGGGCAGGCAAACTTTTTGGCCTCAGGGCCACATTGGGTTTCCAAAATTGTATGGAGGGCCGGTTAGGGGAGACTGTGTCTCCCCAAACAGCCAGGCATGGCCCAGCCCCTGCCTCCTATCCGACCCCCTGCCTCTTGCCTCCTGACGGCTCCCCCCGGACTCCTGCCCCATCCAACCCCTCCGTCTCCTGATGGCCCCCCGGGACTCCTACTCCATCCACCACCACCCCTGCTCCCTGTCCCCTGACCACCCCCAGACCCTCACCCCTGACTGCCCCCTGCCGCCCCATCCAACCCCCCCCTCCTTCCTGACTGCCCCCCCCCAGGATCCCTGCCCCATCCAACCCCCCTGTTCCCCGCCCTCTGACCGCCCTGACCCCATCCACATCCCCAGCCTCCTGACTATCACTCCCAACTCCCCTGCCCTCTATCCAACCCCCCCACTCCCTGCCCCCTTACCGCACTGCCTGGAGCACCGATGGCTGGCAACACTACAGCCGCGCCACCCAGAGCACCAGATCAGGTCGCAGCTCTGCAACTGCGCTGCCCAGCCGCTCAGAGCATTGCGCCGGTGGGGCACTGAGGCTGCGGGGGAAGGGCCACAAAGGGGGAGGGGCCAGGGGCTAGCCTCCCGGGCCAGGAGCTCAGGGGCCAGGCAGGAGGGTCCTGTGGGCTGGACGTGGCCCATGGGCCGTAGTTTGCCCACCTCTGGTCTATGACCACTAGAGTATGCTCTTCTCTAAAACCTGGATGGAACTCAAGATTCCTGAGTCTCAGCATTCTTCTGCTGTTAGCAAATATCTATGAAACCCACTGGCAAAGTATCTATCATTCACCCTCTCATGGCTGTTCCACATGGAGTATAACAACCTGCTACTTCTATAAGTTACTACTGTTAGACTAAGTGAAACAAGACTGTAATGTGAATCTATAGTTTCTAACCCTGCTGATGAACCATATGGGTGTAAATGTGATTCCACGTTATGAAATTTCTGCTTTCAAGTTGTTGTTTTTAACTTAGGAAATTACATACAAAAAGGCCCAATCTAGAGAATGTATATAAGTTTCTGAAATTGACTATATTTCAAATTGACAGCATTTCCTTAAGGTTGAAGCTTTAGCCTGACTTTTCCAAACACCATCAGCCAAACCCATTATTTGGGAACTCACTTACTACATCCTACAAGGTAAGTGCTAGTTAATGGATTTGGTTCCCAACCAGTGCATTCAGAGACCTCTGGTTGCGGAGGCCTGAGAAAGAGGTTCCTGGATTTTAGGATGGAAAAGCTCTGGGGAGAATAAATTCCTTCATCACCTCCCCATTCCCCAGGTACCACTGTGCATGGAAACTGAGAAAAACAGGTTTCAGAGTGGTAGCCGTGTTAGTCTGTATCAGCAAAAAGAATGAGGAGTACTTGTGGCACCTTAAAGACTAACATTTATTTGGGCATAAGCTTTCATGGGCTAAACCCACTTCATCAGATGCATGCAGTGGAAAGTACTGTAGTTTCCACAGCATGCATCGGATAAAGTGGGTTTAGCCCACGAAAACTTATACCCAAATAAATTTGTTTGTCTCTAAGGTGCCACAAGTACTCCTTGTTCTTTTTGAGAAAAACAGCTAATACTGTCTTATCACAACACTTCTGCTAGGAGCTTTAAGTAGTTGTTCTGGTTTGAGTGGAATGGTGATCATTCCAAAGGTACAAGGGCATGATTCTCGAGAGAATATGGAGACAAGCTCGCAGAGGATCTGTCTACAACAGTGGTTTTCAACCTGTGATCCATGGACCCCTGGGGGTCTGCAAACTAAGTCTAAGATTTCCAAAGAAGTCAGCACCTCCATTTGAAATTTTTTAGGAGTCTGCAAATGAAAAAGGGTTGAAAACCACAGATCTAGAGTTAAGAAGAACAGTTTACAGGAGATCTGCTCTGGGCTTCCGACTGTAAACGCCTTACACGTCTGCAAGCCAAGCGCTCAGCAGCACACACTGGGACATCCTGGAAATGCCAATGCAGCAGCAGTGCGCGGTCCGACAGCGATCAGACGGGATTGCCCAGGCTGCGCTGTTTGCGTATGTCCGAGAGAATCCATGGCAATCCCGGAAACTCCCCGCGCACTGAGCCGCTGGGTGGTGATGAGCTCCTGGCCCTGCTGCAGGCCATGGATAAACCCGCAGAGAGCCAGGATTTCCCTGGGACTGTGCGACAGTGCCCGGGCTGCAGAGAAACGCTGCAGGGCTCTCCCTATCCCTAGCGGCGGGCGCCGTTTGCGGAGCCCAACCAGGGTACCCTCAGCTGCTCTGCGCCCCTTGACGGGTCCCTAGAGGCCGGGGGGGCTCGAGCAGCCTCAAGGCCAGAGGCCGCCCATGTTACAGAGATGGGCTGAACGCTCAGCCCCGCCGGCCTCTCACCCCAGCCCAGGGCGGCTGGCTGCAGGGGGCTGCTCCAGGGTCCCGCAGGGCCGAGCCCCAGCCCAGTACAGAAGGCCGCGCTCTGGCCGCGCTTCCCCGGGCCGGCTCTCACCTGTCCTCGCAGCCCTGGCACTTCACCTGCACCGGCACCAACCGGCCGAACAGACTCTCCGCCGCCATCTTGCGCTTTGACTTTGGCGCTCGGCTGCCGCGGGGGGCGGGGCAGCAAGATGGCGGCCGAGCCGGCTGCGGTCGGGAGCGGGCAGAGGCGGGCAGCTGAGCCGGCTGCGGCCGGGGGGCTCCGGGCTCCTGTGCCCGGACGGTGCGGCTACTTCGTGGAGCGGAAGAAGCGGTTCTGCAAGATGATCCCAGCTCAGGGGAGACGCTTCTGCGGGGAACACGGAGACCAGGAGGTACCGGGGCGCCGCTGCCGTTGCCCCGGGGCACTGCCCGCCCGGCAGGCGGACCTGGTCACGGGGGAGGGGGTGGTTGGGCCCCTCGGCTTTGGGAAGGGGTGGGAAGTCCTCCTCCGCGGGCTATTTTATAGCCCCCATGTACTCGCTTGGGGGAGGGGCTGGCACGTATCCCCAAAGCGCGCCCCATAGAGACGGGCCATGCTCGCCGGGCTTCCCCGCGGGTTGGTGAGGACCGTGCCCAGCCCGGCCCCTGGAGCTGACCGCTCTGTGCCCTGCTGGGCCTGGCGACGGCAAAGCCAGCGAAGCCGCGCTGCTCCGCCGGACCCCGGGTGCTGCTGCAGTCAGAGCGTGCGTGCAGTGATTGTTGCAGTGGGAGTGTCAGCCTCTAAGCCAGCTCCTCAATAGCTTCCCAGCCGGGGGAGGAGAGCGGTGTTGTCCCCCTTCTCTTCTGCCTACTTTTCTGTGCTTTGAATTATTTGCTAAATCTCTTATGCTGTTAGTTACTCATCGCTTCAGGATCCTCAGGCGACGTCTCCTTCTTGGAAACCTTATTAAGAAATCACTGCTGGCCTCTGCAGAGCCTGACATCGAGCTAGAACCCCAGAAGGTGTAGGTAGAATAATTACGGCCTGTCACAAGGGATCAGGGACACACTGCTTCTCTGGGCTTGGTGATGTATTAAGGCCTTCACTTGCACAACATTCCTCCATCCACTCCCCAATTAAAATCACAGTGTGTTTCAGTTGGATAAACCATGCATTTCTCCATTTGATCTCGTTCCAATAAATCAAGGCTAGCAAAGATTTTTATTTTTGTGACCTACAGACACGTTTCTAGACAGATTTTCTAAAATTAGGATGTTAACTGCACCATAATATTGTGCTAACCAAATAAACATTTTCTTTCCCACTAGGAAGAAAATGACAGGAAAAGAATTCCATGCCCACTTGACCCAAAACAGTAAGTGTGTTTTTAAATACATTTGTATGTTCATTGTTAAAATTGTGACTGTCGTTGCTTATTTCTCTTTCTCTGATTTTAGCACAGTATATGAAGATCAATTACAAAAGCATTTAAAAAAGTGTAATTCAAGAGAGAAGCCAAAGCCTGTAAGTGTGATGTAAATTAAATGCTGTTTCTCCAGAAAGCCATATAACTGTATATTAGAGCAGTATAAACTAAGCAGTGGCACAGATTGGAGTGGAGGAGGGTCAAACACCCAAGGTTTTTGCATTTGCTCAAAGTTCCATAGGCTGCAGAGCCAGGGGGCCATGCCCTGACAACTTTTAAGCAGTCGTCCCATACTAGATCAGTATGGCTGCCACTGGAGCAGCCTGGAGTGTCGCTCTGGCTGTATGGTTGAAACACCACTGAAATTTGTCTCCTTTGACACTCTGTACAGACAGAGGGACGACAGGACCAAATGGTGTTAAGATCTGGTGCATGGGGAGTCTGTTCCTGTATGGCAGTGCTCAGGAGAATCCTCCAAAAGCTCAACTCTTGGCATCACAGACTTATGCACTGTGTGGGTAAGAGAGAGGGGAGACACCAAAGCCCAAGGAGACATGGGACCAGTGATAGAAAGAATTTATCATTGACTCAAATCAGAGAGTAATAGTCCTTATATAGAGCCTAATAATAGGGAGAAACTGAAGCTATCTAAGTACTGGATTAAATGAATTGATGCCTGATGCTTTATGCATGCTTCCAGTGCTGTATGTAAATTTGTGATCTTACTTTAAGATAATTTTTTTGGCCAGGAATGGAAGTGCTGTCCAGGCACTCACATTGAACTAGCTTTCCCCAAAAATGTTCTTGGGGAGTATTGCCCCACCAGGCCCCTAGAGTTAATGATTTATGACTTCTGCTGTGAATGGATCTTGTATATTCTGTTGAGTATTGGGGTTGATGTAAGATTATGTTAGTTGAACTTGATGCGCGTACAACAACCAACAATATTAAGTCAGCTCTACTCTTATATTTATCATCCCTGAATAATATTGTTGACTGAGGTAGGCGTCCCATGCCTGGTCATGAAATTAAATGTCTTCCTTTCTGGTATGTGCTAAGAAGGCCGCTTGTTTTTTTTAACAAAAGAGTCTACCATGTTTTAAAAGCCTGGCTTGATTTCCTTGTATAGCTACATGACGTTAAGTGGCTTTTTCCCATATTTGAGAACTGGATTCAGATATCTATTCAGTGATCCAGTTGCCAGTGTACTTCTTTCTGATGAATATTGTGCTGCCAATATATCTGTTTGACTATATAAAGCTTAAAATATGCCTGTATATATGAAATGTCAATGATCAGGAAGCTTAAAGAACAACTGCTTGAAAGAGAAATTCCTTTGATTATTGATTCTTATAGTACAAATAAGATGCAAAGTGCTAGTACAAGTCAGGACTCAGCCCTGCAGAAGCATTACTACTGTACTGCTTGCTAGGGTGCTTAGTCTCATTGAAATCTATCTGGCTAATCACCCTAGTAAGCAGTGCACCCATTGGAGAGTGTTTGCAGAGTTGGGTCCTGAAACAGTGAGAGAGAGAATCTTTTCTCAGAACTACTTTCTTCAGTTGTAATTATTTGATTTTTGCTAGGTGAATGACTGTAAACACACTGTGAAGCATTCTTTTGCTTTACATGCTGTTCAGTCTGTATTAGAATCTCCTTGGTTTTCATGCTTTTTTTTTATTATTAAGGCCTACTTTGTTCAAGATATTAATGCAGGATTAAAAGACGCAACAGAAATACTTGATGAACAGGTGAGTCCATTTCTCTTTTATTTTAAGGAACAAATAGATAGAATTCGAGGAGAACCATTTTGGTTTTTGTATTTTTTTTTTTCCAGCAGTTGCCAATTTCTTCCCTGTCTAAAGAAGAGTTAGAGGACTTAATTAGAAAGCTGAAAAAAGCAAGTAATGGTGAGTCTGCTTAATATTGAAATATTTTAAATTGCTTTCTGCAGAGTTGATCAAATACCTCATGGCTATTTTAATGTTAAATAGCTTCCAGGATTAAAAAAAGAAAAGAGATTAATAGGAGTACTTATTTTTGTCACTTGATGTGATCTGAAATTGAAATCTTGTAATGGTTAAAGAACTGCCTACATGACACTGTTAGCTAGTATTTTTTCCCCATCTCAATCTTGTTTGTTCTTTTGAGTAAAAGTTAATTTTGTTTTTAATGAAATTAATGACTTTTGTTTTACATTCTTCTTTGTGCACTATCATTAGGTGATGACAGCACAGCTCTGGAAAAAGCATTTATTAGTAAATTGGTGTTTCTAAACCATTAAGAGAGTAATCACGCTTGTGTTATAGATCAGTGGTTCTCAACCAGGGGTTAGGGGCCCCCTGGGGGGGCCATGAACAGGTTTCAGGGTGTCCACCAAGCAGGGCCAGTGTTAGACTCACTGGGACCCAGGGCAGAAAGCTGAAGCCCCACCATGCGGGGCTGAAGTTGAGGGTCCTGAACCCTGCCACTTGGGGCTGAAGTCAAAGCTTGAGCAACTCAGTTTTTGGGGGCCCCCTTTGGTGTGGGGCCCTGGGCAATAGCCTTGCTTGCTACCCCCTGATGCCGGCCTGGCTTTTATATGCAGAAAAAAGTTGTTGAGGCATAGCTGGGCCGTTGAGTTTTTATAACATGTTGGGGGGGCCTCTGAAAGAAAACGGTTGAGAACCCCTGTTGTAGATTATTTTGTTGATGGCAGAAGATAGGGAAATTTTCACATGTTGGATTAAAAACAAAAATATATTTTTAGAGTTTGAAGGACGTTACCTATAAGATTATCACAATTTTGAGGTGTCAACTTGTGGACTTGAACTATTTGATAGTGTCCCTTTCACTTTTATTGTTTCAAATGGTCAGCATGCTAATTCTGTAAAGAGTCTTCAGAGTCAAATATTTTGCATACTAAGTACTGTGTGCAGTCACTTCAATATGCAGGTGGGAGCCAGATTGATGTGAGGTGGCCTTTTTAATTGAATCTATGAAAAGTACTTCTCCATTTGATGCAGGTATAAAACCAATACTTAAGGATCAAAAGCTGTCCCATCAGGCCTTACAAGAAGCTTTAAATGACCCAAAGAATGGAGAGCCTGCTTTAAAGCACTTGAAACAACAGGTATGGCCATTGCCTTACTAGTAGCTATGGGTTAGGGTTTTTACTGTAGTTTTCTTCTTATGGATTCCAGCTAATCCATACTACCAGTAATTTCACGTAAAGGAAACTTGTCACAGTTCCAGATTGTACCCATGCTATCAGTTTAAGTATTAGTCTATCGATAGTACACTCGTGTTTATGCAAATGGCCTGGGGAGGGAGGGGGGTATTAGAAAGTTTCAGATAAACTGGCATTCAGATAAACAGAATTGCTATTAACTAATTTAGGGCTATATGGTGGACACTATGGATTCAATTGCCTTTATCCAAAAATCCTAGTTAACTGGACTGTGTCGACCCCTACATTGTCCATAACTGCTTTGAAATTGTAAGTGTTAGTAAGAGAAGTTTATTTTTATTCTGAAATACCTAACAAGCTTGTCTTCTCCTCATTCATGAGACTAGATGATCACCTCTCATGAAAAATGTATGAGAGAGGTTAGAAAACTCTGAGATTTGCCTTATGATATTTTTAGGGAATTGTGCTCCTGAGTAGGAAGGATTTTTATGGGATGCAGAGTGAGTGGGGGGTGAGGACTTCCAACACAGCAAATCCTCGGCATTCTTGGGAAAGGAAGCCAGAGAATGATAAGGGCAAAAGGGTCCATGGGAATAATAGTAATTCCTATCTCTTTTATATAGTGCTTCCATCAGCTGATCTCAATGTGCTTCACAGTCTTTTTAATGAATTTATCCTCATAACAGTCCCGTGAGGTAGGGAAGTACTATTATCTCCCTTTTGCTGATGGAGAACTGAGGTGCAGAGAGGCTAAGTGACTTGTCTACTGGCAGAGCAGAGACTTGAACCTAGGTCTCCCAAGTGCTAGGCTAATGCCCTAAGCACTGCCATACTGGCACCTTTCAGCACAACTCTATGTATACAATTGCAGTAACTACAGAGAAGGCTCTGCAGGAGTGATGCTTCACAAAAGTCCAGTGGAACATCCATGTGACTTTTCCAAGGATTAGCTGAGAACAATACTCCAGTGTATTCCTGGTCCCTAACTCTACCCCCAAAACCCAGTGGATAAGATTCTGTGGGTGTTAGAAAAAGGAGAAGATGATGCCATGGAGGCAGGGAAGCCCTTATTTCCTCTGCACTCTGGATCCACAACATCTTTACCTCTGCATTCATGAAAGAGATGTTGACATTCTGCAGGATGGTTATTTAATCAATAAGAGCTATGGGAGAAACTGTTGATTGTGTGTTAAGTTAGCATTTTTCCCACAGAAGTCATCGGACAGAATATATATTTAGCTTGGTTCATAAATAATCTTTTGAAGTTTGTAGGCTTCCATTTTAGGTAACATGGAAAAGTTACAATTGCTTGGGCCAGGAAGATGTTTTATTGAGTTTGGAGCTGGACGAGGAAAGCTGTCTCACTGGGTTGATATTGCCTTACAAGATGCTGCAAATGTTCACTTTCTGCTTGTTGAAAGGGCAACTACACGATTCAAGGTAAGACAGTCCATTGTGGAGTTGGCCAAGTCTCATTTTTGAAATTGTTGGTAAATGTGGCTTTTTCTCAGAAAGTCTGGTTACCTTTTAAAAGAAAGGTGAAAATGTATATATTTGTCAGTTAAGGGCCTTGAAAAATTTAATTGGTCCTTATTGTAGTTTTAAGTCATACCAATAACACAGTTTGGGTACAAGATGCCTGCTAGCTGATGCTGAAAATATTAGCGTTCATTTGAAAGGGACTTGTTTTGTTTTAAAAAAATTAATAACCTTAGCACATTCTTTTAATTATTTATTAGTTAGGTGCCGAACACTTCTTAATAATGTGATATCCTATTTGCACAGGTAGATGGTAAACACAGAAAAAGAGACTACATATTTGAAAGGCTTCAAGTTGATATCCAGCACTTATGTTTAAGTAAGTTGCTACTTGGCTTGTATAACTTTCAGCAATACTTAAGATGGTTGCTTAAAAACTTGATTGTGTAGTACCAGAGTGCAGGAAAATTTTACACTAAGTATAGGTTAATTACATTAATGTTTAGAAGACTTTTCTCAGTGTTTTGGTCATTTTTATGTTGTACTTTTGTTTTTCAGTTACTAGATGGGTATTATATAATTTCTAACAATATGTGTACAAGTTATCTTGAATTTATAAGACTTTATTTTGGGTCAGAATCGCCAAATAAAAGGAAGCCTTAACAGTTTCAGGGTTAGATGTTTTTACTTGTGTATTTTAGCTGTGCTGTATTTTGATACAAGTATCATTACTGAGTGAGGCAAGTCTCAGATGTCCTTATTAACGATGAACACGTGGGGATTCTGCAATACCACATTCAAAAGAAGTTGTGTTAAGTTTAGTGGGTGGTTTATGGTGATGAACAGAACTTTCATTGGTTAAATGGATAAAAGTGATTACCACATGCTTAACCAATGTAATCTAATGTATTGCCAGCATGATTTAGATCCTGTATTTCATGCAAAATATATATATATCTCCATGCCTTTCCTTATGTTGTTATAACTTAACTGGATCCATTCTCTGGGCTACGGGTGACTCTGTTCCCATCTGGTATACCACAGTTGTTGTATATATTGTACTTGTTTTGGTACCACAAAGTCACTTAATTCCTATATCTTTCATGGCTAGATCATGTATGTTTGGGCCATACAGATGGTTGAAACTTTAATTATGAATGGCATATGTAGAAAGACAAAAGAATACAGAGAGTAACATTTTATAAATAATGAGCAAGAATGTTTGCTAATGTGGTGTGCACACTGAAGGAACATAGTACATTGTAGCATGTTAAAAAGGTAATTTATATTAATCTTGTATTTGTCTTCTCTAATTAAACTGTACATTCACTTGGTTTACTGTAAATTAACATTAGAAAGTTACATGAGAATATTAATCCACCAAGGGTAGGACAGATGGACTTATTAAAGCACAGGACTAAGAATACAAAAACCTGGAATTTATTACCAACTCTGCCACAGGCTGTCACTGTGATTTTAGGCAAGTCGCTTGGTGCCCAGTCCTGCTCCCATAGTTTTTAATGGGAACAGGTCATGGTTTTAATTTCTGTCTCAGTTCCCCGTTTGTGAGGTATATTGTGAGCCTAAATCAGGGACTGGCAACCTTTGGCATGCAGCCTGCTAGGATAAGCCCCCTGGAGGGCCAGGACGATTTGTTTACCTGCTGCATCCGCAGGTTCGCAGCTCCCACTGGCCGCGGTTCGCAGCTCCCACTGGCCGCGGTTCGCAGCTCCCACTGGCCGCGGTTCGCAGCTCCCACTGGCCGCGGTTCGCAGCTCCAGGCCAATGGGGGCTGCGGGAAGTGGCGCAGGCCGAGGGATGTGCTGTCTGCCGCTTCCCACAGACCCCATTGGCCTGGAGCGGCGAACCACGGCCAGTGGGAGCTGTGATCGGCCGAACCTGTGGACGCTGCAGGTAAACAAAGTGTCCTGGCCCGCCAGGGTGCTTACCCTGGCAGGCTGCGTGCCAAAGGTTACCAATCCCTGGTCTAAACAAATTGATGTTGGTAAACTGCATTGAGATCTATAGCTAGAAGGCTCTATAGATATAGAGTATTACTGCTATTCAATATATGGATCAAGTTGGCCTGCAATGTATGAATGGTATCTTCTAGAGTATTGCGGGGGTTTTTTTAGTATTTGACAGATTTTGAATTGCTGTCTATTAGGAAATTATCTTACGTCTAAATAAAGTCTTGACTGATTGGATTGATTCATTTATTTATTGAGGAGACATACCACAAATAGCTTGAACTCCCCACAGTAAACAAGAACTATTTTCAGAGTTTTGTACTTTTCCGCTTTTGTACTGGTGTACAAAGAGAAGCATTGACTTTTGCTGCACTAGGAACATAATATAATGTGCGTAGACTAGAAGGGAACATGTCAGAAAGGAAAATAGTTTTATTTCCAAGGTGCTAACAATGAATGATTTTAAAAAGTCCCTTTTTAAGTTAAACTTATTCCCTTTGTACAATTTGAAGTTGTTTAAAAATAAGGAAGAAAAAATTAAATATGCTATTTAAACATACTATATAGCTATTCCTTTCAGTTAATGAAAATTGGACTGTATTTTGTTTCCATCTTATCTTTTTGTGTGATATAACACTAGCTACCCTTTGGAGATGCAGACAGTTGAAGTTTTTTTTATAATAAAGGTGTTGAGGGAGGAATTTTACTTGAGTTATTGTTTCAGTTACGTGTGCTGGAATGACATTACCCAGCAAGATGGTGTCCAGCTCCGGTAATCCAGGTTCTGTTTCTTTCAGATAAAGTACCTATTCTTGAAAAAGAAAAGCTTCCTGTGGTTGGAATTGGAAAGCATTTATGTGGTGCTGCAACAGGTATGAACTATACAAATGTATTGCTGTCAAGTGCAGCTACAAAGTGGAATGCTGATTCTAATCCTCTTGAATAATACAGTGCTTCTTTCCGTCTAATTCTTTAACTGCTGCCTACTGTGTTCTAAATATCCATTGATTTCAGAGGAACACTACTTGGATGATGGCAAGCAGTAAAGGGGTTAATCCAGATGGAAATAAACATTAATTGTTGTGCACAGCAAAATGAAGAATGAATGTTTTATGTAATTGTGTTCTTAAACTGACAGAAGCATGTTTTTCATAGTACTTTTCTTCTCACTGTCCTAAGCTTGGACAACAATGTTGGAAAAACTTAACTTGATTAAAAATGTCCTGGACAACTTGAATACTATAATATAGTGAGATCATTTTCAGCTTGTCCAAGATGTTTTCAACCAATTAATTTTTTTTCAGCATTACATCCCAGGTATGTGGGAAAAGGTGTTTCAGGTATGACATACTGTGTGTATATATTATATACATTCTGTTGGGACACTGCTAACCATGATATCATTGTAATGGTATTTACAATTCTTAAGTAAATGGATTGTGTGCTTTAATTCTCCGTCAAACTGCTACATAAACGTCCTCTTGTAATAAAAAGGCCAGGGAGCTGAAGTTTTCCCAATGACCTGTGGAACAAGTATTCTCAAGAGTATTGATCACTAGCAGGTCAGATGATTGTGACAGGATCCCTGAGGTACAACCTGGAACCATGGGACCACTTTGTCACCTTAACTCTCTAGCCTGGGTTATCTCTCACAAAGCTATGTCAGTGACAAGCAGCAACACCCCTCCAGGAACTGTGATCTCTCAACCATCAGTATCTGGAGCCCCACACCCAGCTGTATTATGCTTTCTGAGCCACTCATGAATCATACAGAGAGAGACACCAGTCAATGACCCCAGCAATATCCTATGTTACATTGCTCAAGATTCCCCTCGACAGCGAAAGCTAATTAATAAGTTCCCCACTCCGACAAAAGGGTAGTGGACAGGCAACGACCCTTGTTAAGCTGCGCTAAAATTCCCCAAGCCCTTCAACCAAAAACACACTGTTTTAGATAAAATATAAAATAGATTTATTAACTACAGAAAGATAGATTTCAAGTGACTATAAATAGTCATAGAGATCAAAGTTGGTTACCTAAGAAATAAAAATAGAAACACAGGCTAAATTCTAACTTCAGCAAACTAAGTGAGATTTGAATCAACCAGTTTCTCACCCCAGCATATGTTTCAGGCAGCTTACAGTTCCTCAATTCAGAGACTGGACTCCCTTCCAGCCTGGGACCAATCTCCCTAGTTCAAAGTCTTTGTCTTCCAGATGATCTTCCAGGTGTTGAGATTTGATGGGGGCGAAGAGGCCAAGTGTTGATGTCACTGTCTCTTTTTGTACCTTCTTCCAGCTGCTCGAAAGATCCTTGCTGATGTGGGGGGTCAGGCAGTCTCCATTGCATATGTGCCTTCTCTGAGAAGCCTCTGGGATATTGGATTCTTCTTGATGAGCTGTTAACACCTGTCTGGCCAGTGATTGTTGCTCCTTTGTCCATACTGAAAGGCCAGCTGTAGGCGTCTACAAACTTCACAACATATTTCATTAGCACATATAGCAATACTTCATAACGTCACATAAAATGATAGTACATACAATCCAAACAGGATATTAGTGTTCAACAGATCAAGACTTTTAAAATGATACTTCACAAGGCATGCATTGTACAAAAAATTTGTCATAATTGTATCACAGTGGTGAATATGGGGGCTCCAGGTTGCTATTTGAGGTACAGAGTGTCACAGTGGGTTTACTGTGATTTTGTAAATACGTTAATACTTGGTAAACTGAACTTGAAATATATAAATTCATTTCATTTTAAAGTACCTGACAGTATTTAAATAAACTTTATCAACTTATTGCTTTTGGAATTACTTTATAAAGTGCTTTTATCCTCCCCTTATTTTTGAGGAAAGTTCCTTTCCTATCTTTGTGTATAAATGCAGCACGCTGTTCAAGAGTGGTTTTAAAACATAGTTGTTTGTTCACAGATCTTGCTCTGAGATGTTTGGTTGAAAGTTACGCAACCCAATATGATGAAAGAAATGAAGAACCTTCACCTAAACGTTTCAAGAGTGATAAAACAGACCTAGCTTTTAACAATTCTGCTGATGAAAGGAGTGGAAAGAATGTTTCAGAAAACTGGAATCCTGTAGCTGGAATTGTTATTGCACTGTGTTGCCACCACAGGTGTCAGTGGAAGCATTATGTAGGCCAAGAGTTCTTTAGAACAGTGGGACTTGGGCCAGTGGAATTTAATTATTTTCAGAGAATGACTAGCTGGGCCACTTGTGGCATGCAAGAAACCATCACTGAAGCCTCTACCATTGATGCAAAGAGCAAAGACCGAAGCAGTGATACAGAAGAACATGACCAAGTAAACAACAGAATTGAGTGCAGTTCTGATAGTCTGCAAGGGTAGGTGATTTTTTATTTGTAGCATGTAGACATCTCGAGGAAGGCAGAAATAATGGATTAGACAGTCATTTATAGCTGAAAGATTAAGCATTTTAGAATGTCAGAATGGCTCATTTTACAGAAACATATCCATCTGTAGTACATGCAAATTTAAGTGACATAATAGTCTTCAAAATCTTATTCCAAAACAGTCACACTTTATCTGCATTGAAGTGCATCAGTTACAGTTTTTACAGCTTTTCTGATCTTGAACCATTTGTGCTGACTAATTCATGGTTTTTCTTTTTGGAGCTAGGCTACTTACTGTTGAAGAACGAAAGCAGATAGGTCGTCTTTGTAAACTCTTGATTGACCAGGGACGGATCAAATATTTACAACAGAGAGGGTACAATGCTGCATTACAATACTATACAGATTCTACTGTTTCCTTGGAGAATGTACTCTTGACAGCTGTACCAAGTCAATCTTCAGTACCTCTGCCAACTGCATAATGGGAGACAGATTTGGAATGGGCAGGACACAGAACTCTACAAAACTTCTCTGGATTTTTTTAAAACCTTATTCACAGATTCAGTACTTGTACAAAAAATTTTGTAGTCTTTCTGTACCTACAATAGCATTGAACTTAAATTTCTTTTGGAATCACAAGAAGATGCCAGGTGACTCCTAGCAGTGTGAAAGTCATAAGGCATTTTTGTCTCAGCACACTGCGATATTGCTGTAGTTTTCTCTGTGCAGAAGAAGTAGAATTTATATTTTCCTCCAAGTACAAAAGTTCAGTTTGGCAGGTTGTGTAATTTTTTATTCATTATCATTAATGGTGGCAGAAGCAACGGGTATACAGTTGTCCAGGTTTTCTGAAAGATAATAGATTAAAATGTAAGAAATGGATATGCTTAATAACCTGTCTCCATTTTGAACTTCATGAGGGTTTTTATCTTGTTTTCTATGCCTAGAATTTTATTTCACAAGTTCTGACTATTTGTGGAATTGGCTAAAGAAAAACATTTAGTTGGAAATCAAATGCCACCTCATTATTTTAGTAATCACCTTCCCATGCATAAAGCTTTGACATGGAGAGAAATAAAAGCTGAAATTGACATGATCTCTCGAGTTAATCTCATTATTTTAGCAGTTTGTTTTAAGCTTTCATAATATGTGGGTGAACTTAATGAGATGAAATATTGATACCTGGCATCAGTGAAATTCAGTGTTCACATAATGGATATAGCAAAGGCCACTGGCTCATGATACTCTGCTAATGTAACTCAATCCTGACCTTCATTTACAGCCCCTGTGGGTAATTCATTGTCCAGTCCTTATCTCTCAGCAGACAGTGCTAGTTGATGTGCTTTGTTGTATGGCTACTTTTCCAGGAGAAAATGGGGTGAAATAGCTACTTTATTTCACTTAGGTGACTAGATCTTCCTGGAAACACCTCATATTTCCTCATTACATGTTGGTGTTTTTCCACCTATTGGCAGGAAATGCTGGGAACTCCAGAAACTCTGTGACAAAAGCATCAGTTTCTCCTGCTACTCCCTCTTCAGTGTTTCCTACCTCGTGAGTCTTCACAGCACATCCAAGAATGAAGGGGCAGTTGAGCTCCCCCCAGGCAAAGAAAGGTGGGGAGCCACACTCCTCTTTCTCTAAGCATATGTGTACGGTGGAGCTGGAAGGTGTAACTTCCAGTTCAAGGAGACATATCTGTTCTAGCTGTGATTAAGCTAGCGAGCTAAAAATAGAAGTGTCACCACAGTGGAACACATGACAGGAAAGGCTTGTTAGTTAAGTACGTACCAGGATCATATTCGGGGTAACTACATTTCTGTTCTTAGCATGTTAGCTCATGTATGTCTCCTCAAGCTGGAATTCACACCTTCCAGCTCCAGTATAGATACACCCTAATTCTGCTTGACTGCATTTTAATGTTTTCTAATATTTTTTATTCGTACTCTAGTTACAGACAATACAAATCTCATACCTGCTCTGCTGAGTGACTCTTGAATATACATATGCATAAACTGAATACCAAACAGTTCCCGTTCCTCCTCCTCTTCAGTATTCTTGCATGGGGGAAGTGTTACCTGCAGCTGCAGTGGGTTGTCTCTGAAGTTGACAAATCTGGTAATTCAACAGAAAACATGACTCTTGGAGGTCCTTTCCCCCCCGACAGAGAACAACTGTTTGAAAACTAAATTAGGCTTCACTGAACAGTGCTTCAGCAAAAGAAAATGTAATTAAGGGCAATTTCTCAGGACATTATCTTTCAAGTAGTTTCTCTACTTAATGGTAGTGTGTTATGTGTTTTTCTTAACTGATTTAGAAATAGTCTTCATCTGAACATTTATTTACATCACTTCTTAAAATGGTTTCTGTGCCAAACTTGTAGTTTGTGCAGTTTAACAAGGAATCCCTATCATGTTTAATATTTTGTGCACACACTTGAAAATATAGGCCTTAGTACCTGTGATCAGTGCCAAGGCCAGTTCAAGCAAATCTAGGATCTCCAGTGAACAAATTCAGGTGTTCTTACTATCCCTATGTTTATTTAAGTACATGTTTGTACTGCACAGTAAGATAACGTTATACATTTTCATAATATTTTGACATCCGGATACAGAAGCAAATGTTTACTCTGAAACCGGAACAAAATATTAAAATTAGATCTATTGCACATGAGAATTTTTATTTTTGGTCATGAAAACCTGCTGCAGAGTTTATGCATCTCTAGATATAGTAGCATCCCCAAATAACTTGAAACCTAGGATTTGCCATACTACATCAGACCAGGTGGGTATGAACTCAACTGACTATCCCGAGCCCCCGCTCACGCTACCTGGCTGCACTGCTATTTTTATCGTAGTAGCTCAAGCAGCGGTTGCACAGGTACGTGTACGCAAGCTGGGAATTACACCCTCAGCTTCCAGTGGAGACATAGCCTTAGTCTGGTATCCTGTCTCTGAGAATGGTGAATACCAAATACTTAAGAGAAAGCAACAAGAACCCTGCCATAGTGAATAAAAAAACAATCTGCCCATGAGGATTCGAAATGAGTTTTCCCCTGTCAGTTCCTAGTTAGCATCTTGAAGCATTAAGATTTATAGCTCACACATTTTTATCCTCAAATGTAAACAGATATTCTCATTCATATCCTAATATCCTTTTTTGAAGGATTTTAGGTTCCTGACCTCACTGATACCTTGTGGCAGTGAATTCCCCAGGTGAAATATATGTTTTATAAAAAGTTCTCCTTTTATTAGTTTTTAATTGTTGCTTTTCAATTTTTGTCCCTTGTTCTTGTGTTATGAGAGAGGCTAAAATAGTGGTGCCCAACTGTTCCACTGAAAGCCAGCATCCACAACCCTCACAGATCAAGAAGAGCCTAAAGATTCCTTTAATCTTTGGGACTCTAAATATTTACATTTGCAATAAATCCATTTGGTGAAATGAAGGAACTCAATACTGTCACAAAACTTTCTGGGCCAGATTCTCACCTGGCATAAATCTGTAGTTCCACTGATTTCAATGGAGCTATACCAGTTCACACCAGCTGAGGATCTGGCTCCCTATCTCCTCTTTGTTATGCAGCAGTCTGCACCATATGATATAGGGCAATTTTTAAAGGCAGCCTTCAGGTGCCTGCAGTGTTGCTGATATTTTACCTGAGATTTGTCATTTGTTGCATGCAAGCAGGAATATCCCGGAGTTTGTTGTTGCTGAGGACAAGCGTACTCAGATTTTTCATATTACTGATGGTTTCTGGTAAATGGGTTATTTCATTCCGTTGGAGCCATAAAGTATGTAGGTTCTCCATTCTGTAGAAGTAGAGGTTTCTACAATTAATCCAGCATTAGGGAATACTTGATGATTAACCATTAATTTAAAGGAGTTGATTCACTTCAACAGTCGTGTATCTGATATAAAGAATGCAGTAACGCTTAACAGTCTTGGAGCATGTGTAATTCTGTGGGCAAGTTAATGACAGAAAGGTAAGGGAGGTGTCATTTGATTCATAAAATCTACAAAATCATAATTTGAGTGATTTCATCTGAACATTATTTATATCACTTCTTAAAACGGTTCCTATGTTGAATATGTAGTTTGTACAGTTTAACAGAGAGCTGGGCTAACTAGTGGGATGACTAAGTTTGAAGGGGATGCAGAAATTGGCATCTGCATCCTTGGCTCATGCACATGTTCAATGGTGTCACCCTACGGTATAGTAGAAGGGATGTGCTGCCCTCCCCGGCTCCCAGCTCCACACCACTGGTTGGTGGAAATTTTGATGATACAGTGTGATACATTTGAAAGCCTTTTCTCCCACAGACACAAAAGTACCAAATATGGCAAACCTAGAACAATTATGTAGAACATATTGTAGATATATATTCAAGAAAATCAACTTTTTAAATTATATTTTAACATAGGGATGCATTGATTGTCTAAAAAGGACATTAATCTTAGGAACACAGGTTGAAGATAGGTTTCAGAGTTGAAAATTTCTACAGCAAGATTTAACTTGACAACAGGAATTTAATGTCTTATTAAGTATCAACTCAGTTACAAGCAATTTTCCTTCTGAACAAAAAAAAAAATTAGTTCTCGTAATGAAATATTCTGCTTTGAGATATTCCAGTTATTTTAACAGTATAAGTAGATGCCATTTTAGAATAAGCAGCGCAATGTTAAGTAGCTTGCTTTATTTTGTTATAAAGTCAACTTTGATACTTGTTAATATTTTAGAACAGAGTTGGGTAACTAGATTTTCAGTGCAATGGAATTAAAACTAAGAATGTTTTTTTACCTGTCAATGGTATCAGGGAGTTGCTGAAGTTTGTTGCTCCCCATGTCTAACCATTCTAGACTTGGCATGTTCAGGAGAGCTGAAGGGATGGTAGTAAACTGGTTCATACTCAGATCTACATGGTAAAGCTTCTTTAGGTCACTGAGCTAAATAGAAAAGGGAAGACTCATTAATATGATTCCTTACTGCACAGTCTGTACAAATGTGCATTAAGTGGTGTTCCATCAGAGCTGCTATTTAACCATCTTGGCCACAAAGACAGAAAAATTCTGAAAATACAACATGTTCTGGAATCCATGCCAGACAAGTGATTCTGAGTTGTATGAGATAAGACAGAGGGCCAGAATCTCATTTACACTATTGCTCCAGTGATGTAAAGGGACTTCAGCATAAATAAGAATCTGGTCTAGAGTCTTAAAATTTTTTTTGGTCAGGAAACATTCACTTGACTTCATAAAATAGGGTGACCAGACAGCAAGTGTGAAAAATTGGGACAGGGAGTGGGGGGTAATAGGATCCTATATAAGACAAAGCCCCAAATATCAGGACTGTCCCTATAAAATCAGGACGTCTGGTCACCCTATTATAAAATATTGCTAACATTGCTAGTCAAACCACAGCCAGATAAATTTGGTAATGTCTGGTATTCAGTTAATATTCTATATTTATTTATTTTAAAGCTGCCCATTTGTCAGTTTTACAGACTTAATGTTTGGACTTAATTCTGCAAGGCACTGAGCACCCTCAGTCTCCAGTAAAGTCTGTGGGAATTGAGGTTACTTTAATACCTGTCAGTGGTATAATTTTTGTAACAAATAAATATCAGAAGTATTTCGTTACTTTGTAGCCATGGGACTGATACGGAGATATGGATCCCTTTTCACATGTATGTCATCGGTTACGATTCAGCCCAGGTAAGCAGAGAGCAAAAGTTATTACACTCAGCTGTTCTGTATCTGTGAAAGGAGTTAATTCACTTCCTTGTGCACATGCAGTTGTCTGTTTCACACAAATCACTATCACAAGCAACAGTATTTGTAGAGAGACCAGTAATTGAATGGGGAGGGAATGAACTATGCCAGGGTGGCCAAACTTACTCACCCTCCAAGCCACATGACAATCTTCAGAAGTTCGAGAGATGGGATGCGCCTGCCGAGGCTCAGGGCTTCAGCCATGCAGGAGCTGCCTGGCAGAGCTCAGGGCTTCAGCCCCGCTTCTGCTGAAGCCCCAAGTGCTGGCAAGCATGCCCCACGAGGCCGAAGCCCCTAGCCCAACCACCCTGCCGCAGGGCAGAAGCCCTAAGCTCTCCCCTAACCCCAATCTGGTAGGCAGAGAATTGGGGAGGGTATGGGGGATCCGCAAGCCACACTGTAACTGTAAAATAGCCACCTATGATTCGCGAGCCACAGTTTGGCCACCCTGAACTATGCTCTCACCCTTAAAGGTGACTTCTCTAAGGTCATCTTGAGCCAGTGGGCCAGATCCTCAGCTGGTGTAAAACAGCATAGTTTAATTAAAATCAATGGCCTGATGCCAGTTTACACCAGCTAAGCTGCTGGCCTATTATTTATATACTCCCCTGTAAGCCTTTGCAAAATTAGGCTCAGTTTCTGCCAATATTTAGTTACTCATGTGGTTAGTCCCATTGGCTCCCATGGAACTATTCATATAAACAAAGTTTATGCATATTGTTAAATATTTGTAAAATCAATGTTTTAAAAATAAAGTGAAAACAACCCATCTATTAGACAGTTCGTGCAAGACTTTCCAGTGGAAGTGTACTATGTCATTTTAAAGTCTAGAAGAAAACAGAAGTTCACATTTTTTTTCCTGAGAATAATTTTTTTAGCTAGTGAAAACATTTAATAGATACCTATAAATAAAAGTAATGGTTCTTCTCAAACCTGAAGTGGAAGGTCACAGATATCCCTGTTCACAGCCAGTTCCAGTCTTCCCAGGCTGATGCAGTTACTTAGCTCTTTCGGAACAGATTTAATTTTATTATAACTGAGAAGCAGCTCTTGGAGGTTAGGCAGTTGGCCTGCAAAGGCAATAATCAAAGAGAATGCACCTGAATATTGGGTCTGAGGAATAAATTAAACCTTTCAGCTGTGAAGTACAGGGGTTAAACCTTACTTTATTGTGTTGGCTCATTAGTGCCATTAGTTGGCTCCATGTAGTGTGAGTGCTCTTGGTCTACTTGAAATAAAGACGCAGTTAATGAAAATTATGGGATTTGGTGTGATGGCTGCTTAATCCAGAAGCAGTGCTCCAACTGAGGCTTGGTCTACACTATGGGGTTAGGTCGAATTTAGCCGCATTAGGTCGATTTAAGAATGACTGCGTCCACACAACCAACCCCATTCCATCGACTTAAAGGGCTCTTAAAATGGACTTTTGTACTCCTCCCCAATGAGGGAAGTAGCGCTAAAATAGACCTTGCTGGGTCGAATTTGGGGTAGTGTGGACGCAAATCGACGGTATTGGCCTCAGGGAGCTATCCCAGAGTGCTCAATTGTGACTGCTCTGGACAGCACTTTGAACTCTGATGCACTAGACAGGTACACAGGAAAAGCCCCAGGAACTTTTTGAATTTCATTTCCTGTTTGGTCAGTGTGGCAAACTCAGCAGCACTGGTGACCATGCAGTCCCCCCAGAATTGCAAACGAGCTCCAGCATGGACCAAAAGGGAGACACTGGATCTGATTGCTGTATGGGGAGAAGCATCTGTGCAGGCCAAACTCCGATCAAAAAGAAGAAATGCAAATATATTTGCCAAAATCTCACAGGGCATGTTGGACAGAGGCTACAACAGGGACACACAGCAGTGCTACTTGAAAGTTAAGGAGCTCAGGCAAGCCTACCAAAAGACAAAGGAGGCAAACGGTTGCTCCGGGTCAGAGCCCCATACATGCCGCTTCTATGATCAGCTGCATGGCATTCTAGGAGGGGACCCTACCACTACCCCACCACTGTCCGTCAACACCTGCAAGGGGGGGAGTCTCACACAACAGAGAGGAGGATTTGGGGGATGAGGAGGAGGAGGAGGAGGAGAATGCACAGCAGGCAAGCGGTGAATCCGTTCTCCCCAGCAGCCAGGACCTTTTCATCACCCTGGAGCCAATACCCTCCCTAGGCGGGATCCCCGACCCCGAAGCCAGAGAAGGCACCTCTGGTGAGTGAACATTTGTAACTACAGTACAGGGTTTAAAAGCAATTGTGTTTAATGTTTGATTTGCCCTGAAGAATTGGGATGATCTCCTGGAGGTACTCTGAAAGCCTTTGCAGAAGGTTTCTGGGGAGGGCTGCCTTATTTCCTACTCCACGGTATGACACTTTACTACACCAAGCCAGTAGCAAGTATTTTGGAGTCACTGCAGCACAAAGCATGGCAGCGAATGGTCCTGGGTTTTGGTCGCATTCAAGCAACGTTCGGTGTATATCTTTCTGTGTTAGCCTCAGTAGAGTGATATCATTCATGGTCACCTGGTTGAAATAGGGAAATTTTTGTAAGGGAACAGTAAAAGGACCCTGTTCATGCTGGGCTGTTTGCGCTTGGCTAAAAGGGATCATCCTGGAGAATAGACACGTGGTGGAGTGGGGGGAGGTGTGTGCTGCACATCCACCCGAAAACCGCAACCCCTCCTTTTAAATGTGAAACCCAATCCATTGCTTGCTCTGGGAAAGGAGGGCACTGCAGTTTGAAAACATTCCCACATGTTATGAAGGCATAAGAAGCCAACCCTGCGTACCAAAAGGCTTACCATGGCTGACTGGAAACCGAATTCTGTTGCCCAGCCGTGTGTGATGGGTCACCATACCGGCAGGTGCTCAATATAAACGGTCAAATGGGACCTTGTACCTAAAGCACATGTGCTGTCTGCTGTGAATTGCTTGATTCACTGTGAAAGAGTCTCCCTTTTGTTCTCAGAAATGTATCATCTTAAATTTTACTCTCCCTTTTTATCTCTTCCCAGGTGCAAATGTTTCTACGCTCCCCCATCATCTCCGTCCCAGAGGCTATCGCAGATTAGAAGGCGAAAAAAACGCACTCGCAATGACATGTTTTCCGAGCTCATGCAGTCCTCCTGTACTGATAGGGCACAGCTTAATGCATGGAGGCATTCAGTGGCAGAGACCAGGAAAGAATTAAGTGAGCGCAAAGAGCGGAGGCAGGACACGATGCTGAGGCTAATGCGGGAGCAAACGGACATGATGAAAGGTTTCAGAGTAGCAGCCATGTTAGTCTGTATTTGCAAAAAGAAAAGGAGTACTTATGGCACCTTAGAGACTAACAGATTTATTTGAGCATAAGCTTTCGTGAGCTACAGTGCATCCGATGAAGTGAGCTGTAGCTCACGAAAGCTTATGCTCAAATAAATTTGTTCATCTCTAAAGTGCCACAAGTACTCCTTTTCTTTTTGGACATGATGAAGTGTCTGTTGGGGGAGCAAACGGAGATGATGAAGCGTCTGTTGGAGCTGCAGGAAACCCAACAGGAGCACAGACCCCCGCTGCATAACCGCATGCCGTCCTCCCCCAGTTCCATAGCCGCCTCACCCAAATGCCCAAAAACATGGGGGGCGAGGCTCTGTGCAACCAGCCACTCCACTCCAGAGGATAGCCCAAGCAACAGAAGGCTGTCATTCAAACAGTTTGTTTATTGTAGCCACACTAAAAATCAATGTGGCCTTGTCCTTCCCTTCTCCCGCACCCCACCTGGGCTACCTTGTCCGTTATCTCATTTTTGTTTTAATTAATAAAGAAAGAATGCATGGTTTCAAAACAATAGTTACTTTATTTAGAAGTGGGGAGGGTGGTTGGCTTACAGGGAATTAAAATGAGCAAAGGGGGTGGGTTTGCATCAAGGAGAAACACACACAACTGACACACCGAAGCCTGGCCAGTCATGAAACTGGTTTTCAAAGCCTCTCTGATGCACAGCGCGCCTTGCCGTGCTCTTCTAATTGCCCTGCTGTCTGGCTGCTCAAAATCGGACACCAGGCAATTTGCCTCAACCTCCCACCCTGCCATAAATGTCTTCCCCCTTACTCTCACAGATATTATGGAGCACACAGCAAGCAGCAATAACAATAGGAATGTTGGTTGCGTTGAGGTCTGATCTAGTCAGCAAACAGCGCCAGCAAGCTTTTAAACGTCCAAAGGCACATTCTGTCACCATTCTGCACTTGCTCAGCCTATAGTTGAACTGCTCCTTACTACTGTCCAGGCTGCCTGTGTAAGGCTTCATGAGCCCTGGGAGCAAGGGGTAGGCTGGATCCCCAAGGATAACTATTGGCATTTCAACATCCCCAATGGTAATTTTCTGGTCTGGGAAGTAAGTCCCTTCTTGCAGCTGCTTGAAAAGCCCGGAGTTCCTAAATATGCGAGCGTCATTCATCTTTCTTGGCCATCCCACGTTGATGTCCGTGAAACGTCCCTTGTGATCCACCAGTGCTTGCAGCACCATTAAGAAGTACCCTTTGCGGTTCACATACTGGTTGGCAAGGTGGTCCAATGCCAAGATGGGGATATGCGTTCTATCGCCCCACCACAGTTTGGGAACCCCATTGCAGCAAAGCCATCCAGTATGACCAGCACATTTCCCATAGTTACTGCCCTTGATAACAGAACGTCAATGATTGCATTGGCTGCTTGGATCACAGCAGCCCCCACAGTAGATTTGCCCACTCCAAATTGATTCCTGACTGACCGGTAGCAGTCAGGCATTGCAAGTTTCCACATGGCTATCGCCACTCGCTTCTCAACTGTCAGGGCAGCTCTCATCTTGGTATTCCTGCACTTCGGGGTGGGGGACAGCAACTCACAGAGTTCCAGGAAAGTGGCCTTATGCGTGCAAAAGTTTCACAGCCACTGTGAATCATCCCATACCTGCAACACTATGTGGTCCCACCAGTCTGCATTTGTTTGCCTGGCCCAGAATCAGTGTTCCACTGTATCAACCAGCCCCACTGCCGCCATGAGGTCCCAATTGCCACAGCCCGTGCTTTCAGGAACATCTGTGTCCATGTCCTCATCAAAATCCTCCTCTTGCTGGCATCTCTTAGCCCGGTTCTGTATATACTCCAGGATAATGCGCAATGTGTTTACAATGCTCACAACAGCAGCGGTGACGGTGAGCTGAGCGTGCTCCATGCTTGCAGTGGTATGGCGTCTGCACGAGTAACCCAGGAAAAAAGGCACAAAATGATTGTCTACCGTTGCTTTCACGGAGGGAGGGGCGACTTACGACATGTACCCAAAACCACCTGCAACAATGTATTTGCCCCATCAGGCACTGGGAGCTTAACCCAGAATTCCAATGGGCAGCAGAGACTGCGGGAACTGTGGGATAGCTCTGTAAGTCGATCCTAGCGATCCGCTGACTTAATGCGCTTAGTGGAGACATACGCAATCGACTGTATAAAATCAATTTCTAAAAATCGACTTCTATAAAATCGACCTAATTTTGTAGTGTAGACATACCCCCAGTAACACAGAATGGCTTGTTTTTGTTGTTGTTTTTAAATACCACTTACCAATCTCTTTAGGTACCTTTTCAATGGCATTTCGGGATAGGTCCAGTACAATGAGATTTTGAAACCTTCCAATGAATTCAGGAATTTTCACCAAACTAATTCTGTGAAGCTGCCATTCCTGAAGGTGGTTCAGTTTCAGTAAGCAAGAAGGTAACATCTAAAAATAATAAAAAATAAAATCAGAAGGAAATTCCACTGAGTTTATGGAATGAAAATAGACTAATTGTTAGTATAGGAAGATTTTGGAAACATGGACATTTAGAGTTACGCTAGAGAGGAAGGAAACAGTTTTGTTTTTCTGATCAGTAGACCATATAACATGCAAAAATTAATTCCCATTACACCTCAAGAATAACCAGCCCTTCTGTTTGCATCTAGAACTTAGGCACCTGCACTGCTAAGACAGCAATGCAAGATCCCAGAACCAAAACAAACAAAAATGTTTGAACTTAAATGATGTTTAGTGTCTGTCATGTGGATTTTATAACATCTGTTCAAAACAAAATGACATTGTTAGGTAACTGCACTGTAGAATGTATTTACATGTTTTATATTTAAAAAGGTATATTTTATATACCTATAACTTCCAAGATTGTACAACATTTCTAAATAATTGCTAGCTATAAAATGATTATAGAATAGATTTAGTAATTTAGTTTGAAATTCATTGCTCTGAGTGGGTTACACAGGATTTGTGTGGGATGGAGGGACTGTGGTTTGTAGGGAATTAAATCTTTCCCAAACTGCTGTGTAGGACATATCACCTCCCTGGACTGGAGCAGGCACCATGGCTGTTACAGTGTAAGCTGAAGTCACACCTTCACCAGCCTGTACCTGATCCAACTCCCATCAATGCCAATGGAAAGATTCCCAGTGACTTAAAAGGAAAATTGGCTCAGGCATGTTGTCTTCAACTTCTCCTTCATGGTGGACACTGGAACTAGCATAAAGCCAGTACTGCAACCTGCAGGGATTCGCAGGGTCCACCCTGCCACATACTCTGCAGCTGCCCTCCTTTCATGCACTGGAACCACAGTGGTCCCACTGTTCTGAGAGCCTCTATGCCATTGGATGAATTTCACCCTTAGAAAGAGAAGAGAAAAAACCCCAAGAAATCTTTTCATTTTGTTACAACGTGACTTTCACATTACAATATATATCTGTGTAGTTCGGGGGCATTAGCAAAATTAATACTTCTTGAATTAAATGCATAAGACATAAAATACCATTAAGTTTTCCTGTTCATGTTGGAAGACTTTCTGGCCTGTGGGTTAGTGGTGAAATTACTTAGCATTCAATATTCTTCTGTTAGAGTAAGCAAGTTTAATTTCAATACAATCAGGTTTTATTTACATTCACAGCAATAATTCAACTCTCTGTCCCTGATCATCTGTGTACTGTGCTGAGCATATTTTGGGTACTTAATAGAGGAAAAGTAATATAAGTAGCTGGGCTAAAGATGTAAAATAGCTTAACTCTGTAATTCACTAACCATGCAACCCAAACAATTTCCTATTAATATTACCTTCCATTCTTCTTGTTCTATCTTTAATATAACCCTTCCATCTGCAGTGATGACTTTTTCTTTGAGCTTGGCTAAACTGACTCTTTCTTCCCAGACAAGCGTCAGTCTACAAAACAAAGAACTCTTTTTAGTTGTGCAGCTATTAATATGAGCAACATTTACTATCCTATTTTGATTGCCTCTTTTTGGCGAGAAGCCTTCATGGAGGTCAGACAAGTATTTATCTTCATGGGATGCTAGATACGCTTTGGGAGGGCTGGAAATGTAGCAGTTCATTGGCTTAGAGCATTTACAGGCATTCTAATGTTTTGGGTAATGTAAAATGTTTTGCAATTTTGTGAAATCATATTTTAAAATCTGTATGAAGTCAATTATTTTATAGAGATAAACTAACTTCTTCCATCAAGTTTTATAATGTTTCACCAAAAACAACAGGGGAAAAAAATAATGTAAGGGGACTGACCCAGAGATCATTCATTTTAAGGAGAGCTTGTAGTTTTTTTATGGGTGGGAGAAGCACTAAACTTCCTTAATCTTTTCACTTACACAGCCTCTAGCTGCTATAACATAGATTATCCATCCACAGACAGCAATCTGGTCACAGACAAAGGAGAGTTGACTTCTTTACATCCATATGTATGAAGTCAGCTTGAATTCAAGTAAAGTTCATGCAAGTCATCATAGACTAATAACTAAAGTTAAGAGATCAAAATAATATTAAGTGGAGACTGTTTCTAAATGGAGGGCACTTGTCAACAACTTGTGCTATAAAAACATGAAGAATTTCTTTAACACTAGTGCAACTCTATGAAGACAGTGGACACTATTGTAGTTTGATATATATGCCAGTAGAATCAGTAGATGCACTAATTTCTATCTTCAGTTGAACGTAATTCTCTGGTAAACCTGAGTCTACAATCAGATTCCTTTCAATGAGAATTTTAACAGAGCAAAAATTGCAGGATTGGATCTTGCATGTTCCAGAAAAGACCAACCATATCTCCTGTGTTTAGTTTCACATTTCTTCCTAACTGCTTAGGAACATACCTGCCTATAGCCCTCTGTCTGAATTCCTTTTCCTTCCGTAGTTCTTCATTTATTTTCTGAATTCTCACTTCCCAAAGTGTCTTAACAGCAGAGAACGATCCAATGCATGGTGCAGTTTCAGTCATGGTTCTTACACATTCCAGTTCGGCCATAGGTATCTGCTTTTGAATAGTAGTACACTGATTGCCATCATCATTATAATCCAACATATGAGCTGGACATGCCAGAAGGAGACATCAAGGTAAAAAAATTGATATGCCTGTTTGATTAATTAAACACAATCAATCAGTGAGCAGAGCTGATGGAACTCACATCAACTGACTCCTGTCATGTATATAGAATATTTAATCATGTGTTCCTAGTTACCTCGTCGTATAATACAAGAATAAGGAGAGAAGAACAGCCATACTGGGTCAGACCAAAGGTCCATCTAGCCCAGTATCCTGTCTTCCGACAGTGGCCAATGCCAGGTGCCCCAGAGCGAATGAACAGAACAGGTAATCATCAAGTGATCCATCCCCTGTCACCCATTCCCAGCTTCTGGCAAAGAGAGGCTAGGGACACCATCCCTGCCCATCCTGGCTAATAGCCATTGGGGGATCGATCTTCCATGAACTTATCTAATTATTTTTTGAATCCTGTTATAGTCTTGGCCATCACAACATCCTCTGGCAAGGAGTTCCACAGGTTGACTGTGTGTAGTGTGGAAAAATACTTCCTTTTGTTTGTTTTAAACCTGCTGCCTATTAATTTCATTTGGAGATCCCTAGTTCTTGTGTTATGAGGAGTAAATAACACTTCCGTATTTACTTTCTCCATACCAGTCATGACTTTATAGACCTCTATCATATCCCCCCTTAGTTGTCTCTTTTCCCAGTCTTAGTAATCTCTCCTCATACGGAAGCCGTTCCATACCCCTAATAATTTTTGTTGCTCTTTTCTGACCCTTTTCCAATTCCAATATTCAATTAAGTTGAAAGGTAAAAACAGCGAGAAGATCATACATTCTACTCAGCACAGAATTAGCCTGTGGAATTCACTGCCATGAGCTGTCATTGAGTCCAAGAGCTTGGTAGGATTCAAAAAAGGTCAGAGTCTAATACAGATTGTGAGAACATCCACAGTGACATAAACCAAGATTAAAAAGTATAAGGGTTAACCTTTATGCTTCAGGGGATCAGTCAACCACTAATTGCCTGGGGTTAGGAAGAAAGCTGCCATATAGGCCAGCTACTAATAATAGCCTGTTCGAAGGCTTCTTGAACATTCTGGTACTAGTCCCCGACAGGAAGGACACCTGGTCATTCCTCTGCTCCTGTCTGGAACGGTTCCTCTCAGCCACTCTTGTATCGGGTTTTTGTATTCTAGTAATGGGCTAGAACCATGAAGTTCAGATCTGGCACTGAACTCTCCCAAAGTTTGGGGCAGGGTTAGATTGGGGTTCAGGATGGGCATATAGATTTGCAGGTCTCTGTAGTAATGCTAAGCCCACACTAAACATTGCATCTCATTTTTTATTATAAATGCCTCCTACTTGGTGGGAGAGAGAGAGGGAATACTGTCTCAAACACCCAGCTCCAGTCTGAAAAGCCTGAGAATGTTTTTTCAGCCAGATAGACAGCTTGCCCTCCAACAACGAAAGGGGAATATCAGTCTTTTCCCTATAAGTATCTTTCTTCCAATGGCCAGTGCAGAGTCACTTGTTTGAAGGAATCTTTCCCAGCATGCTTTTCTTTTAGCTGGCCTTTTAAATGTGGCAGAGCCAAATCAGCTGCTGCACTACAATGGCTATTTGGTACCTACTTGCTAGATATTTCTGCATCCAAGCTGATAAGTATTCCTGCTATGTTTTCCCTTTCTCTTATTATTGCAGTGGTGTATCAATAGCCAGATTGTATATAGGGACTTACATCAAAGAAATATAGAAGAATACAAAAAGGTAGAAAAAGTATAAAGAAATGAACACTTGAAAATGGCTCCTCATTGGAAAGAAAGTATAGACTGGAGAATGAAGTTCCTCTGGAGCTACACTGATGTAAAAAAGAATTTGGCCCAACTATTTTTGCACTGCTAATGCTTAACGTGCTGTCAGAATAGAAGCATTGAGGGGAAGATGGAGGTTTTGACAGCTGGGGCTGCTGATGCCCAGGAAGGTGTGAGAGGTAGTTTGGTTTTGGCGCTCCCAAAAAGTAGCTAAGGCTTTTTTTGCAATGGAGAATGGATACATCTTCCTCTTCTTCTCTCCCCCCCATGGGTATGAACACAAACATCCTGATGTATATTCGGGGATTAACTCCCCACCCCAGTAGCCCTTACCAGTAACCAGCTATGCACTGCTCCTCATCCCAATATCTGCGTTTGCACCCAACATGACTATACACATTAGCTAAAGGTTTCTGTTAAATGATTCATAACTGAATTTAAATTATTATTAGTAGGCTTCAGAGTTAACTCTCATGGAGACAGCTCAGTCAGTTCCTGCTTCTCATAACTATTATTTTAGGCTGTTTGGAGACTGGGAAAACAACATTCCAGCAGTTGACATTAGTTCAAATTCCTGTACTATAAACTTATGTCATGTCAGGAACTGTATTTGCTACCTAACTTAAGGGGCCCCCAACCCCTGACTGGGACTTCCAATGCTACTTGTAATACTAAAAATTTGAAGGTTTTTCTGGCCATCTATTTTAAAATTAAAACTTAGTTTTTGGATCACTGTTCTGTGGCAGATGGTGGATTCTTCAGTAAATTGCACAGCTACAGAAATCATGGAACACATGAGGCCCCAAGTATAGGCTTTTGTTTTCAAACAGATGTAAGTATGTAACGAGAAGACTATGAAAAGCTGAAAGAAGAACGTTTTGACCCCACCCTTTATCCTTCTTTCTGGTAGACACGATAATACAATAGCGATCATGAACTGCCAGCAATTCAGAAGTGCATTCACAATTTTAGCTGTAAAATAACTGCAAATGTACTGTCTTTTAACCAGAGCTCCTGCCCGTGATCACCTCCCCACATTCACTTCCAGACATATGGAAGCATTTTAGAACTTACCTAAATCATTTGATGTATTCACAGATTTTCCACGACTCATTGATTTCTGTGCAAGAGCAGAGCGAGGTTATGAATCTTGTCTGTGTTACTAATGTCTGTCTCTGATACAGACTCCAATTAAGTGAAATGTAATGCAGCCCAGTTCTAATTTTAATCCATGACATTGCTGGGATATCACATGGGACTACTTTGCAAAGCCACAGAGCATTTATCACTGAATGTCTTGCCATTTTTTTGGAACACAATAAGCTGTGTAAACTGTTTATGGAATAAACAAACACAACAAACACAAATATCAATACTTGTGATCAAAAAGAACCAGTTAATATAGTTGCTATGCCAAATAACACAAATCTAAACAAACTAGATTAGAGTTAGAATGACAATAGTTTGCTTTATACTGGCAATGCTTTGCTGCAAATAACACAGTTACAGAAAAATATTAAATATTTGGCTACTGTGAAAAGTATTATAAAGCAAAATTAAACCCTAAAATGCACTATATTTGGAAGAAAAAAGGGTTGCTTTATATTGTTCTGCTCAGTTACTGTTGTAGTAAATTTAAACATATGTGAAATTCCCAGACACTCTGCTATGCATTTCTTTCTTTTCACAATAAAGTCCAGGGTACCCGCTGAACAGCGATAGTACTGAACCAAGAAGTAGTTCACTCAGTGCTTCTGGATGCAGAAGGAAGAATTTGAGATGTTTTGTTTTTGCTGGGTTTTGGGTTTTTTTAAAAACTTTCATAAAGGGCCATATTGTCCTCCATGCAGGAAAAACCTGCACAGGAAACTGAGTTTTACCTTGCAGGTATGATCCATCATGGGAGCTTGGATTAGTACAGGCAGAAGTTCGTCCTCTAAAACAGTGGTCTCCAAACTGGGGTGCGCGAGATAATTCCAGGGGGTGCATGGCAGCAGTAGTGCTGCCGGATGGCCCTTCACCGTTTTTTTTCTTTGGCGGCAGCTCTGCACGTCCGCGGCTGGTGTTCCCCTCTGGTGGCCCGCCTGCAGCAGGTCTTCCGTTCTTCTTCCGTGGGTGGCGCGCCTGCGGCAGGTCTTCCAGTCTTCTTCCGTCTGAGGCAGGTCACCCTGGGGGTGCGCGAGCCAAAAAGTTTGGAGACCACTGCTCTAAAATGATGGCTTTGTTGAAATCAGTATGAATCACAGGACACACAGCTCTCAGATGACCATCTGCTTTTCCCAAGGCAGTATAGTTCTCTCAGGAGAGTTTAGCTATTCTCTGGGACCATGGGTCTCACTCTCTGGGAATAGGGATGTCATTAAGTTAAGAGAAAACCAGTGTACGACCAGTATGACAACATCATAACTATATTAGGCTTCACAATCCCAGTGGAAATAAAGGGATGTGATGCTGTGGGGATTGGTCTCCCGCTCCACTCCCTTTTCAGTCAGAAATCCCAACAGCTCATAGAACCTGCACAGAGGTTTCCACAGGATCAGGAGAAAGGGGAACTTGCATAGGAGATGCTGCTGTCCCTCCCTTCTACACTCCCACCCAAGCAGTACTTGACTGGGCTTCTCTTTGCATGACAATTCCATCTGATAAATATTAAAGGTGAGCTTTTTGGGAAGTGGGGTTTGTCTCTCTACCTCAAAAAAGAAGCAGGCCACAACCTCATGGATCCTCCAAGATCTGAGCACATCGCAGACATGGCTTCTGGAGAGGTCTGTCCCCAGAGATTCTGTGCCCCTATGCTGGCTCAGGGGCCCCCCTCTTTGAGCTCCCTGAAAGCACAGTCCCAACCTCAGGCATCCCTGGGACCTCCTGTGAAGTCTAACCCCTGCACTGATTCCCAATGGGCTTAAGGGAATTGTGCACCCGATTCCCAGCTCTGCCCATCTTGCCCACAGCCCATTGGATCCCAAGAGAGGGCTGTCTGAAGAACGGGACAGAAACCACAGATCACTGTTTGAAATAGAATCAGTAAAACGATGTCCTCCTTAATGACATTGCCCAAAAGAGTGCCGCTTGTGAACACAGTTTTTGTAATGTGGATTCATAACTATTATATCAAATCCTCATCAAATGGCCATGATTTCCTGTCACGACCAACCTGGGCCAGATTAGAACTTGTTCCATGTGAAGGTAAAAGGCTCCATAATCCATCACCAACCCCCGATCCCTGTTCGTTCCCCCCACATCCATTTTTAAAGATACCAACTGTACTCACTTTTCATTCTCTAAGATTTTTCTCTAATCTAGTTATTGAAAACTTTCCCAGTTTCCTTCCTGATTTAATTAACTACTCAGATAATTAGAGATGATTGCAGAAGATAGACTGCCCATTTTGTTAAGGATTTGACAGACAAAAATAGAAATCTGGCTGCCTTTGCTGGCAGAGTAGTTTAATCTATGTAAGGTATTTCCAAGGCACCTATCATGTTGTATCATTCCTTCAGCCCTTCAGTTTGGTTCTCATCCATGGTCATAAGGTTTTTCACATGCATCATTTGGATTGCAGCACTACAGCAACACAATTGATGGTGAGTAGCCTTTAGTCCGTGTCCTTTTGAATGTCTCACGAGAGGTAGACTCCAAGCACCGCTTCTTTGTGATCTCGAACAGGAAGTAGAAGGTTTATTCTCCTGTTCAGGATTGTCTGCATGAACTTCCCAAATAAAAAGATCCAAAAGCACAAAGCTTGTCATGATATAAGTTTTATTAATAGAAAAATCAGATTAAAACAAATCTTGCCTTACACTGCAAAAGCTAATGCAGATAAAAACCAGTGTGCATAGGAACATGAGTAGCAGCTTACATTTCTGGTGTATATCCTCTCCCCCAGCTTTAGAGTTTCTTCCTCGCCCCCTTAAGCAGTTAGCACATCAGGGATTGGGTCTCTAGTCTCAAGTGTCTTGCATCTTCCCCACCTTCCTTCTCATGGTCCCTCAGTTAAACCTTTCAGGTTACTTATAGCTACTCACCACAGGGCCTTATCCACAAAGGAATTCAGCCAGATGTACCCTCCAGAGAGGAGATGAGTCTCTTATGAAATGTCCATTTTGATGTCCCCAAATTGTTTGGTTACATTACAATGATCCTGTATTGTTTTTGCAACTCAGCGTTCTCTGGAAAGTGCACGTACACAATCGTTTTTCTTTGCATCTTATTTACAAACCAGCATTCCCACTCTCCTAAAACAACATATATGCTATTTGTCCTGGGGGTGAAAACCTCAATCCTATTGATGGCCTGCCTTGCATATGAGTTTAGAGAGGATTTATCTAATTCTTATGCTCTGTTTACACAGATTCTATTTCATATCAAATATTCATCTGTTACACCTTGGTATCTGAACAAACAACAGCTGTCATAAAAAGAACAGGAGTACTTGTGGCACCTTAGAGACTAACAAATTTATTTGAGCATAAGCTTTCGTGGGCTAAAATAGCTGTCATGTGCAAGGTGATGACAGTCTTTTAGAGCACCGTAGCTGTTGGCTAGGTTATGGTAATTATAAACAATGGTGGTAAGCAGTTATTTGTTTAGTGATGGAAAACCTAGTCATGGCATCCTTTTGCAGGCTGTTGCTTCCCAGAAGAAAAGTCTTAAGAGTATGTAAACAATTCTACATACTTTCAGCCTACCAGAGTGTGGTGCAAGTCAGTTCTACAGAGTTATTACAAAGAGTTGTTGGATACCAGTAAATATTCTGAAACTGTGCAGGAAGTAAATTTTTGGGGATATTGTCATCTTCCATTGTCACTTGATACTAAGTACCTGTGCTAAGAACTTTCTATGCTTACGAAGACTAGAGGAAACATTAGCACCATTAAACAAAAAAAAGTCCACGGGACATCGTTAAAGATAATCATAAAGACATTTTATTTGTACATTATTTCTGCATAATTTCTTTCAGGAACTTGGAAATATTCCATTAGATTTGTTAAAATAAATTCCTGTTTTCAACCAGGAATAACTGTGATGTAACTTCCCTTCTATCCAGAATAAGCAGTTTAGAAGTACTGCAGACATGTAGATAACTATCTTTCGGTAATGCCAGCTTAGTGGCAGTCAGCACATATTATCACAGTCAGGCACTAAATACTTCCCCCCATCACATTTTGAAGTCACATCATGACCTATTAAGTATGACAGCCTCCCATAGAATAAATTACAGAACTACTCATTTTAACTGAAAAGAATGGAACAGGTTATCAATCGACTGACATAGGCTCTTGAGACCTTTCAACCACATAATATAATAAGAAAAGTACTAACGGGTATATGCTAGCATAGCTAGCTTTTATAATTATTGAGTTTAATCCCCAAAAGTTTAAGGATGTGTTCTGGCATTAGTCTTCTTTATTTAAGATCTAGCAGCATGGAAGCAGGCTTCTCCAAATAAGATTTCCACAAGTTAGAAAAACGGGCCATTGTAGCTCCATCAATAATTCTATGATCAGCTGACCAGCTCACATTCATTATCTGTGCTTCAAATACTTCCCCTTTACCATTAAATCGGGGAAGAACCTAGAAAGAACAGAAGGGAAGAAAATAGGAAGCTGATGAAAGAGAAACTATACAAACATGATTATTCTCTTAACAATTGCTAGAGTTGATATGGAGTAGTATTTCTATTAAGAGAATACAGATTTCCCCCCAATTGTTTGTGTAGTGGGTCTCAAACAGAATTACCACCTACCACTCCTAAGCAACCCTGCTGAGTTTATCATAATTGCTCCCTGACTCCAAATTATCCTGCTAGGCCAGAGGTCCCAAAAGTGTGAGGCGCGCCCCTTGAGGGGGCACGAAGGAACACTTGGGGGCTTGGCTGGGCCAGCCCCCACGTGGGGCAAGGAGGAAGCATCACCCAGCACCACTCTGCGCTCTGCTCCGGCCCTGCCCCCAGCCTTGGCCCCTGGCCATGGCACCCAGCCCTGGTCCTGGTCCCAGATCCGCCTCAAGCTGCAGCCCGAGCCTCGGCCCTCTTACCCCTGTCCGCGTCCCCTCCAGCCCCTCCCTTACCCCTGACCCAGAGGGCGCGGACAGGGGTAAGGGAGGCATGACCCTGAAAAGTTTGGGGACCACTGTGCTAGAGAAGTTGATTGAACCTTTGGTACTGAGGTGACACATGCCTCCCAAACCTTCCCTAAAAGCTCAAAAAGGCATAGGGGAAATATATGAAAAGTATTATCCACTGAGAAATGTAAGGGGGGAGGGTGTCTGTTTTGGTTTTTTGCTTGTCTACACTAACGAATGTACTTATCTGACTGTACAAAGTTCTTAGATAGACTTATATCTCTGGATCGCATAACAAAACTTAAATATCAGAAGCAATTTGTTTCAAGTCTTCTCCTGGTTTGAAACCCTGCAAGTATTCTTTCTGAACAAAGATGGTATTATAAAACCCCTACAAATATCAGAATGTAGGTGGCCCATTTCAAACAGTTGACAAGAAGGTGAGTATTTAGCAAGGGGAAATTACTTTTTGTAAAAACAACGAGGAGTACCTTCTTGTCAACTGTTTGAAATGGGCCACCTTGTTTACATTGGCCTTATTAACACTAAAAAAGCGATTTCCACTCCTTCTTGTCAATTGTTGAGAACTGCCTACTTCCAACTTAAATTGAATTGGCCTCATTAAAACTGTCCCCCAACTTGGTAAGGCAACTCCCATCTTTTCATATGCTGTGTATTTATACCTCCCTACTGTATGTTCCACTCCATGCATCTGATGACGTGGGTTTTAGCCCATGAAAACTTATGCCCAAATAAATTTGTTAGTCTCTAAAGTGCCACAAGGACTCCTTGTTATTTTTGCTGATACAGACTAACACGGCTACCACTCTGAAATCTATAAAAACATTGTAAGAATTCATTTACAAAGTTTACATGGTGTCCTCCTTCCACATCTTGTACAAAAAATGCTTTCAGTAAGAACAATGTACAGTAGAACCTCAGAGTTACGAACACCAGAGTTACGAACTGATCAATCAACCACACACCTCATTTGGAACCAGAAGTATGCAATCAGGCAGCAGTAGAGACGAACACCCCTCCGCTCACAAAAAAATACAATACAGTACTGTATTAAATGTAAACTACTAAAAAAATAAAGGGAAATTTTTTTAAAAAAAAAATTGACAATGTAAGGAAACTGTTTCTGTGCTTGCTTCATTTAAATTAAGATAGTTAAAAGCAGCATTTTTCTTCTGCATAGTAAAGTTTCAAAGCTGTATTAAGTCAATGTTCAGCTTTAAACTTTTGAAAGAACAACCATAAAGTTTTGTTCAGAGGTACGAACATTTCAGAGTTACGAACAACCTCCATTCCCGAGGTGTTCGTAACTCTGAGGTTCTTCTGTATTGAAGGTAGACTAAATGCAAAGTTTTAATTGAACATGGTCTTACTACAGTACAAACACCCGTGTCTTTGTAGTTAGATCAACATACATGTACCTGTATCTTTCCAAGAGCACCAATAGCTACTTCAGGAGGTAGTATCACTGGTTTGGCATAGGTCCCACCAATCTAAAAAGGGAAACCAAGAAAATTAGCTCAAGAATATTCCTGGAGTGCCCATTTGCAGCAGCAGCATGTTTCTTGTCTGCTGTATTGTAATATTTGTTAGCGAAAACACTTTTTTCTGACAATTACATATTTATCAACGTAACAGATAGTAGTTATTTTTAAACCAATTTTTTTCAATATAAAAACTTTTTTTTTAACTCACTGTGCCAATGTTGGAGAGAGTGAATGTTCCCCCAGTGAGGTCATTTGTTCCCAATTGGCCTGCAGAGCCCAAGGTCAGAAGGCGATTTAATTCAGAAGCAATCTCAAACACGCTACAGACCTGAACATTTTTCACATTAGGGACAATCAAGCCTTGTTCTGTGTCCATAGCAACTCCAATGTTGTGAGAAGCCTACAATGCACGCAGTTACAATACAGTAAGTTTCACGAACCAACTATAAGTTATATGTAAGTTAATGCAAAAAAAGGAAATATGAATTAGCTTTATTTTATACAAACTAAAGTGCTAAAATATTGTTTTCAGTATTTCCACAAAGGAAGTTTCTGTTCAGAATAAACCACACTCTATGCAGATTTGAATTTTTTAAAGACAAGTCTCTTTGGTACTCTCCATACAATTATGGAACAGTAAAGGCAACCTCCAAACTGTTTTTGGGGAGTTTAAATCTAGGAAATTTAGGATCCTGAGTTCAACATCCCCTTGGAAATATGAACTCTGTATTCTGTTAACAAATCTGTGCACACATCACAACAATAAAAATTATCACCCATGTTGGCAGTCTCAGCAGTGAGACCATGAATTTAAAGGAAACAGAGACTGAACTTGCCCTTTCATCCTCTCAAGTGATTCAGAAAGAGTATATCTCAGAGATGTGGGGTAAGACAGTACAAGGGAAGCTTGCATTGCTGCCACCTGTGCTGTATCATTTCTGTAAATATAGGAGTTCAGTCCTCAGGACCATCAACCCAGCACCTTTCACAAGCACAAAATAAATCCATGCAAAATGTGTATTCTGCATAGCCCTGACCACAAACTCCCTATATTTTATATGTTGCAAGTCAAGCTTCCTGCTTTCTGTCATACCAAGAAAATCCTTTTTTTTTTTTTTTAAATAGAAAGGTGACTTATTTAAGACATCAGGGCTGATAGATAGAACAATGGCACCATTGCCACAGTAACAAGACATTTCTACCCCTAAATTTTTATGGGTTATGGTTTGGGACTGTTTGGCCCCTTGTCAGAAAGAAGAGCAAGAGATCAGGTTGCTAATATGCTAGCAGTGGCATGTCTTTCTTAGCAGGTGCTATATAAATAGCATCAATTGCATTAATGTAGCCCTCTCCATACAATCTATTTTGATATTAGAATCAGGTGGTGGTGTACGGATCATTTTCCATCACAGTACTTAAGAATTGCTTTGGGCTCTGTTTTTTGTCCCTTTTCCACTAAAAAAAAAGTTAATTTATTTGTACTGAAAAGAGCCCTATTAGATGCTCGGAGGAGCATTATTTCTTTGGCACAGGAGTATTTTCATAAATTGCACCAACCTTGTATGTGATATTTTGACAGTTTTCATCCACAGACGCATTAAGAATAGGATAATGCAATAATCCCAGAGAAGCTGCCTGTTAAATATAAAAAACAATATTAACACTAAGGGCTCTCTTAATACTCTTATCACCCAATGGAGAAAGGAAGGGACAGGATGAGTGTACCTCAGGGAGCTTGTAATATCCAGAATGCAATCAAGTGTTTGTCTAGGTTACTCTAATTTCTATTTTGAAATACTCTGGAGATCCATACAAGTACCTAGATAGGTAAAGGGAATGGGTTACTGTAAGCAAGAAGAGTTCTCACTGTAGAACTACAGAGGGTTTTTGTGTGTTGCTGATTGTAATGATGAGAGCGATAAAAAAAAAAGACAATTTATGAAAAGAGCTGGATGAAACTAAATGAAAAAAATGCAGAAGAAAAGCGAGTTTTTCCTTCCTCACCACTATGCCCTTTGGTGTCAACAGTATATGCCATCAGGAATCCTGTTCTGAAATGCAACTATGACTCACCTTTATGAAGAAAGGCATAAAGGAGAGTTTAACTCCACGAACTTGTGCTAGAGGTTTCAATTCTTCTCTCAATTGAACGAGCTGAGTTAAGTCAATCTCATCACAATAACCAAAGTGAGGAATCTTCAGGGCAGCAGTCATGGTCTTTACCATCGCCTTGTGAAAGCCTGAAAAATATTCAATGGGTGCTTTTACCAATAAAAAGCTTTTAGAAGCTCTAGAGTTAGTCAGTTTCTAACGTTCAGTTTTGTTTGAAAAACTATAAATCTTTCTTTCAAAAGTTGGGATAGAATCTACTTATGATCATTTGTGCTTGGGCACCAAATAACTTTAGTGCTACACCAAGAGCTACTAAAATAGCACTGGATACAACTGGACACTCTGAGTACCCTTCTCAGACCTGAAGAAGAGTAGCTCTGTGTAAGCTCAAAAGGTTGTCTCTCTCACCAACAGAAGCTGATCCAATAAAAGACACTACCTCACCCACCTTGTCTCTTTATATATAATAGGAATTTTATCATGAGTGTGAAAATATTGATGGGGAGACTCTCGTTATACACCTGAAGCAGGTACCCGATAACTTCAGTAATGAATTTATGCTGTCCCAAATGTTTGGAATTATCTCCGTATCCTAGCATCTGCCTCCAGATCATTCCTACAGGCTAACCACGTGTGCAAGACTCACAAATGTTAAGCTACATCAGTCTTTTCATCCTTTCTAGCACCAATATTATATAACCGAGGTAAACACAAAATGCAATTTGCTCTCCCAGTGCATCTTGTCTTATCTGTGCCCCTCTTAGACTGGGAGCTCTACATGGCAAGACTGATTACATCACATATAAACAATCCTACTCATTGATCCTGCTAATAAATTACATAATGATTTCTATAGGAATAGTATTTGCAATACTGTTTGAAGAATTCCAGAGTACCTATTTCCAAAATTTTGCACAAAATGTTTTTAGATGTTCATAATGCACAGTTACAAAAACAGAATTTAAAATGAACAGGTAAAAGCCACAGCCCGATGCTACTAGCAGAGAACATGATGAAACCACACAGTGCCAGAGAACAACCGTGTCTGACCACCATCTGAAAAATTATTTCAAACTCCTCCTTTTTGCGAAGCACACTTACCTTTCCTGATTCTCATTGTCTCCCCACACTAGTGTGATTACAAGATGAAAGCTGCCTCTCCGTCAATGGGAATAGGAGAATCAATTTAAATGTTATCATTCACTGACTAATTATTTAGAAGTTATATCAACTATGAGTGCTACATCATGATTGTGTTTATGTTTTTACCTGTCACAGCCTCAGTTTTATCTTTCCCTGCAAACACGATGGGCTTGGAAATGGGTATAGGAATTTTAGTTCCTTTGTCCTTTGGAGCAGCTGGTGCAGTCTCCGATTTTGGTAATGGTGGGATAATTTCAGGTTTTGGTGATGGAGGTAAAATAGCTCCCGTCTGCTTGGCCAAATAATTGAGAATATCTTCTTTAAGGATGCGATTATCTTTCCCTGTTCCAACAACTTCACTCAGTTTAATCTGAAAAGTATATAACAAACTATAGAACTTTTGCTATATAGCACAAGTAGAGAAATTATATGTTGTAATTGGATTATAAATACGAAAATGTTACAGGTACTCGACTAACATTCCTCAGATTAACACCTTCTTGTGACTTAGTATCTGCTCAAACACTATCTAAACTTTCTGAAAGATCTTGTGTGTCCTTAATTACGTATGTATATTAAGGCAGAATAATGATGATTTAAAAGGTACTTTCTTCATATGGAAGAAATATTATGTACAAGCAGTTCACAGCTTCAACAGTGAAACACTATTCATTTGAAGCAAGCCATTTATCAACAACTTTTTTCATTGTTGTTCCCTGGCAATTCACCACCAGCTTTCAATAACACTAGAGTTTTATTGCCCTCCCAGATACAGTCAGACTAATATACAAGGAATGGATATAAAACAGAGCTGGCTTCAACAGAACACAAACCTACATTGTTTTCCATGGCAAGTCGACGGACTGCAGGGGTTGCTAGTGTTTTGTGGCCTTTTATCTCTTGGTGTGTGTGTTCTTCATGAGACACAGCAGGTGTCTCAACAACATCCTCTTCTGAGGCTACATCTGAAAATAATATAAAAATTGCTTTAACTTTACTACATTGCTCAAAATGGTTTTGATTAAAACAGAGATATGTATACAGGTTATGGTTATGAATATATATATATACATACATAGAAATATAGATATATACACACACATAGAGACAAATATAAATATAGAGATATAGATATAAATTGTAATTGTAACTCTGTTTCAACTTCAGCATCACCTCACAAAAGGATGATTAAGCACTCCGGAAGGGAGGGGCTACCTCCCCAACCAGAAGAGACTGGTTTCAAGCACCTAGTCACTTCACCTTGAATGTTCCCTTCACCTTGAATGGTCTTGATCTAGAGATCTTGATCCATTTGATCTTGTATTTAGCTGTGCCATTCTGGGTATCTTTCTCAGACCTGAGGAGGAGCTCTGTGTAGCTTGAAAGCTTGTCTCTCTCACCAACAGAAGTTGGTCCAATAAAAGATATTACCTCACCACCTTGTCCTCTCTCTGGGACTGACATGGCTACTACACTGCATACACCTGGCCATTGTCCAGCCCAGGAGTAAACAATGAGGAATCATCAAAGCAAATGGGAACAGCCTGAAACTGAAAAGAAACCCCAGTCTTCAGAAACTAAGAAAGGAGAGAGTTTTCTCCACTTTGAATATCTGTAGTTACTTTTAAAACGGAAGGAGTTTGTACTGAAGATCATTTAGAATTTGAAGTACTGTCTCAATCCCTCTTACAGGTAGGCTGGGAAACTGTTTAAGGCAACAAGTAACTCTTATTAGAAAAGGGATTTTATCTGATATGAAAGTGAAAAGCTTGAGGTTGTGTCTTTATGTTTGTTTTCTGTGTAACTTGTATATATGTTTGCTGTTCCTTACTATTCCATCTTTGAATCTGTGGTTTTTCTATTGAATAAACTTTGTTTATTTTCATCCCAAGCAGGTGCCTGATGTGCAAACTGTGCGGAGCGTGTATGCCATAGTGAGCTAACTGGAAGAATGGGTTCATGGTTTCAGGGGTGATGAACCAGAGGGGAACAGTGCAAGTGTCTGGTAATTCAGAACTCAGGGAGGATTTATTTGGGGAGACTTGGGACAGGGAGGGCTGTTGGTATCTTCTCTGCAAAAAATAACTACACTGGTGAGAGCCAAGTTAAGACCATATGCTTGTGGGCAGACTACTGGTGTCAGGGAATTGAACCCATAGCTGCACAGCACAAAGGCCCCCCAAGTTACAAGGCAGGCAGTGACAAAACTCCTTACTGGTCTGGATGGACCCCAAAACACCACAGGAAACCTTATAAGAAACTGTCCATTTTGGGACTTTTTAAAAACAATCACTAGATCAAATCAAGCAGTTTTGTCATTTTTAAAAAACATACTCAGGAAGAGAATTAACCTCAAGAAATTATGGATTTTCTAATCTCTGACTGACTGTATGAACAGTAAAAAAAAGCCCACTCTAGTGTAAAAAACTAAATGATTATGGAGATAAAACTGTGTTTAAACATACGTAGTTTTTTTTTCTTTTGGCAATAATACTGCTAGTAGAGTATTTCAATTTACCTGAAGTAATTTAAATGTAATTAATATTAACACATTTAGACGTGGATCTGAAAAATACACAACAGCGTTAGATATTATTGAACTGATTAATGCCACATCAAGTTAAAAAAGCTTATTTGCAAATAAAGATTAAGGTATCTATGTGATATTTAAATAAATTACTCAACAGTCATTATTTTATTTGAAATTCTAGTTAATCCCTTACCTTTTACTCCCTAAAATAAAAGATAGCTCAGAAGTGTGTGTGTTCTGACAAGTAACAACGGTTCCAACAAAGGAAACTGTCCCAAGTGTTGAAGTTTAGAGGTGCAGTTATTTACATTTCTTTAAAATATTGCTCCGCTCAGAAGTTATTGTAATTCTCTCCAATACCTTTGGAAGCCAGAAGTCTGGGGAGAGTGTATACTTTGCTACTGTGTGATTTGTGGCATTTGCCATCATCATGAGAAGAAAACAAGTAACAGTTGCATATTTACCGTCATATTGTACATAATCCAAATTATAGAATTTGGACTATCATAAATTTACATAAAATAGGTTTTATTATCCTTTTCACAAGTATGTTTCATTATTGTGGTTTCACTTGAGATTATCACTTTAGAGATTTAGGGTAACATTTTACAAAACATCTCAGTGACTCTGAATGTCAGTAGGACTTAAGACTAGTAAGTCATCTAGGTTCTTAAAAATATTTCACCCTTACAAGTATAATATAATTATTCAACAAGACATCTGGTGGACCCCTAAGATAACCAATACTTAGTTTTATTCCCATTTCCACAAACCATAGCTAGGTTGGTACCAGATACAAAGATATTATGCAAAACTGGACCACTAATTTATTTTTACTGAGTTCAGTATGGAACTGTTCCAAGACTTGGAGCCCCCCCCCTTCCCCCCGCAGCAGGGCAAGCCAGCACTCACAGCTCCAGTCCTGCAGGCGGGAAGCCCCGAGCCTCCATAACTAACACTAACACACACACACACACACGGCGGTGGGTGAGTTGAACGCGTGTGGCCCATGGGCCGGATGAAAATGAGCAAGGGGCCGGATCTGGCCCACGGGCTGTAGGTTCCCCATCCATGGTGTAGTTTCTTATATACAGAAATTAAATTTTATAGATTTTAATTAAATTCATTTTCTGCAAAAAATGTAATCTTAATCTTGAATTCCCCTGGACACCTGGATGGTTTTGACAACAAAAATAAATTAATATGCAAGAGGAAAAGTGTTAACAATACCTTTCAGGGCATCAGTTTCTATGTCCACTAATGGTTTTCCAACATAAGCAATTTCATCTAGATTATAATGGAGTTTTCTAATGATGCCATCATAACGACTAGTGATAGTGACAGAAGCTTTATCACTTTGTACTTCACAGATGCTATCAAACTGAGACACACTATCACCTTCTTTTACATACCTACGGGGGGGAAAAGATAGGCTTACATAGCAAATGAGAGTAAAATCACACTGGTTCAATGTATTCTTTTAATAAACCCAATTACGATTAATATTATAATATAATGTGTTGTTTAAACTGTGAATGTATTCTTTTGTATACCTCTTGCCAACCTATAGACAGGAGAACTATTTTTGATATGCAAAATGTTACCATGACTTGGGATTCTTCCCCACAATACATTTGTTATATCATTTTACTTCAAATATAATAGTGTTCTCTTGACAGTATACAAACCATTTCTAACTAAAAGCCTCATGTTCAGTAATGAAGGTAAGTTTCATTAATTTATAGCACAGGTTGGTCTGATCCTGACAACATGAATATGTGACAGGGAAGCTCTGCAGTTGGAGAGTCTATCTCCTATTACAAAAGTGAAGTACACCTCCAGCTGACACTGAGCAAAAAGCATTCCATGGCTGCTTTCCCCTTAGTGGAGTCTCCAATTCTATTCAGTCAATTTACCATTGTGTTTTTGGGAATGATTTCTGTGCTAGGTTCTTCCATTTTAAAAGAAATTATGGGCCTAACTGGGGTTTTCCTAGGCAGAAACTCCTTTCCAAAATTCAACACATGTGGCCCAAACGTAAATCTCCTGCACCGCGAAAATAGTCATTGTGGAAGGAAGAGAGAGTGCTACCTTCAGCTGTAATTAAATAATGGACTCTCCCTCAAAGCAGTCCATGATGAGGTAGAACAATAGAATATTAAACTCAGATTATACAGGGCATGGGTCTTCAAAATGTGGCAAACATAATTCAAAAAAGCCTACACAGGTAACACAAAAAGGTTATTCACAATCTATTAATAATTAATGTAGACATTAAAGCATTTTTAATTTCTAAGTATATTAGTAAGAAAATTAAATTTACCATTCTTTCACAGTCACCTCTGTAATTCCTTCTCCAATATCAGAGAGCTTAAACTGGACAATTTGGCCATTTGAAACTTGAAATAGATAATCAGACAAAAATAGCAAGTTAAATATTAAATCTAAAATACCAGCTAGAAAAATGTCAATGCACCAAAAACACTAGATTATGTACTAGTAATTAGATGCAAATCACAGACTACTAACATAACGGGAGTGTAAAATAAGTTATTTAAATATGAAAAAAACTTACTAGCAGATGTTCTGAACAATCTGTGTTGATGACTAAACTTGAATGCAGATTTGTCAAATATGCTCATGTATTTGGACTTTATAAAGCGAACACTGCTACATGATCTAATATGGTGAACACAGATCTGGAGGAAAAAAATCTCAAGTATTAAGAAGGTGGTGTCTTAAGTTACAATTGAAAACATTCTATAAAGTATACGGATTCTAAATTAGCACAGTCTTTATTTGTCATATGTACTTATATAGTTTTACTAATATAACACTTGGGAGTTCAAAGACATCAAAATATCAAGCACTTTGTCACCACTAGATAAAAATCATGACAAGATTTGGCATCAGATATATAGCTGCTATTGTCTCTAAGCAACTGGCATATGTTTTACAAAGATTACATACACACACACACTAAACACAAGTACAGCCATTTGAAATATTCATATGCAAAATGCATGCTGGAAAGAACTTAATGTGAGGGAAAAAATCTGTACATTTTCCTTTGTCTTTATAGCAATCACAAGTTGATCTGAGGTGCTAATTAGAAAGTAATTGAGATTATAAGGCACAAACAATTGCCTTTCCATTCCCATTTAAAATAATCTAGGATTGGCACATACTTTCAGGTAATTATTCTTTAACATCAACTTTATTAAATTATTTTAGCATTGGGTATAATTTGCTTGTTTTCTTTAGATCTGAAATTATATTCAGTCCAGAAACCTAATTCAGGAGTCAATACAATAGTCTGAAAAGTTCTTTGATATAAAGGCATTGTAGTCTCAGAAGCAGTAATTCTGGATAAATGCCTATGGGTCAAGAGTGCTCCCACTGAAGTTAATGCGTGTTTTATCACCTCAATGGCAGTTAAATCAAGCCCTTAGAGGCAGAAACCAGTTTACTACTTTAGTATGAAACATATTTATTTAATTTTTATTCTGGTTTTATGTTGTCTAAAAATGATCCAGAAAGCTAACAAAGATAACTCTAAATAAATTAACTGCTGAGATTTGCCACCAAAAAACAAAACTCAAGTGCTACACTGTACCTCAAGTGGCTCAGATTATAAAATTTAGAAATTATCTTCTTAGAGGATCCAGAAAAGAGAATACCTGCATGGGAAAGTTTGCAATTATGTGTTTTAACTTAATATTTTTTCCTCTCTTAGTTCAGTCAAATAGAAAAGCATATTAACTTCCTATAGACAAAGCATATTAAACTTCTCCCATAAACTAGGAAAGGATTGGTTTTATGTAACACCTTTCATAAGAAGGGTAACCCAGAATACTATGCTATATTGAATTAGGTACTGTTCACGTATTTCTTATGCATATTAGTATAAATAATTTGATCTGATATATAAATACCTATAACTGTTTCCTTCCTTTCCAGAAACAACATTTACATTGCACAGGCTAACTCTTACAACATTCCAATGTCATTTTCAGCTACCTTTAGCTACTTGTTACTGAGACAGTCTCTGTTGAGCCAGAATGAGTATTTTTCTAATTCCCCCTATCAATAATATCCCTTCCTGTCTATTTTCATGGCAAAAATTCAGCAAAATAATATTAAAAGACAGTAGCTGTTGTTTCATGAAAGCATTTAAAGTTTATGGCAAGTTAGATTACATTCCAGTAAAATGTGAATGACTTTTCTGTCTTGATTTTTGGATTTTTTTTGGTTACGTTTACATCTCTCCACTTGTGATCATGGCCATATTGTTTGCTCAATAAGGCTTATTCATTCAAAACATACATACAATTCTATTCCCTTATAAAGCCCCTAACTGGAAAATGCTCAATATTTACCTGAATAGATGATCACAAGCAGCAGCCTCAAACCTCTGAACTATCACTAAATCTGAAGTTTCATGAATGCATTCCATTTGATTTTAACATTAGGTAACCATTGAAGATAGTATATTAGTACTGTCACTGCCAAAAAAACAGACTGGTTTTGGTACAGAAGATTTTCAGTCCTGTCTTGAGTTGACATTTTTAGGAATAATTAAAAACGAATGCAGTGTTTTAAATGAAATCTGTCTTTGATTTTTAATACTACACATTCTTTACAAAAAAACTTGGTGTGTTAATATATTAAATGAATCATCCAGCATGTAGTCTCTTTATACAGTAAGGTGTTCCTTTCTTAACAGCTCAAATCCATGGACTAAAAATGCTGGTAATTTCACTGCGTAATATCATTATAGCAATATTTATTGTTTTATTAAACAAATTCCAAAATAATTTATTATGTCATGAAATAAGAGATTCACTCTATTAATCCTGTACTAGGTGTACCATTTAAATAATCCAACAAATATAAGAATGTTAATCACATACATTGGGCCTTAGTTAGAAACTGAGTCAAAACAAGCTTTGTAGGCTAGCTAAAGCCAGAAAATATTTATGAAAACAAGTGCTTGACACACAGGGTATGTCTTTACTGGTTGATTGGCATCCAGGTCTGAACACCAGAGTTAGCCTAGACTGCGTTTGAATGTTTCCATAGTAAAGTCATACCAATGTTACTGTGTCCTCTCTGTTCCTGCACTCACTTGTGTTTACTTGGGGGCATATCCATGGTTCTTTGTGCTGAGATACTAAGATTCTTTCCCAGTCAATTGTGGGAGAACTTGTCTGTCCTTTGAGGGGCCCTACAGGAAGGGTATTAGAGGACTACCAGCACTCAAGTGATTTTACCTGGATCCTCTCTGTAGAGCAGGCTGGTTTCTGCCCAAGTGAAAGCAGCAGATTCTAATCTATACCCTCAGCCATGTAAACTAGCCCGGATGTGAAGCACCTCCAAACCTGGGTCACAAGTTCTTCTATAGAGATGATAAGGGGGTGTGGGCTAAAATCTGGGTAAGAGCTCAAGTTGATTGCACAGTGAAGATATACCCATAGCGATATTTACATCAACACTGCCGTTGTCTGACAATTACAGTAACACAACAGTCTTCCCATGCAAATGTTAAACATATTTCCAGAATGGTTCTGTTGGCCCAGTTTTGCTCCTAGATTTCTAGATAGCACAGGGGCCAATTGTACCTTTCTCAATCTATGGCTGTTGAGGAAACTATACTGCTAGCTTCACAACAGCAGTTGATGCCATATTCCCCTTCAGGCTTGATTACCATTATATACTCTACTTAAAGCTACTACTTAAGTCCATGTGGAAGCTACAGTCAGTGGAGAATGCTACTGCTTTCTTCCTATGTGGGGCAGCTGAAACAACACATGGGCTCGTAATTTTGTGTTGACTGTTAGTTTGCAGGTACAATACAAGGTGTTGATCTTTACAGACCTGAATTAAAGTTATGGGACCAGTTAAATTAAACTACAAAGCACTCAATCTCAAAACCCAGTCTGAACACAGTGTGTTCAGTGTAGGGCCTTTCAGTGGAGGATGCCTACTTTTGGAACTCACTTGTCTCAGCAGTCTCTCAGAACTAGAACATAACTGAACTTCAGGGCAAGTAATTTTTGAAAAAAATATTTGTTTAAATTTTGTTTTGCATACATTTTCTATATTTGAAAGTGCACAGCTGCCTTCATAGAAATCAGTAAAATAAAAACTGTATTACAATGTTATGATTATTTTATCATGAAACCTCAACATAAGCTGAGGTAAAAATATATTTACTGAATCCTGACAACCCTCATGACTCTTTTCAGTGGATATTTTCAGGAAGAGAAATGGAATGTCTTCCAAGAATAAGAGAAAATGCATGCAATTAGGTATCCAATATAAACAGACAATGCTAAATTACAGACCAGATAACTCTCTGATGCAAATAGACAAAAGAACCACTTTTACCTTAACATAGTTTTCCTCTGGATATGAAAAGCAGGCAGCCTGATTAGACGGAAGATTAACAAGACAATGCAGAAACAAGAAGCGGGAGTTTTCAAATTGCTTTGAAAATTACAGTGAGTTGAATATTGTCTAAAAAATGGTTGATTGCTAAACTGTTTATTGACAATTGTCACAAAAATCCTTTGTTACAGTATTATTAAGTGAATCCTAAATAAGAGGGAAAACTTGGTAGGTCTGTGACTAGATGGAGTTGGATATAATTGTTTATAGCTGATAAAATGCTGTGGGGACAAAAAATATCCACTTCTCTCACAAAGCAGGATATATGTTGATTTTAAATGGTTTTTCATTTGGAAAAGCTCATGAGATATTTTCATTTTTGTGAAGATCCACACAACGACAACAATCATATAATCCTAAACCAACACGCTTCAATAAAAGTTACAATATAGACAGTTGCAAATACTGAGCATTTTGCAAAAACATTTTTAATTGATGAGATTACAAATTTTATTAAAAGCAGACAGTTTGAACCCCTCTCAGTAAATCAGGAGGCTGCTTATTCCAGCTCTGAGGAGCTACACATACAACACGGTTGCGACACAAAGACACAAACACAAGGATTCTATATAGGGACGTATTAGTATATGAAGGGAGTTGCCATCTGTGTGGGATATATAGGTGATGCAATGGGACAGATAACTGTGAGGCTCACCTAAAAAAGGGTATAGCTGGCTTATAAGAATATGTATTTGAGATGTGGATTTCCTTGTAGAGATGTTTGTATATTGAAGAGATATGAAACAGTAGGGAAATATCTGTATTGGCATGTCTGGGCTGGTGGGTTATGGTGTGGGGAGGGGTTCACATTGGGGTGTCTATGCTGGGAGGCTCTGGCATGGGGACCACACTGGGGTGTTGGCTATGGCAAGAGACAAGTCAGCACAAGGGAGTCTTGGACAGGAGCTATGGCACAGGGATGGGTCCACATGGGTATCTGGGACGGGGGCGCTCTGGGGTGTCGATGACAGGTCTTCACTGAGGTGTCTGGGACAGGAGATATGGCCTCCGGGAGGGGTTCGCACAGGGGTGACAGGGACAGGGGCGACAGGGACAGGGGCTGTGGGAAGAAACAGGTCTGCACTGGGGTGTCTGGGACAGGAGGTATGGCCTCCGGGAGGGGTTCGCACAGGGGTGGCAGGGGCTGTGGGAAGGAACAGGTCTGCACTGGGGTGTCTGGGACAGGAGGTATGGCCTCCGGGAGGGGTTCGCAGAGGAGGGACAGGGGCTGTGGGAAGGAACAGGTCTGCACTAGGGTGTCTGGGACAGGAGGTATGGCCTCCGGGAGGGGTTCGCACAGGGGTGACAGGGGCTGTGGGAAGGAACGGGTCTGCACTGGGGTGTCTGGGACAGGAGGTATGGCCTCCGGGAGGGCTTCGCAGAGAGGTGACAGGGGCGACAGGGGCTGTGGGAAGGAACAGGTCTGCACTGGGGTGTCTGGGACAGGGGGTATGGCCTCTGGGAGGGGTTCGCAGAGGGGTGACAGGGGCTGTGGGAAGGAACAGGTCTGCACTGGGGTGTCTGAGACGGGGGCTGTGGGTTGGGACAGCTCCAAAGTGGGGTTACGTGGCCAGGGGAGGTGTCTGGGGCGGAGGTCTCTCCACTGGGGACCTCCCTCTCTCCCCTGCTCAGGCGGGGCAGGAGGTGCCAGAGGCAGCGGCTCCCCGGCGGGCCCGCGCACTTGAGAAGGCGGGGGTGCACGCGCTGCCTGTCCCCTCATCAGCTCAGAAGGCGCCCCCCTTACCAGGCGCCCCGCAGTCCGCCCGTAGCTCCTCAACGCCCTCACTGCCGCCATCTTAAACAGGAAAGAGAGGGAGCCCCCACTACGCCCCCCACACCTCCCACCCGTTCACCAATCAGAAGACAGCCTCAGACACAGCAGCCAATCGGAGGGTAGAGGACTACCTCACTCCCACAGCCAGTCGGTGGTCTAGGGAGCGGCAAGGTATTGGGGCATCAGTTTGTTAGGGCGCGGTGGAGCGTTGTGACTCGGGGCGGGCAGCGCGTGGGCGTGGCTGGGGGGCGAGAGGGCGTCCCCCAAAAGGTGACACCGCTGGGGAAGGGACTTCGGGGAGACTCGTACCGCACAGCACGGGGCGGAGGAAGGAATCGTGGCAGCTTCAAACGGGCCCGTCTCACCCACGTGAATTCACAGCGCCTTAAGTTCACCTGTGCCAGAGTCCCCACGCCCATGATGCTTATACCACCACCCAAGGTGGCCCGCTTTCCCTGGGTGTTGGAAATGATTGTCTTTCCCACGCCCCTGCAGGAAAGACACACAAAGGGGGTCGCGGGATGAAACTGACTGCTGTAGCACTCAGTCTTCTTCAGTGATGTTTTGCACCGATTGAACTGAGCACCTGCAAAGGATGCTGTCAGTGCACAAAGTCAGCAAATTTGGGGGGACGGGGAGGATGACGGTTTTTCTTTGATCTTTCACTTATAAGGATTTTAGAGGTTACCTAATAGGTACAAAAATATCAGATTGAAATATGACTATTAAATGGAATTTCAGTTTTAAATTTCATAATAAACATTAAAGAGTGGGTGATCATTAAATAAAGAAAGTTGGTATTTCTCATTGTTTTAGTTTTTTAAACTCTTTACTCTCTGAGATTATTTATATTTAATTCAATCTTCTCGGAGGACAGCCCTGCAAATCCGCAGATATCCGCTTTATATCTGCACCCGCGGGCCATTTTTGCAGATCATGGACGGATGCCGATCCAAATTTTATATCTAACGCCCTGCAAATCTGCAGATATTCGTGGATTATTTTTGCGGATCATGGATCAGATGCGGATAAAAATTTTGTATCTGTGCAGGGCTCTATCTTGGAGCTTTCACAACAACTGAAAATGTATACTATCAAAATTATCCCTTGTATCTACACAGTAAGACCTTGTCTGTATAGTGTTCCTAATGTGGATGCAGTTATATTGGTGTAAATGTGCTTATAACAACATAATTTCTTCCTAGGAAGCAGAATAAACTAAATTAGTAGAAGCACATTTACACTAGTATAACTGCATTCAAACTAGAGGTTGTACTGGTATAACTATTGCTGTAAAAAAAATCACCCCCAAACATAATTATACCCGTACAAAATCTGTAGGAAATATTATATCCCTTTATTTTATGACCCCTTTTTTTCTTGTTCATTTTGACATCATAGGGTAGCCTTATAACGTATTCGATTGATAGTTTTCTTAACTTTTCCTCAATTGTTTCCTGCTTTATGAGAGGCAAAAGCAAGTATGAAAGGAGGCTGGTTAATTTATTCTACCATATTGTGTATAGCTGTATAAATTACAGTCTGGATTAGTATCCTTAATTTGAGAATTTTATTCAAAAGAGAGTCTGCAGCTGTATAATGTATGGACATTACTAATCCACAGCAATTTTGAAATGATTATCTATGGTCGTAATAAAGTCACTGGGACCTCAGGTGCCTACAATTAAGTATTTGCAGCATTGGGGACTGAGCATTCTCTTTTTGTATATTGAAAGGAATTAGTTTGTTGTCTGTAAACATCTCTTACCCTCATTAATGGCATAGGTACATTAAGAAATCCAGTTCCTCCTTTGCGGTCTCAGCAGTCATACCTCCTTATAGTCCACTGACGTTCTGCTGCAAACTTCCCCTGCCGCAGAAACGAACATACTCGTGAAACATAAGCCAGCTTCCAGACAGTTATAGCAAACAGCTATTTTAAGCTGTTAGAAGCCCGGCTTCTTTATAATGAGTTTTTGGGGCCTCAGGCCGTGGCTGATTTTATTCTCTGTGCTCTACATTCTTCACACATCAAGGAATACCCACCTTGGAGTACGATGGAATAGTCAATAAGGAAGCACGGTCAAAATATGCTGAGAAAGCGGAAATGTAAACAAAGGGAAGTGCTCTCAGTTCTCGCTGACTTCAGAGAGGGCCGGGGGTGCTCAGGGCGTGGCAGGAGTGGGGCCAAGATCTAGGCACTTTTCCTCACCAGCCCCCCCTCCCCCAAACTTCTCTGCCTATCGGCTCTCCGAGCTGCTCCTCACAGCTAAGTTGCCCCTAGCAGCCGCAGTCGGGAGGGGGCCCCGCTCGCTCTGCAGCTGCCAGGCAGCCAGTGGCATTTCAGCGCTGGAGGCAGCCTCCGCCGCTAGCTCAGAGCCCGGCTGCTGCGTCCTGACTCTCCCCAGCCACGTGTTACCGGCTCCAGCTCCCTCCCTCCCTGCACTGTGCCCGGCCTGAGGAGCCTGTTCCGCCGGGGCCCGGCTGTCTGCAGAGCTCAGCCAACTCCCCCTAGTCTCGGCCGTTCCTTCTCGGGGAAGCGCCGCGGCTTCCTGTCGCTCATGGACGGGGACAGGGTGGAGATAGATGGCGGGGTCATGGAGGGGGTGAGTACAAGGACCGGGCCCTGTGGATCGGCGCGGTGGGATGGGCTGCCGGGGGCCCCGCGGCGAGCCTGGCTCGGGTGAATGAATGGCCGGCTGAGCTCCGGGCTATGGGGGGTGGCCCTCGCGGGGTCCCGGAAACAGCCGGGCTGCGCCTTGGGGATTCAGTGTGTGCTGGGGGGGGGGGGGGCTCCGGGCTTGGCTTCTGTCCCTGGCTGGGGATGGAGGTGGAGGAGGAATTGGGTTTTTAGGGCCCTGATGGGAAAGGGGGGGGTGGTTATCCCGGCTTTAGGGGCTTGGAGGAGTGGGGGGAGGTAGACTCCTGGCCCAGCCATCCCTGCCCTGCCCTCCGTGGGGCAGCTGACCCCCTGTCTCCCCCTTGCAGGGTGGCCAGATCTTGCGAGTCTCCACGGCTTTGAGCTGCCTGCTGGGGCTTCCCCTGCGAGTGCGGAGGATCCGAGCTGGGAGAAGCCAGCCTGGCCTCAGGTAAGCTTCCCCCAGTGACCTAGAACTGGGAGATTTTCCATTGAAACATGTTGAGGAAAAAACATGCCTAAAATTGTGAGGGGGTGGCAGGAGAGCATCCCACTCAACACTCCTGGCATTGGCTGTGTTTACACTGACCCTTTGCTCACAGTCCTTCTGTGTTGCTGTGACTGAATGAAACTCCAGCACAGGTAGCAGTGGTGGCAATGCTAATGTAAGTCAGGGCACGGGTATTTTTACCACCACATTGCCTTACCCTACCTATATCAGGGTTTTGAGAGCACAATAATAAAAATAAAAGGAGTACTAGTGGCACCTTAGAGACTAACTAGTACTCCTTTTCTTTTTGCGAATACAGACTAACATGGCTGCTACTCTGAAACCAATAATAAAAATGCCACCAGATACTAGTATTCCTCTTCACTGTAGTGGAGCTACATTAGTCACTGCAATAGGAAGAGATTTTTAGCAAAAGGCTATTGTGTCAGGAAAGGATCCAAGATTGAAATCCAGAAACTCTGAAGTCCTAACCTGTTCACGTGCTTCATGGATCTGAAGAAGTGTGCATGAACTTCTTAAATACTTCATAAAACTTTTTAAAGTTTTATGTTTAAGTTGACAGTGTCCATTTGAAACTAGTCAGCTTCACCAAAATGAACCAAAATCATTTTGGTGAAATTGACTTGACCTGCCTTTGAGTACCCTTGCACACTTCAAAAAAAAGTTTTGACCATGTTTACCTATTTTATTTCCCCAATGTTTTTCTCTCCTCTTGCTTTGTGGAAGACCCACACAAATAGGAGAGTGAATGTATGCACAGCAGGAGCTATCAGGACAGGTACTCCAGGAGAGCTCTCATCACCCTGCTGTGCACCTGACTCTGAGATGCGCTTAAGTCAAGTGACTGCCCCTGATTCTATGCCAGTCCTCCTATGTGGCTCAATATAGCGGACTGGAATGGAGGGTCATCACCTTTCCCACTGCATTTGGCTCAAGCTTTAACAAGCTTGGTTTGGGCTGAAGCTTGCAATTGTTATACTATTACTAAATGTGTAATAGTTCTGTAAAGTAATGTGGTTGAGTAGGCAGTCTGATGTATGTCTTAATATAGTATTATGACTTGAAGGCCTCAACATCTGTCTGGACTAGAGATGATTCGAGATTTATGTGATGGGCAGCTGGATGGTGGAGAAATCGGTTCAACAGAAATAACCTTCACTCCTGGGAAGATCAAAGGTGGAACCCACATAGCGGATACCAAAACAGCAGGGTATGTGTGTTGTAATGCCTACTGTTAACTGATGTAATAACTAGTTTTAACTATTCTTCAGTAGTTTTTAGGTTATGGCAAAAATGAGAAAACAAGGAAATTCATGCTGAGGACTGATAACTGACTCCTTAATCCATGCTATTAGTAATGTAGATGTACAAGGGAAATCAACAAGAAACCTATATTAATTTCCCCCTCAAATGAGAGTGTATGCAAAACTTGATTGATCAAAGATAAAACAAAAATCTTAGGGAAAAATCTTTATTTTTAGGCTTGTAAAGAAACCTCAATGACAAAAAGGTACTTGTTAGGATTTTGGCAGGATAATATATGTTAGAGGAATGTCTAATGTCATTTCACTTTTTGTCAGACACACAGATGTGAACATAAATTGTTGGGAAATAGTCAACATGGTTTTTGTAAAGGGAAATCGTGCCTCACCAATCTACTAGAATTCTTTGAGGGGGTCAACAAGCATGTGGACAAAGGAGATCCAGTGGATATAGTGTATTTAGATTTTCAGAAAGCCTTTGACAAGGTCCCTCACCAAAGGCTCTTAAGCAAAATATGCAGTCATAGGATAAGAGGGAAGGTTCTCTCATGGATTGGTAACTGGTTAAAAGATAGGAAACAAAGGGTAGGAATAAATGGTCAGTTTTCAGAATGGAGAGAGGTAAACAGTGGTGTCCCCCAGGGATCTGTACTGGGCCCAATCCTATTTAACATATTCATAAACTATCTGGAAAAAGGGGTAAACAGTGAGGTGGCAAAATTTGCGGATGATGCAAATCTACTCAAGATAGTTAAGTCCCAGGCAGACTGCGAAGAACTACAAAAGATGTCACAAAACTGGGTGACTGGGCAACAAAATGGCACATGAAATTTAGTGTTGATAAATGCAAAGTAATCCACATTGGAAAACATGCTCATAACTATACATATACAATGATTGGGTCTAAATTAGCTGTTACCACTCAAGAAAGAGATCTTGGAGTCATTGTGGATAGTTCTCTGAAATCATCCACTCAATGTGCAGCGGCAGTCAAAAAAGTAAACAGAACGTTGGGAATCCTCAAGAAAAGGATAGATAATAAGACAGAAAATATCATATTGCCTCTATATAAATCCATGGTACGCCCACACCTTGAATACTGCATATAGATGTGGTCACCCCATCTCAAAAAAGATATATTGGAATTGGAAAAGGTTCAGAAAAGGGCAAAAAAAATGATTAGGGGTATAGAACGGTTTCCGTATGAGGAGAGTTTAATAAGACTGGGACTTTTCAGCTTGGAAAAGAGGCAACTAAGGGGAGATATGTTAGAGATCTATAAAATCATGACTGGTATAGAGAAAGTAAATAAGGAAGTGTTATTTACTCCTTCTCATAATACAAGAATAAGGGGTCACCAAATAAAATTAATAGGTAGCAGGTTTAAAACAAGCTCAAGAAAGTATTTTTTCCCTGCAGTGCACTGTCAACCTGTGGAACTCCTTGCCAGAGGGTGTTGTGAAGGCCAATACTATAACGGGGTTCAAAAGGGAGCTAGATAGATTCATGGAGGATAGGTCCATCAATGGCTATTAGCCAGGATGGACAGGAATGGTGTCCCTAGCCTCTGTTTGCCAGAAGCTGGGATTGGGTGACGGGGCATGGATCACTTGATGATAACCTGTCTGTTCATTCCCTTTGGGGCACCTGCCAATGGCCACTGTCAGAGGACAGGATACTTTGGTCTGACCCAGTATGGCCTTTCTTATGTTCACGAATTATTATCTTCAGACTGAAATAGTCCAGCTTACATCATATGTAAAATGCTCTTGAAACTTCACTTGCTGACTGATATTTACTGGTTTAAGTGGATTATGCCTGCATTACCTTTGAGTGTTTTCCAATTCCATTTTAGGAGTGTGTGCCTCCTGATGCAGGTAGCAATGCCGTGTGTGCTGTTTGCTGCTTCCCCTTCAGAACTTCGTTTAAAAGGTGGGACTAATGCTGAGATGGCTCCACAGATAGACTACACAGTGTTGGTAGGGATCAGCTTCTTTGACTTGCTAAATCTTTCAGGTGCAAAAGTAACTTGTGTACTTCTGTATGTTCCTATTACTGCTTTATATCATCAGTGGTAATTGTAGAGTAATCAAAGCATTTTTTTTCTTTTTTTGCTGTTTCAAATATGAAATAAAATAGAATAACCTCCTTTCTATTTAAATGCTAAAATAGCCAAGTGAAAAATAATAATATGTTTGATATATTAATAGTACAATATTTCCATACTATATGTTTAAAGGGCATCAAATGCCTCGCATCATTCCTTGAAATGCAAAGAAGTCTGCCTCTACTTGTCTATTTCTTTTCCTTTTATTTTTAGTTGCTAAAGATAATTTGAATTAAAAGTCTCTTTGCTCTAGAAATGCTAAGTATTTATAGGGAAGGAGGGGAGCAGGTCCATAGGAGAATCTCTCTTACAAAATGGTCTGCAGAATGAAATGTGGAGATCCTGATCTAATTGATTCTCCATGACACTGAATATTTTTTATAGTGTATTTTGAGATCTTCACAGTAGACCAGTGTACATATATATTTTTTTCTCTGGGAAATGAATGGTAGGGTGGGATGTGTTAAACACAAAATAGTTCTGCATTTTTAAAGTATGCTTACTCCTCAGGTCTTTAAACCAATAATTGAAAAGTTCAATTTGACCTTTGACTGTGACATAAAAAGGAGGTAAGTTATACTGTCATGGCTTTTGAAATACTTTGTGCTGGGGGCCGGTCTTTAAGTGGAATGTGAGTCCTTTATGTTAGAGTGCTTTCCAGCCCCATTTTGTCCACTGAAGACAAAGGGAGTTTTTCTTTTGACTTCAGTGGAAGTTGTATCAGACCTGCTAAAGGCCTGTAGTTTACCCATCTATGAAAAGAGGTTAAGATATATCTACTCATGGTTGTTGAGTGGCTTAATTAATGTTTGTAAATTGCTTCGAGAACATTAAATGACAATGCTATTTAAGTGCAAAGTATTTTTTAATGTCTTATAATAGTGCTTACCGTGCTAGCCGCTTATAGTCTTTACCACAAGGAGCTTACTGCCTGTTTTTAGACATGGCTCAACAGATGAGAACAACAAACAGTAGGGTGTGAGAAAAGAGGAATAAGACATGGACTACGCTAATCAGCAGGTGGATAAAAATTGATGATTAAAAATAAAAAATTGGATATTTAATTTAAATTAGATTTTTTTTAAATTAAATGCAGGTTTATTTTTTAAAACTATTCAAAATTTTAAAAAATGACAATTTATAAGTCCTAAATTTATTATAATCTTAATTTTATTTACATTAAATGCAAAAAAAATAATATTAAGTAGTATTTGCTTCCTGCCAAGTTTTAAAGAAAGGCAAACCACTGAACTAGTGGAAGGCACTGGCTAAGCACCTGGAATCATAGTCCATTAAAGTGCTAAATTAGCTTTTGACAGCTGTGGCGCCTCTTCTGCAGGTGCAGAGAGAATATTTTCTTTACCTCAGTTTATTCAGCTAGTTTAGTTCAATGACTATTTTATTCAAAATTAAGAAACCAATTGGGAGCTGAAAAAGCAGGAAAGATTATTTTCTTCTTCCAGTCTATGAATAAAAAACTAGCTGTAAGAGGATGAGATCTACTAATTCTAAAATCTTGCAGGAGATGGTGACAAAAAACAATCAGTTCAACTCACTAACAACATCTAATGCTTCATTTGTTTAATAAAATCAGTTACTTTTAAATGCAAAGCCCATTTTGATTAGAAAAAAAGTTTATCAAAAGTTTATGTATCCACCATGTTTAAGATAGTTTTATTGAATAAAAAATAAAGGTGTTTTGTGCATTTTTAATTGAATTTCCACCCAAATAGAGCTTGAAACAAAATAATCACAAGTAAAAAAAAATTAATCTTCATCTGGTGAATAAGAATTGCATCATTCATCATTTTCTAAAATAATGAAAATACATTTATTCAGGTTCTTAATTTTTATAAATTAAGCTGTATAATGCTTAAATAGATAAAATGTGTCGTCCTGGTTAGCAAAAAGAAGCATCAAATTTAATATAAAGGACATGTTTAGTTGCAAATATGTTTTAATGATTACCAACTAATAAGAATCATCCTTTCTTTAGGAAAATAACTAAAAAGTACACAGGCAAAACACAATTAAAATAGATTTAAATCAAGGTTTCCTGCTTGCTGATTTAAATAATGATTAAAATCAGTGATTAAAATCTACCTGTTAATAAGATTTGTGCAATTAATTAGGTTCATTCTATGCACGTTGAGGGTAATGCTATGTTTTTTATTTTTTGTACTCATTCTATGGTACATATCACAAATTTCTAAGCCACTTGATCTGTCTAAAATAGCATGTTAAGGATAAGACATGTAGTAGCAAACAAATATGCTAAATCTATGTTTCATTTTCTTGTTTATAGGAATAATTTAATTTGTAATGTCATGCATCCCTTTTCTTTGCATTTAACCATATCTGATTGCCATTTTTAAAAGGGGCTACTACCCACAAGGCGGTGGTGAGGTGATAGTCCGAATGACACCAGTCAAACAGTTAAGCCCAATAAACTTAACTGAACGTGGCACTGTGACAAAGATACATGGAAGAGCATTTGTTGCTGGAGCCTTGCCCATTAAAGTGAGTGCGTATAATATTCAAGTAAGGGGATGTAATTTTATATAGTGTAAATAAATATTATACAATTATTTGTCTATTATGCAATCTTTATAAGTAGTTCTATAAATTTATTGGTACTTTTTTTTCTATAGTTCTCCACCTGTAAACCCAGGCAACCATAGTACAATGAATCCAACTGTACAGACTTTCCAAGGAAAGGAATATTATAATAAATACAAATTTTGAGAATTCTAAAATATAGTATTATTATATAGATTAAGGTAGCACCCAAAATGGTAGGAGAGAACATTATCCTTGTTGTAACCATTCGGAAGCCCTTAGCAGAGATTCAAGATTGGATACCTTTCTAAAAGATAGGCTTTAGCTGAACCAGAAGTGATGGCTTTGATGCAGAAATCTCTGGTTGAAATTGTCTGCCCTGTATTATACAGGAGGTCAGGCTAAATGAACCTAATGGCCTTTCTGGCCTTAAAATCTAAGAACCTATGAAAATGTGCTATGAGCTTTCCAAACACTGAGGTATTTAAAGTCTCTGTCCCAAAGAGCTTGTAACTGTGACCTAAAATAGCTCTCCGCTACATAAAATGTTCTGATTTTTAAGATCAGATATTTCAAGCTTTATCAGGGCTAGATATAAAATCCTTATCTTGTAGAATGGGGGGATATCCTGAATTTATATTGGTACTGAAGTTTCTATGTGCAGCTTTAAAATCTGTCATTGGCCCAGGACTGAATTTTACCTAAACTTTGTAGGAAAACTGCATACTGAGGGGAAGGAGGATAAGTGAGATGTCAGCTTACAGTTTGCAGTAGTTTAAAATAATACATTCATTTTAAAAGCTAGTCTCCTTATAGCTTGGAAGAACATTATTCAAAAATGCATTCATATGGTTAAGTATATAGGGAAAATGTTAGATCAAACATTTATTTTAACTATTGTACCTGGTTCCTTTTTGTTTTACCACTCTAGCTAGCAAAAGACATGGCATCAGCAGCAGTGAGATGCATCAGAAAAGAAATCAGGGATCTTTACGTTAATATTCAGCCTGTTCGAGAACCTGATAATCAAGCCTTTGGAACTGGAAGTGGAATAATGTGAGACAAGATACAAACCTCCTATTTACTTATCTTACTGTGTTATTAGTTGAGACTATGGTAATGATACTTCTGTGACTGAGAGAGGTAGTAAACAAAAGAAAGAAATATCCCTTTCCTTTTTATTAAGAATAGTAATTAGGGCACTTTGTAATAAGCCAAGAAATTTATACTTTTATTTCATCTTTGCCAGGAGAGGTTGGTGTGTTTAAATCTTCTGCTAAGAATTTGTCAGGAGTTTGAATTAAATACATGTTAACAAAAACAAACTAAAACTTTGTTTTTAAGCATCTGACTGAAGCCTGAATAGTTGGTGAGAGAGAGAGGGAGGGATTTTTAGTTTTGTAATGTTATAATCTCAGTAGTTCTCTAGCAAAGACAGAGTACTCAGGACCTGGTATTTCTCATTTAAAAGCAGGAGAAATTTTATGTGTTTGGAATAAATGCAGGCCTGTTTCATATCACAGGGAAGCAAAACAAGGAACAAATGTTATTTCCTTTGCAGATCCCTTTTTTTAAAGGAATTGAAGTATAAAAAACTATATTAAAGCCACATGTAATGTACATATTTAAAGACAACACATTCATAATACAGTTACTGGTTAGGTCACTAACTATACCTAAATATATAAAGTATGTGCAGTGTGGGTAATTTTTTACTATGAGGATATTACATCTGGATTCTCTAGCTTTTTAAAATATATAACCTTCAATGCTGAATTTGTGTATTTTCTATGCACGTGACTGTGCTTTTCTGACATGACACTTCTTTCAGCCTGGTATCCTCTAGCATTACATCAGGGCTGTCAGTTGGTGCTCACTCAGAGGAGTACCATCTGCTGAGTTAGCAATGAACCTCTTCCCCCACCAGTGTGTTTTTTCTTGGACATTTTCCATCCAGTTAGTGAGATCAGCCCTGTAAGCCAAAGTGTATGTTTCCATTGACTTTAATAGGAATTGATTTGGGACTCAAGTACTGATCATACCAACCATTCTTATCTTGATATCATAACTCAGTGTGCTGTGGTTGCAGATAAATGCCTAATTGCTATCTGGTAATTTGCTTAATTCTTCTGTTTAGTATTGTTGCAGAGACTTCAACAGGTTGTCTGTTTGCTGGATCATCACTTGGTAAAAGAGGTGAGAGTTGCGTAAAGTATATCCATGTTTTGTGCATTTAGTTTCCTACTGGATATTAAACCCATATTGTTAGTAACCTGGGGCAACAGACATTCACGGATTTTAGTTTTGCTTTATAGAATCTTAAAACTTTCGTTTAAAAAAATACACTGTCTTTACATCCATGTTTTTTCTGCAGCATGGTGAATCAATCAACAAAGTTGTGAACTTACCCACTTATTTTAATGGATTGTTAGAGATCACTGATTGGGGAAGACTTCTGGATTATTAAAACATACACACTCCACCCCAATTCATCTGATGTAGGATTTGTCCAGTAGTATATATAGCAGAGTATATATGTTAAAGGTGGAGTGAATTTGATTTTAATTGGTATCTTATTTGGCTAAAGCTGCTTCTCAAAGTGTAAGGGGGCCTAGACTCTTCCCAATGCTGAGGAAGTATGTACCATACTTATCCAGATGCACTAGTGGGATGATAGATCACAGTCCTCAGAGCGTAACAAGTGCACATTTGAGACAAGAGTGTGGCAATAAAGGTGCAATTAACTGCCTTCTGTTTCCTGTTTTTTCACATGCTACAGTGAATAAATATTATAAATGTTCTGGAGCTTCTTAATCCTCCTGAACTCTCTCCTTAGGTAAGAATTCTGACAGGGTTGGAATTGAAGCTGCAGAGATGCTGCTTGGAAACCTTAGGCATGGAGGAGCAGTGGATGACTATCTGCAAGACCAGGTAGGAACCGCATACGCTGACTTCAAGATGAAGCTAAGCTGTTTGACTGTGTATTGAATGTACATCAAGAGAGGAAAAAAAAAAAAGCCTTGAATTTCAGAGTTAAGATTGCATTTCCACAACAAGCCACAGAGTTACATTCAAATAGCCACTACACCCATAACTATAGGAGGTGTTCAGGGGTGTCCCAAATCCAGTCACCCTGAAGTCATAGGGGAGGGGCTAGTAAACAGCCTTTTCCGGTTCCCACTCCGTAAGTGTTAGAGGGCTCCATGGAGGGGACCTTGCAGCATGAGTAGAAATAGCAACCCACCCCTGATAAGCCAAAATGGACTTGTTAGAAGTTTAAACAAGCCACTTAAGGCTCATGGGGAAACACATATGACAACTGGAAAGGCTCCTGAGGCTCAAGGACGGGTGTCAGCTAGCTTCCTGTGACTCACTTGATGTTTCCTCTTCCTGCAGACCTCAATAAATCCAGAGGAAGAGGCTGGGAATTCCCTCCCCCCACCTCTCCACATCCACTCTCTCTAGATCCCCTCTACACAACAGATCTAAGGTCTGCAAGAGCAGGGCTGCCTTCCAAAGTGTCTTAGGAGGTGACTAGGTGAAAGCAGGGGAGAACATACTGAGAGGACATTCTTCTCCATCTTGCTTACCTGGCTCCATGCAGGAGACCTGGGGAATGAAGAACCCTTCAGCTTTCTCCTGCTACACTACATTTAGCACCAGGCCTGGGTGCCAGAGTAGTGTTTCTAATTCAAGTCAAACTACTACATATGTGGTGAATACCTCTTTGAGTGTGTCATCATTCAGAAACCTCCATTTCCAATGTTCTGCTCAGCCCCAGGTGTAACCTATCAGTCTGAAGTCAGATGTAATTTTTTTGGTGTGGATTTTAGCAAGGGGGCCAGAATGAAGATTGCAGCTGCATTACCATTATAAACTTAACTCTGGAATGGCTGTTGCCACTCTATAATATACATTGAAGAAGCAAACCTACTTGTTTTCGGTTCACTTGTGTGCTGCTCTGACTCTTTCATGGAGCAGTGTTATGGAGCTGTAGTAATGGTTTAAAAACTAATTATATTTTTTTTCTTCTTAAGCTGATCATTTTCATGGCATTAGCCAATGGGGTATCTAGAGTGAAAAGTGGACCAATTACGCTTCATACTCAAACAGCTATACATTTTGCTGAACAGCTAACAAAGGTGAGTCCAGAGAATGGAGAAGAGTACTGTCAATGGGCATTCACCCTGTGGCTTAGGCTTAGTGTGTAGCAAGCCAGAGCGTGAATCTACAGCCCACTAGCCTGCTGCACACTAAGGCCAGGTCTACGATACAACTACATTGCTCGGGGGTGTGAAAAATCCACAGCCCCGAGCAATGTCATTATACCAACCTAATGTCCTGTGTGGACAGTGCTGTGTCGACAGGAAGCCTTCTCCAGTCAACATAGCTACTGCCTCTCACGGAGATGGAATACCTACGCTGACAGGAGAAGCCCTCCCATCAGTGTAGGTGGCATCGTCACCGAAGTGTTATACCATTTAAGTGTAGACCTGCCCATAATCACTGGGTGGACCCTGCTAGCAGCCGGAATTGTACATTAACTCCCCAGTTTCCCACTAAATTTCCGTGTAGACAAGCCCTCAATATGTATACTTTTGTAGTGTCACCCTCTGTTGGCTTTTTTGTGGTGTATGTGAAATGAGTTTGATGCTGGGATACAGGTGGTCAGAACACCACAGTTCTTACTAATTACTGGCAAACACCCCTGAAAATAGAGAACAGTGTGTTTAGAGTTCAATTTTAAATTCCTTGGCATTGGTTAGATGCTTTCACAACTTTAATTAAAAATATTTTCAGTGGAATTAATTATAAACATGTACACCTGTTTGACTAAATATAATATTATTAGACATCTAGTATTCTGGGGCTGTTCTAAGTACATTACAAGTTTTCTAATACTTTGTCCTCATGGTTGCAGGCTAAATTTACTGTGACAAAATCAGAAGATGAAGATTCCACTAAAGATACCTACTTTATTGAGTGCCAAGGAATGGGAATGATAAACTCAAGCTTATAGTTTTTCTTTAAAGAAAAAACATATCTCTGATGTATTGCACTACATTTCAGTTGACATGCTACACAGTGGGGAACAGGGGTTACTTTATCATAAATAATAGGTTTGATTTAAATTCAGGGATGATGTAGTGATTTCTTGGTATGCTGAGAACACTTTCTGTCCTTCCTTTGGCTCTTAACAGCAAAATGAGTACAGATGAGATAGCAAATGGAATAAAATGCAAGTGTTCGGGAGAGTTGAAACTACAGTTGAGTAGCTTTAAGGATATGAATGCAGCAGGGTTGATAACTACCATTACAACTTTTAAAAGTTACTTAAATGACACAACCATTCCCCTTAAAACATGTAGGTTTATCATTTGGGATCCTTTACATATCTATGTTACAAAATAGATAAATAGAAATGAACTATCTACCTTTGTCTCTAAAGTATTCTGTTTCTGTAGTCATTTTGCTGAAATTGATATGGAAAAAATAAAGCAATTTCAGTGTACTTTAATTGGATATTTTTTGCTTATGATCTCTCCAGCAATTTGTTAAAGTGAGGTAGATTCATTAGCTGTGAGTTAAGTTTTTGCAAACAGCATCTGGAACTTCTTTTCAGTTATCCAGGAAGGACCGTAGACACTCTGTGCTTTAAAGTCATAATCTTTCTTGCATTAAGGGGTCAGCTTACAAGTCGTCTCCCTCCATAGTGCTCTCTTCAGTGCTGTAACCTGTCTTCATTTATGACTTTGTCTATGCTAGCAGCGACGTATGGGTGTGTGAAACTATATGCCACAGTGAAAGTTAGGCTGCATCTACACTCACTGAGGTGTAGCTACACACATCATTGAAAGGCTCTGGTAGTGGGAAGGCAGCAGGGAAAGTCTCCAACAGCAGGGAGCTGCTGGAGTCTTTCCCCACTGACTCCCCCTGCCAGAGCCTTTCTGTGCTGCTGGACTCTTTCACTGGGGCCAGGAAAGGCTCTGGCTGCATGGAGTCAGCAGGACACTACACTGCCAAAAATAGCCATATAGACATGGGAGGCATGGCTCAGGCATGCAGAGAGCCATGTAGGGTATATACCCTCAGGTTCAGGTGCATAGGGCACTGTACTTGGCTAACCTGTGCTACACCATCTACACTGTTGATACGTATGCTAGCTGGAAATGCCTTGGCTGTACTCTACACACCACTGCAAATATAGGTGTACCTTAAGACATGTCTTCTTGGGTTGGCCTGTCGTTTTCCTTCGGTTTTGATCTTATCCCCATATTGTCAGGCCTGTGCGTTACATGACCAAACCTCCTGAGCCTGCACTCCATTTTTTTTTTTCCATTTATGGGTGTTACTTTGAGCATGTCTCTAGTATACACATTCCTCACAATCTTTATTGCTTACACCATTTGCATTGCTGTGAAACAGATCATTTGCTCATGTTTCTTTTTTGGTGCCTACTATGCAGTGCCTCACATTAAGACTGGATGGATCACCATTTTATAGACATTGTTCCCTTTTCATCTTATTGGTATCTTCCTGTCACATATTAGACCAGTTCGCTGTGCATTTGAGCCAGGCATTTATTACTCTAGCTCTAATTTCCCTGGCTTCTGGAACCCAGACACTTGAAACTGTGTTTATTGATATTCTCTTCCCATCTAGTTTCAAGGATAATTCTTCCGTGTTTGCCTTATGTATCATATCCTTTTTTCTTTTGCTTATTTTGTGCCCATGTCTCTATACTTAGGTATTTGTCTAATAATCTGACTGGCTCTGAAGTAACATGCATAAGTTCTCTAAATGCATTTCTAATACCCACTTTTATTTCCACTTCAGGGTTTTTTTTTTACTATCACTCATCAGCATAGTATCTGAGCATTAAAATCAGACTCATTACAGTAGCTAACAGATACATCACTTCTTTTGAAGTACTTAATATACAACTCTGCATTTTATATACTGAAAATATCACTGCAGAGACAGCATAAAACACAACTGCTAGAGAGCTGATTGAATTTAGCTAGTAGTGATGTATACTATTGTTCTAGGTGCTGCTTGTATGCATAACAAGAGAAAAGTTACTGCTCCAAAGGATTTACAAGACAGATAAGGATGAGGGAAAAGTTCTCCATTTTACATGTGGAGAACTGAGTACTGAAAGATGAAGGGATAGATCCATAAAGGGACTCAAGCATTATAACGCCTAATGCCCTGCAGTAGAATCCTCGGCCTTGAGTAGCTTACCTGTGGTTCCTATACAATGAATGGTGAGAGTTAGGTGCCTACATGGGATTCACAGAAGCTAGCATGTTGAGTGGAGAGCCACCTAAGCTAGCCAATAGGAAATGCTGAGGAGAGGGGTGAGGCCTACACTTCATTCCTCAAAAATACCTATGTGCCTAACTCCATGCTAGAGGCAGATACCCTGTCTCTATTCAGGATTCTCAGCCATGAACCCTCTCCTGGAGTTAGGTGCCTAAGCCAGGTCAGTCCTTTCTCAAGAAAAGCACAACAGCAACCCCCTCCCTGAATTGTAGCCAATAGCCAAGGCAATCATCCGCAATGTAGAAGATCTGTTTTTAAATCCCTGAGCAAGAACTTGAACTTGTGTCTCATACAGCCCAGGTGAGTGACACTCTAGCCCAGTGGTGAGGGTAATCTCTCTGGCACATTTAATAATTATTTGAATAAGTGGACTAGCTTCAGCACCAACAGAAATGCAGGCAGCTATGGACTTTGGGCACCCACAGCATTGGGCAGTAGTTGAACAAGGATTTTTGAGGATATCCATGGTGCCTAAATCAGGGGTGAACAAACTTTTTGGCCCAAGGTCCACATCTGGGAATAGAAATTGTATGGTGGGCCATGAATGCTCACAAAATTGGGGTTGGGGTGTGGGAGGGGGTGAAGTCTCTGGCATTGGGCCAGAAATGAGGAGTTTTGGGTGCGGGAGGGCACTCTGGTCTGGGGCAGGTGAGTGGGGTGGGGGGGGGAGAAGCGAGGGCTCTGGCTGGGGGTGTGGGCTCCGAGGTGGGGCTGGAGATGAGGAGCTTGGGATATTGGAGGATGCTCTGGGCTGGGATCAAGGGGTTCGGAAGCCAGGAGGGGGATCAGGACTGGGTCAGGACTGGGGCGTGGGGACAGGCTCAGGGGTGCAGGCTCTGGGCGACGCTTACATCAAGTGGCTCCCGGAAGCAGCAGCATGTCCCTTCTCCGGTTCCTACACAGAGGCAAAGCTAGGCAGCTCTGCACACTGCCCCATCCACAGGAACCACCCCTGAAGCTCCCATTGGTTGTGCGGTTCCTGGCCAATGGGCGTGGGGGGGGCGTGCAGAGTGCAGCCCCTTGGTTGCCCCTATGCACAGGAGCCAGAGGGCGGCCATGCCGCTGCTTCCGGGAGCCGTGGGGAGCGGCCCCTGACCCCGCTCCTTGGCTAGAGCGCCGGAGCGAGGCAATGCCACTTTTTCCGGGAGCCACGTATAGCGGCCCCCAACCCTGCTCCTAGGCGGGAGCTCGAGGGCCGGATTAGAACAGCTGGCAGGCTGGATGCAGCCCATAGTTTGCCCACTCCCAGCCTAAATGTTGCATTTAGGTACCTAAAGTGGCCTTTAAACACCTAAGTCCCTTTGTGGATCTAGCCTGAAGTGACTTACACAAGGTCACGCATGAAACTAACTGCAGCAGAAGCAGGAACTGAACCTAGATCTCCAGCATATAAACAAGAGCCTAAACCACAAGACCTTCCTACTAGATTGTGTCCATGGTATTTGATTTTCAAAGCTGCAGCTCAAGTGCAGTACTCTCATTTCTCTTACATTCATTCAGATCATTGGCTGCAGTTGCTTCACTGTGCATTTTAATTGGGATTAAAGCATTGAATTTAGGACTGAAGAATGCCCACTGAAGCTAAGAAGTCGCTCCATATGTATCTGGTTAACAATATCAGCCTCTCCTTACAACTCCTTTCCTCTCAGAAACCTGTCATGCACAGAAATTGGGCAGGATTAATTTTGTAACCAATAGAAATAGCCCTTAAGAAGCTTGTATTTCTAATATTAGGAATGGCCTGGTGGTGGCAGCAGGCAACCTAATAAACCAGTGTTGTATGAATTGAAATTTAGTTTTAAAGTTGATATCAGGAGCACCTCTCTCTTAAACACCATTCCAGGCTCTTGATTTTCAATGCTAGTACACGGAGATGAAAGACCCGGAAAATACTTATCCAGAAATGGAGAAGCTTTAAGGGAAGCATACATGCAGCTAACATCTCCATTCATCAAAACACACTGCTCTAAAACAGATGTTAAATAAGTTTTCACTGGGATTTTTTTTTATTTGTACTTCATAGGAAATTAGCATACATTCCTTATTTTCCAGAGTTGTAGGTGCTGTAGAAGAAGCTAGGATAGCGAAAAGAGAGAGGGAACTGATTATGACATTTTAATTTTGACATCTGTGAAAATACTAGCTGGTGTGTATCTTGGAGTAGGGTGCGGGGCGAAGAATCTCCCTCTAGTTTAAACTCAAAAAAAAAAAAAAAAACCACCACACAACCAAAATTGGGTTAGTTCCTCAGATGTGGCCATATTCCGCCCAGTGCCAGTGCAGGATATGAAAGTAAGAAGAGTCAAAAGTGACTATGTTTTTCCTGATATCAGGGCCAGTTTGGTCCCAAATGCAAGTCAGAGCAGTGTTAGAGTTTCCATAAATTATGCTCAGCTATAGTAACCCCCAAGGCATCATTTTAACAGCTGCTCAGCTGTTCAATTTGGGGAAGCCAAGAGAAGGTGGCAAAGAATCAGCTATCCACTTCTACATTACCTAGGAAAGTCCTCTGTGCCTGGAGAATCCTCAGGTAGCTGACTTTTGGGGCTGCTTTGCTCTGGAAGACTGGTACCAAGCAGCCATATTGGAGCCCAGGATTTAAGTTGCTCTAAAATCCAAAACAAGAATTATGATCATTATGACATGTTTTAATTCTAGACACAGTCATATGTTATTGTTTCAAAAGCTTGAAACAAAACAGAAATCCTCTAATGCAGTCACCTACGTATTTAAAGGCAGGATTTTATGGCAGTATAATTTCTGGATTATAAATGGATTAATAGTTTTGTGAGAGTACGCTATCAAAGACTTAATCAGTCATAGCTGGAGCTCTCCTAGCATGCAAATAATCCAATTTAGAGTTCAGTGCTAAGCACTTTAAACCTTTGTATAATGTACTTCTCAAGGGATATTTACATTGACATTCTTTTTACAAGATATCCACATTTACTTGAAAAGACCAGGAGTGCCTACCTCCCCACATACTGCAGTTTGGCAACTAATGCCTTCCCTTCAGATTAAAAAAACCCTCCAATAGAAATTCTTTTAAATACTGTTTTTCTTGCCCTATAATCACTGCTGCATTTTAACAATAAAGAGGAATGTCTTACTTTCCAACCACAAAGGATCCATTAGGCAACAATCATATTTAGGATATGTTAATTCTTAGACATTTTAAAGATTAAATGAACTAACAGAGCTAACTCTTGTAATATTAAGAAAAGTGCATGAATGAAAGCATTGGTACATTAATCTACACCTTTTAGATTTAGGTCATCCTTTATATTCTTTTGAGTGTGTATATGACACACACTGCTTTAAAGGTAGTAGTAAAATTTAGGATTAGCACAGGTATGATTACCACCACCCCCCCCCCCCCCTTTGGCCAGATGCTCAGAAGGTGTAAGTTGTCATAGCTCCATTGCCTTCTGCCCCCTGATATGTACTACTTGCAAATTGAACAAAATAGTATTTTAACTGAGAAAGGTGTGGTCTGTTGGTTTAAATCTGGGACTGAGAGCCGGGTAGTCCTAGATCTTTCACTTGCCCCCTCTGTGGTTTTGGCAAATCACTCCATATCTCTGCCTCTGTTTCTTCATCTACAAACTGGGAATGGTATATACCTGCCCCATACGGAAGAGTAATAAACTGTTAACTTTAAAAGTATTACTATTTAAAGAGACCTGGGTACAAGGTGTTCTGTATAGTATGACAGGTTTCAGAGTAACAGCCGTGTTAGTCTGTATTCGCAAAAAGAAAAGGAGTACTTGTGGCACCATAGAGACTAACCAATTTATTTGAGCATAAGCTTTCGTGAGCTACAGCTTACTTCATCAGAACTTCTCTTCACCGATGAAGTGAGCTGTAGCTCACGAAAGCTTATGCTCAAATAAATTAGTTAGTCTCTAAGGTGCCACAAGTACTCCTTTTCTTTCTGTGTAGTATGGTAATTCTAGCACCAAACGGTTTTCACAAAAACTTTTACAAAAATTAATTTAACAAAATGTGAAACTCACCCCTTTTCTTTACTCCATTCATTGCTGTGAGGTTTGTTTAGAGTCATTATGCGCCATTGAAATGTTAACGTTAAATACAGACATTTTGTTACTAAAAACAAATAAGGAAGTTCCAATGCAAAACACCTACATTGACATGGAATTGATTCTATGTGTATCCCTTCTGCCAGCGTCAATGGCAGCTACAAAAGCTGGTTCTAAAACAAGTAAGGGTTCTTCTTGGAAAATAACACAGACAACAACTTGAGTGCCCACTCAGAATCTTTGGTTTCAGCTCTGAGAAAAATAAAATAAATTCTCCAGATAAGTGGTTCCTTCCTGCTTGGGCGGACTCTTGAGTTTGTTTGGAATATAAAACAAAGGAATATTTAATAAGGGGAAAGGGAACAGACAAAAGAATAGAGCTGGAGAAACTTTGATGGAATCATATTGGAAATCAAAAATATAAAAAATGGTTTGCAAAATGAGGTCAATTTCACTGGAATTTTGTTTTTGGAAAAAACATGGGAAGAAAGTTCAGACAGCACCAAAACTGCTAGGAGTTTATCCAAAGCCCATCACCACCACTGCCACCAGCCCAATAAGTGTCCAGGGCTGGAAGTCCAATGCCCTGACTACCCACAGTTCCACCCAGCTGAAACCCTATTCACAATTTGAGTCAGGGCATATGGTATGGCCTGTCCTCTGCTGACCCAGCTCTAGTCCCATCAGAGCTGCTCAGCCTGGTTCCACCCTGAAGCATGACCCTCTGGTCCAGCTCTTGATTCTACTTGCTTCAGCACTGAATAGGTCAGGGTGCAGTAAAACCTGCTCAGTTCCCCTCTGCCAGCACTGCTGTGGAATCTACTCCACTGGTCCAGAATCTGCTTCCCCCTGCTGCCAGTCCAGTCAGTGCTCACCAGACATGAGCTTGCTCTCTCAGCTGCTGTTCCAGGCAGTACTTGTAGCTCTACTCCCTGGTCTGATCAAGCCTTGACTGCAAACTCTTCCTCACAGTCTAAAAGCTTTCCAGATGATGGAAATCCACAGCAAACTGTATTCTTAGATAAAGCCCCTACTCCTTTGGCTAAGGGCTTGGCTACACTTGCTAGTTACAGCATAATAAAGGAGCCCCGGGCGCACTAGCTCACTACCCATCCACAGTGGTAAGGCATATAGCACACTCTGACTCCGCGGCTACAGCACTGCTGGTACTCCACCTTGGCAAGTGGAATAACGTTTGCTATGACCCCACTGGAGCACCATGGCACCAGTGTGAACGAGGTGTTGCATTACTGCGCTCTGATCAGCCTCTGGAAATGTCCCATAATCCCCTTAAGTCAGGTGGCCAATTTTGTCATTGTTTTTGAATCGCTGCAGGAATGCAGATATGCCCTTTGAAAGCTCTGTTTCTGACAGCCTGCTGCTTATCTGCTCTGAGACAAAGCAAGCCATTAGTGTGGAATGCTGTGTGTGAGAGAGAGAGGCGGGGGGAGGGGGGTCTGCTGCTGTCTGAATTTACAAGACAGCATGCTGACATGCTCTCAGCCCCCCGAAAAACCACAACACACTCCCTGTCACACTCCACCCCACCCCCATTTGAAAAGCATGTTGCAGTCACCTGCATGCTGGGATAGCTGCTCACAATGCATCGCTCCCAATACCGCTGTAAGGGCCGCAAATGTAGCCACGCCAGTGCATTTGAAGCTATCAGCGTGGACAGACTGCAGCACTTTCCCTACTGCACTCTCCAAAGGCTGGTTTAACTCAAAGTGCTCTACATCTGCAAGTGTAGCCATACCCCAAAGCTCTCACCTCTAGAGCAAAAAACCTTTTCCCTACCCTGTTGTGCCCTAGCTTAGCCACCCTTAGTTCACATCTTGTATTGTTATGGTGACCCCCTCACCCAGAGCATGGTTGGCACAGCTCCTATACCCTTTCTTTAGGCAAGAAAGATAATTTCATATCACATGCATATAAAACAGTTTAATCAAAACAACGAAACCAAACATAGTAGAATTAGTGATAACAATATGCAAATTAAGCTGACCTGAGCTGGTTTTTCCCCTTCTCATCAACAGAGGGTTCCATCTCCTAAATCTTCTGATCATGGAGATTCCACCACCTCCCTTGATAACCCATTCCAGTGCTGCACCACCCTCCTAGTGAAATAGTGTTCCTAATATCCAACCTAGACCTCCCCCACTGCAACTTGAGATCATTGCTCCTTGTTCTGTCACCTGCCACCACTGAGAACAGCCAAGTGCCACCCTCACTCTTTTCTTCTGCAGACTAAACAAGCCCAGTTCCCTCAGTCTCTCATTGTAAGTCATATGCCGCAGCCCCCTAATCATTTTTGTTGCCCTCCACTGAACTCTTTCCAATTTGTCCACATTCTTTCTGTAGTGGGGGCCCCAAAACCGGACACAGTACTCCAGATGTGGCCTCACCAGTGCCAAATAGAGGGGAATAATCACTTCCCTCGATCTGTTGGCAGTGCTCCTACTAATGCAACCTAATATGCCGTTAGCCTTCTTGGCAATAAGGGCACACTGCTGACTCATATCCAGCTTCTTAACCACTGTAATGCCCCAGTCCTTTTCTGCAGAACTCCTGCTTAGCCAGTCAGTCCCCAGCCTGTAGCAGTGCATAGGATTCTTCTGTCCTAAGTGCATGAGTCTGCACTTGAACTTCATCAGATTTCTTTTGGTCCAATCCTCTCATTTGTCTAGGTCCCTCTGTATCCTATCCCTACCCTCCAGCATATCTACCAGGTTACCTTACAAGTCCCTGCCTCAGAGCCAGAGGTTAAAATTTTGAAGAGTGTCCACACACAGGAGTTGTCTGGGTTTAATGTAAATCACCTAAAAAAATCTGATTTAGTTAAACAAGTGCAAACCCTTGTGTGGATAGTTATCAGTATGTCCACAAAGTTGCACCATTTAAATATCAGATCTTTAATTAAACCAGTTCAACTATGTGTGTAGACCAGGCCTAAAACCCACCCTCCTATTTCTGGGCATGATTCCCTGCTATGGTACTCCAGTTTTATGAAGGTGTAACTCTAAATGGGAGTAATGCAGGGATGAATCAGGCCCTTTGATTTTAAGATTGGAAAATGCCCTTATGAAACAATATTTTTCCCTTCTGTATTTTTGTAACTTGTATCACTCTTGACTCTGGGTATTTCATTCTAGTGTTCATGTTAGGCATTCAGATACCATGGTGAGGGGCAACACTATGAAAAACAAGTAGACAGATGTTCATGTTATTATTGCAGTATGAAACTGGAATGCAGGTTCTACAAAAACAGAACTGAACATTGTATATGTTAGAGATTATCAATGTATTAGGGATAGTTTAAATTAACAAGATCACTTTATAAATGTCATGTCTAAGCACCAAAGAATTCCAGAGAAATGCTCCAGCAAAGAAGTTATGTTTCTTTGGAAAACTATTGCTTGTTTTATTTATTAACATGACCTATATATTAAATAAAACATTATCAGTGATAACACTATGTCTATAAAAATGCTCAGATAAAATCATATGGTTTGGAATTTTAACCATGGAAAGCTAACGTAGTTACATTTTAGAATCAGAACTACCTCTCTGACTAAAAATGAACTAGGAAGTAAATGCACAGAAATAATCTACTGCAGCTGTTCGCAACCTTTTAAATGTATTCTCAACCTTTTTCTTTCTTTCCCCCTCAACTTGCTAGAAAAACTACAGGGCCCAGCAGGAGATGGGGTACTTGGGGCTCCGGGCCAGGGGTGGAAACCCTTGGGCATAGGTGTAGTTTGACTTCTATTTTGTGGGGCGGGGGGAGGGGGAGAGGGCTGGCGGGACTCTGGCCAGCTCTGCACAGCGGGGTCCAGGGAGGGAGCACCACCTCCACCCCCTGACTCAGCAGGCCACTCACCTGTCTGGGGCTGTGTGCCAGTGGCTGCTTCGCGAGGACTCTGCTGGGCCCAGGAGCCGCCCGGGCAGCTCTGACCAGCTGTGTGAGCTGTCCAAGGGGGCTGGGAGCTGAGGAGCAGCCACAATACTGGCCGGGCACCAGCAGCAGATGGGAGAATGCCATGGCTGCCCACTCCATGGCACCACCAGCTAGGGTTGCCAAGTTGGGTTGGATGTATTCCTGAAGATTTCATCACATGACACACTCTTTAAAGATTAATCTTTAATTCCTGGAGACTCCAGGCCAATCTGGGAGGGTTGGCAACCCTACCACCACCCAGAGGAGCAGCTGCCCCACACAGCCAGGCTCTGGCTTCCCGCCTAGGACCTGGCCAGAGGGTGAGGCCAGAGGGGGACTGAGGGAAAGGAGGAGGAGGTGGGGGTGGAGTTGCCCCCAGGACTGTCCCACTCTGGGTAAGGCACTGCAGTTTGGGGGGGGGCAACACCCTTGTGCTCCCCCAACTCTGCCCATGGGCTCAAGGTTTCTGCCCATATTGGGGTTTCAGCCCTTTGTCCCCACTCCTGGCTTCCAAGGAGTGTTGGGGGGGAGCTTGGGGTTTCAGTCCTGCGCTGCTCCCCACTTCAGCCCCACTCGGGGCACTGGGGTTCAGCAGTGGGGATCCGCAGCCCTCCTGAAAGGGCTTGTGGACCACCAGGGGACCGCAGACCCCAGTTGAGAACCGCTGATCTACCGGATACTGAAAGGAATGTGGTCTAGAAAACTGAGAAGTAAGACTAATACTTGAAAAGCATGCAAGGTGCTCAGAGCAGTCAAAAAGAAGGGCTGTTCCCCTTTTTCATTCTGTAACACATTGTAAAGGTTTGAAAAAAACTTCTGTATAAGGTGCTTTCCAGCTGAGACTAGCGAAAATGGCACAGCTGAACGCTGAGTTGTGTGCAAGTGGAGACAGAGCTGTAAGAGCTCTTTCTCTAGGCCAGGAGACACTGGCACATTCCAGACCCCAGACCAGTCCCTGAGAAGCAGAGCAGTGAGTCTAATCAAAAGCTAAGGAGCTACGTGTATATTGAAGAAGTGGACCAGTTTAGATGTCATGTTAGCACGACCTATGAGTTGTGATCCTAGCTAAAAGCTGTGTAAGCCTCCCAGGAGTCCAGTCCACAGTGCATTCCAGACACAAAACCAGAGCCCGGAGAAGATAAAGGAACTTTGCTGGAACAAGGAACTCTGATTTTTAAAATACCACTTTTAAATAACTGCTTGATCTCTCTCTATGTGTACTTGAGTCATGTAACAGATGGCGATCTCAGACAAATTCAGTCTGTCACCTCTCACAAGGGCTCAATTTACTGGGAAAAAAAAAGAAGAAGAAGAAGAAGAGAGAAGGAGATTCCATAAAGGCAAACTTTGTTGTCTCAGAAAACAGCCAGGAATATTTCCCTCCCTCTCCTTCCAAATAAATTTATTGAGCGTCTTAGTGCATTTCAGTGCCAGATAAGTGATACCTATACAAACAATCAGTAAAGTGCGTTGTGGTTCTTCTGGGTGAAAGACTCTTTACAAATGGAAGATTAATACACATTCTGCATTGTATTGTTTATCCAACTCTGGCTGACTTCCAGTAGTCTGAAAGTGAGCAAGCTGAGTATAGTTATGCCTTCCTAGCCCTTAGTGTTTATCATAACTTTGGGCAGGGGGAGGCTCGTTCTGATCGTCGTGTTCTTTCTTACATTGCCTTTTTAGTTTATGAAGAAAATGTGGTAAATGAAACATATTTATTTTTAACAGCATCCATTTCAACATAGGATTTTGTATATAAAGGCTGCACAGCATGGATGGATAGACCCCAGCACACAGTATTTTAAATTCACAGGGCCAGATTCTATTCTTGCTTATACCACGGTAAAGCCAGAATAATTACATTGACTTCAGTGGAGCTACTCCAGCTTTCAGTTGGGGTAAGTTAGAATAACCTTAGGGCCTGGCTGGAATGGCTTGTTAAGGGACATTCCACAGCCAAGAATAGAGCACAGAATGTTCCGGCTACACCTTCTCCTTCCCTCAATATACCACCTTTGCCAGGAGTTGCAAAGTGGAGCACTGTACAACCATTGCAGCAGTTCTTCCTCACCTGGGAAATTCTCTTAAGCCACGCTAGTTCCTTCACTTTATAGCCCTGTTTACACCATCTGAGCAGCAGGGACAGAGGTTTCAGGACTAGAAAAGGTAGTTCACATAGGTCAGCTCACAATCCAAGACCTCGGCATGTGTGAATAGACCCATCTACACATAAATAACCCAGCAGTGAGAGCAGTTCAGCTGGCCTACAAGTCATTCCTACTGGCCTACAAAGCATACCTCTTCAGATTTTAACTGCCAATGCCAATATATGTGTCATACATGATATTAACTGGCAAAATTACACTCCAGGCTTCTGTGCGACAAGGCTGTGAAATTTTGGATCTGATGTGTCCATCACACAACACTTTACATTGCAAAAGAACAGCCTAGTAACAGATTTAGCAGGAAGCATAGCACCCAATATGATGGTTTCTCAAAAAGTCATCAGCCAACATTGTTCCTGAGGTAGGGAACTCTTCATGTGGACCTGTTTGCCATAATGCCAAGCTGTTTCTGTCTGCACTCCCTCCAATTCCTGCCCTCCACAAGGTTCTGCACAAGATCAACTAGGGCAGGGGCAAAATGCTGATCATAGCCCCAGATCCTTGTGTCGCGAACACAATTCAAACTTTACTGAGTCACTGGTCTGCCTAGTGTAGCGAGAAAATGAAACTACTGGAGACAAAGAATAATCACAAAAGTCATTCTGTGAGGCTAGTAGTAGAGTGAGACGTCACATACTGTCCTGGATGGAGATAAGGCTGCTATTATTGCTGTTGGGACAAAGAAGCAACCTGGAATAAGTTTAGAGGGACCCAAAGGAGAGCCATGTGTCTGAAACTCATCACAGCATACCCTGAACTTTGCTTGTTCAACTAGAATAGGATGGACTCAGAACCAAACCACCCCTGGTTAGAGTTTTGCTCATCTTTAGCAAAAAGTTTACTTCAGAATGACACACAAGGAAAAGCTTTTCTTTAGAAGCCTTTGATGTATGTCAATTCTCCTCCCGCGCATTCCCTAAAACACTCAAAGATGCATTAGGTTAAACGTTTAGCTTTTTTCCCCTTTATAATCTCAAGAAATAAACTAGGGCTGAGTTTGTAGCCATTTTAAGATTGGGGTCCCTCTGTAACAATCTGTACCCCTGTATTCACCCCTTTCACACTATTGTAATAATCTTTGTATAAAGTATGCCTTGGGAGGTATCATTTTAAAACTCATAATTTGCTGGTCAGTATTGTCCTGGTAAAATGTGTGTGGAACATTGTATATAAAGTTATAAGATTTCGCTGTATGGTGTTATTAACACGTTCCAAACCACAGCCCAGCCCAAACAGAAGTTGGCGAACAGGTCTATCACAAACAAAAGAATGTATGCTCTGCTTAATTTGCATTTAATCAGTAAACAGTCATCAAGCACAAGGGGAGATCCAACAGGTGGGAAAACCAGCAGGATATCTCCTCTCCCATAGACTTTTTGTCTCCTGAAACTCAGCTGGAAATGTTTTCTAAGAGGGGGACTGACACTATAAAAATGAGGGACAAACACTGCCAGGGACCCCTCCTCTTCCACTCTCACTCTGTCCATCGATTGACTACACCAGAAGGAACTAAGGAAGCAGCCAGAACTTCCTGACCTAGAAGTTTGGCCACTAAAACTATTAAGAGCATGTGGTATGAGAAACTTTGGTTTGACTTTAACATAGTTTGTTAAGTAAGGCTTTAGTTGCATTTTATCTTTATTGCTCTTGTAACCATTTCTGATTTTTATGTTCCATTACTTATATTCCCTTAAAATCTCCCTCCTTGTAGTTAATAAACTTGTTTTATTGTTTTATCTAAACCAGTATGTTTGAAGTGTTTGGGAAACTCCATTTGGGATTTGTGAATATCATTTCTTTTAATAAAATTATGGACTTTATATGCACCTGTATTGTCCAGGAGTGGGCTGGGCAAAACAAGAGATATATTTCTGGGGGGAAAGTCTGGGACTGAGAGTGTGCTGGAGTCACCCTGAAGTGTAATTCAGGCTAGTGAAAGCCTAAATCTGACTGGTAGTTTGCAAGTACACACAGACATAGCTAGGTGTGACTTATATGCTAGAGGCTGCTTGTGAGCAGTCCAGGGGTAGAGACAAAAACAGCAAAGCAGTGTCCAGGTCAAAGAGGACACAGATACTTAGAGTCCAGATTGTAACCTGGTTATGTCACTCATTTTGAACATTCCCACTTTACATCCAGAGTAACTCTGTGGAGTTACTCTGAAATTACACTGGAAATAAATGAAAGATTCTGGCCCGTTCATGATTAAGAAATATCGACATGTGTTGACAGGCTTTAGATAAAGAAGTTGGGGTAGTCATTATGGAGAACTGAGGATAACCACATGGCTTCTATGTGTTCAAGTGATCTGGTGATGCAGTATATAGCTCTCTTATCTGAAGCAAGATTGCTAGCATTCTCCTCTATGCTGGTGGGTTCATTTTTGCAATCAATGTCACAGAGTTGCTGAATAGCAAATAGTCTGTATATTCTAGAACCGTAACAGGAGGATATATGGTCAGAGCTCAGAATATGAGTTATATAATTATGTTTCACAAAGCCAAGCATATTCATTAACAGATATCGGGCCTGACCGTGTCATCCTTATAGAGACAAAACTACCATTGACTTCAACAGGGGTTTTTGCCCAAGTAGGGAGTGCAACCCTGGGCCTCGGTTAGCCAGGTGTCTGGTCAGCACCACTGACTGGGCCTTTAAAAGTCGGAGGTGCTACAGGGTTAAGGCAGACTAGTCCCTATGTGTCCTGGCACCGCTCTGTGCCCCGGAAGCGGCCAGCAGATCTGGCTCCTTGGTGAGGGAAAGGGAGTTATAGGGCTCCGCATGTTGCCCCTGCCCTGAGAACCGGCTCCACACTCCCATTGGCGGGGAACCAGGGCCAATGGGAACTGGGGGGCGGTGCCTGCAGGTGAAGCAGTGCACAGAGCCTCCTGGCCCTCCTGCCTAAGAGCTGGACATGCCAGCCGCTTCCGGGGCTCAGGGTGGTGCCAGGACAGGCAGGGATCCTGCCTTAGCCCCGCTCTGCCACTGACCGGGAGCCACCCAAGGTAAGCCCGCGCCCCAACCCCCTTCCCCTGCCCTGAGCCCCCCGCCCCGGCCCCAAACCCCTCACCCCCAGGCCCACCCCAGAGTCTGCACCCCCAGCCCATAGCCCATACCCCCTCCTGCACCCCAACCCCTTGCCTAAACCCGAAGCCCCCTCCCGCACTCCAAATCCCTCTGCCCCAGCCTGGAGCCTCCTTCTGCACCCCAAACCCATCATCCCCAGCCCCACCCCAAAGCCCACACCCCAGCCCAGAGCCCTCATCCTCACCCCCTCCCACACCCCAACCCCCTGCCTCAACCCACAGCCCCCTCGCACATTCCAAATCCCTTGGCCCCACTTCCAAGCCTGGATCCCCCTCCTGCACCCCAAACCCATCATCCCCAGTCCCACCACAGAGCCCACACTCCTAGCCACAGCCCTCACCCCCTCCTGCACCCCAACTCCCTCTCGTAGCCCAGAGCCCCCTCCTGCACCCTGAACCCCTCATACTGTATAAATAGGAGCATTGCCAGCAGATTGAGGGACGTGATCATTCCCCTCTATTCGGCACTGGTGAGGCCTCATCTGGAGTACTGTGTCCAGTTTTGGTCCCTACACTACAAGAAGGATGTGGAAAAATTGGAAAGAGTCCAGCTAAGTGCAACAAAAATTATTAGGGGGCTGGAGCACATGACTTATGAGGAGAGGCTGAGGGAACTGGGATTATTTAGTCTGCAGAAGAAAAGAATGAGGGGGGATTTGATAGCTGCTTTCAGCTACCTGAAAGGGGGTTCCAAAGAGGATGGATCTAGACTATTCTCAGTGGTAGCAGATGACAGAACAAGGAGTAATGGTCTCAAGTTGCAGTGGGGGAGGATTAGGTTGGATATTAGGAAAAACATTTTCACTAGGAGGGTGGTTAAGCACTGGAATGGGTTACCTAAGGAAACCTATCCTTCCTTAGAGGCTTTTAAGGTCAGGCTGACAAAGCCCTGGCTGGGATGATTTAGTTGGAGATTGGTCCTGCTTTGAGCAGGGGGTTGCACAAGATGACCTCCTGAGGTCCCTTCCAACCCGGATTTTCTATGATTCGGTTTTGTGCGATTAGAAAGTTGGCAACCCTAACTTTGAGCTTTAATCAGCTCATGTGCTATTCACAATTCATTGTAATTTGACCATTTTTACCATTGCTTAATTGATAAACCTTCCTCAAATTAAATTAAGCTTCTTTCTCCCCATTCCAAAATTACAAAGGCATTTGAAAACAATACATAGTGCTGGACAAGGAGCCATTTGAAAGAGAAAGATCAGCTTGTGAAATTGTGTGTGCTGGAAGGTTAAGGAAAGACATCTCTTACCATCTGAAGAAGTCATTCTGGGCCAAAATGTTCCAACTTGGATGCTTAAGTTGGTCATCTTTTCAAAGATGTGAAGTGATTTAGGAGTACAAGTCCTATTGACTTCCATTGGAACACATGCTCCCAAGTCACTTAAGTGCTTTTGAACATCCTACCCTCCCAGTCCATATTTATGTGCCTATTTGAATGGGTCTACTTTTCAAGGTGTTGAGCATTTGCTGCTTCCATTGAAGTCTATGGACAGTGCAGGTGCTCCATACCTCTGAAAATTAGGCCTAAAGTGCCCAGCTGTAGGCACCCAAGTGTAAAATGTGGGCCTTACTGCTTTACCTCTGTTGCACGAACGTGCTTGTCTTACTGTTTCAATAAGCTTGCTTAGTTTGCTTTCCTTTGTCTCTATCTGCTGTAAAACGTTTTGCTATCCAGAAATGGCTAAGTGCCTGTTTGTTAGGGATAATGAAATGGAAAGGTTTTGAATAAGCTAATACACTTCACTTTACAAAAAGTGACTGCACAAAGTTCAGGTTTCGTGTAAAATGGAGGAAGGTACTTTCTGATGGGAATGGATAAATGATCTTCCTTCCCCCATTCACATTGCAGTGGTTTCTGTAAATGTCCCTGACTACCAGAGGTGGGTAGGAGACAATGGAACAGCTCCAAGTTTTGAACAGGAGTGAGAAACTGAGTATATCCCTATGGTTATGCCACTCATCTGGGATGTGGGAGAATGGCAGAGCAAGGACTTGAACCAGGCTCTCTCACATCCCAGATGAGTACCCTTTTAGACTGTTTTGGGGTGGGAGTCTCTCTTGTGTTGACTAGAAATTCCATCCTCAACCATAGAAACCTTCCTGGCTAAACTTTATTCACAACTGGGATGTTTCCACAAGAAGTTTCCATTTTGATGAGTTAACCTTTCTGGGAAAGGCAGCTGGTGGAAGGTTTCATTGAAAAATTCCCAACCAGCTCCACTGTCTACAGAGGGTGCATTCAGACTGATTCAAATGGATTTAAACCTTTAAAAAGGTCTAGGTTTGTGTCCCATTAAAAATTTGGGTTGAGTTTCAATTAGGTCACTTGTATTATCAATACCAGTTCAATCCAGCCATCACCTATGAGAAAAATTTGGCAACAAAGCTAGATTAAAGACTGAACATTCAAAATAAACTTATAAGTATTGTTTATATTAAGATAATGTCTTGTTAAAAAAACCAATGTCATAATGAATTCACTGAACAGACTCCATTCACTAGTGATAAAGTTTTAAATAGTACAAGCCTTTGCTTAAATAGGTTATAAATACGAGTGATTAATATATTAAATAGCTTATTTGGGGTGATATTAAAACTGAATGCAAATAGAGAAATTATTTCCCCCATTTATTTTGACAGCAAATGGTAATAATGTCAGCCATGATGACAATTTCCAAATTTAGGTCAGAGGATTAATTGTTGGGAGCAGGAGTGTCTGTACTCTCCACTGATCTGTTGTGCTTCTGTGAAGAAGCACATCTGCTAGTTGCCATTATAAATATGATAATACACAGGCATCTGTCTATTCAAAATTTGCTTTAGAGACCCCTGAATATTGAGCTCCTCCTAAGCCACGGATGTTCTGTCCTGTGAAGAGAGAAAATGATAGGAAGAGTAACAACTTTAGCAATTTGTGGGGTTTAAATTCCTGAGTCACAGATTTTGACACTAAGATTATTCTTTGATTATTTAGCTGAACAAGTGAGGGATAGAAAACACAGAATGCCAGGAATAGCAGCTGTCCTTAGCCAGCTCTCTGTCAAAACAATGCTGGAAAGCTGCTGACATATGAATATGCAGCATGTTTTGCTTCTATGGAACATCTTCTAGAGGTAACGCACCAGGTAGATTCATTTTTTAGAGGTATATTGCAGGATGTGAAGAATGAGCCAACAGCAATTTTAGAAAGCTCCTCTTCTTACTTGACAGGTTGCTCTAGGAGGAGTTCTGATTCCATGATGCCACTTTTCTCTTCGGGGTCCCCTGAGGAGTGATGCAGCTCTGAACCACCCCAATGCAGGCCAGTGCCTATACGACATGCTTGAATTTTTGCCTATCTGACCCAACCAATTTACGTTATAAATCATTCAAGTGAGAGACTTGCACAGCTATAGTGATATAGGAACAATGGATGATATCTCAATGATACAGTCCACATAATGGACTTCATGGCTTCCACAGCTCCTGAGAAGTGATTGTAAAACGAACACTTTAAGGAATACTGATTACACTGGAGAAATGAAATCTCCATCTATAGCGAGAGGCAAGAGAAGTTTTCATTTCCCATAAGTACCAATGATGGAATTGATCATTCCCATGAGCATCACTGATGGAAAACATTTTCCTCTTTCTCAATATTATTACACTAAACATAAAAGATATGGAAGAAAACCGAAGCCCTTATAGTTTTGCCCAGGAATACAGCTTATTTTGAAATTGGCTTCAAATTATGTTGGTTAATTATGGAGAACTATTACTAAATGGTGTTTGAAACTACCCCAGACAGAAGGGCAGTATATCCATCAAAGATGCTGGAGGGCATTAGCAGGTCAGACCTTCCTCACCATTGGCTCAAACCTGCACCCATTGACTTCATTAGTGGAGAATCAGGCCTCCCGAGGCCAGCATGAGATGGGAATGAAGGAGAACTGCATGGGGACTGAGTGCTCTGTTGTCTGCTGGAGTCTTCTGTATGGTTGGGTACTTCAGCTAAACCTCTGAACTCTGGAGGCTTCTTCCATTGCTAGATTTATATGGAGTTTGCTAATTTATAATTGGATGTTTCATATATTGTGCCTACTCCATGACTAGTTTACAGCATGTTTTTGCATATTGTTTGGCTGGGTCAGGCTGGGATTTTCACTTATTTAATGTTATTCTGTATATTGACAATATACAGATCATAGGAATCAATTTCAACCATCCCTAATATTTCCCTACGTCATTGGGTTGTTGTGAGATTAATGTTTGTAAAGTGCTTTGAGAACCTCAGATGAAAGGCACCATGGCTTTGAGCCAGCAAATCATTTAAGCATGTGCATAGTCCTAATGATTTCAATGGTCTACATGCATGCTTAAGGGCTTTCCTGCTTGGGCTGGGGGAGGGGGGGGAAGAGGGAGGACCATATATGTAAGAAGCATAGCAAACAAGTATACCATTTGTGAACAGCTGACCAAACTTTTCAAGTGTTTGCTGATTTTGGATGTCTAGCTTGAGACATCTAGGCTTTAAATTATCAGACTTGCTAAACATGGACAAGTCCCATAATTCTGAAGCTTTCTCTGGGATTACTAATTGTCCTTAATACCTATGCTGGAATAGTGCACTAAACAGCACTAAGTCTCAGGAAGTTATAAATAAGGTAATAAATTAAAAAAAAAACACTCAAGGGAAATGAAAAATATTCTCTCAGCAATTTGGAATGTCCAGGTCAAGTTAAGTCTTTAAATTAAAAACATTTGCTGAAAGAAGTTAATTGTCTCCAGTTTCCTATAGGAAATGCTCACTGTATGATGTTGTCATGCTTTCTGGAGCAGCTCACATCCATGAATGCCCACTTCAGGGTAGACTCAAAAAGAGGGCAGACACTGCAAGGTAATTTCTATCATTATATTTCACCACACCAGTGACAAATGTGAATTCCTGCATCATTATAACTTATAATTTAAGTTCCCTTAGACTCTCCAGTCTATCTTGCTGCCCAGGCAAACGGGATTTAGAGATAAATGGTCATCATACACCACAAAAATCACACCATAGTCACATTGCTTCCAGCCCCAAAAGATCTGTCACTTACCCCAAATCAGTTGGTAACTTAGATCTTACACCAAAGACAATGCCTGTAACGAATCCTGTAATAAACTATCTAAGGGTATATTAACTAAGAAAAAGAAATGAGTTATTTGCAAACACACAAAAGAGTTGCAGTCTAAATCCTAAGAGTGACAGAGTTGTAGTGTTATGTCAATTCAAAGTGTCCTTCAGGGCAGAACCAGGAGGTAGCCTGGGGATCTCTGGCTTCATTTTGGAGACTCTGGCCCAGTGAGAGTTCAAACAGCAAAGAGATGGAAAATTTTCCTGTGTCTTTCATCCTCCATGTCCACAGGACAAGCTTGCTTGCATATAGTATTTCCAAGGTGCGATAGGACCACTAACCGATCCTTTGTATTACGATGTTCTTTAATGGCCCATCTGATTTTGATAGTTCTTCCGGTAGGGGGGGCGGGGGAAACACTTTTCCCATCTGAGTTTACAAGTTTACAGCAATCATTTTTAAAGTTATAAAGCAAAACTTACATATTTCCTTTTAGCAAGACATTACAAACAAGATTAATGCATGCAGCAACTTACAAACATTCTATAGAGTCAAAACACTAAACACATTCTTATATCCATTCTTATGATACCCATTTTGACCAGCACTAACACATAAATGAACTGGACTGGTCACCAGCTATGAGTCTGCCAATTCTTAGCTAATGCCTGCAGCCTTTGCAAGAGCTGACACCTGGCCTGCCAGCATCACAGACATACTGTATAATAATTACTGAAATATGTTTTATTAAGTCAAGTGTGTGTTTTGCAATGGTGCTAACTGCCTGTTAAGTAAAACAGCTCAATAAAGAGACCTCTGCTCAGCATATGGCTGTGGCTCAAAATGCTAATAATATCTTATGTTGCAAAAGGAATAGATGATGAATAATGCAAGGAGTATTATAATTTTCTGTATATAATCAGTGGCACTGCCACATCTGGAACACTGAGTACAGTTCTGGTCACCCCATCCTAAAAAGAATATTGCAGAACTAGAAAAGGTTTAGAGAAGAGCAATGAGAATGATTGAGGGTCTTGAAAACCTCTCAGATGTAGAGAGATTGAAAATATTGGGATTGTTTACTTTAGAAAGGAGACGAATAAGAGCGGACATGCTAAAAGTATTCATCTTCTCTCAACCATTCATTATTGTAGTCTAGAATCGTCTGTTCTCCCTCTCTCATAACAAGACCAAGGGGACATTCAATGAAATTTAAAAGGTGGGAAATAAATAATAACAATAAAAATAAATAAAATAAAATACTTTTTCACACAGTGAAATATGGAATTCACTGCCACAGCAAGATACTAAATCCAATAACGTAATAAGAGTAATGAAGGGACTGAATATTTATATGGATATCAAGAATATACAGACATAATTAATGACAACAAACATTTTGGAGGAGATATTAAACCTTGGGCTTCAGGGTAGGAATCAATATCTAACTATTAGAGACCAGGATGAGAACTATAGAGGGGGGCAGATTATCCCACATCTGTCCTGCTGCAGGTTTCTTACACCAGTCCCTGAAGTATCTGACACTGGCCACTAGCAGAGACAGGATACTTGTGTAGTCTAGAAGGACTTTGGATCTGATCCAGTATGGCACTTCCTGTGTTCCTAACATTACAAAGCAACAGTGCTGCATGGAAAACTGCTTACTATGCCTTCTAGGAGAGAATTTCATCCTTCCTGAAAACAGAAATATGTTAACAGAAGAGGAAGACTATTCAATGTATTTTGAGTACATTCATCCAAATAAAGTCCATGGAAGCTGCCAATATTATGCCACAAAGGCAAGAGACACCTGTTTTCATGTTTTTTCTTAGCTTAGATTGTTTCTCAATTTAGTTTCATTTTCAACTTGTTGCTTGGCCTGATAATCTGTTGCAAAGCCAAAGTTGAAAAAGCAAGGCTTTAAGGCCCCTGAGTCAGAAAAAACAAATAACTTTGAGCACATGCTTAAGCCTGCTTCCTGCTTTTAAAAAAATAAAAGTTCAAAGTATTGAGTCTGCACTAAGAAAACAAGTTTAACTAATTACATTGCAAAAGTGTTGATTAGATGCTTAATATCCAAATCCTTTCACAGTTACGGGTTTTCATGTAAATCAATGGGAGTTTGGCACAAAGCACTGAGCAATAAATCTAGATAGAGCTACTATCGGTAAATCTAGAAGGAGCCAGATCTGATTACAAGAGATAGGAGAACAGTACCATTATCAAGATTTATCATGGTTGCCACTACATTTTTGAATGGGGCTGTATAAAATGCTGGCAATGGAATATGAGGTCCACATGTTGTGTTGCAATTTTACAAAAAATGATTTTTATGAAAAGCAAGAAAATGAAATTATGTAGGTTGACAATTGGAATAATTTCAATCATTGTATAAACACTCAAGAAGCTGAATTCCAAATTTTGAAATTCCGTTTTCCATTCAGGTGAAAATCATTGTCAGGAAAATATGAAAATCTGGACTTTCGCATTCCTTTCGATGTGAAAACCTCACTTTGTAACATTAAAATAAAAAGAGAAATGTAGCAGGCACAAAATCACTGGAGATGGAATTGCAAGCAAATATTTTCACAATTTTGCATGGACCCATTTATAGACCATATTATTGAGAAGGGATATGTGACGTTGCACCCCATAACGCTTTATGGAAATATGCTTATGAATGTATATATGACATAGCTGGAATATGTTTTATGCTACATATGCCATGTAACATATCTCTGCAAAGGTTATAATCTACTGAATATATTCATCCTATTTGTATGCATGTATAATTTTTGTATTAGAAGTTATGAATATTGGCTGTGCACTTGTTTGATTTTAAGTAGCTTTAGTAAGGCATTTGGTCAGCTTCTTTAGAAAGGAATTTGCAAGTTAAGTGCCCAATCAAGAAACACTTAACAGACAATGGATCTTGGAAGACTCCAATCCACATAAGAAGTCTACCTGAGGACGTTCAAGGTAGCATGTAAACAATGGCTGCCACTTGTAAGGAACTGAGTCATGCATGGATATGTGACTTGCCCATGTGACTCCAAAATTCCATCTTGTAGCTGGGTTTCTACACAGGGGGAGGGAGGGGTGTCCACCCAGAAGAGGAAGTCTATTTAAGCCCCTGGAAATCCCTCCATTTTTGTCTTCAGCTGGCTCAAGAGATAGCCTCTCTACCCCCAAAGGATACCTAAAAGAAACTGGAACAAAGGACAGTAACTACGGGGGTGTGTGTGATTGCTGGATCCAAACTAGAAGGAGGCTAGTCTGTAAAAGAAACTTATTGAAACATCTCTGAGGGTGAGATTTCATCTGTAATCACTTTCTTACTGTATTAGGTTTAGACTTGCATGGTTATTTTTTTGGTAATTTACTTTGTTCTGTCATTACTTGAAACCACTTAAATTCTACTTTTTGTATTTAATAAAATCACTTTTTACTTATTAATTAACCTAGAGTATGTATTAATACTTGGAGGGGCGGGGCAGCTGTGCATATCTCTCTATCAGTGTTATAAAGGGCGAACAACTTATAAGTTTACCCTGTATAAGCTTTATACAGGGTAAAACAGATTTATTTGGGGTTTGGACCCCATTGGGAACTGGGCATCTGGGTGTTGGAGACAGAAACACTTCTTAAGCTGTTTTCAGTTAAACCTGCAGCTTTTGGGGGACATGGTTCAGACCTGGGTCTGTGTTTGTAGCAGGCTAGCATGTCTGGCTCAGACCAGGCAGGGCACTGAAGTCCTAAGCTAGCAGGAAAAACAGACTCAGAGGTAGTCAAAGCACATCAGGTGGCAGTCCCAAAGAGGGTTTCTGTGATCCAACCTGTCACATGATGTTAATAAAATTCTTATTTATTTGGACTGGAGTAGAACAGAGGAATCAGGGTCCCATTGTACTAGGTGTAGTACAAACAGAACAAGGAGCACCCTGATTTCTCATTGACGTTAATAGGAGGTGAGGGTGCACAGGCCAGTTCTCATTGAGGAGCATATTGGTTTATTAAATTTTGGTCAAAGTCTGGATTTTTATTATTCTACTAGTGATCTTTTGAGATTTAATGAATAATCTCAATTCCTTCCTTTCAAATGGCCACATTTTTAGCCATCCACCTATGCCAGTACTTTTCTTTTAAAAACAGTTATATTTCAAGAGTAAAACTCTTGAACAGAAATAGTGCTCTCCTAGGAGTTTGAATATCTTCCTTTAAAATAAAAAATCAAGTTTTCTTTCTTCTACAGCTAGTATTACATAAAATACTTCCCCTTCACTTTTACTGGACAATGAGGTGTTCTGCTGATGTTTATAGTTTAAAAAAAAGCATAAGAATGAAAAATACCTAAGAAAATTCTTCAGATTTGAAAGTGAGGTTTTGCTTAACTATCCGGTATGAAATACTGCCATTGCCAAGCTGCATTACTGTATTTTGAATCATTGTCTTTACTATATTTAGCACTTTCAGTCCAATATCTTAATTTTATGTGATCATTGTTTCCCTCCTACTGCTGACAGGTCACAGCAATGTTACTCAGACTTCCTCACACCACATTTTCTCAGTCCTATGTACTATCTAGAAATCCAGAGACAGCTCAGAAGTGAAAGGGTACTCAAACATCTGCCTTCTGGTTTCCTTCACTTTGGAACCAACCATTCTATTTACTAATAGGCAGAATACAAAAATGAAAACAATACAAAAACCACCCCACACACCTTGGTGGATAGGTACTTACAATCCCTTGGGGCAGATCAAACTCTGATAGAAAAACCTGCAAAAGAACCTCCGAAAGCCCTGAGTGCTAGTCTCATGGACTATGCACTGCCTCTCTGCAGAATGAGCATGGAGTGTGGCATTCCAGCCCTGTAGATGTCCTCAAATCCATGAGGAAATCCAGAGTGTTGGGACATAGAACTAGCTTCTCTATATAAATTCCCTTGTCTGCTTATTCCTCCAGGCACTAAAAATCCTGGAGCCAATGCTTCATCACTATGGTATTTGTGCAAATACTGTGCGCACCCTCCCCCTCCCCCCCCGCCCACATTCATGGTGATTTGCCACCGTAGAGCAGGAATCCATGGAGATAAATGGATATAGTTTCTGCCAGTACATCCCTGTGGTGCTGCCAGATCCATACGGTGGCCCTCCCTCAACCTTGTTTCCTCTACACTCAGTCATGCCCCCACCACTGGATCACTAGCTGTGCCAAGTTCATGTGAGGGGCTTCCATAAGATCTAGTGTAGGTGTAGCCCACAGAGCTAGCTTAGCCTTTTATTTTGCTTAGCAGTAATTCAAGGAACCTACATTGGCTTAAGCAGGTTAGCATATCTGGCATGCCAGGATAGGGCTGGTCCTTTGTCTCTCACCACCAGATCTCCCAGGAAGAGTATGAGTATATAAACATATGAGCTTATGCAAGGAATGATACCAAAGACATCCTCAATAGTATATTACTTCTATTTGTTTATGTGGTCTTGAGTTTTCTTGTCTTTACTGATTGTGCGTAAAAGTGGCTAAGGCTTTGCTCTCACTGTGATAATCTTTGGCATACACACCACCATTTCCAAGATATTGAACTTGGTAGTTTTAATTCTGTTGTGTCTGATTCTGGGACTAGAACCCTATTGCCCCCACCTCATTAAGTTAGTATTGGCAATGAATACAATTATTAACTGTTAAAGCATCAGGCTAACTGTTAATCAGGATAATTATTAACGGTTAAAGAATCAGAAACAGAGGGGATGATTCCTCACTCTGCAAGTGTAGCCAAGTCTGTCTATCAAGCTCTCATCACTGTTGCAAGAGAGCTTTGCTCACAAAAACTATGACAGAGTGTTCTGGGAAGGGAATTATCACCTTCAACCCGGAGGCAAGGCCCAATGCACTCAGGTTGCCTTCATCCAATAGTGAGTATGGGTTGGGGAAGAAGAGGGAGCAATCCTGCTTATTCCTCCCCTCATATGTGGATTAGTCACCATGTGTATTCTTTTTACAGTGCATATAGCTCCTGCCTATGTCTATAACCCACCCATGCTCATTCCCTTGTGATACAAGGGGCAAGGGCAGGTAATGGAGAAGTCCTCTAAATTAGTTTTCAGATCTAAGAGAGGGTGAGTCTACAATAGGTGTTATATGTTGTATGTATATTATGTTCAGAATGTAGCTAAATCACTTCTACTTGTACATAAAACTTCACATAACATGACTCAAGTATCTTGTGCATTGTCTCTGCTACTGTAATAGATCCATAAGCTTGTCTGGTGCACAGTATGAGCAGGCGTTCTTCCATCACATTCTTTGGGCTCTTATTTTTTTAATTCAAACAAAAAACCTGGGAAAAGTGGTTTGTGGCAAGGTCACTCTGTTTTCTCAAAAGCTAGGAGTTTCTTTGGCAACCACAAACAGAATCTAACTGCCTATCCCACCCATGCTTCCTTATCAGCACCAAGACCTTCATTATGAGCAGAAACAAAAACCGAACAATAATGTGAAACTGAGCTGGTACTTTGTGTGTATGTAGAGCATGAGGCTTTTCTGTCATTTATCCTAGAGCATATATACAAAAACGTCATTGTCGTTGTAAAATAGTGTTTGTTTTTTGTGCACGTTTCAGATAAGAGAGCCTCAATATCTTATCCATGGGGGAGAAATAGGGCTTGCTGCCTTATTTTCCTGTTGTGGTACTTTGCTCTAGTGAGAATGGCAAAAGTCCTTCATTAAAACCAAACTGTGTACAAACCATAAGAAAATGATAGCAGCTAAATTGTTGAGTTATTTTTAAGTATACACCATCCTCACCCCTGAAAAGAGCCTCTCGAGCTTTTGTTTGCTCCAGTAGGTTATTGCATTAGCTGATGATACTGACTTACATCAGAAGTAGCGTGCAGTACTATACAGAAATGGGCTCAAGCTACACTATTTGTGCCTGGGTGCAGATTACAAAACATACACAAACCCTCAAATCTGGAGGTATTTGGATTGGTTTTTCTTTGGCTCTCCAGTAATAAAATAGGCAAAGCCTGCCTTCAGTTCTGGTATAGTTTTGCTGCTTAAGTGGATCGGCTGGAGGATAGGGCACACTGGCAACTGCTCCCCTATGCATTACAGAGCCCAGTTTTGTGGGATTTCCCTAGGTGTCTGAAGATGAGGGCAGGACAGGGTCAGTACCCGCTGCTGTGCACAGCAGATCAGGTCCTTTACACACACACACACAGAGCCCAAGGTGCACTGGACTATGGAGTACTTCTTCATCTAGTAGGCTGAATTACTCTGTGGAGAGACTCCATGGTCCAGTTTGCAGGATTCTGTGTGGGTTACACAGCTTCCATCAGTGCAGTATCTGACCCCTCCCAATATTAATGAGCAAGACACTAGTGGGTATTGAAATATTACTATCCCCATTTTACAGATGGGAAGCTAAGTCACACTGGAAGTCTATTGTAGAACCATGAACTGAAGCCAGATCTCAATCCTGTGCTGGGCCTTTTACCACAAAATTCCCTTACATCCCCTGGCTCTACTCCTATGCGGTATCTGTTACATGAGCCTATACCCTGAAAGAACTTAATGGTCCTGGCTTTAGCAGGTACCCTGAATCTTATGTCAGGATTGGGAATGAGGGTTCCCTCATCTCAGCGTAGGCATAATTTCTACAAACTACTTAGATAGATATTATCTTCCCTTTAAGTGAAAGCCTAACTCAAGCAGACAGCACTGGCTCTCAGAATTAACAGTATTTTACTTTGCCAGTTAAATCCAGTGGCTAGGTCACTATGGTTTATATGTGACTCTTTGTTTCAACAAGCTGTTAATACAGCTTTAACTATTCCAGTGCAGGAACTCTAATTAGATAAACTGCATTTGGCAGTTTGTGGTGTTCTCAGAAGTCAGCATTCAGATACGTCTCGTGTGTCTCTCTCACTGAATGAATCCATTTCAGGTCACATAGCCCTGGAGTTCAAATGGTTCTAGGGGACCAGCGGCTCTGCCCAGCATTCTTTCTGTTGTTGACACCAATGCCAAAAAAGTTATTCACACATTTTTGAGCTCACAAATCCTAGCACTTAAGGTATGTCTACATTGCAGCAGGGAGTCAGCCTCTAGCAAGGCTCAAGCTAGTGTGCTAAAAAGATAGTAGTGTGAATGTTGGGGCTACAGGATGCTCGGGCCAGCCACCTGAGCTCAGACCTAGGGTGTTGGGTGGGCTTGGGACCCCAAGCTACCACCAAGCAGCAACAGCCGCACTGCTATTTTTGGCACATTATCGTGAGCCAAGCTAGCATGAGTTCATGATCTACACAGGCTAGGAGGCTCACTCCAAGCGGCAGCATAGCGTAGACCTATGTTAGATGGCTCAATGCTTGCTTTGCACCAGCAAAAAGTGAACAGTGCCCATAGCCTCATTAACTAACCTTTTTACAGGGATGGCACCGGGTGCCTCCATCGCTGCCTGGTGAACCTCACTGCTTGATTAATTCAGGTGGCTTGGCAGTCATAAACACACACAAGGCTGCTTATCCTTCAACAAGGTTTGCATTTATTTTCCTCTTACACCACCACAACAGGCTTATAGCAAGGGCAGGCTTCCCTGCAGCACTCACTCCCCAGCCCAGACTCCCCAGCCCAGACTCACCATCTGAACTTCCTTCTGAACTCCTCTTGGGCTCCCTCCTAATCTGACGTTGCGTCCCTGTTTCCTCTCCTTATAGCCTCCCCCAATTACCTTGTTAACCCAGTGATTGTGGGCACCCAGGTGCTCACAATGCCACATGAAAAAGCATATAATTGCCCTCAGCTGGGCTTGCAGCCGCCTCCAGGCTGCAGCGCTGTCAGTGATCATGGTGCTGCTGATAGCACCCTGTCACAAGGGGCCAAATGCCGCCACTGCTGCCTCCTCAGGCATAGCAAGCCCTGGGCACAGTAGAACCACCCCAGTTCCACTCTGCAAAGAGGGGATTTACAAGTGAACTTCATACCTCATGTGTAACAGAGCTCTGGTTCTCTGCTCTGCAGCAACATGGAAGGACTACTGAAACAACACACTGGAGGAAGAAAGGCAGGAACAGCCAATGGATTCACCACTGCGGTCACTCGGTGGCTGTCCAGTTACTCGGGAACTACAAATAATATGATGTCACTAGCTAAGAGCAACTGCACTCCCTCCTTTTATGTATAAAAATATTCAGATTGCTTTTTTCATTAGTTAGCTGGCTGGGAGAGAAGATAAATACTGAGCGAACCACAAAAGGTTCTGAATTTGGAGTCTGCTTGGGTGGGCATTTCAGTGTTCAGACATTTACCTGAACTATCTTAACCAGTTTGCCCATTGCATCAAGTGGCCTCATTTCCCTTTCTGTATTCCCAGAATCACCTTCCCTGCAACACAGCTTTGCTCCTCTCATCAGGCCTGGTCCCTCCCACCTCGGGGAGCTTAGACTAGTCCAGCGCACTCTGTGGAGTCTCAGCCCCACATTATTAAATGGCCAATGGCAGTTGCAGCAATGGCCCACAGCACCCTCTTTGAATGTGGCTGCCCACTCACCTGAGATCTGGAACAAGAGCTGATCTACCACGCTATCCCCTGATTAAAGTGAAGATGGCCACCCATAAACAGCTGGAAAGGGAAGCCAGCTGCAGATGAGGTGGTACTGTCTAAGGAACAGCCACATACTGTAATTTCTCCTTCACTGAATATCCACTATGCTTCTTGTTATATTAAATTTGTTACATTCTAGCAGAACTATTATTCCAGACAATAAACATTGCCAGTGATGACATACATAAAAAGCATAAAAGTTACAGAAGTAATATACTTATTGTATTATAAAAACATTATGGACATAATTGTCCATTTTTTCTGCAAATAAAATAAACCTGGGTCAAACTCATTCCCAGTGTAACTCTATTGAAGTCCACAGAAGATGAATGTGAGCCATTTTATGAAGTGAAAAACACTTCCATGTAAATATCATTATTCTAAGACAAATAGCTATTTGTAAGTGATGTCTTAGAATAATGATATTTACATGGAAGCATTCTCTCTCTTAATACAATGGCTCAACTTCATCTCAGGTGACTTCATCCTTGATTTCAACAGTTACACAGGGAACAAGAAACATTTCCAAATGCTATTGCTAAGTAAAGGTAAATAACATTGTTTTGGTGAATAAAAGACACAGGCCCACATTCTGTGATCACTTGTCCCTGCACAGAGACTGAGGAAGCACGGGTGGATGGGAAGGAGCAGAAGGCTTAAAGCCACCTCTGTGCTCTTGATATCTGGAGGTGTGCCTGCATGGGCCCCCAGAGTAATTCAGAGCAGCTTTAAGACTTCTTTAACTTACATTCTGATTTCCATGCTTCTCTATGGGCCATGGTGAACAGAGAATAGCCACAGTGCAGTTTATTCTGGCCACACCCCCTCCCCATCCCTGTAGATTAATTTATGATTTTTTGTAAAATACATAAAACTATAATTTCTACTTATGCAATTAGTGTCACTGACTTTATTTGGCAATATTGAAAACAATGAGGTTTTTTCAGCAAATTCTATGTTTGAGAGCATAATTCCTTACATCAAAATGAATTAATTATTTAGCTGAACTTTTTAAGCCTCAAGTAATTGTTTGCTATAGGATTGTATGATTTATTTGTCATTTCTGTACTTTGGGATGTTATAAACAAGTAAAAATTGTCACAGATTGCTTAATGAAATAAAGAAGTTGCATCTAAAACAACAGTGCATATTACCAATGCCACCAAAGGCATTTTCTGTGATTAAGCTATGCTCCTCATTTCTCCAACCTTCATAAATAGCTTTTTTTAAAAAAAATCTTTATCTTCCAATACAACCAGTTACTTACAGAAGCCTTGAATTAGCTTGTTCCTCTTATTCACATGGAGCTTGATTCTCCAGTGTATGATAGCTCTATTGGCTTCAGTTAAGTTACTCCTGATTGGCACAGGTGTAAGTGAGAGGTCATTCAGGTCCACAGTGACTCACAGGAGTGTATCCATAAAGACATTACTATAAAACATCACATCTTTTTTTTTTTTTTGGCCCGAGAGAGTTTATTCTGGACTAGCTAGTGGGGGGTGACAATAAGTAGGATGCTGGAACATGCTTTTGAACCTAGTTTTGTTTTTTAAACAGTCTTGTTTATTAATTGAGAGACAAAGTGGGTGAGGTAATATCTTTTATTGTACAAACTTCTCTTGGTGAGAGAGTGACAAGCTTTTAAACTTAGAGAGCTCTTCTTCAGGTCTGGGAAATGTGTATTAATAGTCACACACTAAGGCTGTTCTTACAGTAAACACACACAGAGAAATCTGTTCTAAAGACAGAGAGATAAATGATGTCTCTGGGCACAGAAGCCAGGCACCACACTGTAGATGGGATAAAATGTGACTCTAAGCTGGTGGAGTGAGTGGGTGTAACATCATATACCCCAGAGTTGGTATAACATCATATTTTACTGCTTGATATAATCTAAGGTTTTGCTATTTTGAGCAAGCTCTGTAACAGCTGCTGAAGTGACTACCCTTACGCTGCCCTCTCTTGGGCTTAACAGTAGGGGCTTAAAAGGGGACAGGGGCAAATTAGAAGGGAGGGATGGGCAGAATTGGTGCAAGGCGGCAAATTGAATGCCCAGGAGGGTCAGCAGTTGGAGGCAAGGAAAAGAGGGGCCCAGAGGCAAAACCAGGGGCGCGAGAAAGGAGCTGCAGTTAAGAACAGGCAGATGTGCTGCCAGACAGTGGAAAAGGGGCAAAACCTCAGACAGGGAGAGGGTAAAGGTTACCAGAAATGAGGTGAGCCATCTGCAGTGGTTGCAAAAACAGAAGCTGGGTAGCAGAAGGGCTTCCTCTCACCCCCACAGGATGGTACATCTCAGCAGCCAGGAAGGAGACTTGATTCAGTGAAATATTTTACACACTCTCCCCCCAAAAAGTGTCATACATGTTTTACATATTGAAAAGAGTCCCATAGCAGTTTATATGCCCATGTAAAGCCTCATAGCAGTTAACAAATTTGTTTTTTCTCCTTTTCTGATTTCCTGAACTGGACTCCCTTTCTTGCAATCCATTGTAAATGTAATTTCACTCCTTTTCATTGTTTACTTTTTAAAATGTTATTTTATTACTCTCATTATTCTTAGCACTTAATCATTTACCTTCATTAACCTTGTGTAGATGGATGTCATTGTGCTATTTAATTTATATTTTAATAGATAATCACTGAAAATATTAATAGTTGCTGTAGTTTTAGTAATGGCATATCAATGTGTTTCTTCCTATGTTTTTATTGTGCTATTGTAATTTTTAATTCTAATTTTTTTTAAATAGAGCAGTTATTCTTTTGTACCATGTGACTTCAAGGCTGACTGATTTACTGGGTGAGTGTCAAAACTTCTTCAGAGTTTTATTTGATCCGCCAATCGAGATGGCCTTTCTCACCTGTTACTTTATCTCTCAATCCAACACCTTAGTGCTTTTTTTGTCTAGAAGTTTGTCCCCAAATATTCTCTAAGGGCAGTATAATATATCCTATGAACTCCTTCTCAAAGGTAAATATCTACTGTAATTTTCGCTGAACATAGATCTACAACCCCAAGGGAGCTTGGCAAGCACAAGAATTCAAAAATCGTGAGTTATACACTCAAAAGTCATAACATTAAAAAAAAGAAATACATAATTTTGGTTTCTTTTTGCCTTCTTGAGCCTTTAGGATCAGATCCACAAGGCATTTAGGCTCCTAACTTCTGCTGAAGTTAAGAGCTGAAATACCTTTGTGGCTCTGGGCCTCGCCTTATACTTTTGCTGTTGTCTCTCCCAAAGAATCCATATACCTAAAACAATTGTACAGTCTTATAACAGTCAATACTGGTTTGGGCTCCCCACCCCCCCTGCCCTTAACTGAAAAGTTATAAAACATCCTTATTTCTGTAAGTAATTCCCAATCCCGCAACCACTGAAGCACATGCTTTATTCGCCTATTTTTTCATTTGCTGCATACATAGATATTGATTTTTCTATGAATTGTTTACATTTTGGAGTGCATACTTTACAGTTATTGCTTTTTACATATGATACATACCTTTGCTCTGATACATTTCAGTGATGTTCTTCAAACCGACTAGTTTACTATTTTGCACTGCCAAATCAATATATTTTTTTAAATGAATTGTTCTGTTACTCCTTTGCATTGGTTGGGCAGGAGCATAGTGCTGACCTCATCTACTTTACTTTTTGGTAAAACTAAAGTGCCTTGTCTCCCATTACATTTTTACAGTGCGGTAGCTAATGCATTTTAGTTAACCATGGTAAAAAAACACACGTTGTTGCTAGTCCCACATTTAAACCTTTCCTTTTACTCAGTGTTCTCTTAGGAAAATTTAATTTACAAACATAGTATTGTCTCTTTTACCTTTCTTATGTTGTAATAGTAATATTTATGAGTTCATGACTGTGCTAGCCACAAAGGTGTGAAGACACATTTTGACAGGCTGAAATAAAGATGTTTTCAGCTCACTTATAACACTACAACAGGGGTGGGAAAACTACGGCCCGGGGGCCACATCCGGCCCTTCAGATGTTTTAATCCAGTCCTTGAGCTCCCGCTGGGGAGCGGGATCTGGGGCTTGCCCTGCCCTATGTGTGCCAGGGCTCCGCACGGCTCCTGGAAGCAACAGCATATCCCACCCGGCTCCTATGCATAGGGGAAGCCAGGGGGCTCCACACATTGACCCCGCCCCAACCGTCGTCCCCGCAGCTCCCGTTGGCTGGGAACTGCAGCCAATGGGAGCTGAAGAGGTGGCACTTGTGGACAGGACAGCACATAGAGCCGCCTGGTTGTGCCTCCGTGTAGGAGCCAGAGGGGGACATGCCGCTGCTTCTGGGAGCTGCTTGAGGTAAGTGCTGACTGGAGCCTGCACCCATGACCCCCTCCCAGGCCCCAGCCCTGATCCCCTTCCCACCTGCCAAACCCCTCGGTCCCAGCCCGGAGCACTCTTCTGCACCCCCAACCCCTCATCCCTAGCCCCATCCCAGAGCCTGCACCCCGAGTTGGAGCCCACGCTCGCACCCCAACAGCTGCCCCAGCCCAGAGCCCCCTCCTGCACCCTGAACTCCTAATTTTTGGCCCCACCCCAGCGCCTGTACTCCCAGCCAGAGCCCTCACCCCCTCCCAGAGCCCTCACCCCCTCCCACACCCCAACCCCTAATTTCGTGAGCATTCATGGCCTGCCATACAATTTCCATACCCAGCCATACAATTTCCATACCCAGATGTGGCCCTTGGGCCAAAAAGTTTGCCCAAAAATATTGTGTCTCTGCACACCTGCAGAATGCAGGGATATCATCTGGCCCCAAAACATCCACAAATAGGGTGTGGCAGTTCCTAGACATGCTCTGTGCTTTTTTCTGAAGCTGTATAGGTAGTTTCCATTGTGGGTAATCTACCTGGCTGGTCACTCCCTGTTACTCACCTGATAGCTAAGCAAATCAGCTCTCAAGAGGGAAAATGTCATACATATATTAGTTCAAGACAGCCCTCAAACATCATGGCTCATCACTGGAAGATCAAGCATGTGTCTGCTGTGAGGGCTGGGTTTGCCAACAACACAGAATTATTTTGAAAAGAAGGAGCTGATGTCCTTATCAAGATTTGAAGAAACCAGGTGCGTACACTGCGGTGTTAGGGCTACATTATAAAGCCTTAGGTCTGTGAGCTATTCTGAAGTAACAATGCAGTGGGGACAAGGCACTTGACTTTTAGCAGTGAGGAAAAGGCCTGAGAAAAAGTCTCTGAAGTAAGATCAGAAGGCAACCTGCTGACATGTGTGTACCAAAGCACTAAATTTACATTTTTGTATTGAAACACTGTTGTTCAGCATGTGTACAAAAAGAGGGGAATTCTATATAAAGAACTATAGAAGATTTTCTGTCTAATAGTTTGTGTTCAAAGAGAATTCATAAGTATTCTGAATACTATTTATAATGTTTACACTATTTTCAGTGTTTTGTGTACATTAAATGTTTCTTTACTAAGAAACTGTGTGACTTACTCTGAACTGGAAAGGGACCAATAAAGGAATACTAAAACCTTCACTGCTTGTTTTACGTACAATAGCCCAAGTGTTCAACTCCATTGAATGCTTTCTAAAAAGTCCTGAAAAGACAGAAGTCTCTGAGTCTGGTCCTTACTGCTCAAAAAAGTTTGTTTTGTTTTACCAAGGAATATCTCAAAGGTATTGTGATGACCTTGCCTAGGCAGCTTGTTTAAAACTAAAGTGCCACTTAAGATTTTTAGCTACAAATTTAATGGAGATAAGGTACCTCAGTTTTACTGTGATATAAGGTGGGATTTGTCAACCCAGATAGGATACACTCCTGTCCTTACTTACCTGTCTTGCTTACCTCAAGTGTCTCCACTTACAATTCTCCAGTGAAATAACTATCCTGCCAGGACAGCTTATCTTTCAACCCTCTGTGAGCCCATTAGTAGAAATCCTGTGTACCCAAAGATTTAGGTCCTCCCTGGCTGAGTACATCAAGCTCCAAATGGTCAAGGACATTAAACAAAACATCTCTGAAGTCACTTTGTGCTTTGTAAATGTATTTCATGCTTGTGATCTTATCACAATATTGAAATGTGTACACATGAGTTTATTGTTTCTCACAGATTCGTTTGAATTACAGCATACTCTGTTTTTTCCAAAAAGCAGTACTAAGGGAAAACCCCACACCGTAATAAACATCAATGTGGAAGATAAAGGAGGGGTTTCAGTAAATATTCTGTTTTCTTAACACATAATCCAATATCCTGTATATTTTCAAAATTCATATTATTTTTGTGCTGTTATATTTCCTGTCCCCAGTAACTATGATTTGGTTAAAATGTTATATGTGACCTAATTAACTGAAATTCAAATTGATCTCCATTGATTGCATATGGGCAGATTTTATTTATATTATGTAGCAAAGGAAATTTTGTGGGATATTGAAAGAAAATCGGCAATACTAATCCTAGTCCCATTGAAGTTAATGGTAACGCTCCAAACAACCCCGGTGGTGCAGGATCAGGCCCATCATTTATGTACTGAAGATTTCATCGCATTCTATGACATTATTACATTAAAAAGTGTAGCATGCATCCCACAAAAATCTCATTTACTACATATTTAGCTACTCTAAGAAATGTATTTGCATCAGTTGCATGACAAATGACATTAAAATATTACCAAAATATGCTATAATTCAACTTTATTTCTGAATCAGGCTAGCATTGTATCCACAAACAGCAATAATAATCCATACGTTTTCACTGAGCAATGATTTCTAATTTTAAGAATTTTCAACATCCAATTACAACCCTATAGTAAAATTCTTCCCTCTCTTGTACTCAAGACATCACAGTTCATACTGTATACAGACATCTTTTTATATAGATACTTTAAAAACTATGAGCTAATTGCTTAACTGCAACATGATGTCATCAACACATCTCCATCCAACACATTTCCATTCTGCAAGCGGTAGAAAGGTTGAAGTTATGCACACCATGTAACAAGCCTTACAATGGTTTGAATGGACTTTTGAACAGTCCAATTTGTGGACATCAAGGAATAGTCAAAACAAGAATTGCACTGACATCAGACTACTATTGGCCAGGAATGGCAAAAGATATCAAGGACTGGATATGTAAAGTAATGAAGTAAAATCCTCTAATTTAAATTTAAATACAAATTTGAAATTTATATTGCAAAGAAAGATATTTAACCATTTGGTGTGAAAATGTGAGCTTCATTCCATTGTAATAATATTTTAATACATGAATATTAATAACATCATATTCTCTCCACACCAGGCTGAGAGATGGCTGCATTGCCAGAAAGTAGGAATGGAATTAAATTTGGATACCACCTTGAAAAACTTTAAAGTGAATTTTGGACTCTCATATTTCTACTATCTATCTTTCCAATTTTTTTTTAATCCCTTCCATTGTTAATGCATTAGGAATGTTCTCAGTGCAGGTTACATATACCTGGTACAAAGTCTTAGTCACTTCCTTAAAAAACAGAAAGGAAGCTTTGAAAGACTGTCCAAGAAAATTATTTATTATTTGTGTTTGTTATTGCTACACAATAAGGCTTCCAACTGGCAACAACAAGCAATGTATATGGATGGCATGACATAGTGCAACAATAACCTCTATTGCTCTTTGCTCTGGCACATCATGTTTATGTAGGTTTACTCTTGAAGGACTTTTCCTATCCCTATATTTCTTTACTTTCTTAAGTGAAGTGGATTCTGATTGTGTGGTTGTTTAAACCACTGTGAAAATCCCAGAAAACATTAGGAGAGATCCAAAGTGTAACCTGTATCCCTGCATACAGGTCCAGAGGCCCTGGGAATTGGTGGGAATGGATTTAATGGGGCCATTACCAGTAACAAAAGAAACCAGTACATATTGACAGCTACAGATCATCTTACAAAATGGGTGGAAGCATTTCCACTTAGAAATAATACAGCACATGAGATGGTAAAGAAAATCTGTAAAACTATAAATCCATTTGGATGGCTGGAGCAGATAATGACAGTTCATGGCTCTGAATTCAATAATGAGGTAATGACTTATTTTTGAGATTCTTTTCACTATTTCTTCAACTATACAATCAAGTCATTGACATTCAACAGTGAACATTGGCTTCATTGTTCTCATGACTATTTTCTTTATGGAAAATTGTTGCTGACAACTTTTTCTATGGATCCTCACACAATTTAAAAAAAAATTAATAGCAACTTGATTTACAAACATATTTATTTTTTCCACATAGTAATACTAAAAGATGGGATAGGAAACCACAGTACTAGCATATAATATCAATAGGAAATAGGGAAAGGAACATAAATGTGCACATTTCCAAAGGAAAGTTTAAGGCATAAATTCTTTTCAGTTTAACCTTGCCTTTTGTGAAAAAAATGGGGATAGAACATAGCTTCTACCTATTCAACCCAAACACCAACAAATCCACCCACAGGTAATTTTTTTCCAATAGTAAAGGTAAGTAGACAGGACCATGCTGTAAACTGTGTATTGGTAATAAATCTTCAAAGTCTTTTTATCACATGTGTATCACATGTGAAATGTCAGAGGGTGGAGATGGATGGCAGGAGAAAGATCACATGATCATTACCTGTTAGGTTCACTCCCTCTGGGGCACCTTGCATTGGCCACTGTTGGTAGACAGGATACTGAGCTGGATGGACCTTTGGTCTGACCCAGTATGGCCATTCTTATGTTCTTATGAAATGAAAAATAATCATAACAATACATTGCAATGTCCTCCAGCTTACACCTGGTTGATTCTATGTATAGTCTGTCTCAGTCAAGATGTGTTATTAACTCTTTCTTTCTTTGCACAAACTAATCAATCACTACCTTTTACAAAGCATTGTGGAAATTGGTTGACACCAAGAGTAATTGGAATGAATTTCTTTGTTTTTTTCTTTGAGTTCTAAACCACACACGACAACCAAAATGTCACCCTTTCAAACTATTGTATGGTTATGAAACAAGGTTTCCAGACCAAGTTTCAGAGAATTACACTGTAAGTGTATGTAAATACTATCAGCTTTCATGTAAATACGTTAGTTTGTGATTCTCCATTTCATGAATACAATACCTTCTCCATTTATTTACAAAGCCACATGCTTTCAAGGAATTCAGTGAAAAATACTACAAAGAGTACAGTATTAATCTGAAAACTGCAATGGATGCTGACATCGCATTGGTTGTTAGTAATATTTCTAAAGCATAACAAAACCAAGAAATATACTATTCTAGAAGAAATTTCTAAATATGGGAAAATAACATGCAAGGTTGGGGAATGCATTATGTTACTGAATGCAAGAAGGAGAACAAGAAAGGGAGGGATACTGTAATATTTGTTGAAGACCATACAAAGTTACCACTTCTGTAGTAATACATTTAAACTGGAAACCTTATAAGGGAAGACTTTCAGATATATGTACAGTATCTCCCACTTAAAAAGCCACCAGCATTAGGTACTGAAAAGAGATTGTCAAAGGAAAACATCCAAACAGATGTGGGTGATATTGAAAAAACAGTCCCCTCAGCCGTTATTAGAAAAATAGGTGGTGATTATGGCAGAGAACCCTGATGACAGCAGTGTGATAAACTTGGAGATCACAGACACAGAAGAAAAGGAATGTATGGCAGCGGAAGAAAAGAAATAAGTAGCAGTAGAAGTTAAAAGCAGCAATCCAAGTGATATTGATTACATGTTTCTGGAAGATATGGAAGACAAAGAATGGTTTCACAAAGGTAATTGTTTAGCATGTTGATGAAATTTTTATATATTTTGATAGTATACTTCAACTTATGAAGTATGGTGAAAGGTTTTGAGGTAAAAATATCAGCAAACAAATGACAGAATACACAATGGTGAAACAGAGAAAAAGGAGATTGTATTAGGTGCTAATATGTGTTAAATTTCTTTTCTAGTAACATTTGTGCAGACCCACAAAATTACAGCCAGACTGGAGGCAAAAGTGAGAAAAATGAGTTTGCACAGTCCTTCATTTCATGGCCTGATGACAATAAGCAAGTTGGGTGATAAGGTAAATTTAAATAACAGTTAACATGGATGGCAACTGATTCATCAAATGTTTTTGAAAAGTTAACTTTTTCCTCATTGTCTAATGTAGGTGACAAATGTAAATTTGAGTGCATTGTTGAGAAAGCAAGCACAAAGGTAGGGCTACTTCTTATGTAGCTACATGGAAATATTATATCATTAATGAAAAGGTCAAAATAATGGTTTTAAAAAAATATTCAAGTCCAAATAGCATGGAAGTGTGAATATAAAGCAACAGCTGCAGCAGTTTGCTGTATTTCCTGCTGCCAAACATGTATTCAATAGTACTTTGATTTATAGACCTGAGGTACAGTACTTGACATGTTGAAGGCAACATTAGTTTTACAATAGAGTTCAGTGGGGCCATGACTCTAACACTGGTATCTGCACTGGTTAGTCAGTTTTTAAAACAAGCATGACAGAACATATGGTTGTTAAAAATAAAGAAATGCTTGTAATCTGTGTTCCATATCAAGTTTATTTTTAACAGTGAGTATCCCTTCTAGGTATGTAGTTATGAACTACATAATATTCTTTGTGTGCCAGAATGATTAATCCATTTCATACAAGCTTATGCATAAACAGGTATAAGCCATGCCACCTCTGGAGTAGTTTCCACTAGCATTCTGTCAAGGTGACAGAGAAATGAAATTTGAGATGGTAAATGTTAATGATCTTTCATGCCCACCCTGAGGGCAAAGCACCGTCAGCTAAGCACAGTCTTAAGTAACAGTAAATACAATGTGATATAAGAGAATGAATAAAGGTAAGCAGGTACTTAAGCAATTATTTAAACTGGAAAATACAGTATAGGCTCGAGCACGTAGTTTGCTTAATAGACCCATATAACTGCAGATTTTTTCTCTTTTTTTTTTTAAAAAATGAATTCATGCAAAATGATATACTTTCTTACAATGCACTAGGTCATTGGATTATTGTGGTAAAATGTTTTCCATTCTTATTCTTTGGGATTGTCTCAATTAATGTAGTACTACATTCAAATACATCTCGTAGCTGTGATTTTTTTCCCTGTATTATTATTGCGGGTTTTCAATAAATGTAATAGATACAAATAAAAAATAAAATTTGTTGTGAGGTTTGGAATTGTGTGAACTGCATTTTATGAAATAAAATGTAGTTTGAAGAATTTATTATTGCGTTGATAATGTATATTTAAACAACGTACTCTGTAGTGTTTTAACAGAGGCACTCCCAATGTTACTTTCTCCTGGGTATTAGTGAGAAATTACAAATGAGATTATCTATATGCATTGTTTTGAAAAATTCTAAAATGTTGGAATTATATTAACAGTGACATATGTGTATGTATATGTACACTTACAGATAACATTAATGGAAACAAAAGAAATGTTAATAATTGAACCCTTCTGTGATGAGATGAGATATGAAAGAAACTTGCTGAGAACTGGAGGTGATTTTTAAGATACTTATTTCTGTAATTAACATGAAGTGTTAGTAGGAAGTGGTTTTCAATAAATGTGATTTAACAACAATATAAGAGAGTATGTTCCTGATAGCTTAGATAAAATGGGAATAGCACATGTGCTTATTCTCTTTAATATTAGACATTGACTGAATTGGTAAGATTTGTAGCCAGTCTCCACTCCCTCTACTAGAATGGAAGGAAGGATGATGATTGTCATGCTGTCTGGAGTGGCTCACAACCATGAGTGCTAACCTCAGGGCAGACTGTCAAGAAGCAGGGCAGAAGCCCCAAACTGGTTGTATATGCTATAATTAGATTTCAGCAGCCCAGTAACAAATGTGAACTACTAAAGCACTAACAGTCTTATTGTGGTGTCACAGACCATCCCTTTGGGCCTTTCAGTCCATCTCACCACCCAGGCAAGCTAGACGTAATGCTCTACACCAGTGGTTCTCCAAGCCAGTCCGCCGCTTGTTCAGGGAAAGCCCATGGCATACCGGACCGGTTTGTTTACCTGCCGCGTCCTCAGGTTTGGCCGATCGCAGCTCCCACTGTCCGCGGTTCACCGCTCCAGGCCAATGGGGGCTACAGGAAGTGGCGCGGGCCAAGAGACGTGCTGGCCGCCCTTCCCGCAGCCTCCATTGGCCTGGAACAGCGAACCGTGGCCACTGGGAGCCGCGATTGGCCAAACCTGCGGACACGGCAGGTAAACAAACCGGTCCGGCGTGCCAGGGGCTTTTCCTGAACAAGCGGCGGATCGGCTTTGAGAACCACTGCTCTACACCAAAGATCACAAAACATTCAGGTTACTCCCTGTCCCAGGAGACCAATCACTTACCGCAGGTCAATTGGTATCTTAGAACTCAGGCCAAAGACAACAGTGTAGCCAAATCTATAGTAAACTATCTAAGGATTTATTAACTAAGAAAAGAATTACATACATACAAATGAATTAGTCTATGGTTTTACAAAGTGATAATGTTGTAGTGATCTGTGAGCTCTAAATGTCTTTTAGGGCTAACCCAGGTTGACCCTGCGGATCTCAGATTCTGTTTCGTAGCTCTGGCCCTGTAAGAGTCAAACAGCAAAAGAGATGGAAAAAATTTCTTGTCAGCTGTTTTTATTTCCTTCTTCCAGAATTCAAGCTTATGGGACAAGCCCTTTTGCACGTAGCCTCTTTGTGGGTGCAAGGGGATAATTAACACTGTCTTTGTATTGTGATGTTCCACTGTCATGCACTTATTTTTGATAGGCCTTCTTGAGGGGCAGTAGATGATCCCTCCTGCCTGGGTTCACAGTTTGTATAGTTACAAAGCAAAAAAAAAAGTTATGTTATAACATGATAAAGAAATTATCTGTGATGTTAAGGCATGCAGCAACTTACAAGCATTTCATAAGGAAGGTCTAAACACATTGTTATAAGTTCAATACCCTCTTAACCATACTAACACAGAGACAGGTTCCCAGCAATTAATTTTTCAGGACTTGGCTGAGACCTAAAGCCTTGGCACCTGGCCTGTCAGCATCACAATGATGCCACAGAGACTGTGGTCCCCCTTTCCAAGCAGAAGGGAGAGAACCTGTGTGAAGTTCTAGGGAGCAAATTCAACTCTGAGAGACCCAGCCAGGCCCAAAGTATTGTTAAGAAGAGATGACCCTGGCAGACTTTTTACTCCTTTGGAGTTGTGCTCCAGGCCCTGAGTCCTGCTTTATCACATGCTTCCTTAACTAGGGAAGATCATTCTCTCTTCAGGATTGGCAGAAGCAGCATGTTAGGTGCCTTTTACATAGATTAACAGACTGGCATCTCTTCTTTTCTTCTCCTGACAGAAATTTCAAGTACCCAGGACTGCTTTGTGACAATTAACCCATAATGTTTACTAAGTCCACTGCAGCTGCTGCTTTTGTGTTGGTGCCATCTGTAGAATGTACACATTAACTCCCTGAGTTTTCCCTCATACAGGCCAGTCTGTGTCCTGGATCTCATTATTGCCACACACACCATACAAGATAGAAAACAAAACGAATAAATACACCACCTAGTTTCAGCATTTTGACCACTTTGCTGTTCAAAGAAATAAGGATTAACAGGTGGGAATATAGCAAACATACATGTTACATCTCACTATTACCCAGGCATTGGTTGGGAATTTCAACTCAATAAACATTTCTATGAACAAAAATACTGCACTAAGAACAGGAGACAGTGAAATATTTAGAAATTTCATCTAAATATGTTAGGTCAATTTTTTTTTTACGATGAGTCTAATAAATTCTGTGTCTATTCAATAAGAGTTGAATATGTGTATTGGAGCCTTATTACCATTTATGATTAACAGCAATACCCCAAGGTGGATTTACTTTAGTGTGAAAGTTTATAAAGCATGTCTATTTAGAGTTAACTTCTAAATTATGGGCCTGCCCACAGTGAAGTCAATGGAAATCTTGCTATATACTTTAAAGTGACAAGACCCCAAATAAATACCATACCATTGCGACATGTATATCACACATGCTACAGTTGATTGTACCTTAAGCCCAAATAGATACTTGCTGAATTACATTTATAACTGTTACATGCGTATCAAAAGTTTTGGCACATTTATTAAACAAACGTTTAAAAGTTTTTAATTGACTCTAAAGGATTTACATTTGTGACAATTAATTAGAAACAAAAAGCCGAATTCTCTTCTTATTTATACTATGCAGTTTTAGTGGAGCCAATGGAGTTATGTTGGTATAACTAAGAGGAGGACCTGGAACACATTACATGCAGTAGGAAAGTACCACCAACAAACATTTACACAAATTATATTTAAAACACTCACTATTAAATAATGCCAAAATAGTCTAATCAGTTAAAATAGTGTTGATTTATATCTCAGGAAACAACATTTCTATGTACAGCTGCAATAGCATATTGAAATTTCCAAACTGGTGTTCACTTGAATATGTTTATAATACATATGTACAGGAAATGGGATACTATCTACAAACTTCGCACTTCAAAGAACTCTTCTTGTTGAGCATGCTTCAATAGGGAAGCGATTCACCTATTTCTAAGGTAGTGTCTTATTTTCCCCTCTAATGTAAAGGGTGTTGTATTTATCACAATACAGACCATTTTTTCATGTTTTTCACATGACAGTGTTACAAAAAGTCACTTGCATGTCATATTATGTCATGGAATGAAGAAGGTTAGTCACTCGCTTAAACATTTGGTTTCGGTGCGTTTACAGGACTGTAGGATCCATTTATCTTTGATTTCCTTGACATGTAAAGCAATATTGCAAGTGCAGGGATTGCCATTGTTGATAAACAAGAGAGCGCAACAATCACAGGAATAATTAAATCTGTTTCTTTCACTATTTCTGCAAAATGAGAGAGAGAGAGAAAAAAAAGAGGAGACAGAAGAAGTTGATTAAAAACTGTTACAAGTAGATGTATGCACATCACTGTAAAGGCAATGCTACTGTTATGTCATCTTCCTCTCCTCCAGCTTTGAGCATCTTATCTGACCCCTTTGAATTCTTTCACTGGATTCCTGTCTCTTACTGCATCAAATTCAAGGTTTTGTCCACATTTACAAGGCTCTCTGTAATCTTGGTACATCTACATCTCTGATCCCATTTCTCCCTCTTTCCCCTCCCTGCCCCCTTTCCAATCTGTTCATCTTTCTGTTGCCATCATCTCCTGACTCCTCCCACAATGGGTTCACACTTTTTATAATGCAGTTCCCTATGCCCAGTGGTGTCTATCGGACAAAGATTTGCACAGGGGAACTCTAGCTTTCCTGAGCTCCACTTATGCTCACTAATTCAGGGTATCTTAGCAAGTGCCCCTTAGTACTGTGCTCCATGATGTTCTCCCCTGGAGCTCCAAAATGAATGTGAACATGCGCATGATATAGTCTGGGGCACTGGAGCAGCTGTTCCACATGGATCCTGCTCTGAAAGAGCTATCGTCTCATGTTAACAGCTAAGACTGTGAATTGACTTTATTATGGTTTTAGTTTCTCATTTTTCTGAGTGGAGCAGTGCCCCAGCTATTGCAACGGGACAGACCCTACTGCCTTCAACTGGAATACTCCCCTGGTTCTCATCTGCATAGCGCTCTCCATCCTCCTTCAAATCCCTTCTTAAAACCCACTTCTTCAAGCAATCTGTCTTACATTCTCGTCTTCAGTAAACACCCTCCCTAATCAACTTAATCATTGCTTAGTGTCTTGGTCTTGGGTTTGTTAGTCTTACGTAAGTTCAGGCCTGTTTGGTATAGTATATAATAAAGGGTGTTGTAAGCTGACTGCTCCAGGGAGGACCAAGAGGCATTCTCCCTCAAGCAGATAGAGTGCCTCCAGCAGCTCCCTAGCGCACAACAGGGCACCCTCTATCTCCTTTTGTGGGGTGCAGGCTTCTTCTCCCTATGTGCCAATCTTGCTCTGCAGACTGGTGCATAGAGGAAGTGGGGCTATCCCTGCCTTCTCCCCACCTCCCTTGAGCCACTGTGCCACTTTGGGGTAGTATTGCCAAGAGTATCAGTGCTGTATAGGAGGCTAGTAAATTACTGATATTTGCTAGTGAACTGTTCTGTTCTGTTTTTCACCACTAACCATGGTATATCTATGTGTGGGTGAACAGTACACTAGCTGTGCTAACAGCAACCTTTCAATCATTGGAAGGTAACAATACAAGTAAGTTCAAAGCAACACATATGCCTACCTACAACAGCTATCTCAATCACATCAGTGTTATTTCCAGTCTCATTGCAAGCAACCATGTATGTGTCTGTATCAGTTTTGATGACTCTGCAGAGCGTAGAGGTTTCATTCTGTGATGAGAGGATGGTTGTGTTGCTTGGATGGATCTTTTGTGGGACAGTCTGTGGAGGTAAATTACTATAGGTTGTACTCATAATAGTGATATTTTCCCCTTCATCAACATTGTCTGATGGAGATATTAACTCTGTAGTATTCTGGGGAGGAACTAAAAGGAAAGAAAATGTAGGGTAAGATTTAAATGCACATGTAGAGACTGACAAACTACAACGGGTTCTCAGGGCCTTAATTCAGTTGAATGATTCACCACAATTTTTTCTTAAAATCTGCTTGATCACTAGCTAAAGGTACTCTCTAGTCTTCACACAAGGCTGCTGGCAGGAAAGATATTTTATTAATTGATGGACGTAGCACACTTCACTATACCGAACTTTTTTTTTTTTTTTTTTTTTTTTTTAATTTAAAGTGATTATGTATATTCATGAAAGAAGAAAAATAGACAAGCATGGCTTCTGAAGTCCTCAGTCTACAGAATAGGCACAGAAAAGGCAAAGACAAAGGATCAGAGGCTAAAAAAGAGCATGTCTGCCCAGCCTTCAGACATGTGAGAAAGCCATTAGCATTCCACTGTTTCAAACCTTGTTTTGAGGGACCCCAGTGTAAGGGACTGTTAAAAGATTTTGGAGAACAATTGTTTTCTGATGTCTGGATCTTTCTGGAGAACAGCCCCCACTGTTAATGTGTTCCTACTAATTATGTATGACAAGACCCTAGGTAACTCACTACATGACACACACGACATTAAAATCCTAGGGAATGACAAAAAATGACCCCAAAATCTAGAGTCTGAAGAAATTGGCTGATATTTTAGACCATGTTTTATGCCTTTAGCAGAACCCCCCCCCCACACACACACCCTTCATTAACATAGAGAACATTATTTTAACTGACCTTTGACATCAAGCATTCTGTTTTTAAATTGCTGTCCCAACTTGTTGCTGGATTCACATTCATACATTCCTGCATCCTCTAGCTGAGCCCCATCTATGGTATATCTGCCACTTTCGGACACAAGCACTGTGTCCGCACCTCCTGTTTTCTTCCTCAAGATGATCTGAACAGCCGGAATACCTTCAGATGTGCAAGAGAAGGTAACACTGTCTCCTGCTTTTACAGTGTCTGAAGGGAAAACTGAAAGCATTGTGTCTTTTGGTGGAACTGCAAAAAAGTAAAGAATGAGGGGAAGGCAGATTAGTTTACAGAAGTGATCCCTGGGCAATACAGTGTTACTGTACAGTAAACACAAGTAGCAGAGCAGAGGCAGAGAAACCAAAATATTACTGAAAGTCCACTTGTGATTTTTTTTTGTAAATTGCTATTAATACAATAATTTATGTTATCAATTAATAATAATCAACAATACTACGTACTTATATAGCAGCGCTGTCAATTTGGCACCTTTCAGGTTTACTAAGTTCATTAAAGTGTGTTTCAGAGTAACAGCCGTGTTAGTCTGTATTCACAAAAAGAAAAGGAGTACTTGTGGCACCTTAGAGACTAACCAATTTATTTGAGCATAAGCTTTCGTGAGCTACAGCTCACTTCATTGGAGCTTATGCTCAAATAAATTGGTTAGTCTTTAAGGTGCCACAAGTACTCCTTTTCTTATTAAAGTGTATGTGTATCTACTTACCTGTCTAGCACCAAGACAAGGTAAGTAGAGTTATATAGTTAAAAAATTTTTTACCCTTAAACAAGTTCAGGTTTAGTTTGCTTTGCATCTGTGACGAAGGTCAGGGTCAGATGATGTTTTCCTCAAATGGGTTCCCTCATCCCAAGAGACAACCAAAAGAATAGTAATCTCTCCCTGCACAAAAGCCCAAGCAACCAAGTTTTCAGTATGAAATGCAGCAGGGCATGGGAGAATAGGATTCACAACCCCAATCCACAGGCACTCCCTCCAGACTGGTCATTTAGAACCAGCATCCCCTCGACACCTTTTACATGCGGGCACCTGAAGCCAGGCCAGAACTCTAGTTGCTGTGTGCAGGGAATATAGAAGCTCCCCTATGTGGCTGCTTAACACAACCACCTCCCGACCCCCGAGGCAGAGGCACTATTGGTATGTCTACACAGCCTCAGGCTCGTGGGGGATGTGCTACCTCTTAAAAATTGCTTTGCGGATACTGTGGCTTGGGCTGGAGCTTGGGCTCTGAAGCCCACCTCTCTCCCTAGGGGTCAGAGCTCAAGCTCCAGGCCAAGCCACAATTTAAACATGCTGCAAACACAGCTATTTTTAGTGCTGTATCTCAAGCCCTGTGAGCCTGAGTCTGTCGCCCTGGTGTGGAGGCTTTCTGCAGGCTGCCAGGGGATGTGTAGTTGCACCCGATGGGGCTCTAGTGATTCAGAGAACTTTGCATGAGGTAAATTTTACCTTTAATGATTAAGGGCCATTCTTGACCTCACAGAAGTTAAAGGCAAAATTCTCACAGACTTCAGTCTGAGCAAGATTAACCCTAACATTTCGAAGCAAGGCTTACAACGTATCATGTTGTACACACCTTGAACAATTAAGTCCACAGTTTTTTTCTCTCTTCCAAACTGGTTAACTCCTTCACATTCATAAAGCCCCAAGTGTTCAGCCTTTACGTTATTTATAGTCAAAGTTGCATCTTCAGAAAGAAACTGCAACTCTCCACTGATCAAATGCTTTGTCCAGGAGATCTTTGGAGATGGATTACCGTAGCTAGTACATGTCATTATCACAGCTTCCCCTTCTCTCACTGTGGTGGAGGGGGTGACAGAGATTGTCGTATTTCTTGGTCCATCTAAAATTATTAATAACAGGAGCAATGAGAGCGTTCTTTATTAGGTGCTAGATTGTCAGCCCTGGACACTGAAATCCCCTATTTATCCTCAAATCAAATACAGCACAGATAGCTTTGGAGCTTCAGTGCAAGCCGTCCTTAGCCAATGTGCCTCAGTCCTGACCAAGAGGGTATGTTTATATGGGTGGGAGGTCAGTACTGTCAAGTACTGTCCACTCAGTACTTGACCTGAGACTGCCATCACTCTGAGGGCTAAATGGGGACTAGCCCTTACACACTGCACATTGGGACGACTCCCCTCTCCTTTTGTACAGCCCCTATAAGGCCACTCATTCACAGCCCCTGTGCTCAGGGGACTGCGGAGGATGGGACTGTGTTACTTCCCCCCAGGGAGCAACTCACCAAAAAGTGCGTGGGGTAGACCAGAGATAGGCAGAAGCATGGTTCTGTTCTGCTCTTCATTCTGGCCAGCCACACAGGGAGGGAGGAGTACACTGCATCCAAATTATGGTATCCCTCCCAGGTCAACTGTGGAGTTCCAGGGGGCATTCTGTCTTAAAGAGATAATGGGCTGCTCCAGGTCTCCCCTTACTATGGGCTGTTCCTAACAGGCTCAGTTCACTTCTTAGACTTGGTTTTGTTTTGAGGATTATATCCAGCAATGAAGTAAATGATGAGCAGTTCACAGAAAGAACTTTTTATTGGGTCATAGGAAATGCATAATTTACACTTACATTCGACGCTAAGTTCTGCTGCCATTTTGCTTTCCCCCAGTGCATTCTCTGCTTCACATTCGTAGTTTCCTGCATTTAGGAACGTCACACTTGAGATATGGACAACTCCATCCTCACTATAAAGCACAGTGTCTTCACTGTCTGATTTTCTCCTTAAGACAATCCTGGCAGCAGGGTTGCTTTCAACAGAACACAGGATGGTAACATTATCTCCTTCTTGAACAGTTGTGGAGGGTTGTATGGAGAACTCTGTAATTCTTGGTGCCCCTGCATGAAAAGAGGGAAGGCCTTTCTATTAAAGGAGAAATAGTTACCAAAGTAATACTGGGTTTTAAGAATGTGGGTGGCAGACCCCCTACATTGTCACATTTCTGCCTGCAGTCAATTGCAAGTACCAAACTGGGCCCTGATCCTGCAATGAGTTCTTTGGGTGTGCAGGGATCTGTCCAGAGGATGCCCATTACAGGATTGGGGCCTTAGAGGCTAGAATGACACCCCTTTGGAATTTTGACCATGAATTCTATTGTATATTTGTTTTTGTGATGTTGCTGTCCAGATGTAGTTAAACTGGATTCATTATAGGGATAACATTATTGTGTACACCTCCAGTCAGACATGTGAATCACATTATGAAATTTCCTAATAGTGCTGTATGGGGTTGAAAAAGAATTAATAAATAATGGTAAAGCAAGGGACTCTGACTTGTCAATGTCTGATTGTTTTGATTGAAGCAATGCACCCAGGTCTCTTGGCAACAATCTTATATTTTAAGTAAACAAATAAATATTATGGGGAATGATCCTGCAGTTCTTTTTCAGGGACTGAATCTGAATTTGAGTTTTGCCAAAGGCAGGACCTACAGGACTGGGCCTGTCATAACAGAATTGTATAATACAATTACAATAAGGAAAAGGAGAATTTAATTAAAAGGCATAGGGATAGGTGAAAAGATTGATTTTCAGGTGAGATTTCAAAGAGGTAGTCAATGAAGCAGATAACAGATGACATCTATAATTCATCATATTTTAAACTTTGCTGGAGGAAATAGTCTCTAAAAGACTATTCTGAGCTCAGAAATTCATAGATTTCAAAGATAACATTTGACACACAGTTTATTTAAATGTCAGATGGCTCAGCAGGTTTCATAGTACAAAGTCACATATGTTTGCAGCCTGGCTGCATACATAAACCACCTGGAAACATAATTAGCCAGAAGATTTTGGGAGCAACACAGGGCTCCTGGGCAATGTGCTGCACACAGCTACTTGTATAGTGGCATTCCAGTCTTAAAGGAGGTTATTGTCCCTTACGCGTTTAGGGTGACTACCATATTCACATGGAGCTAGAGAGGCTGTTAAATGCCTGTTTCGGAGGGGACACTTAAATGTGGGTTGGGTAAGTCACCCAGAGGACCTGGGAGAAATCATACCCACACTGGGCCATTGACTGGGGGAGCTATGTTTATCTCAGCTTGAGAGTAAAAAGAGAGAAGCAATGAAACATCAGGCATTGTAATGAGAGAAACATCAGACCTTACAATGACAAACATGACTCCTGAATAGCAGTAGCATACCTATAGTTGACTCCTGAATATACAGTAGTGAGGACCCTGAAATTTCCCAGTTCCATTATTTCAGGGTCCCCACTTTTTTGTTCATTCAGGAGTCACCTGTAGATCAGTTGAAATTCTATGCTTCATAGAACCAGAGAAGTCAAACTCTTGCAGGCTCATACCTTGTACAGAAATGACCACTGTTGCTCTCTCTGTTTTATTCGTTGCGTCATTCATGGCTTCACAGATGAACAGCCCAGAATCACTCATCTGGGCATGTGGAATGATTAGGGTGTCGTTGTCTATAATGTGCTGCACACTTGAATCCTCTAGCTCTTTTCCCCAAACAATCCTTGCTGGTGGATTACTTGTAGTCCTGCAAGCAAGCATCAGCGTTTCCCCCTGCGTGGTTGTGTTGCTTGGAGACACAGTGATGTTAACATTTTGTGGACCAACTAGAAGAAAACAGAAGAGAAAAGCTCAGATATTGGGAAAAGCTCAGATATTGGGAAACATTTCAAAAGCTGTGATGTCAATAGGACAATAGAACAATTTTCCCAGATTGCTCAGTGAGGAATCAACAGTAGAGGTTTTCCAAGAGGAACTGCTTAGAGCAAAATTCTGCTCCCTGATATATGCATGTGGATCCCATTGACTAAAATGGGAATTACATGGGCATTCAAGGGAAATTTTTCAAAAAAGCACCTCTGCTTAGGCAGTTATTGCTCTCTCTGATTCAGACTGTGTGTGTTTGCCCTCTGACTGAATTCTGCACCAGCTACCAAAGAAAAGGAGAGAGGAATGAGCTACAATGGTGGTGCTGAAGGTTGACATGCATAGCTATTTTTCACTGTTACTGAATGCAACAGTTAACTTTAATAACCCCGGGTGCTCCATGTGGAGAACACTCATTGAAGTCAATGGTTATTCTTCACATGAAGGGATTACAAGAGATGATATGACCTAAGGGCCACGTCCTATCCTTGATCTTTGTACAGTACAGTCACTGACATCAGTGTGAGACCCAGTGTGGATCAGGAGTACTTTTGTTTATATCCCTAACTTTGTAGCCCTGGCCCATGAATCCTAATTTGATTTGAAACCCCTAATATAAATATACTTACAGTTTACACTCAATCTCTGTGAAGTCTGTCTTTTCTTGGGTTCAAATTCCATTTCATCAATCTCTAATTCAGCCACACAAGTAATCTCTTTCCCAATGTCTTCAAAGGTGGGGATAAAAGTCAATGTCAGACTTTTTGTCTCTGTGGTTTTGGTGCTTACTTCCTCATAAAACTCTTTCATGTCAAGAACAGATCCATCTTTCTCTAGCTGCAACTTCAAACGCTCAGAAGGATACACTTTGGGAATCATGCAGGTGGCACTGGCTTTTTCCCCAACATTCAGGGGTGTGCTGATCTCAATGACTGGTGCACTGGGAAAAGCTAAAAGAACAATACCAGTTACTTTTTACTAGAGACAGGCCAAAGAGACAACCACTGAAACTAGAGCCAGAATTCAAACACCCTCAAGTTCACGTGTTCACGACCTGGCTTTTGATTTAGTCCAGTACAGTCATGAAATATGGGTCCATATTTTGGGGTTTTGACCCTCCAGACTCTTTCCCCACACACACTCAGAGTTGGAGGTCTTAGTATCTGGGGTATAGATTGGATCCATCTTTCCTTTTAATACATGTCCATGTTAAAAACATCATGGCATTTTATGAAAAGGTAGAAAAATACTGATCTTTTTTAACTGATAGAATTAGAAAATAACAGATAACATATATTCTAAATTAGTGACAGACAGCAATAATACTGCTCTTGGAAATAACTGGAATAAAAAGGCATAGCGTGTGCTGTATCTTCATTTAGAAGGCCCAACTTCTATTAATTTTAATTATTACCCCCAGTAGCTATTGAATGTGGCTCCCAAATAACAGCAGCTACCATTAAATGTAAAGACCTTCCCATACCAAGCCAAAATATTAAGGTATATGGGACTGATTTGTTCCCAATGAACTCAGTGGCAAAACTGCTATTGGTTTTAGTGGTGTAGAAGCATGCCTTGTATCTGCAGCTAATATAGTGGGAGGCAGAGTGAATTTACAAAATCCCTCTAATACGAGCCAACTCCTGCTCACTTCACAAGAGGAGGCCTGCTGGAGTCAATGGAGAAATTTGCATCAGTAGGGTGGGCAGGATTTGGTCCTAAGGGCCAGATCCAATACCCACTGATATCAACAGAAAGACTTCCTTTGACTTCAGTGGGCTTTGGATCAGGCCCTTTATACTCAAATTTTCCCCAAACATTTCCACCCAGAGCATATTATCTTCTGGCTTTCATATACTTTGAGGAAAACACCAAGAGCAAATAAAACCAGGAAGACTAAATTCACCCTAGGGAGCCTAGTTCAAGATGCCTAATAAGAAATCCCTGCACCAATCTGTGACCCCTACCAGGAAATATATGTTTAAACCATACCAGAACTGTTGTGCAAGGGATACAATTGACCCTCCACTGTAGGAACGATTAATCACATTTATTATGAATGAGCATTGCACCAATGTCACATATAAAGGGAACAAATCACTTACAGTAAACGTCAACCTTGATGCTTTTTTCTTTTTTCACATTGTCACAAAACGCACTGCAGAGATACTCATGGTCATTCCCAAAGCCAACAGGATCCATAGTCAAGGTGGAGGTGCTCCCGTTATTGTACACTGACCCACCTAGGGGATTGTCCATCTGGGTTCTCCAAGAGAAACTTGGGGATTCACAGCCAATAGTACTACAGGTCAGCTCAAGTTTATCTCCAATCTGAGCAGCAACGTTGTATTCAGGTGTAACCTCAATTTCAAAAGCTTTAGCTGAAAAGGGAGAAAAATGCAAACTCAGCAGCATTCATTGCTCATGTTCTCCTTTGCACTAGCAATCTAGTATGGTATATGAGATTATTAAAGCCTGCCTGATGTTTTACTATTTTTAAATTAATAGTTGCATAGGGAAAATTAAACTAATAATACTTAGTACTTAAATAGTGCTTTCCATCTCCAAAATACTCTACACACATTAACTAATCAACTGATGAACAATGTAAATCCATTGAAGTCAATGGAGCTACATGACTTTACACCAGCTGGGATCTGTCTCTAAAACTTTGCAGCAGACTAATAGGTAAATAAGTTACCAAGGGAGGTTATAGAATCACCTTCACTGCAGATATACTGGACTGATACTATATTTGATTGATATCTATCAGGGATGCTTCAGGGATAATAAAATCAAACCTACAGTGATGTGCTAGAGAACTCTGATTCTGTGATTCTATTGTGCAATAAATTTTGTAGCAAACTAAATTACAAAATGACTGCATTACTACAGAACAGTCAGTGCTGAATACAATTTTCTTGCTATTTAAACAAAACATCTTAACTGAGATTAACAAATTTTTATTTACTGAAATATAAAATCATTTTCCGTAAAGAGAAATGATTCTAAAATAAAGGAAAATTCAAATTAATTACAACAATTAATTAATGAAGTAACCAAACAAAAACTCACAAGTCACAAACACCAGTAAAAGCACTGTCACTGATGGAAATAGTCTTCCCATTTGTCTAACTTTTTGCAATTGCTATATAAAGAAAAGAAAGCAAGCTCCAAATCCTCTGTTCTCTCTGAAGAAACACTGCGTGAGTCTGCAGCTCTGAAAATGACAGTTGTAACAGTTACTCAGCTCTTTATAACAATTCTAGTTCAAGCAGAGTGTAGGAAATCCCTAGATGGGGAAACCCACAGCGCAGTTAGGAAAAATCCCCCTGTAGGCTGTGTAGATGGTTTCAGCGCCCTCTGCTGCTGTCAGATACAGGATTACAATGTGTCTTTTTCAAACTAATTCTAAAACTGAACTAGCAAAATAAATATATCAGAGATGGAGAATATCAAGAACAATTCAGATGAGAAAAATCTTTTTAAGACCAGGATAAAATTAATTATTTTAGCATTTTTATTGCATATCACAAGTATAAGGAGCAAAATAAGGACCTGATCGTGCAAATGGTTAGTCATGTGAAAGAAGCTATTCATGTGAGAAGTTCCACTGAAGTCAGTGGGACTATTCACCTAGTTAAAGTTACTCACATGCATATTTTTTGCATGATTGGGTTTTATGGGGACAATCCTGCAAATGCTTGAGTAATTTTACTCAAGTGAGTTGTCCCTTTGAAATCAGTGGGACAACTTGCATGAATAAAGCTACCCAAATGCCTGTGGGTTTGGGGATTGAGCCATAAAAATAAGGAAACATGGCTCCAAGTCAGGTAATGAAGGACTAGAGATGAGCTCAAATCAAAATCTTGGATCCTAACACCCCAGCTCCAGCTCCAGTCTTTGAGGCTCAGGCCAATCACATACAGCTGAATAGAATGAGTGTTGGACTGAGTCTGCTGGTTCCAGTAGGGCAACCGAAGAGATACAATATTTTTAATGGCAGCTAAAGGGCAATTGCCCCTAAAATGGTTCTTTTTTCTGGGACACCACTGATTGATTTTCCCCTAGATTGTCGATCTATTTCTGCAATCATACGTTGTCCTATTTAAATAATGGACTCAAAACAGCTGAAAATTTTCAGGTTGTTAAACTGTAGGCAGATTTAAAAAAAGTTGTCTTTTTTTCTTTTAAAAGAAGCAATTTAAACTGACATCTTCTAGCTTTCATGCCCTTACTCAGTAATAGGGAAAGAGTAAACATGTTATGTGAAGGAATGAACACAATGTTTCTATTTTCAGTGTTTTTGTTCCAGGGGTGATATGAAGCTAGTCTTGTGCAAAGGATATTTTTGGGGACAAGTGCTGGCTGGTAGGAAGATGTCATTAAAAACAAAGTAAAAGCAGATTTTCTGTGTCCAGTTTAAACTGGGGAAATGCCACTAATGCAAAAAATTGAGAAGCAGAATTTGCAGAATATAAAGCAGATGTTGCTTACTAATTTTTGTAGAGTTCAGTTTTTTATTTAGAGGGCATGTCCTTAATTGCCAAGTACAAGTGGCAAGAAATCCAGGACAAAAACGTAAAACATCCGTTAAAAATGTCTATGATTAATTAATTTAATTTGATATGTGATCATTTAACTGATAAGCTAATTGCTGTAAAATGTGGCTATGTATTGCTTATTTCATCTCTGGTCCTGATCCAGGTAGCAAGTAATAATCTGCATAAAATAAATGAGAAAATATAGAAAAAATAAACACAAAGTCATAAGCCCCAAATATAAATAACAGTGAGCAAAGGAAGGTCCCACACTGAAGTCCTACTTTTTGAGTCATGTAGGTCATGAGGTTAACACATTATTCATTGGTTTCAGAGTAGCAGCCGTGTTAGTCTGTATTCGCAAAAAGAAAAGGAGTACTTGTGGCACCTTAGAGACTAACCAATTTATTTGAGCATAAGCTTTCGTGAGCTACAGCTCATTTCATCGGATGCATAAAGTGGAAAGTACAGTGATGAGATTTTATATATACACACAGACCATGAAAAAATATACATTGTAAGGAGACTGATCACTTAAGATGAGCTATTACCAGCAGGAGAGTGGGGTGGGGGGAGAGAAAACCTTTTGAAGTGATAATCAGGGTGGGCCATTTCCAGCACATTTCCAGCAGTTAACAAGAACGTCTGAGGAACAGTGGGGGGGCGGGGGAGGGGGAATAAACAAGGGGAAATAGTTTCACTTAGTATAATGACTCAACCACTCCCAGTCTCTATTCAAGCCTAAGTTAATTGTATCCAATTTGCAAATTAATTCCAATTCAGCAGTCTCTGGTTGGAGTCTGTTTTCGAAGTTTTTTTGTTGAAGGATACTCACTTTGAGATCAGAAATCGAGTGACCAGAGAGATTGAAGTGTTCTCTGACTGGTTTATGAATGTTATAATTCTTGACATCTGATTTGTGTCCATTTATTCTTTTACATAGAGACTGTCCAGTTTGACCAATGTACATGGCAGAGGGGCATTGCTGGCACATGATGGCATATATCACATTGGTAGATGTGCAGGTGAACGAGCTTCTGATAGTGTGGCTGATGTGATTAGGCCCTATGATGGTGTCCCCTGAATAGATATGTGGGCACAGTTGGCAACGGGCTTTGTTGCAAGGATAGGTTCCTGGGTTAGTGGTTCTGTTGTGTGATGTGTGGTTGCTGGTGAGTATTTCCTTCAGGTTGGGGGGCTGCCTGTAGGCAAGGACTGGCCTGTCTCCCAAGATTTGTGAGAGTGATGGGTCGTCCTTCAGGATAGGTTGTAGATCCTTGATAATGCGTTGTAGAGGTTTTAGTTGGGGGCTGAAGGTGACGGCTAGTGGCATTCTGTTATTATCTTTGTTGGGCTTGTCCTGTAGTAGGTGACTTCTGGGTACTCTTCGGGCTCTGTCAATCTATTTCTTCACTTCAGCAGGTGGGTATTGTAGTTGTAAGAATGCTTGATAGAGATCTTGTAGATGTTTGTCTCTGTCTGAGGGGTTGGAGCAAATGCGGTTGTATTGTAGAGCTTGGCTGTAGACGATGGATCGTGTGGTGTGGTCAGGGTGAAAGCTGGAGGCATGTAGGTAGGAATAGCGGTCAGTAGGTTTCCGGTATAGGGTGGTGTTTATGTGACCATCGCTTATTAGCACTGTAGTGTCCAGGAAATGGACACTCCATTATTCATTGGAGTTAATAATGGTTTAATTTTACGCCATTCAGGTGAGAGCAGTAGCAGCAGATACAAGGAATACTTTTCATGTAATGTGCTCCTGCTGGTCCCTAGAGACCATGGCTTTAGCAGGAGCCATTTTTCCAGGTTCTCTCCTGACTGCAGCTGTCCCTGGAATCCCCCTAAAGGGAGATTTTACAGCACAAGTTAATACACTCCCTGGAACGCCAAAGTGACTGTACATTGTAATAAATGCATAAATCCCAGTAAGAATCTCAATATTATGTCCAAAAGAGGCAACAGAGACTATGTATATAAACATCACAGATAATAAACACACCAACACGAAAGGAGTGTAATAACTGGTAGGAAGCAAAAATTAGCTCCAAAGAGAACATGGACATCTAGGTCAGAAAGGTGAAGGAAACCAGAAATATAGCAGAGTTAAAAGAGACAACCCATTAATTACCAAGAGAACCCTGGAAGAAGGAGACACCTGAGCTCAGAATCCCTAACCTGAAGTGAAGACCATGGAGTTTGTCATTGTCATGGTAGACAAAAAAGAAAAATCCTCTCAGGAAATGGGAAGAGAAAAGGTTATGGAGTAGAGTCCTTACATGCTTGAAAACCCTCAAATCACAGAGCACAGAATGTGTGCAGTGTACAGACTGAGTAACGGTGCTTCGACTCAATCAAAAAAAAAAAAGATTTTTGAAGGGGAAGTAAAATTCCCCTTCTTCGTAAAATTGCTGATACATGCTTTGTCATCACTACAGAGGAGAGAGGTCATACATATGGTGATTCCAAAATCTGGACTGTTCAGATACTTCTAATGTAGATTTCTATGAAGGGCATGTCCTCAATCCCCAGGAATGAAACAGCGTAAAAGTGGTAGGGCATGTCAGCACATTGAAGGCATTGCAAAGGAAAGCTACAAATGCTGTGAGATCTTTTATCAAATAACATGGAATGGGCAGTGTCAGCCTGATCGAACTGCCTTTAAACTCAGTGGGACACTTTTGATTGACTTTGAAGGGAGCTGGATCAGGCCCTGAGCTGGAATGCTGGGCCCTGAGCCAACTAGACATCAGCAATATATTTAGCAGAGAGAGCAAAGGTAACTGTACTGATATCTGGACAAATATGTCTCTGGTATCAGAGCAGTACCCATTTTACATATTGTTAGAGGAAGTGCAAGACTCACCAAAGGCAGTGGTTCCTCAATACAGTAAGATCCTGACACTCAGCTGGCTTCCATATGAGCCTTTCTGGTTCCTCTTTTAAAAAGAAAATGTACTTTATTGCTGCGACTGTCACGCTCAGCACTGTGCCTGCCACAAGCACACCAAGTCAAGGGAGCACCACTTTTGCTTGGTGCAGGACTGGATCTCTATGGAAGCTGATAGAGAACAGCTGACAGGTTTTAGACGTTAACCTCAAAGGTTCGGATCCCACATGTCATTTGAATTAAAATCTGGGGTAAAGTAAAAAAGAGAAGGGGCATCGCAATGAGGATGAACACCACAGAAAACACTGGCAGGAATTCTGACATGGCCGGCAGAGTGTAATTAGACCATATGTGCTAAGTGTTACAGGAGTGCAGTATAAAAAAGATATCTGCATATATGTGATTAATTAAGAGATTAAAGGGCCAGTAGATACTGCTCAAGTATATGCAGCATTGTTCCTGGGTAGGACCAATACAACTTGTTGTGCACTGCAGATGGCTTCTTTGTGTGCAACTCTTTACATTTTTTTGTGCAGCTCTGAACACTGTGCGAAAAAGCAGCGTTCTCCTTGCCTCTAGGCCCATAACTAGAGCTGTCATGCAGGAGGGCCAGTTGAGAAATATGATAAATCTAAAAGTTCCAAGCTCTTTTGGAGTTAAAGCTATGGCAGTAGCAGAAGGCCAGGAAAATGCAGGAAGGTTTGTGGCACCAAAGAGAGCTGGAGAATCAACTTCATCTGAAAACATTTTCAACAGCCTGTTGCAAATCTGAGGAGTATCAACGTGGCACATGATTTCAGTTCTTCACATCAATTTGCTGGATGTTTCCCCCCCAATTCTCTTGCTAGCAAGCTGCATGGGCAAAAGACTGAAAGAGTTAAAAGAGTTAAAATCCAGGATTGATGCGTCTTTCCACTATTTCCAATAAATGAAATTCGCTTTACTCGAGGTTTGGAGGGGAATCCCAGATGGTTGGTGTGACTGGGAAAGGGGTTCACTTACAAACTACATAGTAGGAGTGCCTAGGCATTTTATCTCTGATCTGAAAACAGGACATAAAGCTGCTTTTCAGGAAACTGACATGAAATTTTTTGGCATGTAAAGAGAAGGAAAGGGAAGCTGCTTCTGAAGTAAAGATTCAGCATTAGCTTTAGTTCATGCTTCTATAACTTTTCTGAACAGCTACCTGATGGAGTTCAAGAGCTCAATTTGCTCAAGACATAAAAAAATAATAATCACAGGATACAGATTTACTTGATCAAATATTCTTGTAATCTGCATGTAAGGGGGGTAGTCTATTAATTGGCCATCATAACTAAAGGAACAAATCCTATTGGACAGGGACCATGGAATTATACGGCACTCCCCATGTTAACAACTCTCACAATTTTGTCACAACTCTCATGACATTTCATGTTTTATTTAAGTCCCAGCATCTGGAGTCAAGTGATTAGGTGAGAATCTCAGATTTTTTAAAAATAGGTTTCTATTTTTCTACTTGTCCATCCCTCGTAGCTGTGGAGAAATGCTTGAAAATGTGACCCAATTGCACCTTGACAGCTCACAAGCCAGAAGGCAAAGAAAACCCAACGTTCATTTTTATTTTTGTGAGGCTGACTCATGATTCTTGAAAGTTTGGGGTTGGCAATACTGCCTTCCCCATGCTCTTGCAGGTCCTCTCTCTGTCCCTCCCCTCCCCACTCCAATTCAATCAATTCAGTACTGATGGCTTACTGGCTTAATGGAACATTAAATCTAAGGTATTTTATTTAGTCCCCACATTTTCAGTGCGGTGCAGAGCTTTGTATTATAAGCCCTTGTTGCCTGTGGAAGGTTTCAGGGGAAACCCGGAGGGTTTGATTAGGGGATAGGTGAAAGTTGAGACTGCAGCATCTAAAAAAGCGTGGGAGGTGGTTTTGTGTTTCAGTGTCCAAGGGACAGCTGAGATTTTTAGTACCTGAAAAGGGATTAATCTCTCGCTCTCTTTCTCTCTCTCCCGCCCCCCACCTTTTTCCAGGGATAGAAGTGACTTCAAATATGAGAGATGTGGGTTAAGTTTCAATTTCTTATTTTCCCTCCAGCAGCCCGAGACAGCAACTAACTGCTCCTGCTGCACTCCACCCCAGCCTTTGTTCCTATATCCACCAACATGGGATATAGGATATTTCTGCTTGATATTTCTGCTAAAAATGCCCAGCACTGAAATAGTTAACTGTATTAACACATACAGCTCCATTCCAGCAAAGCACTTAAGCATATGCATAACTTTAAGTACCTGTGCTGTCCCATTGACTTAATTCATTGGTGCTTCTACCCCACCAACTGCTAGCCTCCACTGTAGCTGTGCTATTTTCTCTGACTCATCGCCATGGGCCGGTGTATGAATAATGTGCCATCCTTCCCAGTCCTGATGCCTCCCAATGCAGGGCTGTCTCCTGGCTCCACTCCCAGATCCTGATACTGCCCTCTGTATGGTTCCAGGAAGGGGAAATGTGATACGCTGCTGCTGAGTCAAATAGTCCCCTTTCACCTCCATTTTTGCTGAGATCCACACATAGATCTAATTAAGGATAATTAGGTGGCGTGGGCAACCTTAACTCTGTTCCTATGTACATGGGCAGGGCCCATGCATTGGTATGGAATCCACCCCTTATTGCAGAACTGTATTCCAGGTTGTAAGCTATCATCTATTTAAAAAATTCTGAGAGAGTTTTTCATTCCCTTTGCTCCCCATGGAAATGCTGAGATGTGAAGAAGTGACATAGCTGGCTCATACATCATCCTCACCACACAACATAGTTGCTTCACTTTCCATTCCTATGAGTTTAACAGAAAAATCTCTGACAACAACCAGACTCAGGAAAAGGGATGATCAAAATGAAAATAAATGTTAGGCATTTACACAGATGACAAAATAGATAATTTCTAATTAGGTTTTCTTCAGAGACCATGTTTATTTGGTTAAAAAAATCCTGATGTTTATATACAAAATAAATAAGCCCTCCTGTCTCCCGAAAAAAATTCCCTGATCTCCATCCTAACATATTGTTGTTCGCAGAGAGTGCAGGCTGTGGAAATTCCAAGTTTTAAGTTTCAAAGTGAGAAAGCAATGACTTTCATGAACAGAGCCATGTCTAAAATTGGACTTCTGGTGCATATCCTGTTTTCAAACCCACATTGCCTGGAAAAATACAACTGAAATTAAAAGACAATTTAAAAGGGAAATTTTATCAATTTGGACAGCTTAAATTCCACTTTCTTTAATGGTGGAATACAAAGGGTTTGTTTTGTTTTTTTAAATCACAAATGTTTCAAGGATTCAAAAAATGAGGGTAACTGGGGGCAAATGTACTTAGCAAGCATGTGTGTGTAAGTTCCCAGTGCACATACAGTTCTGTCTTGATTTCTGTACCAAGGGCATGTTAAAAAACAGTAGTGGTATTGTACATGCTACTATATCATTTCCAATGGCTTATCCTTAAAACTGGTTTCATAGTAGACAAAAATTTGTATGAAGAAATTGATATGGAAAATATTGCAAAATTTGCCAGATAAATTCTTAGAAAAACTAGATCTGTTAAGCCTGGGCTAGAAGCAAAGCCTTGGATTGAAACACTCCCTAAATTCTGTAAAATCTGACACCCCCGATTCAGACCTGAATTTTGCAAGTGGTCCCTGTCTTTATAAAGGTCCAAATCCAAACACTGCTAAACTTTCAAATTTTGCAGCTTGAGCCTAGTTCTACGTCTACATTTTTGTTTGTGAGCCAAATGTATTCAGACATGTCAAAGGCACTTGTCCTCACTGAAGACAACCCTAATTGAACCCCCCGGAATTATAGACTAAGAGACAACACTTGTTTTGAATTACATTTTTTGTTTTCATTCATATATCTGTTGGATTTTAGTCTGGGTTCATTGGACTTCGGCCTGGGGCGGACTGCAGGCTCAGAATATATGCAAGAACAAAAATAATACAAACTGAAAACATTTAACAATGAATTATGAACAAGCTGCTTACCTTCTAGAGCGCCAGCACTCACACGTGGCAGTTCTCACTGAAGTAGATCCCTAGAGTACAATGCTGGCTCAATGGATGTCAATGGGACTTTTGCCATTGATTTCAGTATAGCCAGGATTTCACCCTGGTCTTCAGAACGAGAGTCAATCAAGGAGAAGGTGCAGGGGAGCTTTGTGACCAACTTCTGCTATCGCTCACCTGCGGCTGTGCAAGGACACTGCTCTCCAAGAAACGTGGCTCTACAAACATGACAAAGGCAATTGTTGAGATCAGCCATTGTAACAAAACACTGGTGTTATACTACAGGTAAAACATCATATAACAGAAATAGGTGCAAAAAATTCCTGTGTTGGCCCTCCCAGCTACACTGTAGTTTACTACCTGAATATCATTTGGATTTATGAAAATCAAACAACATACAAAATACCGGACTATGCAAGTATCCTACCAACTATATACCAGACACTATGTTCTTCATTCTCTTATAATGCCCCTGCAGAGGAGTCACATATATATGCCAATAAGCATAGGGAGATGGAATGGTTAGCCCTGTGTAAGTTCAGAAACTTTAAAATGGTTTAGCCCTATGTAACTTCAGGACCTCGTAAGTGATGAAAGCGGAGGGGTGGCTCACGCTCCTGGTTTTTCTTCCCCCACCAGCCCAATGAACTGAACAAGACTATTCTTTGACCCAATGAGCACTTACTTTTTTCTCTCAAGGGAATGAGCTGGAAACCCTGTTCCAGTAAAAACCCACTCCAACTAGAAAACAGATTTGTTTTTGTCTTTGCCAAGCCACTCCAAAGGACGAAACACCAAAGAGATATCGCCATTGCAACTGGTAGGGCATTGTGTTACTATCTGCATCACAAAAATATAGCAATTTTAAAAGCCAGATGCTAGTCTGTGATCATTGTAACACTTTTTCTGCATGATCATCATGGTATTACAGTAGATTTAAAATCAACAAAATACCATATTTTAATCTAGTCTAAATGTCTGAGCATTTTTCAACAAGAAGCATCATCCCAGCACCTTGCTCTGTTAGCACTTGAGTAGCAAGAACATGCAAAAGTATGAGTAGCTAATAGCCTGATAAGAATTGTAGGCAATGAGTCTTACAGACAAGCCAAGTTAATGGAGACATGAATTCTTGGGATTTATTCCCCCTTTCAAGAGAATTATTTGGCCAGGCTTCAAAGCCAAGAGTCCTTGTTGCTAGAGATAGACAGCCAAGCAAGAATGACTTTCATGGCTGTGTCACCCTCTATCAGAGGCCATGGTACTTTTTAAGCGATAAGAAAGGTAACTTGAGAAATGTGATGCATGTATGAAATTGCTGGCAGACACTATGAGGCTTTGTACTGAATTACCTCAAAAAGAGTGTCTGACTTTTAAAATCACCACATTTCTCAGCAAAGGAAGTTTCTCAAAATGCTTTTGTAACATTAATTCTTAAAGAACAGATTGGTCTGAAGATCCAAGTAGTGGGACAAATTCTGCTTCCACTGGCACCCTGTAAAGCCCAAGTAGTTCTGCTGACATCAGCAGAATTACTCTGGATGTGTACCAGTTTAAATGATGACAGGATTTGTTCAGTTCCTTAGGGTAAATGGTAACACCTGAGACTTAGCCTCCAAATACAGTTAAGCTTTGTTGCAACACTTATTAACCTGATCTTGCGACCACACTTCTCTAAATGTTCTTTGTGCATTTAACATCTCATATGGTATGATGACTCAATATCCCTAAGAGCAGGTGGCCATTTCAAGTTCCAGTTGGCAGCCTGTTTTAATATTCATGGGAGAATTCATCTAGTTCACTGCTTAGATTTCACCCAAATTATCCTGGCTCCTCAGATGCCTATTGTACTTCAATGATTACAACATAGATATATCAGATTGAAGATGAATTCTTTTCACTTATTTGTAATTACATTTATAGCTAACATTTGATTTTGTGATCCTATAGAAACCCTTACCAGAGTTAGATTTTTGGTAGGTCTTAGCATTACCTGATCTGCTGTTCCCTCTATTATTACTGGGAATCTCAATTCCTGTTCTACATTTCCAGGTTGCAGCTGATTACTTGGATTTCCTTCAGCACTTCAGGAGTGGCTTGTTCCATGAATGTGCGAAATTCAGAGAAGTGAAGAGGTGAGCAGTTCAGCTTGGTTTCTGGTCGCTTTTGCTTGTCATCTTGCTTGCTGGTCAGTATAGTTGCTGGTTACTTTTGAAAGAGAAAGTGTATTTGTTTGTAATTTTTTGATTTGCAAATATAGCCTATTAATTATATAGGATCTTGTATGGTATGATGACTTGATATCCCTAAGACCACCAAACCAGGTGGCCATTTCAGGTTTCATTTGTCAGTCTTCAGTTATTTTTATTAACATTTATAGCTATGATTTGATTTCATATTCCTACAGAGAGCTTCATCACAGTTAGATTTTTGGTAAGCTCTTTGCCTCTACCTGATCTGCTGTTTCCTCTGTCACTATTGGGAACTACAGTTCCTGTCCATGGTTCCGACCTGCAGCTGTGCCATGAATGTGCTGAATTTTATGAAGTAATTATAGTAATTCTGTGAAATAACCTTATCTCAGGGTCAGTGTAGGGTTATTACTGGTCACTTCTGAGTGAGGGGAAAGTATATTGTGTATAATTTTTAAATCTACAAATATATCTGATTAAGGCTTGTGGGTCTCAGGTAGTTTTGAAAAAATTGTTTTATTTTATAAAGTATTTCAATTTCCCTTTAAACTGGAAATTGCTCATTATAAAATAGTGTTAAAAAATAATACCAGGAGAAGATTGCTATATGTAATATAAATGAGGACAGATTAATGCGCTCTGTACTGCCTTCCCCTATCGTCTCTCATTGAGTACATGATACAGGATGATTGGAGGAACAGGAAGCAAAAACATATCAACTAACAAACAAAACAAGCATTTTCTTTATATTATAGGTCATAACTCTCGCTGTGTGAGTAGCTGATTTTTTGGTTCACTCAGTTGAAATATTGAAAAAGAAATAGTTTCAGGTTGAACCAAATTGTGGTTCAACCTCAGATCAAATGTTTCATTTACATTATCAAGTTTAACTCTTTTAAAACTACAATTGAGGTAAAATTCAAAAGAAAAAGTTATTTTGAATCAGAAAATCAAAATGTTTTATTTTGAAAATGCTGAAATGAAAAGTTTAATTTTTTTCAGATTTTTTTTCTGTTCTTTTCCCAACCAATGAACCAAAAAATGTGGCTAATTCGATGTGGCAAAATGTTTTGGTCAACTTGAATCTCCATTCTTCACCCAAAAGTACTTTCGGTCAAAAAATTTCACCAGCTCTAGATTCACGGATTCCAAGGCCAGAAGAGACCATTGTGATCATATAGTCTGATCTCCCTTATAACACAGGCCACAGAACTTCCCAAAAATAATTCCTAGAGCAGATCTTTTAGAAAACATCCAATCTTGATTTAAAAATTGCCAGTGATGAAAAATCCACAACAATCCTTAGTAAATTGTTCCACTGGTTAATTACCCTCCCATTTAAAAAATCATACAGCAGACACCACTGCTTATAATATTTTGTGAGAAGCAGCTACTCAGTTCATCTGGACCATTTACTAGCATCTGTTGAACCCTGATATTTGTATTTTATGGGAGTTATACAGCGTCAGCATTCTATGTCATGGTATTGAGCAGGGGGTTGGACTAGAAGACCTCCTGAGGTCCCTTCCAACCCTGATATTCTATGATTCTATGATCCGAATGAGTAGATAGTATTTGGGTATCCTCTAATTGTAGAAAGGGTTATTAATTTGGGATAAAATTAGAGATTATCATTATACATAAAGCTGATTGAATTTTTCATTTTGAGTACTTCATTTTTTATTAATGAATCATTTATGAATTTTCTTTACATGGATTTTTTTTTGTTCTTAAAAATTAAACAAATAGTTTTGACAGATGATTTTCAGCCTAAAGGGTATAGGTTGTTTGCATATATTGTTCAGTATTCACGGTGTATGACTGGGCATCTGGTCATATAGTACTTTTTCCGCTCCCTAATTAGATGACTGAAACTTTTTGAACAAAAGGATAAAGAGCAATGCAATTCTGATACAAATTTTTTGGCTATGAAGATTTGTAAACCTTTTCATATGTAGATAGTGGCCTTCTGAATACTCATATGAGAGTGAACCAAATTCAGTACTTTGGCTGATAAAATATTTCCTCATCAGATTTGCTTTTACTGTTTGATCACTTCTGACAGTAAATAGCACTTTACTGTTATGTGTAAAGTCTCAGAGGAAAAGATTGTGAATAACTGGAAACCCTAACAAGATCCAATCTGCAGGAATAATCTGCAAAAAGTCATCTGCAATTGCTAAGGAAATTGGGTGGTTATTAGTTATATCAGTTCTAACAGCTTAACAATAGACATTGGTTGCTGGGTAAGGTCACTGAAAATGAATCACAGTGGAAACTGCTTTACTATGTGATAGAACTCTTCCATGTTTCTCTTGGCTTTAACTGCGCTCCCTCCCTCCAAAGGAAAAAAAAATGGGTTATGTTGAGAGCTCTGTCATGTTGTAAAGTCCATGGCATTTTAAGAGGCTGGAATGAAACAGAATATAACTGATACTGTCACATCTGCGTTTACAACATGTAGCAGTGCTCAGTAAAAGTGGCTAGAGGCTAAGGCGGAAATTGTTAAATTAATGGGAAATAGGTATCCAAATCCCCTAAGAGGCTGTGAAAATCTCAACATTAAGGGCCAAAGTCTGCCATCCTGCTCATGTTGAGTGACACCTTACTCTATGGGGAGCTCACCAGGCCCCTCGCAGAGTGAGGTGCCGCTCAGTATGAATATAGATGGCAGAAACTGGTCCTTGTTTATTTGTACTGTTCTTAGGATGGGCAGAATGAGAAGCCACACAATGATCTCAGAGCTGTGGACTACGGCAGATAGCCTGGATACAAACACTGATCTCCTGAGGCTCTAAGGACCTCCTGAAGTGCACTGAGTGCTTTCAATTCCCCTTCCATTCAGTGGGGCTTGAGGGCACTCAACACCTTGCGGGACTGGGCTCACAGTTAGCAAGTTATAATGCAAATCACAAAAAGAACATAGGACTAAATGATGACTCTTGGGACAGCCTTCCACAGTAATGAGTCCGTAAGCTGCTGCACCACCCCAAGAGGCACTGTGACTCAGCCCTGATCTACACTGCATACTTATGTCAGTATAACTTTGTCGCTCTGGGGTGTAGGAAATCCATGCCCCTGACTGAAGCAGTTATACCCACTGAGCTCCCTGTGTAGACAGTGCTCTGTTGACGGGAGGGCTTCTGCCATCGATGTAGCTACCACCTCTTGGGGAGATGGAATAACTATGATGATGTGAGAAGCTCTCCCGTCAGCGTAGGTAGTGTCTTTGCTAAGCGCTACAGTGGCACTTCTGCAGCACTGTAAGTGTAGACAAGCCCTTCGAGACACACCTCTGAGTCATAATTCCTCCTCGGCTTCCTTCCTTCTCTCTCCAGCTCCAGAAGTCATGGTTAGTGACTCACTGTTGGCATGTTCCAGCAGCAAATTATACCCTTCACCCTATGCATGCTCAGTTACTGTGGCCAACAACAGGTCAGGGTGGAGCCAAGGCTCTGCCCATTTCCTACCCTTCCATGCCCACCTGCTCCAGACTAAGTGACACATAGCTCTGTTTAGTCCTTCATGTCCAGAGCAAAGGTCTGAGTAGCCTGTGTAAGCGTGCATAGGGGTTCTTACTTCCTCTTACTTCACTGCATAGATGCTCAGCCTGAGTCAAAATCTAGCCCAAAGGACGTATATAAATACATGTAATAGAGCCAATTCTGCTCATTGCCAGTTACTCAGGCAACATTCCTACTGAAGTAAATAGAAATTTTGCTTGAATAAGGAGTGTGATATTTGGCTCAGTCTTTGTAGCATGGTTCATGGTGCATGGAGAAAGAAAGGCAGGAAAAAATTCTGAAGAAACAAAATACAAAGTATTCTTATACAAACAGAGTCCCTCTGATCCACAACTGCTCCAAATGTTTCCAGACAAATCTCAGCTCTGTGTTCAAGAACATCCTTTACAAACACTCCTCATGCCATGACAAATAATGCTAAGGGAGGAGGAGAAGAGAGAGGGGATATATTGCAGGAAATAATCAAGCGCTCTGGCTGAAACCAATCAGAATTTTTTTTTTTTAAATTTTCTGGAAGATCAAATATTGCTGCCACTTCAAATTTAAAGACCTGATGATAGAAAACATTATATATAAAAACATTTATTCTGATATGTCAGATATGTTCTGGGGTTGCAGTTCTTCCCTTCTTTCTTATGATTAGGGATACTTGCATGAAAAAGGGATCTTTGCTCCTTGCAAGTTCTGCTGTTGTTGGCTGCCTATTTCTGCCCTGGATTTAAAATGATCTGTTTATGACATCATAGGCTGCATGGTAATTGATATATTGTAATAAAAACATAGTAGTGTTCATTTAAAGCAAAAGTGTACCTTTAATAGACATTGAGAAAGAACCAAAGGATGCCTCATGCCCAGAAATGGAATTCACCTCCCACTATGGTATTAAAGGGGATTAGTTCAGAGTACTATTATCTGTCTGTTGATGTGGCTTTTGAGCCATTGTGCCCAGTTTCCCAGGACTACAGAGAAGTCTGTGACAAACTGCAGAATTGAGAGGAGACATAGTCTGCAAGGGAAAAAATCAGTGGGAATTTCCCTGGGCTGGTTTGCATTGTTTTTAGGTCTGGCTGAAATTCAGTTTTATTTCTTTTGAATATTTTTAATGCAAACCAATTATTATTCTTATAGAGTGGAGATTCCAGAAGGGCTGCAACTGGACTCAGTACTAGAGGGCCATGATTAAGTAATGCAAGAACTTTCTCTGTACATTGAATGGGTCTTGTATCCTGTACATGCTGGCTCTCAACGTACATGGTGTTTTTACTAGATTTTAAATATATACTATTGACTTCTATTGTTTTTACCTAATTTAGATTTTTATCCTTATTAAAGACATTACAACATTTTCCCTTTGATGTTGATTCTTTTTAGACTGAAATGTTTTTTCAGTTGCAGAATTTAATACAAGAAGAAATCCTCAGGCACTAACAGGAAGAGTTTCAAAAGCATCCAAGGGATTTAGGATCACAAATATCACCAATGTTCGAGACTTGTGCTCCTAAATCTCCTTGGTGCTTTTGAAATCTCCCAACTATACCAATTCATCTAGAGTTCAAAGATCACCCATCTGCCACTGCAAAACCACCTCAGTTGTCCCCCAGAACCTGTCTCTGGACCACGGCTGCAAAGCCACTTTTGCTGCCCCCTAATTTCTACCTTCATGCTGTTGCAAAGCAAGCTCAGCCACCCACTGAATCTGGCCTACATGATGCTATTGCTAAGCCACCTCAGATGACTCTGTCTCAGGCTTCCAATTCCGTACTGCTGCTTCTGCCACCTCTTGCTTCTGTGCTTCTGCAGTGCCACCTCAGCCAGCCTCCTGCTCCCACCTCTGTGCTTCTGCTACACAGAAGCCTCAGCCACCTGCTACCTTCATGTCCAGTGCTTCTGCAAAGCTGCCCATTGACTCTCCCCTCTCTACTGTTAAGCTGCCCCATAGATCAGCATGCACCTGCTGTCTTGTACCTCCCCTGTGGGCATGAGCGAAACTCCAGTGGAAATCTTCACTGGATTTTGGATTTATCCTTTTGACCCCAGTGTAACTCTTCCATATGGTCAGATTTTAAAAATGTATTTTATTTCTTAAAATGGCAACTGTCATTATTGATTAGTATCAATGGGAATGTATTTCTGATTTTTTCTATACTGTGGAGGAAAACTAAAAAATATCAGGTTTCCAGGACAGGTTAGAAAATGGGTTCTCCCCACCAAATATTTTGATGACAATGCGGAAAAGAAATCACTTTTGTCAAAATTTTCTATGGAAAATTCATTCAATTTCTTTTTTTAAAAGGGGGCGGGTGAGGATTTTCTAACAAAACCTAGAAGTTTTTGGTCTTCAATCAAAAAATTTGACAAAAATCTCAATATTTTCCACAGAAAGCAGATACTGTAAAAAAAAAAAATTGTTCAGTTGAAAACCCACTTTTCTCTTGACAAACAGTCTTGGCAGATAACTTTTGATCAGCCCTAGAGTTTGTACTTTGTGATTAATTTTCAGAGTACTAGGAATCTTGTTTAAAATTTCAGAAGGTAGCAAACACATTCAGCTCTCTAGTTCCCAACTGGAGGTGAAGCTCGAGAAGAATATCTGGGTTCAAAGAGGTCACTGTGTCCCTCTCTCAGAAAGCATCTTTCTCCCTCCAGGTGTCTCCACCTTGCTTCCCCAATTCTGATAACAAGTAAGCCCCTTTCATAGATTCCCTTAACTGGCTCATTAAAGTAGCAGAGGTCAACTACCCTGGTTAGTGGATTTCCAGATGAATCTCAGTTAACTTGCCTCCAGACAAACAGGAAAGACTGGAACACCTGCTCATCCAATCTACAGCAACTGTGCTCCCCGGGATCCATATGACTAGATTAGGAGCATGACAAAGAACTGGTTCCAATAAATATCACTGATGGCCTCTCAACACATATAGCCACCCAACACTTGAGATTTGCTCTAGGATGGGTATGTTTTTAGTCCAGGAAGGCATCTCACAAAGCGAAGAAGGGCTTGTATACTCTGTTACACAAGGGACTTAAATCTTAAGCTAAATTGGGAAAGGCAGCATTGCAATAGAACTAGGAAATTTATGTTTTTATAATCAATCTCACAGAATACAGGAAACTTTCAGATAGAATATACAGAATGTTGAATCTCTAAGGCATGTCTAAGGAGAAACTTTTCCTTCCCTATATTTCTTCTTGTTCTGCACATATGGCAAAAAGATGCCAGTTAATATTTCAGTGGGACCCATTATCACTTTTAAACATTTCTAGACTTCAGCAGAAGTCTTTGTTTTTCCAAATATATCATATGTGAAACCATTCCATGGCTTTTGTTCTTTTCAAAACCTTACTGGCACATAGGGCACAATGAAAGAGACAGGATATCCAAGTAAAATATACAACAATGGGAAGAAGTTTGTTTATGAAACAGCAATCAAAGTCCTGACATATACAATATTCTCATTGTTTTTTCCTTTGCCATCATATTTCTGACCCTCCTGTTATGTTTTCCTGGTTGATTTATTCTTCAGCATTGTCTATCACTATGTATTTATGCCAGAAGGTGAATATCCTTTGGAAGGGAGACCCCCTTCCCCACACATGCTTCCGCAAGGACAGTGAAAAAGAACATCAATTTGTTGTCATGTCAAAAGCTGACCATTGGGACAAAGAGATATATTTGCACTCAAATCAGTTCCGCCATACTCTAGTGCTATCTGGCAGGGTTTGCTTGAGGAACAGATGATTTGTCATATCAGCACTCTGACCATTCATCCTATATCCTGCTGCTGGCTTGGTGCTTCAGAGGAAGGTGAAGACTCCACATAAAGGACTTAACTTACTTTGCAATGCTACAAATTATTCCCTCATTGAGACAGGTTTATGTCCCTGGGCATGAGATTTGATTTTCTTTCCATTTCTTAGTTTATTTTGTTATTAATTTTCTTCCCTCAACAATGTAAAAAATGTACACAATGAGACTCAATTACAATGTGTATTAAATATAGGTTTCAGAGTAACAGCCGTGTTAGTCTGTATTCGCAAAAAGAAAAGGAGTACTTGTGGCACCTTAGAGACTAACCAATTTATTTGAGCATAAGCTTTAAGTGAGCTGTAGCTCAGGAAAGCTTATGCTCAAATAAATTGGTTAGTCTCTAAGGTGCCACAAGTACTCCTTTTCTTTTTATTAAATATAGGAGTAACTGATTCTGCATAAAGCTCCACCGTTTCTTCTTAAAAAACAAACCAACCAAATATGACAGTCTCTCAGTGTGGGATGAAACCCATTCATTGCTAAAAGCACCAGTAACAGTGGAACGATTACTGGAAACAATATAAAATCCAGAAACTGTTTCATTTAAGGAATAGAATGTGAACTGACTGGAAATGAGAGAGAGAGGTTTCTTTTGCAGAATTAAAATGTATACTTTTCTTTTTCTGATAACAAAAATGCATCTATGGCTGCATTTAGTTTATGTGGGATTATTCGGTACTTTGAATAGAGCTAAGTATCTGACTTTTTGAATCAGTGATTTACAAGAAGAATGAAGGCTATAAATTAAAAAAGCATAGCTCTAAAGAAACAAAGTGCTGAGATTTGAACTAGCCTAGAAGTTGAAATAACTACCATGCAGAAACTAATGGTTCTCCTCTTGAATGTTATAAATAGACTCAGTTTACCTCTGTAGTCTGGAGAGGTGTTACCGAACCTTTAACAAGAGAAGAGCCTCTGTCATCAAATGGAGGCATAAAATAATAGTAGATTAAATGTAAAAAACGTTAGTAAATTATAGTTAATACATTCATCAAAAGAGCTGAGGCTTGAATGAGTCGCCATAAAACATCAAAGCAGAAGATGGCACTTTAGTAATCTACAAGTGCAAACAGATTTTACTCAAGTAAATGGAATTGATTGTTTTATTTTAAATTGACATTTTTTCCCCAGGACAATCACCACATTGTTATTAGGATTTCACAGAGAGCCTCTCTGAGAACCCAGGAGAGAAAACACACAGAATGTGAAAACTCATAGGTTTAGGATCACTACCACAGATATTTTCTTTACCATTAGCATTTTTGTCATCAGACATTATTAGTCTCTGTTAGATTGTTTTATGATTTTCATTTCCCAATTACAGTTTCGTAAAACCCATTCTAGCCAGTCTTTTTGTCTAAGCCTCTCTTTCTAATACCCAAAATGTTTCCTTGCACCAGCTGGTTGCATAATTAAAAAAATAATTGTCTGTATTACATGATACACATATATACCTGTATATCCCTATCATTATTGTCTGCATCATATACATACCAAAGTAGGACCAATTTGCAGAAAAGACGAGATAATAAAAAAGCAGATAATAAAATAATTTATCATCAGCATCACCTTTTTTTATTTGCTTTTTGGTAGTGTATTAAATTTATGTATTGCAAATTTCTACTTGAACTATTTGCATTGTAACATAAGGGACATTAGTAAGAAAAATGTATCCGCAAAGAGTTGCTGACAAGACATTCCAGGATATATATGTGTGTGTGTGTGTAAAACTGCCATGAGCAGTATCATATATGTGTCTATATCAGGGCCAGACTTAGGGGCAGGTGATCGCCTGGGGTGCTGGGCTTGGGGTGCTGTTTTTGTAATTAGAGACAAAAGGGAAAATACAAAGTAAAATGTTTCAGGTATTCAGTATGTGGATTCCTTTTTCACTAACCTCCTAGAATGTGCATACAGCCTGCTCACTGCACCACTGTGACGTTCCCCTAGTGTTATCTGGACCGGCGATCTGCTAAGCCATTCCAATCCTTGACTCTGGGAGCCAGCCTTACCAGCTCTGCTGCGAGAGCCCCCACTCCTGGATTGTTCATGCACAGCCTCTGGCATGTAAGCTGCTCCTTGGATTGTGCAACCAAATGACACTAGCCAGTATCTCCGGTTCCAGACACAACCCTAGGAACCTCCGTCTTGCAGTGTCCAGTTATGCCCACTGGACACTGCAAGCTTATATGAGTTCATCAATTTAACAAAGAAATTGATATGCACCAGGCTTGTTATACCAAGGGGAGTCTCTAACATGCTTTAAACCAAGTGCACAGCTTCAGGTAGAATAAACAAACAAATTTATTAACTACAAAGATAGATTTTAAGTGATTATAAGTCAAAGCACAACAAGTCAGATTTGGTCAAATGAAACAAAAGCAAAATGCATTCTACGCTGATCTGAACACTTTCAGTGCCCTAACAAACTTAGATGCTTCTCACCACAGGCTGGCTGGTTGCCCTTCAGCCAGGCTCTCCCCTTTGATTAGCGCTTCATTCGCTTGATGATGATGTCTGTAGATGGAGGTGGAAGAGAGAGGAAGAGCATGGCAAACACCTCTCCCTTTTACCATGTTCTTTCTTCCCTCTTGGCTTTGCCCCTCCACCCTTCAGAGTCAGGTGAGCATTACCTCATTGCAGTCCCAAACTGACCAAGGAAGGGTGGTGACTTACTCGAGAGTCCAACAGATCCTTTATTGTTGCCTAGACCAGTGTCCTTTGTTCCTGTGAAGCTGGGCTGTGTTTGTCCCATACATGCCCTGATGAGGTGTGAACTGCCTTTCTGCTCTTGAAGAGTTTTTGCCTGGGCTTGCTTTAGGCCATGAGGACATATTCTCAGCCTCATAACTATATACATGAAATTACAATCTATAACATTACTATAACAACAATGCTCAGTGCATCATGAGCCTTCTGAAGACACCCAACATGACAAACTTTGCATTAGATACCAAACAATCATATTATAAGGATGAACATGAGGGTGCTGGGTGTTCCCCTGAGGTACAGAATGTCACACTCTCCCACTGCAACTTGAGACCATTGCTTCTTGTTCTGTCCTCTGCCACCACTGAAAAAAGCCTAGCTCCATCCTCTTTGGAACCCCCCTTCAGGTAGTTGCAGACTGCTATCAAATCCCCCCTCACTCTTCTCTTCTGCAGACTAAACAAGCCCAGCTCCCTCACCCTCTCCTTGAAAGTCATGTGCCCCAGCCCCCTAATCATTTTTGTTGCCCTCAGCTGAACTCTCTCCAATTTGTCCACATCCTTTCTGTAGTGGGGGGACCAAAACTGGATGCAATACTCCAGATGTGGCCTCACGAGTGCCAAATAGAGGGGAATAATCACTTCCCTCAGTCTGCTCGCAATGCTCCTACTAATGCCGCGCAATATGCCGTTAGCCTTCTTGCCAACAAGGGCATACTGTTGACTCATATTCAGCTTCTCGTCCACTGTAATCCCCAGGTCATTTTCTGCAGAACTGCTGCTTAGCCAGTCGGTCCCCAGCCTGTAGCAGTACATGGGATTCTTCCGTCCTAAGTGCAGGACTCTGCACTTCTCCTTGTTGAACTTCATCAGATTTCTTTTGGCCCAATCCTCCAATTTTTCTAGGTCACTCTGGACCCTATCCTTATCCTCCAGCATATCTACCTCACCCCGCATCTTAGTGTCATCCATGAACTTGCTGAGGGTGCAATCCATTCCATCATCCAGATAATTAATGAAGATGTTGAACAAAACCGGCCCCAGGACCAACCCTGGGGCACTCCGCTTGATACCGGCTGCCACCTGGACATCGAACCATTGATCACTACCCATTGAGCCCAACAATCTAGCCAGCTTTCTATCCACTTTATAGTCCATTCATCCAATCCATTCTTTAAAAAACAGCCAGCTCTCCTGGAATCCTTTGCCCCTCATATTAGCCTTCCAGGGGATCCTGCCCATCAGTTCCCTGAGGGAGTCAAAGTCTGCTTTTCTGAAGTCCAGGGTCTGAAGTCCATCTTATATGACAGGGATAAATCATGAATGCAACTTGTGCATCAAAGTTGTGATATGAACTACAAATGCAATAAAAAATAAAGTATTCAAAAGTTTAACAAATGGGGCGGGGCACTGAAGACACTTCTTGCCAGTGGCGCCATTTGGTCTAGGGTCGGCTCTGGTCTAAATCAATAATAAATAAATGTGTAGGAAAATCCTGATGAGCTTCAACCTGGTATTAGTCTGATCTCTCGTGAGATTAGAAAACCTACAATTAAAGCTGTCCCCACTTTACTGTAATTTGATGCCATAAATAATTAGGCTTTTAAAGTTTTATTCTCCCTTTGATTTACAGAGGTAACTGCCATTAACAGTAATGGATCTAGTGTGTGTCACACTCCAAAGGGAGACTGTGGACTCCTTAATCTGATGGAATTTGTTAATTTGAGTTCTTTTAACAAGAACACTAAAAGTACAGGACACTGTTCTAGCTGAGATAAAAAAAAGTTTTCATTATTAATAAACTACATCACTAAACCTTTTAAGAAACCTAATTGAAATACAGGCCTAAAAGGAAAGTAGAAAAAAAAAGTCTTTCAGATGGATCTCTTTACTTATCTGGAGAGTGAATGTTAGATGCTTTGGCTGTAAAAGAGACATAATTATGCCAAAGTACAGAGACACCTTCTGCCCTCCAGTGTGCCTGAATTCCACTACAAAAGATAAAAATAAGGAAGGAACCATTTATGTTCTTTTGTTGAAAAACTGCAAAATTTCTATCAAAATAAACGTTTTCATTTTGTTGGAAAATCCATGGTTTCAGTCTAATGTTTTAGCAAAACAAAAACAAAACAAAACTCCACCAGCTGTAGTGCTGATTTTGACATAACTGTCCTCTTTCCTCACTTTCTGGCCATATAAAGCATCCCAAACCTCTCTGGGGCACATGCATCATTACCCTGATTACCTTTTCATAAATAATTGATACTGCAGTACACTTTATGCAGTGAAGTATACAGTAGTTCCCCTTGTAATTTTATCCCACCTAGTGTACAGAGATAGGTGCTATTCTTATTTCTATAAATGCCCAATCCTTTAAGCAAACAAACAAAAACATATAGCACTAAGCCATTTGCCTCAATAACAGCCTTTGGCAAAATATTCACAGTTTCAAAATCTCTGGTTGGTTTTCATTTATTTCCTAATACAGATGTTAGATGGCAATGGAAAATAGACTGTCAGCTTCTTTTGAGGAATTAAAGGAATAGTGTTGCTATGGAATAAAGGTTCAGTGTTGTTAATATTGTAACAGGGTGTTTTTCAAATGAAAATAGCAGCACCAAGGCACTGGAGAAGTGCTGCTCCCTTTTCTGTGCCTGTCTCTCTGAGGGGAAACATGTGGGTGCAGAGACCTGAGTCCAAGGAGAAGGTGGACACACCAGTATTAGATGTTCTTTGTGTAGTTCCTGCAAATCCCACTGTTTGTCAGGAATTGCAACAGAGATTTTTTTTTCTGAAGTAACCACTTAATTTGGATTCCTTTGGGCCAAGGATTACACAGATGAATTAAAAGAGGATGGAGACTTGCCTTCCTGTAGGCGGACTTCAGAATCTCAAATGACTGCCAACAGAAGTAGCCTTTGCCAGAAGAAATAGTGTTAAAACAATGCATTAGGTCACTGGAATTTTCCCTCTAAGGAATTTTATACAGGGACTTTTCTATGTTTGTGCCTCCTACCTAAAGTAATAGTGAAAAAAAATCAGTTAAACTGTCACTGGGGAAGTACCTTAAGTGAAACAGCTAATGTTAACAGTATCTTTAAAAATTGGTAAATCAATGCTAAGAAGACTTGAAACTGGTTAGCTCTGTGTACCAATGGGCTGCTAAATTGGCATCCTGACTCCCAAACCATGTTACTTTGGGCAACACTAGTGAGCGGGTGGCTCAAAAATGCCAATTTTAATGAAAATCTTCCCTTTCAAAGGCAATTGGCAATTTGCACAAGTTGAGAAATGCTTCTGATGGTGAGAACTTTCAGGAAGGCTGCACAGAGATGAATGGCTGCTGCTCTCTTCGAATAATCTTTTAGCTTGACTGTGGAGGCCTTTGTCAGCAAGGGCTTCTTGAAACAACACACTTGAGCTTTTGTTCTGAGGTTACATTGAAAAAGTTCAATGTAACCTAAAAACAAAAGCTCAAGTGTGTTGTAACCTAAAAACAAAAGCTCAACTGTGTTGTTTCAAGAAGCCCCTTTTTCAGTATACACTTTTACCATATGAAAACAGATCAGAATGAACTGGAATCTTGCATCAGTCTCAGTCTAGAGGGTTTTACCTACTAACGTATGAAGGAATGCAACATTTTCCTAAATACATTGGACATCGCCAACTATGTAAACTTCAGTCTGAACAAGTTCTGAAAAAAGGGTTGATGTAGCAACCTCCAAGTAGTAGTCCTAAAGTAAAACAAAGTAAAAAAATGTCAGATCATGAAAGGATAATGAACATTGATCTAAGCCAGCATTCCCTTTTCTGTGGTCCATGGACCTCTGATTGTTCACAGAGACATGCCACGTCCCAAAGTGGCAGCACCTCCTGGAGATGCTCTTCTGTGTTGAAAGCTTGGCTGGACAATGTCAGTACTGCAACATGCAACGCTGCATGTCTACTGATGACCGTTCACAATGTCCCACCAACAAAACCTGGCTGGCTTGGGGCTGGGCCAGATTTTGGCCAGAACTATTTGTCTCGAACTAATCAAGAGTTCAGTGCCGTGTGCTAGACGCTCAACCATTGTACACATGTGCTAGCTGGTGGGCTCTCTCACCAGTCAGGGAAGGATCAGTGCCATGCCAGCAGCTGGTTCAGGCCCTTGCCTCAGGGCACAATTTATTGGTTAACCACGAACTTAGATAAAATATCAAAATAAAGTAGTTCCTCTGCCCAACAGTTCCCAGAGGCTTTTCCTGGCCCCTCTGGGTCATTGCACTAACCCAGGGACTCCAGTGGGAACCTTCCTGCTCCCTGCAGTTCTCACTTACCAGGCCATCTGGGAGGCAGCTAATAACTGGGTTCTTTCCCCTGCTCCTTGCAGTTCACTCCCTTAACTGAGCTCTTGGTAGCCCTTCAGGCAGTGGAGCAAGTAGAAATCATTTCTTGTCAGTACTGCACTCATGGGAGGGACACAAGGGGGCATGTGACCTCCCCATGTGACTCTCCATGTGACTCCTCTCTGTCCCGCTCCCAGCCTGGGGCCCCCAAGCTCTCCCTGTCCCCTCTGACGCCCCATTTTCTACATACAAACATCAACTTAACTACTCACTTTCCCCCAGCATATATAGTATTCAGTCTGTTTATATGGAATATGGGAGTTGGGTGAGGAGCCATTTCAGCATATATATGAATTATTAAAAAACAAAGTTTAAGTAGAACTGTATCCTAAACTGCTTAATGGTATTGTACCCAAACACTGCATTTCAATGGGGGATTCACCTTCTTTTATAGGAACAGACTTCTGAAACTCTTACCAGTCCACAAAAATGGTCTATAGTCATGCAAATAGTTCCATTGTCTTCAATGGGATTGAAGAAATGATTAAGGGTTTACAGGATTAGGTTCCAAATTTGTAAATTGTTCTAGATGAAACTGACAATGCCTGAGCTGTCAGATCAGAAGCAGCTTCATTTAAATAAAGGTGGGTAGATATGTGATAAGTCTTAGCACCATTGCTAAGATGAGGAACATATTTTCAGCAAAGTTCTTGGCAGATTCCTGAGGCAGCTGGTTTAAGGCCATCAGTGTCCAGCATTATAATCTTCACTTGTAGTTCTCTCACCCACAAAGCTGGAAAATGAGGCATTTGTTTTCTTTGTTTTGCTGCTCCAGTTCCAGGTAACAAAATGCCTGTTAGAGTCATTTGGCTGCAAAGAAGAATTCTATGTACACTGGGGACAACTCCTGATTTATATCAGGCTGCAGAACTGGGCTGACATCAGAATCCAAACATCCTCTGGTTACTGCAAGCAGAGGCATTCCTCTAATGATTTGGACTTGATGTGATGCAGTATGGATGTCATGGATAATTCAGACCAATGGGGAGAAACAGAATAAAAAACACTGTTTAAACACCTTCCATCCCCCCAACCCCTCTCCGCTTGACACAATGTAACAGCACAATACATATGCTAACAAACTTAAACAAAACCTTTGTTTAAGTTTGTTAGCATATGTATTGTGCTGTTAAAGCCATATAAAGAATGAATGCCCCTCCCTAGCCAGGTTTTCCTCCTTTAAGGAGCAAAGCACAGCCCCACCACCCTCTGGAGGCGGGGGTGGGGGTGGGATGGGGCTAGCCCCAAGTCTTTCCGGTATCCCGTACCTGCTAAAAATTTCTTTCCAGGACTGCATACTGGAGGGTACCACCCTACTTGCACTCCTGCCTTCAGGCTACCTGCTGATTCCTAGTCCCACAGTCTCAGAGTAATCACAGGCAAAGCTCAGTCCATCTCCCCATAAAGGTAACATGTCATCCTGTGCCAGCACACAAAAAGATCAGAAGGGGAAAGAGGAAAGCACTGTTGTCTTGGCCTTACTGATTATCACGAAAGGAAACAGTTGTCCATTCAACAAAAGTAAGACAAAAGCCAAAGGAGAGATCAAGTCACCCCCTAAATGATAACTGAAGGACAAACACATTGCACTCTGTTCTAGATCTGTTGTACGCTTGGTTTCAATACCTCTTTTAAGATTAAAGGTTATTTTGCTGATTTCCTATCTTAATCTTCCCTGGTGCTGCCTGTTGACAGAATCCACTTTGTAATGGGAATATGATGGATTTTATGCATGTGTTATAGCCACATTGTTTTCAAATACTGTTCCAATCCAAAAACTCTCTGGGTTTCAATTTATTTAGTGGGAAATGGTCTATTTGGGAGAAGGCACTAGGCTATTACTTGCTCACATCAGGAGAAACATGAAAGCACTGAAGAAAAAATGAAAAAAGAGAATAAATGCCAAAAATGGCTATTGAAATTTAAACCATTAATGTAGGTGTTTCTAAAGAGCCACTAAATTATTAACAGGAGGTGTTCATAAAGTAAGAACATAAGAACAGCCGTGTTGGGTCAGACCAATGGTCCATCTAACACAATATCCTGTCTCCAATTGGGGCCAATGCCAGAGCATCATAGGTAGTATACCATATAGAGCAATTTTGGAGATATCCACCCCTGTCTTCCTATTCCAGCTTCTTTATGATATTTCCCTGTCTTATTATCTATCCTTTTCCTAATAGTTCCTAGCATTTTTACCACTGCTGAGCACTGAGATGAAGTTTTCAGAGAACTATCCACGATGACTCTAAGATCTCTTCTTTGAGTTGCAACGGCGAATTTAGAACGCCTCATCATATATGTATCGTCAGGATTATTTTTTCCAATGGGCACTACTTTGCACTTACCAGTGTTGAATTTCATCTGCCATTTTGTTGCTGAGTCACTCACTGTAACAAAAGCAAGCAATGAAAGGTTTTGTTTTGTTTGTTTTTGTTTAGTTGGGTTTTTTTTGGTGGGGTGGAGGGTTTGGTTCTTTAATATTTGTTCTAATAAAACTGATAAAAACCACATCATTTCCCTCTAATCCTTTTGTTTAACTCCAGAATGCTGATATTACAGCATTAAATTCCCGATTTAATTGAAATAAAATTGAGGCTTTTCTTTTCTTTTCATTTCATCCTAATTCTTGATAATTATTTTGCATTTAGCTCTTCTGAACGCTGTTATTTTCTAATTTTTTGAGTGTAATTCAATGACGTTACAATACAAAAAAATTTTTCCTCCTGTTTTATGCAAAGGTCATATTCCATTATAATGCAGATCTCTTCCTAGTATAGAGATACAGGGTGATAACAAATTACGCATCAAAGTCCTGCTTTGGGCTTTGGGCCTTGAGCCTAGTCACCTTTGAAAAGTGTTTCCTGTCTACAAGTCACAACTGACAACGTTACTGACTCTCTTGACTGATCCAAGGTCATTGGTTTTGAGTTGATCATTCAATGATTATCTTCGTATTTTCTCAAGGTTGTTTTTTAACCACCTCAGAAACATAGCCAGGTTGGCTGAGAACATTGATTAACAGGAAGTCCCTTTAAGTACCAGTCAATCTCTGACATTTCTCAGCCTTATCGCTATATTTCTTTATTTTCTAGTAATCTTTACAGGATGCAGCAGCATGAATTCTCATTAGGTCTATCCTTTTTTTTTTTTTTTAAAGCATGACCCTCAGATTCTCAGACCTCAACACCAGCTTCCAAGAAAAAATTAAAAGAGTATCAGTTTTAAGATTAATATGGACTTTGAACAATAGGGGAGACATTGCCAGTCTCCACCCTCTCCAGGATATTCATTTATAGTAGATGAAGCAATTTGTGGGAATAACCATATTTTCAAATTAAACCTTTTAGTATCTGAGAATCTATGGCCCAATTTTCAAAGCATTTGTAGCTCTCATTGACATCAGTTGGATTTCATCACATTGGAAAATCTTAGTAACTGCAATACGCTTTATTTTATATTTGTGGAATCATTGCCCTCTAGGGATTCAAAAATTCAGGTTTGATATTTTATAAATAAAGTTTATTTCTGTAAAGCACTTTGCCATGATATAAATCTAAAAGATTAGATGTACAAGGATATGAGCATATTTGCATTCACACACATACACAGAGTAGAAAACATTATTTTGTGTTCTTCCTCTTATATATCTTATACCTTATCTATACATAATATATATTAGGATTTTGTACTGCTTTTAATCACTATAATATCTGAGTGACTTCCATGTAAAATATATTGGCAATAATAAAGCCACTAGTGCATTTCATGTATCTGACTCATATAAAAAGTTCTTTTGACATGGCTTTTTTGTATATCTCTCACACACACACACATACATTAATATCAGCAATAACCAAGGTTGCCTGAGACTTCCAATTATAAGTCCCTGATTTCAGTTGCTTATAACTTTGCGAAACTTTTAACATGATAGCAATCTTCAAATACTTGAAAGGCTGCCATAAAAAAGATGGAGAAAAGTTGTTCTCTCTTGCCACAGAGGGCAGGACAAGAGGCAATGGGTTCAAACTACAGCACAGCAGCTTTAGATTAAATCTCAGGAAAAACTTCCTTACTGTAAGAACAATAGGACAATGGAACAGTCTGCCTCGGGAGATTGTAGAAGCTCCTTCACTGGAGGTTTTCAAAAGGAGGCTGGATGGCCATCTGTCTTGGATGGTTTAGACCAGTGGCTCCCAAACTTGTTCCGCCGCTTGTGCAGGGAAAGCCCCTGCTGGGCCGGGCTGGTTTGTTTACCTGCCGTGTCCATAGGTTCGGCCAATTGCGGCTCCCACTGGCCACGGTTCGCTGCCCCAGGCCAATGGGAGCTGTAGGAAGCGGCAGCCAGCACATCCCTCGGCCCGCGCTGCTTCCAGCAGCTTCCATTGGCCTGGAGCGTCGAACTGCGGCCACTGGGAGCCGCAATCGGCCAAACCTGCTGACGTGGCAGGTAAACAAACCGGCCCGGCCCGCCAGGGGCTTTCCCTGCACAAGCGGCGGAACAAGTTTGGGAACCAGTGGTTTAGACACAACAAATCCTGCATCTTGGCAGGGGGTTAGACTAGATGACCCTTGTGGTCCCTTCTAACCCTGAGATTCACCATCCTTTTGGCTGACATTTTTAATGTTGGGTGCCAACTTCAGGCCCTGGGATCTGATTTGCAGAAGTGTTGCAGTTATGAATGCTCAACTGAAGTCAATTGGATCTGTGCTTGAATATATAAAGTGCTATATAATGGTAAATACTCTGAAAAATAAAGTCGTAGGCATCTCAAATTGGGCACTCAAAATTAGTGGATACTTTTGACCTTAATCTCTCTTGGGCCTCAATTTCCTATCTGTAAAATGGAGATAATATCTCCTGACCTCACAGGGGTGTTGTGAAGATTAATGAATGTCTGTGAAGCATTCAGATATGTAAGTGATGAACACCACAGAAAAGCACACGAGGAAATGAATAAATCTATCCTCTGTGCAGGGTTTGAATAGTGTTCAGTAAATAAGGCATGGAGACACATATTGAACAATAAGGAGACAAAGAAATATTGAATAGCTGCTCTCAACCTTTCCTTAGATGTGCAAAGGGGTGCATGCCCTGACCCTACCTGGCATCACCCATGGGGCTGACCCAGAGATTTGTGGATTTGCAGGATTGAACCAGATCTGGGAAGTTCACTACATGATGCCTGGTGCGACACCACCAACCGTAGTCACTGTCACTGACACAAAAGTCCTTGCTAGACTATGTGTGTTTGATGATGAATCATTCCCAGAGTAGGGCACTTAAATCCATTAGGGGCTTCTGAAAAACCCACCCATAAGAAAGAAATTTCCCACAAACATTGATCTTATAAGAGAGTTTCAAAGATAGTTAAAACCTTTGTACTGACTGGACACTAAAGGCTACAGTAAAAAAGTTTGGATTTAGATTATTTCCCATTATTAATAATAACCTTCAATAAGATTATTGGAAACCTATACATCCCTTTCAATTGCTAGATCTCAAAAACTTCACAAAGTCACCACCATCAAAAGACTAACATTTTTAACAGTGAGAGGAGAGTAAATAACTGCTGCAATAATTTACCAATGCTTGTGGTGGAGTCTCCATCACTAACAATTTTTAAATCAAGACTGGATGTTTTTCTAAAAGGTCTGAGCGAGGAATTATTTTGGGGAAGTTCTATGGCCTGTGTTATGTAGGAGTTCAGACCAGATGATCACCATGATCTGGCCTTGGAATCTATGAATCCCTATTTTCAGATGGGGAAAACGGGGCACAGAGAAAAATCAAGTCAAGTCACATAGCAAGGCTAGATGTAGAACTCAGACCTGATTCCCAGCCTTACGTCCCCTCCACTCCATCCCATTTTACATTCTATTAAATTTTTTTTTCCCTTTTAACACATTCTCTCACATACTTTACTCGCTGCTTTCACTAGACCTTTCTGCCTGGGGACATTACTACTCTGTGGAAATTGGACAGAAGTCTAACATTGCCTCTTTTAATGGATCAGTCTTGCAATTTTCTTGTGTTTGAGGATTGCTTTTATCAGAGCACTGTAGAATGAGCAGGGGGTTGGACTAGATGACCTCCTGAGGTCCTTTCCAACCCTGATATTCTATGATTCTATGAATGCCTTGTCTCCGAATACCAAACACAGAGCTGGGGCATTTTTTATTGCTAAAGTGTTAAATAATTGCCTCAGCCCTGGGTTTTGGGTATGTGTGTTTTGTTTTCTTTATGAATTTTTTTTTTAACAACAGAAACGCTACAACCTCAGTTAGGATAATGAGAATAACCCACAGTGTCAAGCTTCCACATGACTTGTCAGTAGATTGGATTTATGTTTATACGTCTCCTTTTCTACAGAAATCGTAACCACTTGCACTAGATGTTTTCAAACCATAATGATTTCATTGCAATCACGTGTATTTTTTTTACAGCCTTTCTTGTTTAGTCACAGAAAGCGATAGTTTCCTTTGCCAGGTTTTTGCCAGAGAACATGAACAGCTTTTGCCCACAGGATCAGAAGATGATTTCCTCTTTTCACTTTTACTTTTGGTCAGCATGCGGGCAGTTACAGCTGGTGACAAGTGCTTCAAGTGATTCAATGCAGTGTGAGAGCTGGCAATCAGCAACGAGTATAAAAGTTTAAAGAATGCAACTATCTTATGAAAAGATAGCTGTGAAGTAGCTTAATAGGCACATGGAAAGAAAGCCCCCTCCCTCCCCCCCTGCAAGTCTGGCACATACTTTTGTACTGATACAAATGGTAAATGCCCCAGAGCTGTGCTTGGGAGTTCAAAATTGGGGAATGTTTCATCATGCAAGTCCATGGAACATTTTAAACAGTACCATAGTTCCCCATTTTCCCTCTCATGAGTACAGTACCAAGTCTGAATGCATGAGAGCTCTGATGGAAAAGGAGGCCCGTATATTCATATATTTACAGACTTGGAAGCAGATTAACAAGATATGAAGAAAAGTCATCTGTCATTCGCTTTTAACAGTCAGTGTGTTAAAAAAATAACATTACATGACTCCTGTGCCATGCAGCCTATTCATCTCCGAGTCACACCTGAGAATTGAGGTGAGCTGAACTGCTTTTCTATGTACCAAGGCCGCAGTCAGGAACTGAACTGAGTTCACAGGTCTTTCTCCTGCACGGTGAGATGACACAAAATAAAACAGATCAAGGAACTGCTATACTAGGGACACCAAACAGCAAACTGACCCACAGTATAGGCCTCACAAGCCCTCCATGTGAACTCCCATTAGTTCAGGCCCATTAAGTCAGACATTTTAGTCTTCAGATCCTTCTAAGACCATTTTTTCACATGTAAATATTTGTACTCAGTTACTACCCCAGGGGAGTCTGTAATAAGCTTCTTCACATGGGTGCCTCCAAAGGGAGCATCCTCCAACTTATGTTACAGAATTTATGTTCACCTTCTCTTTTGCATTATGAGAGCAATCACTTCATATGGTTCACAATTTACTCTTCCCTTTATATGTCCATAATTCAGATCACTTTCGCAGCCTTAACAGAGAAATTATCCTATATGTGTGTGGGGCTAAACACTATATAATTTTTTTTTACAGATGGGAAAGGGATGTTAAATTGCAAAAGTAAACTGTTAAATTTCCCATCTTTCTTTAGCATGGCTCAACATTTCACTCATGGAATTTTCTTCTCCATTCACCCACCCAGATAACGGATCCTGAACACGTGTTCAGTCTGCTAATAAAAAGTACCTAGAAGTTTAAGTCCTCACAGTTCTCTGATCTGCAAAATTGTTCACAGAATTCAAAGAAACTCAAATTATTTTCCTGTTTAATATAAGCAACTTACTTACAGCAGTTACTAGTGCCTTATTAATGCTAAGCACTTTTCTCAAAGCAAGCACCAATAGCCTAAAATATACTGGCAATCTGCTGACAGGGAGGTAACCTAGTCTATCTTTAGAAGTCTGTTCTAACAATATGATCTCCTCCATTAGAACTAAACCTTTACCAGCCAGTTCTTTAGGAGGATTGCTGAAACTGGTAAGCAAGTATCAGCACTTACATTCACTCTGATTTCATTAAACTTTTTCCACAGTCTCACTTATCTATCAAATCTTCTTACCGACCAGTTCAAGATTTCCAGCAACCTATCTGCATTAATCGGGTAACAAAATCACACTCCCTATCAACCCAATCTCACCCTCTAGTACCTTGAGATGGGATCCATTCTAATCTATTCTTTTGTGTCACATTCCTTCTTGGTTCCTGCAGAAGTGCCCGCCCAGCCCTTCACTCTAATTTCCCTTTTTTCCACTAACCAGACAGAGATTTTTGTAGCCTTTCCCTGCTAATAATTAATTCTTCATCTCATCTTCCTATTCTTTCAGTTCATAGATCCATAGACTCTAAGGTCAGAAAAGACCATCATGATCATCTAGTCTGACCTCTTGCTCATTGCGGGCCACAGAACTTTGCCCACCCACTCTTGTAATAGACCCATAACCTCTGACTGAGTTACTCAAGTTCTCAAACCATGATTTAAAGACTTCAGATTACAGAGAATCTGCCATTTATGCTCCTGCAAGTGACCTGTGCCCCAGGCTGTGAAAAAACCCCAGTGTCTCTGCCAATCGGACCTTGGGGAAAATTCCTAGACCCCAAATATGGCCGTCAGTTAGACCCTCAGCACGTGGGCAAGACCCACCAGCCAGACACCTGGGAAAGAATTCTCTGTAGTAACTCAGAGCACTCCCCACCTAGTGTCCCATCACCAGCCACTGGAAATATTTGCTACTAGCAGTCACAGATTGGCTACATGCCATCGTACATAATCTCATCAGACCACCCTCTCCATAAACTTATCGAGCTCAGTCTTGAAGTCAGTTCGGTTTTTTGCCCCCACTGCTCCCCTTGAAAGACTGTTCGAGAACTTCACTCCTCTGATGGTTAGAAACCTTTGTCCAATTTCAAGCCTAAACTTGTTGATGGCAAGTTTATATCCATTTGTTTGTGTGTCCACATTGGTGCTTAACTTAAATAACTCCTCTTCCTCCCTGGTATTTATCCCTCTGATGTATTTATAGAGAGCAATCATATCTCCCCTCAGCTTTAGTTTTGTTAGGCTAAACAAGCCAAGCTCTTTGAGTCTCCTCTCATAAGGTAAATTTGCCATTCCTCTGATCATCCTAGTAGCCTTTCCTTGCACTTGTTCCAGTTTGAATTAATCTTTCGTAAACATGGGAGACCAGTTAAATAATTCCTCCCCTTTATTACCAAATCTTTCCCTGCAGCATTTACGTATTTCATTCTCCCTTTCCAATTCTGCATACGTCAGCTTCAAAGACTGTTTATTCATCCCTCACAAAATTGCATTCTATTGCAACAGGTCACATTCTCTTACACCATACCACACTACCCTTGTTCCTTTCCCTCCACCACCACAGGTTTACAGGCCAAGCTTTCTTTTTCTTTTTCCCTTTTTAACACATCTATTAGAAAAGCCAGGTTTCTGTTCTTAGAATTGCAACTAAACCCTCATTTGCCTTTTTCAATGCATCTCTCTCCTCTTCTTTTGCATACATTCCCTCATTTCTATCTGTAAGGAGGTCACAACACTGTTCAATTGACTGCGTACCTCAAAGGGACCATCCAGTACTGTAAGCAGTCTGCAATTTTTTCTGATAGTTTAAACCAATAAAAAACTGTTAGCTGCCACAGAGCCCAAATGGGTACCAAATGCATTGCCTTGTTACATTTCTGATACCTTTCCAAATTAGCGTAATTCTGTAGTATCAAATCTCCCAATTCCAAGTTCTCCCAGCATCATTTGGAAGGTTCTTTTGTAACCATGCTATTGTTTTTTGATAACAAATTATTGCCTGATTCATGATCCTTCAACTCAGTTGGTTCAATTAATAAAGCAAGAGTAGAATTAAAAATGATTAAGCTACCTGTCCTGCACCTTGACATTGCAGTTAAAGCTGTTGCATGCCCTTTAGCCCTATTCTTACTTTTTCTTTTGTACCACGTTGTTAGAAGCGTCCCACACATAACTACATAGAATCCTGAAAAATGTTTAAAAGTTACCAAAACTGAAAAGCGCAAAAGAAAAAAAGAAAAAGTAAGAAGAGAAAAGAAAAAACTGAAACAATTGTTAAAAAATAAAAATGCCCATCACACGTGAAATAAAACAAGAAATAAAATCTTCTCATGTGATTAATTATTTTCTGAATCCTTTTAAACAGTTTTATTCACACACTAAGCTCAACATGTTCAAGGTTCCCAAAATGAGAAAACAATCCTTAAAGCGATCACCGTTCCTTATGGGTCAGCTACCACGTTTTGAACTATTTACTCTTTCAAGCCTGCCCAGGGGCAGTCTTAGGCCTCAATCTAGCAAAAGACTTAAGCACACTGGGTCAAGGTGTATAAAGCCCACTTGGAAGGGGAGAAGGAGTTGCTTTGGGATGGAGCAGCATTGTCTGACACACCTGCAAGTCATGCCAGGAATGGAGGAGGAGTTTAAAAAGAGGAAGGGCCACGCAGCAGCGGACAGCCCTAGAAAGGGAGCAGGCTGTTAAGCTTTCTACGAAGAGGCCTTGTAGCTAGCAAAGCTTCTGCCCTTGTGGAAAAGTAGCACAGATCACCTGGGCTAAAAAGGGGGAAGAAACTGTATCCTATAGCTTGTGCTGGAAAACCAGTGAACCTTGAATTGAATTGTGGTCCAAAGAGAGGACAAATATCCTGGCTAGAGCAGCTGACAAGTTTTTTTCCCTGCAATCTCTTTTGCTCACCTTGGATTGTTTGTTTCACTGGGAACTCTGAAAGGGGGAGAAATAGTCAGAAGACCTTGGCTGGAGGGCTGAGAACCTGCTATCTTTAGACAGACATTGAATACTTTTGGTGGAAGGAGTGGACTTGGGTGAATGCACTTTCCATGTAACAGCCAAAGGGGGTGCTTTGATGGAAACAGAGCCTTGATATGCATATATACTGTTCAGCATGTGCATAGTTCCAATTACTTATGTATGTATAGTTATGCACCTGCTTAAGTGCTTTGCTCAAAGAGGCCTTAATATTGTGATGAGGTGACATTGTTAAGGAGCTAGCAGAATCTTCCCTATGCTGTTACAACATTAAACAATTCATTGCAGTTTTGTGTAAAAGAAAGCTGGCCTACTTTTAACATAGCAACCACAAAATAATAGCTCTTCTGAACACTTGCAAAATGTACAAAGCAGGTGTGGGCTTCTGAAGCTGTGGGAATGCTTAGCAAAAGGAGGAAGTAGGCAAAATAACCATAATTGTAACACAATGGCAGTTAGAATTCTGAGTATTCAGAAGTGAAATGAGTATGCATGTAGGGAAAGTTTTTCTTATCTCTTATATTTAGTTAAGCCCTTCAGCAGCAACAATGTTGTTTAAAAAGTCTCCTGCTGGTACCAAGATTCTTTCGTTGGAAAAGGAGGAGACAATCCACTCTTCGATTTTGGCTTTCTGTTGACTTTTGATGTCATTCCTGTTGTTTAAACAGACAAACAGAAAGGAAGAAAAAGGCATAGTGTCTCAGTGGTGCCAGCCTCATTCCCATGCTGCAGATAGGACACAGACTGGCCAGTCATAAACCAGTTTGCTTTAACCTGTGGACTCCAGCTTGTTTCACGGATCTGGGATGCCATCTGGCTGGCATACTCTGGGCTTCTCCACTGGTCCTCCTTCATGCTGGGGCACAAGCTGCTCATGCTGTCTTTAGCCTACCATGCTAGTGAGGGGAATATTATGTAGTTAAATTTAATTCCAAGGCTGCACAATCAGACTCAGACAGAAGACAAAAAAGAAAGTAGAAGATAGAGAAGAGTTGATACGAAGTGACACAAAAGGGAGGCAAAAGCAGGAATCTTAAACCTCACACCCTAGATGTGCCTTATAGTCTTCCTGCTGGTCATGGCAAGGCTATGTGGTGCTGCGTTTGAGGAGCATACATTGGAGTCACTCAGGCTACAATGGGTGCCCCAGGAACAAAGGGAAGAGATGCATAGGTAGGCAAGCAGGCAGCCCTGTGTATGTGAGCTGCTCCCCCAGCCAACAATATTAAGAGCTTCAACAGAAGCAGAAAGGAAAGATGTGTAACTTTCCATGTGCTGTCTTTCCACAGTGCAGCAGGAGGTTTCTAGTGTGCAAGCAGGCATGGGCGCTGACTCTGTGAGTGCTCCAGGGCTGGAGCACCCATGGGAAAAAAAGGGATTGCTCCACGCCCACTGGAACCCCTGTGAGTCAGTGCATCCCCCTTCCCCCGCCCCCAGCATCTACTGTCCACTGGCTGCCCTGCCAATCGGCTCCTCCCTCTCCCTCCCAGCACCTCCTGCCCACCACAGATCAGGTGTTCCGCGGCATGCAGGAGGCATTGGGGGGAGGAGCAAGGGCAGGAAGATGTGGGGGAGGGGTGAAAAGAGGTGGGGTGGGGGCAGGGCAGGGGTGGGGGCTTGGAGGAAGGGGCAGAGTGGAGTGGGGCCTGGGGAGGAGCAAGAGTCAAGCACCCCGCAGCAACTAAGTAAGTCGGCGCCTATGCAAGTAGGAGTGGGGAGCTGGAACTAGAGTCTTGTTTCATCCACACTGATCCTCCCCTCCTCTGCCCTGCTTCGACCCTGATATAGCTGAGGAAAGATTGCGTTATCTGAGCCAGTCCAGCTATGCTCAGGTATCTCTGAAAGCAGAGGGAGTTAAGACCTATCAGGTAATTTTGGATCCATGCCACCCACAAACAAGATGCTTTTATGGTTTTCTGTTGCTGTGATGTTTTGTCCCTGAAAGCAACACTCAGAGTTGACACCATACAAAAGAATATCAGAACAGTCATACTAGGTCAGACCAAATCTCCATCTAGACCAGTACCCTGTCTTCCAACAGTGGCCAATACTAGATGCCTCAGAGGGAATCATCAAGTGATCCATCCCATCACCCATTCCCAGCTTCTGGCAAACAGGCTAAGGACACCATCCCTGCCCATCCTGGCAAGTGATGGACCTATCCTCCATGAATGGATCTAGTTATTTTTTGAACCCTGTTATAGTCTTGGTCTTCACAACATCCTCTGGCAAAGAGTTCAACAGATTGACTGTGCGTTGTGTGAAGAAATACTTCCTTTTGTTTATTTTAAATCTGCTGCCTATTAATCTCATTCGTTGACCCCTAGTTCTTGTGTTATGAGAAGGAGTAAATAAAACTTCCTTATTTACTTTTTCCATGCCAGTCGTGATTTTATAGGCCTCTATCATATCCCTCCTTATCTGTCTCTTTTCCAAGTTGAAAAGTCCCAATCTGATTAATCTCTCCTCAGATGGAAGCTGTTCCATACCCCTAATCATTTTTGTTGCTCTTTTCTGTACCTTTTCCAATTCTAATACATAGCACTACAGGACAGGATTTTTAATGGAAGGTATATTGGGTGCACCTGCAATATTTGCATCTCCCACACAGGTTTTGTGACTGCAATGGGTTCACATACATTTTGTGGATGGAAACTCCTTCCGATCCTAAATGTAAAGTATTAATTTAGGCAAAGGGACCGGGAAGGCTGAAGAAGAAACACTGCTGAACTTCCAGGGCTTTTATCAGTTCCCATGGTAATGGTTATTTTTTTAGGAAAAGAAAGGAGAAAGATGCAGCATAACGGGTTTAATTCAGACAAAGGCAACAAGCTACCCTTGTACCGATACAGATGATCAGGGTCTGCAGTATGATTATAACATCTCTTTACAACTTCCAAGCATGGTGGAATTTAGGGCTCACCTCCACTTCAAGTCTAACTTAGCTGTCCAAAACTTTGCGGATGTCTGTTTTCTATCACTGTTTGAACTTGTAGTGTGGATGGGACAACACTTTGGATGATAGAAATGCCCCCCAAATAAGCAAACTCCGCAAGAGTCCCAGTGTGATTTTTGGGTTCACTGCTGCAGTTGACACTAATTGGAAAGAGCAGAAATAGGAAAATTCTATGTACATTGCATAGAGCTAGGGGAATACTGCAAGAAATTGCCGTGATATTCACTGAACTTTTTAAACATATTCACTTAGCATGTGTTGAGAGCATGCTCTTGTAGTTGCTTTCCACAATCATCCAAAAACCTTGAATTTACAGGCAAAACAACCAAAACAGTTAATTTTAAGTGAACCTTGCAGCATAGTTGACTATAATGATGAATATTCACACCAGAAACCTGATTGTGAGTTGCTCTCATCCAATCAGTGAAGAGAAGCATGCCATGTGGCTTAGGTATCTATTCAAAGCAGCATGAATCACAAATTTCTAAAATCAAGTGCTAGCAAAAGATGGCTCACAAACCAGCTTCAGAACAGGCATTTTAGAAGGAAGTTATTCTTCATTAATTCAGTATAACGAACACATTCAAGAAAAATTACAGCGTGTTTGTGGACATTTTGTTCCAAATTCACAATGGTACTTAGGCACCTCACTCCCTTCGATTCCAAACAGGAGTTAGGTGTTTAAGTATCTTAATGAATTTGGGCCTTTGGGTCTGATCCAACTTTGCCAAGTCTTTCCATTGAGTTTATTAGGCTTTGTTCAGACCCTTTGTGAACAATCCATCAGCCTAGACTATAACACACATTACTTAATACAACATCTGAATGGGTAATTAACAAATATGCTGCAAAGATTCACTTAAAATTCATTCGGTTGGTGAACAGTCTTCATGATAATTTCTTTAACTCAAATCTTCATGGAAAGTGAACACAAGACAGCCTCCGACACATGATAAGCAAATTTGTTAACAAATTTAAATGAATATTCCAGGGTTTTTTTTTCAGAATTCATCCAGATCTAAAGTGTACTGAATTTACCTGCTTCTGAACTCTTCAATTAGAATCACCTACACAGTGAACGCAAAAAATAATACACTGGAATTCTTGCTGAGTTGCTCACTTTGGGGTGGGTTGCTGTGACCCAAACTATTAGTATTTTATTTGGCATCAGCACTTCCTAGAAAAACACGTTATTTTGAAAAAATTTCTAGACTATGTATTTTAAGGACACCAGGAGTTGAGGCAAATGTGAAGGGGACATGCTGTACACAGTTATTATTATAGGAAACAGAGATCAGATATAACAAGAAAACCCTCACATCCTTAATAATTGAGAAATTGGCACCAGGCGTTGTTTGTTTAAGCCCTGCTGTCGCCTACCACTATATGTCTACCGTGATCCATACACAACTTGACCCTAGACTTCTGGTGTCCATAAGCTTTCATTCATTTGAGCTACTAATAGCTTGGATCTGTAAGAAGTTCAGCCAACATTCAAGCTACTTAAGAATGGCTTGCTTACCCAGTCTAAAAGAAACAAAATTCGGCTTCCTCAAATTTTAGAAAAAAAGTGCTTATATGACACATATAAAAAAAAGTTTGTTCTAAGGCCTTTAAGCACTGTTTACTGTAAGCGCATCTTCTTCCCGCTGAGATGGCATTAAATGCAGAAGTTATATAACTGTGCCGCCAATATCACAACTCTTCCATTTGCAGCACTGTCAAAGTTTGACTGAGCCTAAAGACAAAGGATGAGGCCTGTTGGCCATTTACCCAGCTTTGCTAGGTCCCTCTTATGATGTTGCATCCCATAATTCTTTATGGAAATATGCTTATGAATGTATATACGACATAACTGGAATATGGTTTATGCTACATATGACATGTAACATATCTCTGCAAAGGTTATGATCTACTGAATGTATTCATCCTATTTGTATGCATGTGTCATTTTTGTATTCGAAGTTATGAATATTGGCTGTATACTTGGTTGATTTTAAGTAGCCTTAGTAAGACATTTGGGCAGCTTCTTTGGAAAGGAATTTGCAAGTTAAGTGCCCAATCAAGAAACACTTAACGGACAATAGATCTTGGAAGGTTCCAATCCACATAAGAAGTCTACTTGAGGACGTTCAAGGTAGCATGTGAACCATGGCTGCTACCTGTAAGTTCTGAGTCATGCATGGCCATGTGGCTTGCCCATGTGACTCCAAAACTCCATCGTGTAGCTGGGATTTTATCCAGGGGGAGGGAGGGGTGTCCACCCACAAGAGAAAGTCTTTTTAAACCCCGGGGAGACCCTTCCATTTTGTCTGCAGCTGGCTCAAGAGATAGCCTCTCCACCTCAAAGGATACCTGAAAGAAACTGGAACAAAGGACAGTAACTACAGAGGGTGTGAGTGATTGCTGGACCCAGACTAGAAGGAAGCTAGTGTGTAAAAGAGGCTTATTGGAACATCTCTGAGGGTGAGATTTTATCTGTATTTCGCTTGTTTTATTTTATTGTGCTTGGTAATTCACTTTGTTCTGTCTGTTATCACTTGGAACCACTTAAATTCAGCTTTTTGTATTTAATAAAATCACTTTTTACTTATTAATTAACCCAAAGTATGTATTAATATGGGGGGGGGGGAGGGGGAGAAACAGCTGTGCATATCTCTCTGTCAGTGTTATAGAGGGAAAACAATTTATGAGTTTACCCTGTATAAGCTTTATACAGGGTAAAACGGATTTATTTGGGGTTTGGACCCCATTGGGAGTTGGGCATCTGAGTGTTAGAGACAGGAACACTTCTTACGCTGCTTTCAGTTAAGCCTGCAGTTTGTGGGACTTGGTTCAGACCTGGGTCTGTGTTTGTAGCTGGCAAGCATGTCTGGCACAACCAGGCAGGGCTCTGGAGTCCCAAATTGGCAGGGAAAGCAGGGGCGGAAGTAGTCTTGGCACATCAGTTGGCAGCCCCAAGGGGGTTTCTGTGATCCAACCTGTCACACCTCTGAAGTTCCTTACACTCTTCTCCAGGTGTGACTAACTTCAATAATTTTGTATCACCTGCAAAGATTGCCATCTCACTGCTCACCCCCATTCCAGAACACTAATCAATACATTGTCCACACAAGAGGAATTAATCTCTCATCTGCTAGTGGCTGGTTGATTAATTGGTAGCCTCTCACTGGAAAAATAAAAATAGCCTAACCATCGAGGAATGGTTAAAAAAATATGAGAGGTTGTATACGGAAAAATTAACACACCAGTTATGTACTCAGCAAAATAGACAGTTACCAGTTACTTAGAAATTGGGTAACCTTTCATTCAGTACTCAAAGTACATTTACCTGGCAAAAACAAACAAACAAACCAGCACACCTGTCCAATTTTTTTTAATATTAACATTTGATAGACATACTTGGTCTGTGTATAGAGAGATTTTACTCAATTTCATAAAGTCACTAGAAATGACAGATGTTGTAAGGATGCTCAGTCCGTAATATGGTAATTCTCTGTTAAACAGAAGGATCTGATGACGGTATTCTGTATAATGTCCCCTTAAAACAAAAGCTAACTGTTGTAATGATTGTTTGTTTCTAAGTATCAGAGGGGTAGCTGTGTTAGTCTGTATCCACAGAATCAACGAGGAATCCGGTGGCACCTTAAAGACTAAGATTTATTTGGGCATAAGCAGTGATGAGCTGCCAAAATCTTAACAACCAGTTCCCTATAAAAAGTTCTGATTTAAGGTATGTGCCCCAGTATGTATTTTTTGTACGAACAGGGTTACCATACATCCGTATTTTCCCGGGAGGAATTTTTAAATTTTAAAAATCGCACCGAACGGCGATTTAAGAACCAAAAAGCCTGACCTGTCCGGGAAAATACGGATGTATGTTAACCCTGCCTAAAGTTCTTTTTTAAAAAGATGGGCCTGAACTAGAAATGAGCTCCGTTTCACATGTGTGGGTCCCTGCCACTCCCTGGGGGTGTGGTAGGGTGACCAGATGTCCTGATTTTATAGGGACAGTCCCGATTTTGGGGTCTTTTTCTTATATAGGCTCCTATTACCCCCTACGCCCGTCCTGATTTTTCACACTTGCTGTCTGGTCACCCTAGGGTGTTCACATGTGTGGGTCCCAGCTGCTCCCTGCCCCCCTCATTGAAGCAGGTGTGCAGGGTTACTGCCGTGGGAACTGCAGGGCATCAGTGGACGTGGGGCCAGCTACAGACAGGGGCATGGGGGAGGGCTAGCTGGAGGCAGGGGGTGCAGGGCTGGCTGCAGGCAGGGCAGGGGATGGCTGGAGACAGGGGCTGGCTGCGGGCAGGGGGTGTGGGGATGGCTGCAGGCAGGGGCTGGCTGCGGGCAGGGGGTGCGGGGGTGGCTGCAGGCAGGGGCTGGCTGCGGGCAGGGGGTGCGGGGGTGGCTGCAGGCAGGGGCTGGCTGCGGGCAGGGTGGTGGGTACTCACAGGGAGAGCAGCAGGATGCAGCCCAGGCCCAGCAGAGCAGCCGGGGACCCACCAGGCAGCATCGGGAGCCCCAGGGCCAGGGGAGCAGCAGCAGCAACAGGGGTTGTGCTCAGGGCCAGGCGGCAGCCCACGTGGCTCCCCCAGCACAGCGCCCCCGGCAGCCGGAGGAGGAATTACATCACTTCCCGGTCGGAGTCCATCAAAGCCTCAGCGCCCCCTGCAGGGAAGCGGGTTAACAACCGGTTCTAAAACTTCTTCAAAATTTAACAACCGGTTTGCGCGAACCGGTGCGAACCGGCTCCAGCTCACCACTGGGCATAAGCTTTCATGGGTAAAAAAACGATTTCTTCAGATGCATGGAGTGAAAATTACAGATACAGGCATGAATATATATTGGCACATGAAGCAAAGGGAGTTACCTTACAAGTGGAGAACCAATGTTGAAGGCTAATTCAGTCACGGTGGATGTGGACTGCTCCCAGTAACTGATGAGGAGGTGTCAATACCAAGAGAGGGAAAATTGCTTTTGTAGTGAGCCAGCCACTCCCATTTAAGCCCAAACTGATGGTGTTAAGTTTGCAAATGAATTATAGCTCAGCAGTTTCTCTTTGAAGTCTGTTTTTGAAGGTTTTTTTTGTTGAAGAATGGCTACTTTTAAATCTGTTATTGAGTGTCCAGGGAGATTGAAGTGTTCTCCTACTGGCTTTGGTATGTTACCATTCCTGATGTCTCATTTGTGTCCATTTATCCTACGTAAAAGTATATGCCCAAATAAATCTGTCTTTAAGGTGCCACAGGACTCCTCATTGTTTTTGTTTTGTTTCTGATATTTTCATGGCAAGAATTTGCAAACTTGTTAAAACTTCCTAAATATATAGGTTTGGTTTTTTTTTAAAAGTAAAGAAAAGAAAAATGGAATAAATACATTAAGCACTGGTTCTAATGCAACCTTGGAACACCGATGGTTAACTTTTTGCCATAATGAAAACTGATCACTTCTTCCTACTCTTTGATTTCTCTCTCTTAGCCAGTTTCTGGAATAATTTAGCAATACTTTACAGTTTTTAAAGCAAAAGAAGATAATGTATAGCTAAGCACCCATACTTTCCCTGTTCACCTTTGATAAGACTGTCCCTATTTTTGCTGAAATCTATGAAAGGCCACAGGCTTCTGAGCCCAGAGAACATTAGCACTGCTTAGGACTTACTCTCACGAAGTAAATCTCCTTGTAGCACAGTGCCATCTAGCTTCTCTCTTTATGGCTGTTCAGCAAAATTGAACAGTTGTATGTCATAAGAAATATTTCCCTGTGGCCAGTCTTAAGTGGATTATGGTCACACAGCAGGTCTGACATATTTGCCCACACATGAAGGGCAAGATGGTTTCTTTACATCATGAATAAACTACAGAAAGAGCCTAAGGACAAAGAAACTCCACAGTGATCCCATCTTGGAGTTCCTCCATCATTCCATTCAGGGCGGAGATATGGAGACAAAGGTTTATTCCCCTGAGGAACAGGCCACAGGAGCTGTCCCCCACAGTGTGAAGAAACTGGAGATCCACACAGCTCCTCTAGAACATTCTCAGGGAGACCCTGTGCCTTTGCTATGGTGCTGGCCCCCAGTGTTACCCAACCCCCACTGCTCGACAACATGGCTACACTGGAGCAGGACTACCAGGTATTCTTAGCCCCAGAAGCTCCTCTTTAAAAGTGCTCCCTGTCCCAAAGGGGCCTCAACGAAGAGATTGTGCAAATCTTCCTACAAGGCAAGAAAGAGTGTGAGGACCAGCATGAGCTAAAGGGACGAGACCTCTCATTGCAGTGACCCACTGGGTTTTTGTGGGACCTCTCTCTGCCCCTGGTAGTCCAGATACCTGTAAGATGGAAGCTAAACCAACTGTCACCACGAGAACCTATAATATTCCCCTGGAATAAGCCTGCCAAGATGGGAACCCTTTTTGTGCAAAGAGTTTCTACGTGTTCAGCAAGAGTCTGCAATACGTTCAAAACTGCTGGTGGTGAACAGAAACTGTCTTTGCCTCTCCTTAGTCTTTACAACATATCCAGGGCCTGCCTATTCTCACATGCACAACAGCAAATCCAGCCTTCTTGGTGAAGCCTGCTCTCCATTTCAAAGAATGATAGTACAACAGTAGATCGAATTCGCCACAAGTCTGGGCCTGCCTGACCCCCCCTCTCCCTCCCCCAGCAGCTCCCTTGGGCCAGGAATAAACAATATCCATTTTACCCTCCTGACCATGCTCTCTTCATTCCTTGGGGTGTTCTTTCGGCCGTGGAGGGAAATTTCCTGCTGTGTCTCATCACAGAACAAGATCCATTCCCCACACAGTATTACCACCCTGTGAATATAATTAGCCTCTCTGTGCTACTGTCCATCCAGGCTTTGGGCCTCAGCTGCTGACAGACTTAAGTTGGAACTGCCCGATTTCCCTTGGTTTTCTACTAGCCACTTAATGTTTTAAAGGAGAAGTGCAAAACTTTTGTGGGGGCGAGGAAGTGTTTAAAATCCCAGGTCAACTAAGAAACTGTGAGCCAGATTCCACCGTGGAACTACTTGAAGAGTAAGGTACAATTCAATGAGAATAAGGGTGGCAGGATGCTGCCTTACATGCACAGATTTTAAAATAATGAGCCAGCTTGTGCATTTAGCCACTGGCCTGCAGGTGGATGACTCAAGGTGCTTCCATTTCTGTGCCTTGCTAGAAGGCCAGAGTGAGGAGGTGGGCTGCAGCCAGCCTCCTCCCTGTCCCTATGAAGTTCGCAGAGGGAATTGTCCCTATGCTGGGAATGCAGGGTGTGGGACAGATCGCTGAAAATTGCTTGCATTGTCCACACCGCTAAGCACTTGCCCTATCGCTAAGGATCACCTGGCCCTATGATTAACCAAAGATTTTTAATAGAAATATGTGCTGACTGCTCATCTAAGGCCTGTGTGAAATGAAGTCTCAGTGCCGATCTTAGTGGACAGGTGTCTATGTCACCAAAACATGATCGCAACGGGAAATAATTGGCACTTAAATTGCTTTCTACGCTTATGTTTGAAATCAACTGTTGATGGTCCAAATATTATCAGCAACCATATTAGAATGATAAATAGCAACATTTTGAAGCAGGGTAGAAACTGTTTGCAAAAATCTATTAATACAGAGTAATGGTCAAATCAGGTGATAAGAGCAAGAAGTAGAACTATGTCCCAGCATGGCTGCTATCACATTGGGACACCAAAATCTGAATGTGCTATTCTAATCTTATGGTAGTAATCTGAACTGTGTTGAAGTTTAAGGTCTCATAGTAAAATTAACTTCCTCACATTGCATATAGGCTACTAAATGCAATAGCTGAATATATGCACTAACAAATAATCTAATTTATTATATATGCATTAAGAGAGAAAATTGTTATTCTGAAAACCATAACTTTACTTTCACTACCTTTCTGTATTTAAACATATGCCCTCAACGTTGCATTCACAAAAGTTTTTGCATTTAATTTGCTTATAGATTTGGTTTGTTTGCTGGTTGGTTGGTTGATTTGTGAGAAAACAATGAGAAAGATTGTTCTTCCGGGCTGGATGAATAAGGCTGCAACATATATATAATAAAGCAACAGATGATAGCAACAGTACCAGAAAAAAAGACACATTTTAATGTCTTCATCTTCCTGTCCTTGAAGTCCATGGGAGTTCTGCTATTGCCCTCCACAGGAATAGGCTCGTGCCCTGAATTTATATCTTTTGAAAGATTCTGTGGCAAATGTCCTTCTTATAAATTGCTCTGTCAGGAGTCCCTGGTCTAATACAAGCATAACTTACAGAACTTTTGTCTGAAATTTATTTCCTGGCACCTGTTCTGGATCACGGGAACAAAGGTCACTATCCTCTGCCACATCAGGAATCTCAATATCTACTAAAAGAACAAGGAGTACTTGTGGCACCTTAGATACTAACACATTTATTTGGGCATAAGCTTTCATGGGCTAAACCCACTTCATCAGGTGCATGCAGTGGAAAATACAGTAGGAAGATATATATATACAGAGAACATGAAAAAATGGGGTTGCCATACCAACTCTAACAAGAGTAATCAATTAAGGTGGGCTATTATCAGCAGGAGAAAAAAAAACTTTTGTAGTTATAATCAGAGTGGCCCTTTTCAAACAGTTGACAAGAAGGTGTGAGTAACAGTAAGGGAAAAATTAGCATGGGGAAATAGTTTTTAGTTTGTGTAATGACTCATCCACTCCCAGTCTTTATTCAAGCCTAATTTAATGGTGTCCAGTTTGCAAATTAATTCCAGTTCTGCAGTTTCTCGTTGGAGCCTGTTTCTGAAGTTTTTTTGTTGAAGAATTGCAACTTTTAGGTCTGAAATTGAGAGTCCAGGGAGGTTGAAGTGTTCTCCAACTGGTTTTTGAATGTTATAATTCTTGACATCTGATTTGTGTCCATTTAGTCTTTTGCGTAGAGACTGTCTGGTTTGGCCAATGTACATGACAGAGAGGCATTGCTGGCACATGATGGCATATATCACATTGGTAGATGTGCAGGTGAACGAGCCCCTGGTGGTGTGGCTGATGTGATTAGGTCCTGTGATGTGATTAGGTCCTGTGATGGTGTCCCTTGAATAGATATGTGGACAGAGTTGGCAAAGGGCTTTGTTGCAAGGATAGGTTCCTGGGTTAGTGTTTTCGTTGTGTGGTGTGTGGTTGCTGGAGAGTATTTGCTTCAGGTTGGGGGGCTGTCTGTAAGTGAGGACTGGCCTGTCTTCCAAGATCTGTGAGAGTGAGGGATCGTCCTTCAGAATAGGTTGTAGATCCTTGATGATGCGCTGGAGAGGTTTTAGTTGGGGGCTGAAGGTGATGGCTAGTGGCGTTCTGTTACTTTTTTTGTTGGGCCTGTCCTGTAGTAGGTGACTTCTGGGTATTCTTCTGGCTCTGTCAATCTGTTTCTTCACTTCAGCAGGTGGGTATTTTAGTTTTAAGAATTGTTGATAGAGATCTTATAGGTGTTTGTCTGAGGGATTGGAGCAAATGCAGTTGTATCTTAGAGCTTGGCTGTAAACAAAGGATCGTATGATGTGGTCTGGATGAAAGCTGGAGGCATGTAGGTAAGTATAGCGGTCGGTAGGTTTCCAGTTTAGGGTGGTGTTTATGTGACCATCGTTTATTAGCACTGTAGTGTCCAGGAAGTAGATTTCTTGTGTGGACTGGTCCAGGCTGAGGTTGATGGTGGGATGGAAATTGTTGAAATCATGGTGGAATTCCTCAAGGGCTTCTTTTCCATGGGTCCAGATGATGAAGATGTCATCAGTGTAGCGCGAGTAGGGGCATTAGGGGACGAGAGCTAAGGAAGCGTTGTTCTAAGTCAGCCATAAAAATGTCGGCATAATGTGGGGCCATGCGGGTACCCATAGCAGTGCTGCTGACTTGAAGATATATATTGTCTCCAAATGTGAAATAGTTGTGGGTGAGGACAAAGTCTCAAAGTATTCTATCTGTGTCAAGGTTCCTCCCCCACTCTGAACGCTAGGGTACAGATGTGGGGACCTGCATGAAAAACCTCCTAAGCTTATCTTTACCAGCTTAGGTCAAAACTTCCCCAAGGTACAAAATATTCCACCCTTTGTCCTTGGATTGGCCGCTACCACCACCAAACAAATACTGGTTACTGGGGAAGAGCTGTTTGGACACGTCTTTCCCCCCAAAATACTCCCCAAAACCTTGCACCCCACTTTCTGGACAAGGTTTGGTAAAAAGCCTCACCAATTTGCCTAGGTGACTACAGACCCAGACCCTTGGATCTTAAGAACAATGAACAATCCTCCCAACACTTGCACCCCCCCTTTCCAGGGAAACGTTGGATAAAAAGCCTCACCAATTTGCATAGGTGACCACAGACCCAAACCGTTGGATCTGAGAACAATGAAAAAAAAGCATTCAGTTTTCTTACAAGAAGACTTTTAATAGAAATAGAAGTAAATAGAAATAAAGAAATCCCCCCTGTAAAATCAGGATGGTAGATACCTTACAGGGTAATTAGATTCAAAACATAGAGAACCCCTCTAGGCAAAACCTTAAGTTACAAAAAAGATACACAGACAGAAATAGTTATTCTATTCAGCACAATTCTTTTCTCAGCCATTTAAAGAAATCATAATCTAACACGTACCTAGCTAGATCACTTACTAAAAGTTCTAAGACTCCATTCCTGGTCTATCCCCGGCAAAGACAGAATATAGACAGACCCACAGACCCTTTGTTTCTCTCCCTCCTCCCAGCTTTTGAAAGTATCTTGTCTCCTCATTGGTCATTTTGGTCAGGTGCCAGCGAGGTTACCTTTAGCTTCTTAACCCTTTACAGGTGAGAGGAGTTTCCCTCTGGCCAGGAGGGATTTTAAAGGGGTTTACCCTTCCCTTTATATTTATGACAATCTGCTACCCAAGATCCATGGAAATTCTGGACACCCCATTATCTCAGGCATTGGCACTCTGACAGCAGGATTGTCTGGCTATGTAGTCTCTCTCCTCAGGCCCTGTGCTACCAGCACTCCTAGCTATCTTTGAGACACCACTGACTTCCTAAGGAAACTACAATCCATTGGTGATCTTCCAGAAAACACCATCCTGGCCACTATGGATGCAGAAGCCCTCTACAATAACATTCCACACAAAGATGGACTACAAGCCATCAGGAACAGTATCCCCGATAATATATCAAGGGATACTGTATCACTATCCCCGATAATGTCATGGCAAACCTGGTGGCTGAACTTTGTGACTTTGTCCTCGCTCACAGATTAACATGGCTACCACTCTGAAACCTGTCAATATCTACGGTTACATCTGGGCAATCGTGCACAAAAGAGAAGGGCTTCATCCAGCTAATCTAGCGCCAGAGCACATTATCTTGAGCATGCTCAGAAGTGAATTTTTTCAATTAATTTTTTTAATTCTTCAATTCCAAAACGCAGCAGAGGGCTGGGAGTCCTCAAAAGGGACTATTCACATATGCAGTCTGGAGAGTTTGTGTTCATTTCAGTTGTTCAGGGAGGAAAAGTAGTCTCAAAAGGCTGATATTTTTTCATTTTCTTTGTGCTTCCAGTAACTCAGAAACAGCTGAGACATATTTTTCCCTCAAACTTTCCAAAAATTATTCACCTCTTGCTGAGACAAAGTATAGAAAGTTTTGTGCATTTTGTTGTATGTTATGAGTACATGACAAAAGATGGTTACAATGAAAGTTCTGACATTACTGTAAATATTCTTCTTTTGTGTGGCTTGGGTAGATAGCAACAATTACTTTACTGTAACTATGATGGTTGCTACCGGGCAGCAGGTATAACATAAGAAAATTAGAGTGTACAATAGCATATATGATGACACAAGAAACAAAAGATAATCATTTGTGCCTCTCAAGTCAGCTCACATGTATCCTGCAGTGTCGTGTTTTAGTGTCACTCTCCTGTTTCTATTAATAACACGTCAGTTGTAATGTACTGCAAAGAGCCAAAAAAAGATCTTCTGCTAGAGAATCCTGCAGGGAAAGCTTTCATATCCTCACCATATACTGTACTTATTTTACTGTTCAGACCATGTTCGTATTATATCAGCTCTGTTATCCTCAATGTATCGCAGGAACTATTACGTTACCTGGCCTTAAAAATCAGTGCAAAACATCTGGGTGCTACAGATTGCTATCGACAGCCCTTTAGTCTTCTGCAAGAGTCAACGCAATGAAATAAGGCCCCATTAAGCAGTACTGAGCCTGTACCATTACATGTCAGTATTACTGCCTACTCCCTGTCAGATTTTACCAATCTCTGCTGTCTGGAGGAGTGCAATAACACAGACTGGAAAATACCAATTTACAGCTAGGGGAGGTGTCAGAGCGGAGGAAAGAGGGGGCTGTTTTGCTCCTGAGAGGAGTTAGCAGATGTACATTGCACTGCCTGATATCATACACAGCACAGCCAAGTTCATAAACAGAAGCTGTTTACTGGCCATGGGAATGTATAATAATTTTCTCCAGCTACTACTGGTTGATTATGAGAGTCCCTCCCACAGCATAAGGGGAGAAGCTTGTTCAAAGCATGGAGTCACCTCAAACATGCCCACTAAAGAATTAAAATATACAAACCTTGGGAAAGTCCCAGTGGAGCCTGACCAGTATTTCAGCTCCCACAAGACCTTCCTCTTCCTACCACCCTTTTACTAATTAGGTATTATTCATATAGCACAAAACTGAAGGAGGCACTTTGCAGAAGCCAAGACACCTACATGGAAGGGCTTCTAATCTGACCAGATAAAGAGATCTGAGATGCAACAGAAATCAAAGTGGTTAACTGTGATGTCAACTCTTCTCTGAATGGAGAGTAAAGTTTATAGGATCATGGAAGAGGTGTTTTAAGGAAAGATGTGAAGGAAAGGGTAGAGACATGCTGGGCAAGGAGGGGAAGGGGAGTTCCAGTAGTAGGGAGCATCAGAGACAAGAGTGGGAGAAGGAAGCAAAGGGGACACTTAGCTGTGTGACTGAGGTGGAGCACAAGAGGAGCATGGTGTGCACTGTCATCCTGCGGCTTAATGAATTCTGGCTGCCACCTACCTTTACCAACATTACTTCTCATTAATATATTATTAAATTTACAATTTTTCCACTCTAAGAGTGGCATTCAGCCTCCACCTCATAATTACCTTCAGAAAAGATCAAGATTATTATGGTTCTTGCCTCAGCCACGTTTGTATTTGTACCTCTGTAATACCGCAGACCTGCTCTCTAATGAGTGGGTCCTACGGCAGGTAGGTACCCTAGGTTTTTCAGAAGCCATGTGTGAGCAGACACCTTTCCAAAGCTACTCCACAAACATGGATCTGGGGTTTGGCTTCACTGACAAAATAGCAATAAAATAATAAAGATCAGACCTTTCTTCCAGCTTCAGCTGCTCTTAGAGTTCTTCCCTCAGGACCACTCAGCCAACACACCAGATTCTCCCTCCCCTACAGAACCACTCCACCTCCTCTATATCCAGATGGGGTAATAAGTCACCTCCCGCACTGAGTCACCAGAACCCACTTAACCATTTCCTAAGATAATCAACACCTTCTAACAATGGGAAGAGTTTGAGGCAAACACTGCTTACTAGTTACACTGACTAATCATTAAACAAAGGGGTCTCAATACCTCCATTTGAGAGGATTCAAAGGTTGTACTTTCCTGCTGTATCTGTTCACCCCTGTAATCTATGGATGGTGCTCCTTTGTACCATTAACATGCCTGTTTTGGTAACGCATGTCTAAACCTTTGACACTGACAGTAACACCATTCATGGTTCTTATCCCGTAGTATTTCGGCTGTAAGAGCTGTTCACATTTCTCATCCCAAACGAGGAGAATGGAATACTTTCTTTGTAGTGAAAAATAAGCTCGGATTTCTTCAGCTGCCCCTCTGAAAAGAGCAGGAAAGACCTAAAGGCTGAGGATAATGGCTCATAAAGCTGCCAGACCAAAGAGCTTTAAGGAATCCCAGGAACTCTGGTTTTATTTTTTGGCACTCTTTCAGCTGTACTTGAGTATCCAAGGGGTTTCTGTCATGAGGTGGTTAAAATAAGCCCAAGAAAAGAGTTTTGTTCTATCAGGTTCTCTTGCTTTGCCTGAGCTCCCCAGGTACAGATCATGCCCATCTCACAGCATGGGCCCTCTCCCTCAGCAACACAGTTCTCAAAGGCTAATTGCCATATTTTTAGCAGTTTTTTCAAGGAGCTACAGGTTGTAAACATAGTGTGTTGCATAGGGTATGCAGTTATCTGCTCTGGGGGGGAAATTCTCTGTGCTGAAACTCAAGGGGCAAAGCCAGGAATCACTATTGGGTCAGTCTTGAGGCCCTTTTAATTTTTATTAAAAAGTGTGTGTCTAGTTCCATACCTTCTCATCCCATGCATGGCCTGAACACTTGTCTGGGCATCTCCATCAGTAGTGCAATGCCTGGATAAGAGTCCTCCCCTAGGGCATGATGGAGCTGCCCTGCAGCCAAAATAGCAGCCTCCATGGCTCTGCTGTATTCCTTTGTCGGGAGCAGGTGAAAAAAAGAATCTATGTACTATCATATCCTCCCATCCCACCCCTACATTGCTCCACTCCTCTGCCTACCACACCACTGTGCACTGACATTCAGGGAAGCCCACTGAGATGAACTGTGGGCTAGACAAGGTGTACATAACCCCTCTTCCCCCACATTCCTGCCTACCCTTGCATAGCAGAACTGTACTTCCATTGCTAGGGGCTGTCCACATCCATAAAGCAGGACTTTAAAAACAGATTTTAAGGCTAGAAGGAAGCATTAGATCAACCAGTCTAACCTCTTGTATAACACAGGCTGTAAAATTTCACCTAGTTACCCCTATACTGAGCCTGGTGACTTATGTTCAACTAAAGAATGTCTTCCAGAAATGCCTCTAGTCCTGAGGTGAACACATCAAAAGATCACGAATCCCCCCTTTCCCTTGGTGGTCTGTTCCAATGGTTAATCACTCTGAAAAAATTGTGTATTATTTTTCATTTGAATTGGTCTGGCTTCAGCTTACAGCCATTGGTTTTTGTTATGCCTTCCTCCGTTAGTTTAAGGAGCCCTTTAGTACCCCGTATTTTCTCCCTGTGAAGGCACTGATACACAGTAATCAAGTCACCTCTCAGTTTTCTCTTTGGTGAGCTAAACAGATTGTGCTCTTTAAGTTTCTCACTGTAAGGAATTTTTTTCAGCTCTTGAATAATTTTTGTGGCTCTTTTCTGCACCTTTTCCATTTATCAACATCCTTTTCAAAATGTGGACCACAGAACTGGATGCGGTATTCTAGTACTGGTCTCATCAATGCTGCACACAGAGGTAAATTCACCTCTCTCACCCTGTTTATACATCCATGGATCAAGGATCTGTCCCTTAGTTTCTTATTTATCATGTGCATGTCAGTCTTCCACCATCCACTCAGTACAAACAGCCTCATCCAAGTCCCCTGAGCATACACAACAAATGCTTTTTTTTAAGCGTAGAAACTTGCAGTAAAGACTTTAACGATCTGGAAGAGAAATAAAGAGGTGGCGTGGGAGAGAGTGGTAAAATAACCAGAATGCATGGGAAAGAACGGAGCGAAAGAGCAAAAATAGAACAGTTTTTTACACATTAGAGAACAATGAAGAGAAAAGCCTTTGGTTTCTGTCACTTGGAGACAGGACTTTTGACTTTAACCAAAGCTGCAATAATCTATTTGCACATTTTAGGATGAAAGGGATGTGGAAATTACATGTTGTCATTTTTATTTGCAATTTTTCCTTAACAAGATGCTGCACCTGAACTACTTTATTTGAAATTAATCTGTACGGGAACGTTTTAAAAATAGCTCCAGTTTGGCAGCTTGGGAGCACAGATCACGTTGTGCTAGCAGCTACCTGAGTCAAGAGGTGAACTGGGGTCTCTTGCTAGCTCCTTATGAACGTTGATTTGTGGCACTTAGTCTCCAGGGGGTTGGGGATGGCTGGTCACAGGTACATCCCCTTCAAGCTGATTCCCCGAGCAGCCCTGGCTCTAGCCTCTGGCATCACACTCTCCCTTCACAATTATAGCCATCTCCAAAGAGCAGGGGCCCTAAGGGAGAGGGTGGATTCCTAAATGGCCAAACCAAAAATGGTGCTTCTGAATCAGTAGTAGGATTCTTTAGGCCATGCTCAAAACCAGCTTTCGGGTCATGATGTGTCACAGCAATGGAGAACGTTGCCTGGTTACCTGCTGGGATTCCCACTACATTGAATTACACATCTTGGAGGACTGGCTGGCTCAGGCATTTGGAATAGTAATCAGCTCTGAAAAGCCTTTCACGTGTAGGTTAGTATTTGAATGTGACAGAGGCAGGTCAGTAGTGAACAAAAGTCTAATGGCTGATTGGTGGAATCAATCAAGTTGTATACAGCATAGCAGAGATGCCAAGGAGTGAATGGGAGTCTGATCTACTTTCTTATCCCAGAGGTGATGACGCGAGTGCTAGAGCACACCAGTGTACTAGCAGGACTGGCCTTTGGTGTTTCTGCCGCCCAGAATGGAAAACATTTTCAGTGCTCCTCCCACCCCTGGCCAGCTAAGCAAAAATTCCAACACAGCTTAGTGGCAGAGTGAGGTGGTGCCCCCAGAAGTTGGCAACCAAAGAACTCACCTGCTCACTTGCCCCTAAGGCTGGCCCGGTACACAAAGTCAGTGTTGGGAAGCGCATAATGTCACTGGCCATGGGTTATTTATACTGTAGGAAGACAAAGCGCTTAGCTCTGGGTCAAGGAATACATGATCTTTCTGAGCAGTAATTTCACAGGGGGAAGAGAGATCTGAAATTAAGACAAATTATGTTATGGTGATTTCTTTGCACAGAACAAAATGGTCATGTAATGTTATTTTCTGGTTACCTGAATGTCTAAAGACGCATCCTCAAAGATTAGTAATCAAATGTAATTGCCTCAGAAGTTTCCAAAGGCTTTCCAACTGTTCTGTGGAATTTAATACATAGCACATATATCTGAAAAAAATCCCAAGTGCAGCTCTTAGGAGATAGGGGTTCTGTACATGACAATACTCATTTAAAATGTAAATTAAATAAGCTTGGGTTTCAAATATTGCCCTATGAAAACAAACAAGCATTTTAGATTTAATCAGCAGCATTATTCCAGAAGGGACTAAAGCCAGCTGCCTCCAATTTTTCTTGTGGTGGATGTTTGAGCCCAAACATGGCGCTGCTTTAAACACAAGACAGCTTTCTTCCCTTGTGAATACAGTACTTGGATTTGGTTGGCTGATTTGTTTATTCATTTAACATTTGCTCTTCTATTTGTGGACCCAGTCCTGCAAGGTGCCGAGTATCTTCAGCTCCCATGGATTCAGTGGGAATTTAAGCTGCTCAGCTCTTGTGGGTTTGGGCTCTAGGATTGTTTTACTGTGGTGGGAATGAATCTAGCAGTGGTTAGACAGAGTGCTCAGCCCTGGGTGGCAGAATACTCGGCAGTGCTCAAGAGGGACCACTGGAGAGAGATTCCTCCCAGCCCTCGCTAGCAAGAAGGATGGTGACACATTTGGCAGAGAGGATGCAGCAGAGACACAGTGGATCTCCCGCTCCCCCAGAGAGGGTGCTGAAAAGATGGGAATAGTGGTGGTGAAGCACAGACATTCTATACTCATGTTACCTTGCTCTCCTCTTAGTCCCACTGAGTCTGTCAGGTGAGTACTCTGGCCTCTATAACAATGTTAATAGTCTCAGACAGATCTGTGGTTAGCAGATCTCCCATTTCACATGATTTTCACTCTTCCTTTTCACATAGAAGCCAAGTGACATATTTTGGGTGGGAGGAGAAGACCAAGGATCTCCCTCCCTGTTCCCTCTTATTCCTCCCCGAAAGGCTCAGTAGGCCCCATATCTACCAGTTTAGCCTTTCAGCTGAGCACAGGATACACGCCATGGGGCTTGCTGTAGCAGAGGGGCCATTCAAGCGTACTTCAAAGCAAACCATCTGAGCTGAGGGAAGCAAAGTTCACAGAACTTTGTAAACTGCAAACTTTTCAGTTGCTGTAGCCACAGCAGATGAAGAGGAGGCTATCTTATCATCCCTTCCCCAAGGTCTTACCATCTTGCTGCTGTTCCTCTCGCATAGCTGCATGACTCGTGAGCTTTCACTCCTGGTCCCCACCACATTAAAATCGATGTAGTTGTACCTTTGTTAAGATCACACACACATACATAAGCTCCGTCCTGTATTCTTATCCAGCAAGATTTAGGCAATCAATGGAGACAACTTGCTAAACCAAACGGTACGTGGAGTTGTGAGAAGAAGTGCATTGTATTGCTCTGCAGCAACTCTGGCAGTCTGAATGAGCAGCACTGATGGACTTGGGAAGGGGCTACCATCAGCACTCATTGCAAGACAGCACCTGTGATGATAATGTTCACATTATAACCTAGCATCTCCACAGGACGGCATTACAACGACAGTCCTTGTGGGAAAAGGGAGCTTTTTAATTGCTTTTTTGAAAGGAGGTAAAATAGAGGATTCTACGTCCACTGTCAGAAGAAGTGTAGAGGCTGCAGTCGCGGCTACCAGAAAGCTCCATTGCCACTCTGTATCCTGAGTGGGAGGATTTACTTTCCCCGCCCCCTAAAATACTAGAGAATCCATCCACTGTGTCTGTGGTCTCCAGCTTGGCCCAAACTGTAAAATCCCTTTGTAACACTAATGTGGTTTTGTATCCAATTGACTAAACTAACACGCCCAAATTATCGCACCTGCTGAACTCTTGGTGGTAGAATGGGGCTCCAGTCATCACTGTGGCAAACTGGACTCAGCTCTCAACTCCGCCCTTCGTACCATCACTCGTGTGACCTGGACAAGTCCAGTTTCCACCCTCCCTATCCTGGCTGTCACTGCTTCCCCAGTGATTAGGTTTGAAGGCAGGGCCCTGGACACATTACTGCACACAGGTAACTAGCAAGTCAGCTTACTTCACAATTTCATCTCAAAGCCACATCAGAAAGGCCAATTAAAGTCAAGGTGCCCCTTTCCTGAGTCTTTTGGACAGTACATCAGACACAACCTTCCTGGGTCATGGGAGGTTTAACTTACATCTTTACCGTTGAGGTTTCTTGAGCTCCCTGACCCGCCCCTGTGGGCGTGGCACCCCAGAACAAACAGTGTGCCATCTGCTTATGGACTGCCCTCTTCATCGTCTTGATGGCGGACAGATGAGCTTAACATCTCTGGATGCTGCTGCTGTGATAGAGCAGCTACATCACTTACCCAGCGTCTAATTCATTATTTGTGCTGTCATGAGCTATATGCCAGAACTACTAACTCAAGAAAATAAATAGTTGGACAGATTATAATACTATAAACAGAGAGAGAACCTGTAGGATATTTTGATCAAAGAGAATTTCCCAACGCAGAGATAGGTGTCAAAATTTGTTTTATTTAAAGGGCTGTCCAAAAAAATCCAAAGCAAATTATGTTAAAAAACAGAGTTTTCTCCATTAATATAAGAGTTTCAGCATGTAATTGGTTTTTTTAAGAAAGGAATTACATGCCGAAGCATATTTACCAATTATCCCAATTTGGCCAGGTTTCTAAAGCTAGTCCTGCAGGCTCTAACTTTTGCACCAGACAGGCAATTTAAAAAAAAATTGCAGCAATTAGATAATGTGGTGCAGGGAAGGCAGGCTGCAGCCTGTGACTGAGGGCTTGTCTGCCTCTGTGCACTAAAGGCACCAGCAGAAAAGGCTGAGGCAGGGGTGTGAAGTCCCAGGCTACAGAGCAGGTGTGACGAACACCAACTCCCCATCTCCTAGTCCCCTAGCTGTGCTGACCAGAGACTTTCATCCTTCCCATTGCTGCAGTAAAAAAGAGGGGGCAGGGAGTAAAACTTGGGGGAGAGAGCAAATTGGGGGGCACAAAAAAGAAGCTACATTGAGGGGGCAGGGAAGGAGAAAAAAGAGAAACTAATTCACAGAAGAAGGGGGATTAAAAAAAGAGGAGAGAAATAGGATTTCAATAGGAAGGGAGAGAGGAACCTCAAAGGGGTGGGCAGGGAGAGAAAGATGGAGAAGCCCCACAGACCTTCAGGGAGAGGGGAGAAACTGGAGGAGAGGGAACGGGCATAACATCCTCCTTTTAAGTTGCAAGCAGAGGAGTGAACCTGCTGCCCTTCTCCAAACACATTTCAGGGACACCCACCCAAGCGGCTGTGCCGAGGGTTTGTGGGATGGAGGGTTATGGGGGCTGCCCCAGGTTTGCATCACTATCCCAACTTCTGGGTGCCTGTCTAGAACCCTGAGGCCCTCATTTAAATCTGCCTATGATGCACCAGCCTATGGTGAGGGGGTTTGAGCAGCCCCAGACCCTGTAGAAGAGTCTCCCTGGAAATATTTTTACAAGGCTACATCTACAACCCGAACACAGAAACATCATGCTAAAGTAAAAGACTCAGAGAGTGAAGTGAAACCGACCATAAACAAGTCTAAGTGGCATTGTCCAAGCTGAGAGAAATGCAAAAGAGAAACTAACAGCATGACACAGGGGCTTTAGAGGTATAAAATGCTTTCATCTCATGTAAATCCCTGGTGATGTCGATTACACAGGGAAGGAAATTGGTTTGATATACATTTTAACCTGGCTGTGTCTGTAAGGCAGCATTCAACGTCTTTCCCGTAGGGAGTGGAGGATTCTGCTGTGCAGTTCTGTGAGTCATCTACGCTCACACTCATCCCAAATGTGTCAGATGCTACCTCTGGAAGTGAATGCAATCCCCAAGCAGATCATTGGAGAACTAGGTTCCCCAGGCTCTCAACTTTGGTACCCTGCCGCGACTGTTCCTGGCAAGGCAGTGACACCGTGGGGAGGGCAGCAGCTGCTGCCACAGTTACAGCTGGGGTCTCTCCTCTGGGCAGCACTGAGCGCACAGAGCGCCTGAATTCCTCATTCTTCCAGGTATAGAGCAATGGGTTGAATGCAGACAGGGAGCAGAAGAGCAGCCAGCTGGTCACCTGCAATGCCCGGGGTACGGACTGCAGGAAGAAGCCTAGCAGGCTCACCCAGACCACAGGCTGGGTGCCCAGAAGGAAGACACAGCACAGGAGCAGCACGGAGACGCTGCTGAGGCGCCGCTGAACCCGGCGGGCAGGCAGTGGGGCAGCAGGGAAGGGCAGCTGATGCAGGAGGTGGAAGTTGAGGACGCTGACCCGTTTGACGCTGACCCGCACCCGTCTCATGATGCCCAGGTAGCAATGGAGCAGCAGCATGGTCTGGCTGAGCACGGCCAGTGCTACCAGCAGGGCAGTGTAGTGTGAACTGCTGCTGGCACTGCTGATCTCCCGCTGAGATGACTGCTGTGACAGCCATTGTGTCCAGAGCCCAGGCAGCAGTAGCACCAAGAGCAGGGCAAGTGCCCAGGAAAGTCCGATCATCCACCCTGTGCGCCTCTGCTGGTAGAGTGCCTGGTAAGTGCTGGGTGCCTTGGTGATCAGCACATACCGGTTGAGGGCCACCAGCAGGTGGGAAAGCAGGGAGACAGTGAGGCCAAGGCCAAGGAGCCCATCCCGCAGCAGCCTGTATCCTGCTGAATGAGCAGAGGAGAAGCTAGGGGGCAACAGCCCCAGCACCGCTTCCTGCGGCATCCAGAGGGCACAGACACTCAGGTCAGCTACACAGCCGTTCACGATGAAGGCATTGCTGGTGGTCTGTAGCTTCTTGAAGGAGAAGACCAGGTAAATGACCATCACATTGGATAAGGTCCCCACAAGGGCTAACAGTGAATAGATGAGAGACAAGGAGATTCTGGTCCCCGCGGATTCTTCAAACAGCAGCAGCAGAGAGGAGCTTGGACTCCAGACAGAAGAGGACGAAAAGTTGGGCATCTTGTTGAATGCAGCTCAGCTTCAACTCCTCTGGGCAAATCCCATCCTTATCTGGTCAGGAGGCTGTGAAGCCGAGACACAGACCATGTAGCAGAGAGAAGCCAGAGCATTCAGCTAGGAGGATTCACAGCAGGTAGCAGGCATGTTTCAGAGCATGCAAAATCCAAAGCAGGCAGCTAGCAAGGATGGTTCAGAGCAGGCAGCTAGCAACATCCAGAGCAGGCAGCTAGCAATGGGTGATCCAGAGCAGGTCCAGGGCAGCAGCTAGCAGGGGTGGCTCAGAGCATGCATCAAGCAAGGATGGTTCAGGGCAGGCAGCAGCAAGGATGCTCCAGCTGTGAAAATACCAAGAGAAGCAGCACTCTGCAATCAACAGCAAGAAGAGCGGCAGCAGCTGCTATGAAGCTTTGCAGCTTTTTTCTGCACTACACTATGTACACCGTACATCACTCCTGGAAAATTCAGCCCTTTCGCTCTTCATGAATTATTCAGCAGATTTCCTACTTGCAAAAACAGGAGAACCCCCCCCCCTCCGGCTTGCTCTGAAAATCCTGCGGTTACACCAACTGATTTCCCCCCTGCTTCAGCAGCTCCATGGTTCTAACACCACCTTATATTTACACAGCACCTTTCATCCTCAATGAGCTTTACAGACGTGGATAGACTTCATTCGCCTGCCTCTGAAACACAGTCTATCTGGGGTAGAAACTCCCGTGCTAACTATTCACTTTAACGGATTTCTTCTGATTCACATTGTTAGGAAGGTTGGTGTGCATCTATAAACATTTTTTTTTAAAGTATAATTTTAGAGCAGGTTTCTAGTAGCAACATGCTCTTTGAATGAATCCCCCCACCTCATTTATTAGATAGGATGCCTTGTCAAAAGAAAAAACTTTTCATTTTAGGGAGCTAAGCCCCAAATGCATATAATTTTGGTAGGGGGAAGGAAATGTGACTGTGGAATACACGGAAATCTATTACACAGCCTCTGCTCTGGTTCTATCACGACTCTTCACTGTGAACAGTCTAGTGTTATAAACATGGATCCTGACCATGCAGCCCTTACTCCCACGAATAATCCTACTGAAAGCACATGACGAGGTTTCCAGAAGCAGGAACCTGATACAAACAAGTGCAAGTTCCATACTCGACATCACGAACTGGTGTTAATTCCACACAAACCCTTTCTATGGTCTATCTGAGGGTTATCAGGAGTGGCATGGGGATGAAAAAGGGATAGCTAGAGATTCAGTCTTTTCACCACAGTGGCACAAAGGGAATGAAGACTGATTGTATCTCTGCAGCTGAGGTTATCCCGGGCATTGGGGATCCATTTGCATGTAAAGACAACACAGCTGCTTTGTAATATGTCTTAAAGGGTGCAGAGTGTTGTGGGGAGCACCTTCCAGATTTGTGGTACCCAGCAACATCAGCGTGCCCGTGTTTCTGGAGTGCAGTACATTCGCTCATCAACCAGTACGCGATATCCAAAAAGCCGTGACTTGTGAATCTAACCTATACCTTTACTTTCCTGTGAAAGTGAGTCAAAAGTAACTGGTATCATTCATGACCAAAATAGCCAATGCCTCATCGGGAAAGCCCATTCCTCTCCATCAAGCACACAATAGTCTAACTTCAATAAAACTACTCATGTTCTTAAAATTAAGAACATACTTAAGTGCTTTGCTGGATCAGGACCTAAATGTAGTAGTAGTTTGCACTTGCAAACTGAGAAACCCACACTGGATACAAAAGTTCTAGCCAGCTACCACCCAGTATCAAAACCCCTGTTCCCAAGCAACCTCCTAGAGAAGCTAGCCAAAGGCTACTATAAGCTTATCTAACTGAAGCTAATATCCTAGACATGGCACAATCTGGCTTCATGCCAAGATACGGGTCTTAAACCTCTTTAGTGACACTGATGAATGATCTGCTATAAATGGATGGAGAGCAGACATTCATCATCATATTCCTGGACCTTTCTGCAACATTCAGCACTGTCAACCATGTGATACTGCTGTCCCGCCTGAGAGAGGTGGCATGAGTCTAAGGAAATGTGCTAAAATGATTTGAATTCTCCCTGGAGAGAGGCACCCAATGAGTAATGACCAGAAACAGCACTTCCATTACTAGACACATACAAAACACTCTCTTACTTGTGGAGCTCCACAAGGATCAACTCCTTTGCTGTACCTATTCAATATCTGCATGCAACCACCATGTGAACTGGTCAGATGATATACTGCCAGCAATATGCAAATGACACTCAGCTCTGCTTATCCTTTTGGGGTGATGGTGAACAACCAGCTTCACTTCAGCTTCCATTGTGATGCTAATGGCCAAAAGAACTAATGCAATCCTGGGATGCATAAACTGGGCAATCATGATTAGGAATAGAGAGGTTTTTTTATCTCTATATTTGGCACTGGTGTGACCGCTACTGGAATACTGTGTCCAGTTAAGGTGCCCAGAATTCAGGAAGGATGTTGATAAATTGAAGAGGGTTCAGAAAAGAGCCATGAAAATAATTAAAAGATTAGAAAACAGGCCTTATAGTGATAGACTCAAGGAGCTCAATCTATTTAGCTTAGGAAAGAGAAGATTAAGGGCTGACTTGATTACAGCCTATAAGTATTGAAATGAGGAACAAATATTTAACAATGGGGTCTTCAATTTGGCAGGGAAAGGTGATCCAGTTGAAACTACTCAAATTTATACTGGAAATAAGGTGTACATTTTTAATGGAGCGAGTAACTAACTATTGGAACATTTTACCAAGGGTCACAGTGAATTCTCCATTTCTGGCAATTTTTAAATCAAGGTTGGATGTTTTTCTAAAAGATCTGCTCTAGGAACTATTTTGCGGAAGTACTGTGGCCTACGTTTTATAGGAAGTCAGACTAGATGATCACTTAGGTCCTTTCTGGCCTTGGAATCCGTGGATCCATCCGTATGACCAGACCACTGCCACCAAGATGGCCCTGTGCTTGGATGAGATCAACTCATGGACAAAGAAGAGCTGATTGAAGCTGAACCGGAGCAAGTGGGCAGCAGAAAGCATTGTGATGAGTTTGCGGCCACAGTACAATCTCCTTTGGTTGACCGGCAATTGGTCAATTCAGCCCCTAGTTTAGGAGTGCTCCTAGATTCCTCACAGATGCTAAGCTCTGACATCGCAACATCCACAATTAGTACTTTCTACCATCTTCAGATGGCTAGGAGACTCCATCTTATTCTGGCAGATGGTGACCTGATCTCAGTTATTCATGCCTTCACCACCTCCTGTCTGTACAACAGCATTGAGACATATCTGGGCATGAAGCCTTCTGCCTTTAGGAAACTCTACCTGGTACAAAACATTGCAGCACATCTCACCAACACTGGATACTATGAACACATCAAATATTTTCTCCTCTGCTCTCTGAGCTGGCTTCCCATAGAATATCAAGTCAAGTGCAAGGCCTCATTTCTTATTTTCAAAGTGCTCAACAGCCTAGGCCCAGGTTATTTAAAAGATTCCCTAAAGCTCCAGGGCAAAGGCTGTAGGCAACATTTCATCTGTACAGAAGACAGATCTTTATTGGAGGGTGGCCCAACACAATGGAACAAACTCCCATAGGAACCAAAGACCATCACAAACATCATCATCTTCCAGCCCAAGAGCAAAGAGCATTTTTCGGACTTGCCTTCTCCAATATAAACGCATTACAGCCCATACTTACTGTGATACAGCATGGCCAGAAGGCAGCATTAGAATGATATAGGAGAGATATGTAAGTCCCAGGATGAGGAGAAGCCTTATTCCCTGTAGAGGGAAGAAAGGTTTTTATAGATTAATTAAAAGCCCCTGAAGCCAATTAGAGCACCTGAAGCCAGTCACCTGATATAAACCCCCTGCTTCAATCAGCCAGGGGAAGGAGTTGGAGCAGAGTGCAGTTTGGAGGAGTTGAAGTAGAGGAGAGTTTGGAGAAGAGCCGTGGCTGGCTAGAAGACCAAGACCCTAGGTAAAGAGACACCCAGCTTGTTCAGAGAGAGGGCAGGATGCCCCACAAGCTGAAGAGCAGGAGAGTGAAGTAGCCCAGGGGGAAGAAGCACTAGTTCAAGTGGTTTGCCACTATCCCTAGGGCCTCTGGGCTGGGACCTGGAGTAGAGGGCAGGCCCGGGTCCCTCCCTCTCCACTACCCTTCTCTGGGTTACTAGTGGGACAGTAGATACCCTAGTTCAGGGGCAGGAAACTGCACCCTGAACCCCCCCCGCCCCACAAGAAGAGGAAGCGTGGGACCCATCATAATCGTGCCAACAATTTGCCACATTACACAACCCCCCTCCCACCAAAAAGCCCTATGAGAATAAAACATTTCACTGCACACACAATTCTCCCCCTGGTGAGAGGATAGGAGAACAAAGCACAAGTGGCAGATATTGGTCATGTTACTTAATGCTCTACTTGATGGTGTTCAGCTACTATGGTGCTCATTATAAAAACTTTTTGTAGACTGTAGAGCAGGAGCCATCACAGAGAGCACCCTGGCAGCATCCTTCCCTACAGCCAGGGATCTCCAGCTCTAGCGCCTCCACTAATCACAGTGATGGTATTATGGAAAAAAAAGGTGACCCTGGACTAAAGTAACCATTTAGGACTTCAAAAGTCAAAACTACCATCTTGAATTTCACACTGAAATTCACAAGCCCAATTTACAAATAATGGCTACTCACCACCAGGTGGAGGGGCTGATTCAACCTCCAGCCAGTTCTGGTTGCTTTCTCCAGTCTACTGTCGAAATCTTATTTTATGTCAATGTAAAATTAAAGAACATGTGTATTTTAAACACCAACAGTGCATAACTTAACTTCTCTATCATGTTAATACTATAGAATGTGCATTTTCTTAACATTATAGTGTATTTCCAAATACTATGTCACATTGCTCAGTGGTGGGTGATTGTCTCTTATATTAGTAAGACCCAACTGTCATACATGTGGAGGGATGGGAAGCTTGGAGAACACAAACAGTTCAATTCACAGAAATATGTTGCAATGATTACAACGCTCACAAAAGTCTGGATATTAATGTGTATGTATATACATGTACACGCTGGTTTATTGCACTGAGGAATAGCAGATCTTCTCTGACAGAAATACTCTCTTTTGTGGTTGAGAATATGACAATTAAGTGTGTTCCAGGTCTGAGCTCAGCTTGCAAGTGCGAACTACTATGATATTTAGGCCCTAATCCAGCAAAGCATTTGAGTATGTCCTTAACTTTAAGAACATGAGTAGTCCTACTGAAGTTATTGGGACTGCCCACATGATTAAAATTTACTCCATCAGCACCTTACTCACTGCTTCTCTCTTATCTTTCCTTTCCACTGCACCTATGATACAATCAAGGTGAAACCTTGTTTAAGCTTCCCACGATTTAGAGGTCATAAATTATAATAATAAATTTTGCACATGAGGTTCAGCCCCAGTCGTCAAAGACAAGAGCGGATCTTAGCTCCAGTACTTTGTGATTGAAGGATATTTTGTAAATTGTAACAGGAAACATGTCCCCAGTGTGTGTACTTTAATACCCATATTTTAGAAAGTCCAAAGATATTGAGTTTCATAGCAAGCTATCAATTAAAGTGTTCCTGCCATTTGGACAACCAACATGTACTTGTACCTCTAACAGGACAGTGATGGAGTAATTGGCTGAGCTTGTGAGACCATACATTCAATTGGATGGCATTTCTCCATCTGTCTGTAATATAACTTTTGAACTCCGCAACTGCTCAATTCCAAAACTTCAGGGAATGTTCTAGACATCAATCGCCAGAACCCTATTGTGTTTGCGGAAAAACAGAAAATCAAAAGGCGTAAAATGAGGGACGCATTCTTAGATACCAAGGCCAGAGCGAACCATTGTGATCATCTAGTCTGACCTTCTGTACAACACAGGCCATAGAACTTGCCCTGAAAAAGTTCCTAGAGCAGATCTTTTAGAAAACCACCCATTCTTTAAAAATTGCCAACAATGGAGAATCCACCGCAACCCTTGGTAAATTGTTCCAGAAGTCAATTACCCTCATGGTTAAAAATGTACACCTTATTTCCAGTCTGAATTTGTCTAGCTTCAACATTGAATCATGTGATACCTTTCTATGCTACACTGAAGACTCCATTATCAAATATTTGTTCCTCATATAGACTGTAATCAAGCACCCCTTAATCCTTCTGTATATTAAGCTAAATAGATTGAGCTCCTTAAGTCCATCACCATATGGTTTTGAGGTTCTGGTGGACACAGGCTACTATTGGGAAAAATATTGATAGGAACGGAGGACACTACTCTGTATGCATGAAGGAATAGGAGTAGTACCTTTAATAATTATCCTTGTATAGAGGTCATTTGTTTAACCATATGATAAATTTCATTATAGTACTGTTCTTTTTATAATCACTGTATTCTTACATTATTGACTGAACACAGCCTCAGGCACTCAAAGTGAAGAACTCTCTGGCTGTCACTTTTTCGAAAGAGAATGGCTTTCTGTACCCAGATCTTTTTGTGAAATTCAAATTCTCTCTTAAAAACGCACCATCTACAACAGTAGAATTATGGTCTTTTGAAAAAGCAGTTTAACATTATGTAGTTAAGAGTCAACTCTATTCTTGTACAATGACTGACAAAAGCTAGAACAAAATCTGAGTAAAAGATGAAAGAACAAAGGAGGCAGCTGACTTATATAAGCATTGCTTTTTTTTATTGTTGATTAGCAGTGTCTACTTCAAAATAGAACAAAATCTGTATTTTATGAGGCAAACTATTCATAACAAAATACAAACAATTTTATAGGAGGTAGAATTACCTTACAATTAACCTAACAATCATTCATATACAGTATATCATTATGTGCATATATATATGCACGCACAAACATATGCTACTTGGTGTGTGTATATGTTACATATACACAAGGCTATTACATGTAAATTTTATTCAGTGATTTAAATAGCTGTATTCAACATGGTTTATGTAACTATAGGGATTTTCATTATGACTGCTTCCCGTCAAAATGTGATCTAAACATGATTTTTTTCATAATAAAACATTAAATTATCGTAACTTCATTTGCTGCCTCTCTTCCCTCTCCCAGCACCTACCTGTATGTTTACTCAGGTTAGTCCACTCAATGTACTTTAGCAATGAGGACTCAACGTTTAGCCTAATATTTCCTCCTCATCTTTCTGTAACTAGTGAAAAGATTTGAGGCTGACAATTCTAGGTTTTATTGCTGCATTCCGAATTATACTGATCATTCATTGCAGAATCAAATTAGTGCATTTTTTTGAAAAGCACTTTTTTTGCACATATATGTATGTGATGATCTCACCAAGACACTTTCTCCTATAAATATAGGAGAAATAGTTCTGTTATAGTCAAGTACTACAAACCTCATCTGCTAACATTGTTTGAAATGCTTTCAGTAAGTTTTATTCCTAATTAACTCTAAGTAGATCTACAAGTCCAAGGTTGTCTGTACCACTGGTGAAATAAGCTTGTGGTATAACAATAATTAATAGCCTGATTGGATGTCTGGTTAGCTAACAATAGAGTATAGTCGAGAAAATGTCTATAAAAGATATTAATTCACTTGCAAACTGTAATGCAAATAATTTTTTCCTTCCATGTCCAAATCTGTGGCAACATTTTTTGCCATCCAACTTGCACACCTGGCCATCGTTATAAGCAGGTGCGCAACTCCACCCAATTCAGTGGAATTACACTGCGTATGTCCGTTCTGAATTTGGCCTTTCTTTTCATGCACAGTTTAAATGCACAGCAGAAGGTTAATTCTGATTTATGTTAGACTTTAAAACTGCTACAACACAAATGTAACTATAGGGTAGATCAAATGGTATACACATTTAGCAATGCTGAAAGTAAAAAGCTAAGAGTAAAACATCCCTTTAAAATAAATTATCAGAAGGAAAATGTTAGTAATATAGCAGAATTAGCAGCTATATTATTTTTTCTTTCAAAAGGAGGACATATGATGATACGAATGTTGGGTTTTCCCTAATCCACAAGTAGCTATTTTAAGTTCCTTTTAGGATGACCATATGGAACATCAGCAGCTGACAGCTGAAAGGAAAACCTGATGATATATCAAGCTCTATTAGATGATACAACTAACTAGTTTTCCAACTAAGTTACTTAAAGCAGATTAGTTGCTAAAAACAAACTGAGCTTGAAGCGGTAACAATGGACCCATAAATAAAACCAAAAATGGTTTTGTTCATAAAATGTTTTCATACACTGTAGATAAACCTTAAAATATATTTAAAAATATATATTTTTGGTAGCAAAGAAGTGAAGAAATCTAAATCAAAATATATTCTAATTTTTACATAATTATATATATTTATAGTTTATCAAAATACTCTTCTTAATACATACATACTGTAACACTGTATACACAAATGTAATTATAAATGTATTATTGAAATCCATTAGAAATACCCTCAAATCAGTCAACTTTAAAATTTTCCAGCTGTATACAAAATTGTTGCAATTTTCATAAATTTAACTTCAGTGCATTTGCAGTAGTCATTAATCAGAAATCTCTGGCTGTTCAAAGTCTCTGCTGGGTGTCTTAGTTTAATGTTTTAACGTATCTAGGGATGAAGAGTTCTCCTCTCAGTGAGCAGTTTCTTTCCCTCAACATTGCTCCTCCATGAAGAAATGGGATTTTAAGAGTTGAACAGCTTTCATCGAAGCAGCAAGGCTTTAGTATTGAACATATTCAGACTGAAGGGACTGTGCAGAGGAGAAACAGAAACTGGTGTTAACATTCAGTTTAAGAAAAGTCACTTTAAACAACACACACAACTTGTACCTTCAAATCAAGAAATTGTATTTCTAGGAGAAAAAAAACAGATTAAGCCATAGAGGAAAACAGGACTATTCCAAGGTCTCCTGTACATAGGCCAAAAAATGAATGTATTCTGGACTATAATATAGCAAATGCACCAAAAATGGGCAAGAGCTATATAAAACAGATGCATCTTTTCTGTATGTAGATTTATATTTACTAGCTTTCCCTCGTCAGTTCATGCTGAAGTTTTAGGTAACAGCATTACTTTTAAATGTTTTTAGGTATCAAGATGTATTGTTTGTGAGTAACTGGGATAAAAAATTCTTTAAAGATGTAACTGGCATTGTCCTTTTATATAATTCGTTACATTTTAATTCAATTACTTCTAATTCAGAGAATTTTAGAAGTTTTTTTCTTTTTAATGAAAACCTTATGAAATTCAAATCCAACATACAGACAATACCCTTAAAACTGATCTCAATAGAAAAAAATGTGATTGTAGTTATCGTAATTTAATTGTTTTCATTCTCTCTCAAACAATGAGAATGAAAATGCTACTAAAATATACAATGCACTTTACAGATTTTGATTCAGATGACACAGGAAACATGTAAGATATGGGTAATTACTGTGAAAGGAAGCAAGAAAGCAAAACATAATTAAATACAGTGGAACATTCTAGAGATAATTAGCAAAATGAAAAAAACAAAAAAGAGAAAGGACTGTGAATAGTTTTTGCAAGCAGTTAACATGGAGTAGCAGACAGAAAATTAGTACAGCTAAGAGGAAGGCATGATAACCTTTGGTTGGTTTATCTGCATCTGGTTATCCACAATATTTTACAACTATTCAGTCTTGCAATTGGTAGTGTATCAGTTAAAAACTAATATGACTTTATATTAAAAAGGATTGTAAAATTCAGATTGACATGGTCTAACTGTATTTCTGTCTGTATTTCTTCCAATACAGATGTAATCTGTGTCAGTTGTGTTAGAGCAGTAGCTTTGTAATTAATGAAGATAGGTAAATGTTCACCAATTCTAATAAAATTGTACTGATGAATAAAAATTACTTTTACTTTGAAAGTTCATCACAGTTGCCTTAAAATATATTTGAAAAACAATTATAAACTATATCAAAATATACTTAAAGAGTAGCAATGCAACAGGATTACAAAGGACTGTTGGGAAAAGACCCCAGCTTTCCCTAGTGTGAACTCCAAGGAAGCTAGGAATCTGAGATTTATCCAAAGGCTGATTCAAGATGATTTTTTAAAAAATGATTAAAACATCATTAATTCATCCAGAGGCTAGATTACCATCCACAATAGAGCTAAGTGAAAAAGTAGTTTAAAAATCCCCCAAAAAATTAAGTTTAAAAAAAAAAAATTTTTTTTCAGAAAGCCTATATATCTGTTCAAACACGCATGCTTTTATGGAGTTCAATAATCAGAGATATAACTCCAAAGTATTTGGCACACCGTGGATGTTTCTGACAGCATCTGAGTGCTTTCTTTCATATGTTAAACCCACCCCCCCATCCCACTTTCTATATACATTTTTGAACAGCTTTCACTAGAGTAGCAAGGCTTTAGTAATGAATATATTCAGATTGAAGGGACCGTGTCTTTATATATGAGAGTAAATATGTAAAGACAGGTCATTGTAAAAGAAAGAAAAGACAGAAAGAGGTCTTTAAAATGGCAAACTATTTTACTACAGGGGTTAGGACCACAAGGGAATTGAAAACCTGCACCACGCTATTTTTCCTGATCTACCTACTGGCAATTGTGCCAGATTATTAGCTCTGTTAAGAAAGTCTGTGAGGCAATCCATTACTGTATGTAATTGATGTTGAAGGGTCCGTATTTCTTTTTGTCCACGAATACTTAAGATTTCTGCTGGTCTCAAAGCTATTTTAAGACCATTTTGTTAAAGGAACATTTTATTGACTGAAATGTAGTCCCTGTGGAATTGTAAAGTTTTTGCAGCGATCTCTTAAAAACTAAAGTCAAAGTAGAGCTGACTAACAACTTCCATCACAAACTTGAAAACTTAAAAATTAACTCTATATAATTGGGCGTTTCAGAATAATGGATGATTCTTTAGCTTTTGATAGGCGCACAATGACCAGACAGCAATTAGGAATAGGTCATTAGTTGACTCAAAGAACTAAGAACAGCACATAATTACTTAATAGTAAATTGTAACATGATTCTGGAATCACAATTTAAGTAACGTTTTAATTCTGGGATTCAAGCTGCAATTCTTGATATTAGAAGATCTGTGCTTTATCACAACATGGAACATCAGGATGTGAAAGATAAAAATCCATAGCAACATATCAAAAAGAAGAACAAATAAGTATATAGCACATGTACAGAGAGATTCAAACACTGATCACTTGTTTTGGTTTGTCTTTTAAATGCTTGTCACAGATGGGTAGGAGTTTCTGTCTTGTGATGTACACTGCTGTTTTCAGCATCTCCACCTCCTCGTCATCTCGAATTAATAGCAATAAAAGATCCTCCTCCCACTGTTCTAAATCATTTTCTAAGTACAGTGAAGAACTAAATTGAATTTTAAAAATGATAATTTCCTCACATATATCATCATTTGGCCATGGTAAGGAGCTCTTCATTTCTTTGCAGATTAAATCTTGTTGCTATTATCCCCAATACATTTCCTATTAAAAGCTTGTTAAGCTACAATGGTAGCTATAATTACAACGAAATTGCTGAAAAGTGCAATGGCCTTGTTTAGTTTTATTTACTTGAAATTTTAATTTTTTTATTTGTACAAAAATAAAGCATTTTCTTCTTCTCCGTGATTGCAATCACAGTTGTAGCAAATGATTTTTTTTAAACCTTCTTTTCCGGGGGGGGGGGGGGGGGGGAAGAGCTGAAAAACTGTCTACCTAATGTTTTGGATCCCATAATATAATCCTTGTTTTACTGCCTGTGGATTGTATTTATCTTTTTTCACTACTTCAGTTAACACTTTAGATCTGTGTACATGTGCACTTTAAGTATGACCTACCATATTGAATTTGAATACTAATGTTTTTTTTAAACTCCCTGAATCCACATTGGAGTTATCTGGCTTTGACAAAACTCAGACATGGTCTATTTTGAAGACAAGCAGAATTTAAAATGTGAAAATAAAGAATTAGTCATAAAAGTGTTTTTCCTAATGAACATGATGAGGCAATAAAAGTAAACTGAGTAATAAAAATAAGTAAACTAAGTTAAAGGGGATAATTTTAGAAAGGATATCCATAAGATCTCACGGGAGCTTTCTTTTGGCATCCTGGTGTGGTCTGATACAATAGCCAACTTGATATTTTATGCCTAATCATCAGACTAGGGCTTGTCTACATATTGCCTATAGTGGCCTTCATGCACACTAGCAGGGGTGTAAATTCTAATGCACACCAGTGTGTTCTGCACTAACTGGCCCATGTGGATTCTGCTCGTGAGCTCTAAAAGTTCCCTAGTATGCATTAACAGAGTCCTGTTTCAAATGCTGCTACATTAATGCACACTAGAGAACTTTTAGTGTGCACCAGCAGGGTCCACATGGGCAAGTTAATGCACGACATGCTGGTGCACATTAAAATTTACACCCCACTGGTACATACTAAGGCACTGTGTGGACAAGCTGCTAATTACTCACAAAGGGCCTGATCCAGCAAAGCACCTAAAAGAATAACATTAAAGATGCAAATAGTCATACTGACTTCAATGGAATTACTGATGTGCTTCAAGTCAGGCTAGGGTTGTTGGAACAATCTGTATACTGGGGGTGCCGAGAGGCACTGAACCAAACAGTTTTCTTGCTATTTTAAAGACAATTTGAAAAACATGGAAACAATATGCATATCCAGTATGCTGTAAATTTACAAGTAAAAGGATAATTATTCTAACTACTAGTGTGGCAAACTCACTCTGCAATTTGAAAATCAAAGATCTCATGGGAACTTTCTCATGGCATCCTGGTGTGGTTAATGTTATCATATAGCAACATATGACAAATGGAAAAAAGGGAAATGGATAACCTCTCATTTATATAGATTGCTATGAAATGTAAAAAATTGATAAGGGATTCTGAAGACATCAGGGAAAAATCAATAGCTGTAAAGCTAAGAACAATAAGATGGAGGAGTGTGTTTCTTTTTTTAAGATATGAGGGGGAAAAATCCAAGCAAGGTATTATAACCAGTAAGTACCTTTAGTAGATGGAGGTAGTAAAACTTATTAAAGATGCAGAAAAAGGCAGAAGCGTTCAATAAATATTTCTGTTCTGTATTTGGAAAGAAGCAAAATGATGTATTGGTATCACAAGAGGATGATGAAGTACTTACTAGTCCATCAGTAACCAAGGAGGATTTTAAATCACATCTAATAGGAATAAACATTTTAAAAATTAGCAGGCACGTAAGTACCTCCACAGGTCAAAAATACTGGGTACTAAAAGACACTTTAATTTAGTGGAGAAAAGCAAAACAAAACACAGTGGCTGGAAGCTGTAGGCAGGCAGATTTCTAATTTGAATTTGGCACAAATTTTTAATAGTGAGGGCGATTAACCAGTGAAACAAACCACCAAAGGAAGTGGTGGATTCTTCATCTCTCAATATCTTCAAATCAAAACTGGATGCCTTTCTGGAACATATTCCTCAGTGAAACACAAGTTATTGAGCTCAATACAGGGGTTACAGGGATATGTAGGAGGTCAAATCAGACGATCATCTAATGCAGTGTTTTTCAAAGTTTGGGTTGCGACCCAATATTGGGTCTTGGCATGTAAGGCACTGGGTCGCCTTGCTCAGCACCCAGGGACCCTAGCAGCTCTGGTGAGCACTGCTGACCAGGACGTTAAAAGTCCTGGTCAGCAGTGCTGCCCAGCTAAGGCAGGTTAGTCCCTACCTGTTCAGACACCGCGCTGCGCCCCGGAAGTGGCCAGCGGTGGGTCTGGCTTCTAGGCAGGGGGGCCATGGGGCTCCACGCACTGCCCCCGCCCTGAGCACTGGCTCTACCCTCCCATTAGCTGCTTTCCGGACAATGGGAGCTGGTGGGGTGCCGCCTGCAGGCAAGAGCCATGCAGAGCAGCTTGTGTGCCTCCACCTAGGAGCTGGACCTGCTACTGGCAGCTTCCGGGGCGCAGCGTGGACCGAGGTGCCAGGATGGGCGGGAAGCCTGCCTCTGCACCCTGGCTGCACTGCTAACCGGGAGCTGCCGGAGGTAAGTCCATGCCGCAACCCCCTACCCCAGCCCTGAGCCCCGCCCCCCAACCCGAAAACCCTTCCTGCACTCCAAACTCCTCGTCCCCGGCCCCACCCCAGAGCCTGCACCCCCAGCCCTGACCCCCTCCCGCACCCCAACCCCCTGCCCCACCCCCAAACCCAGAGCCCCTCCAGCACCCCAAACCCCTCATCCCCAAGCCTGCAACCCCAGCCCTGACCCCCTCCTGCACCCCAACCCTTTGTCCCAGCCCTGAGCCCCTCCCACACCCCAAACCCCTCATCCCCAGCTCCACTGGGTCATGGGCATCAATTTTCTTCAACTGGGTCCCCAGAAAAGAAGTTTGAAAACCACTGATCTAATGGTCCCTTCTGGCCTCTTTCTGCAACTGTGATTCAGATAACAATCCATCTGACGATGCATAAGCCAGAAGAGACTTCAGCTCTCTCCCTTGTGTTTGTGACAGTTATGCAGGGCTGACAGGAGTACAAATAGAAAAAACGTATTTTAATCAGAAAAGTATGCCAATGTGACTTTGAATACAGGCAGCAAACATATCTGTTGTGACATTTTCACAATCACTTTTTTGACTATAACCATACTTAAAGCTATTAGGCCAATGCACTAAAATCAGACAAATTACTGCTATTTCACAGGTTAAAAAAAAACATAAGCAACTGATGTTTTGTTACAATGCAAAAGCTGTATGCATGTTTCTACCTATATTAGTTTAAGTATTTTCCTTCATTGCTTCTGATTTACAGGAACTATGAAAAAACTCTATTTACGGCCAACTAGACATTATTGAGAAGATTATAGCTTTTGCACTTAAAAATTACACATCATATTTGGCTGTGTACAATCTCTGTTCCTAACTAGGGAATGATAGAACATGAACTATTGGAAGATTACATCATTCTTGGTGAGAGGACATTACTGAGTCATATAGGTGTCTGATGGGGAGAGAAAAGATTGTCCTGTTTTAAAACACTCAATTACATATCCTAGACAACACGACCCCTTTTTCTCAAAGGCTCTCTGTCTTACCAAGCAACTTCCTAGACTACCTAAATAAATTCTATTTAGACCAGTGCTCAGTCATCTGGTTCTCATGATCACATGCAAATTAAAGTAAACATTTCTCCTCTCCCCCCTCTGATCTCTCATTACCTGCATGTGGAAAAACAGCATCTCCTCCTTTACCTAAGCCAGTGGTCCGCAAACTTTTTACCTCACACCCCCTCTCACCCCTGTCCGCCCCCTCCCATGGAGCTGGGAGCAGGGCCATGGCTCCGGGGGGAACATGGACAAGGGTAAGGGGGCCGAGGTTAGGGCCACAGGTGGGGGTCGGAATGGACCCTTGGCTGGGGGCCGCGGCCTGCAGCCATGGAGTGGATCTGGGCGGCGCTCTCTCCCTCCCTCTGTGGGGGCTGGGCCCCAGCTGCGCCCTGCGAACATTACTCCATGCCCTGCTAAGTGGGCATGCCTCACAGATTGAAGACCTCTGATTTAAGCCAAGGCAACTCTGCTCCATTATGGCAGTTCACCTTTCTCTTTTGGGTTCTCATACTTTCAGAAAATGAAAAAAACAGCTGACTGGCTGAGAGCACCTGCTACCATTTTTGGGTTAGTTATTCAATTACCTCTCCTTTCTCAGCTATATTAGTCACCTGTGCCGAAATTATTCTTCTGAGGTAAAAGTCTTCCTCTATCAAAGTCATTTTTGAACCCCAGTAATAAGACTAAAAGCTAGACATTAACAACAGGAATATGACACTAATCAAAATAGGTGAAGAAATTAAGTTATGGCTGGGGCTCCTTTCTTATTTGTGTCTAGGTAATGCATAAAATTCCAGAATAGTACTATGTATGATGTTACATAGCTGTATGTAAGATATGATGTGCTGCAAAACGTTGGGTTAAAGATGGAACAACAGTTTAGCTTTTAATTTCCAGTAGTCCTCTAATGCAGGTTTTTATTTTGTTTGTTAAAATGTTCACTGATGGAACAAACCATACTTGCACTTTTTGTGGAAGATAAGTTGCTGTGTAAGGCTGTAGGGACACAGTGTAATGCTAAAAGGGATGTTAACTGTTGCTTTTAGAATGTCACATTTTGCACTGAACTTTCTAAGTTTTGTAGTTTTGAGGATTCCTGGTTGGACTTCTTTACACTGCATGTGTTATTCCTCTACTAGTTTATAGCACCACTTGGTTTTATGATTCTTGATGTTTTATCCACGATACTGTGAATAACCTCACAAGAAAATGAAAATAGAGTGACAAAGAAGTTGTTGAATATATGATTAGTTATAAAACATCTCACGCCCACAGGCCTCTGTGGGTGTGTGAACCCACGTGTTCGTTTATATAGACTACACAAAAATTATAAAGAAAAATACACAGTAAAGTGGCCAAATAAGAAGACCAATAATCCACCTTCAATACAAAAATACCACCATCTTATAATATATAAATGGAAAGGAAACAAAGCCACACTGATTCTTACTTGGAAGGATACAACAGAAGTGCAAAACAAACAAACATCCAAGGGAGAGCATTTCAGGATTAGTGGACTCATGACAGGGCCTTCAAAGCCCTGCATCCTTCCTTCTCAACTACTTCAACCCTAACTGCAGGCTGTCCCTTAAGCATAGTACTATATTTGAAGTTTAAATATTAAGACCTTGATGATTACCATTCATTGGGTAACAGATCATAGAACTTCCACCTTGATTGAATTGGCCTCGCTAGCACTGACCCCCCACTTGGTAAGGCAACTCCCATCTTTTCATATTTTGTAATATATATATACTGCTTACTGTATTTTTCACTCCATGCATCTGATGAAGTGGGTTTTAGCCCACGAAAGCTTATGCCCAAATAAATTTGCTAGTCTCTAAGATGCCACAAGGACTCCTTGTTATTTTTGCAGATCATAGAACAGTGCATCATCAACTTTCATGGTCAAGTTCCTTAAACAGTCATGCTGCCATGCTCTACAGACGCTGCAATCAATGAGTAGTTTTCAAAGGAAACCTCCAACTAAGTGCATTACAGTAACTCAGCCTAGAGGTCAAAGAGACTTGGATCACTGTGGTCTATCTATGGTCAGAAGACAGGCTGCCATTGCAGAATAGTTTGATAATGAAAAAAGCCATTTTTGATCATTACTAAAAACTAATCTTCCATGTTCAAATCCTGATAAAAGGACACCAGAATTCAAAGCAGATCAACCTGCCTATAGCATTCTTTCTAAATGGATAAGGCTATCACTAAATAAATGAAATCCTCTTGACATTTTCACCATTCCACCAGGAATACTTCAGTGTTGAGCATCAAACAGCTATTTTATATCAACTCCGCAATCTTGAGCCAAACGGAAAAGAGATAGAACTGCAGAGATGGGGACAAAAGTGACCCAGTGGGACTTCATATAGAAAAGATCCTTGTGGATGTTGAGTAATTCCCCCATGACCAAATGAAACCTAACAGAATCACTACTTTCAAATTTTTCAAATGGAAGCATGTATCTACCACAGTTGCTTGTACATTTTATTTACAACAATAACAATTGATGAATAAAAAAAATTAATGGACTGTAGCCCATAACTAAGCTGCTAAAAATAAGAAAAATGGTCCCATCCAAATGTACTTCAGGGAAAAGCCAGAGTTACACAGTCTTTTACACTGTACCTTGGGCTCTGCCAGATTGAAGAGTATTGCAAGCTCTCCACTGAAAATGCCAGCATTTCAGCTCCAAGATTTTCAAATCTAGCAGATGTTGATACTAGTGTGTGAGCTGATCGCAACAATTACAGCTGTGCATGGAAAGAGAGACATGCTAGGACCAAAATCACACAAGACTAAGATCAATATCAACATCTTGAAATACAGCTGGAAACAAACAGGAAGCAAACAAAAGACCCATTGGGGTCTTTGGCACACTGGCGAAATTGTTCAAAGCCAATCTGACTAAAATAAATCACTGCATTCTGCATCATCTGTAGCTTCCAAATGCCCTTCAGAGTTAAACCCACGTATAGCATGATGAATTTCTAAGATCATGAAGGAGTGTTATTGAGGCCAGGTCCACGAAGGGAAAACTGTCACAAACATTAAGGAACACTTCTAACCATCAAGATTATAAAGAAGAGGAAAAACATTCACATCATCCAAATGATGAGACTACTTAACGGTGAGAAGTTTACAGGAAACTGAGTCTTTAACACTTTAACTATTCTGATGATGAATATTGCTATTTTTAATAATATTTTAATTTGCTTCCAAGGTACCTGCCTGAAATGCTCAAATGCAGTCAGTCAGTCAGTGGAGCCTTCTGTCGTATAAGCCCTGATTCTCTCTACCTGCACTCCTATCCTCTTCCCTGCACTTTCCTGTCTGTGAATTCAGTTGTATAACATATAGATACCTGGGAACATTCATCAAGGAGGATTAAAAAAAAAAAAAGAACCAAGAACATTCACGGCTCTCCATGAAGTTCAAGATCCTTATTTTGCTGCATGGGTTATTCCATTGTTTTAAAATGTCCATGCCTGCAAGAATGAATCCGAGCAAGTGGTGCTGTGTTACTAGATTATCCTTTCCTAAAAACTGTACTCTAGACAATTATCCTGGCTAGTCATTAGACACCCTACATTTATATTTAATCTGAGAACAAGATCTAGGTACAGCTTCCTTTAAGAGGATCCTGTGTAAGGAAGTTACATTCATGGATGCCATGGAATTCAAAATGTCCCTAGTAGGGCTGTCAATTAATTGCAGTTAACTCAAAACAAATTAACTCTATTAAAAAATTAATCGTGATTAATCCCAGTTTTAATTGCACTGTTAAACAATAATAGAATACCAATTGAAATTTATTATAAATATTTTTGGATGTTTTTCTACATTTTCAAATATATTGATTTCAATTACAACACAGAATGCAAGTGTACAGTGCCCACTTTATTATTTTTTATTACAAATATTTGCACTGTAAAAAAGATAAAACACAATTTCTTTAGTTTTCAATTCACCTCATACAAGTACTGTAGTGAAATCTCTATCATGGAAGTGCAATTTACAAATGTAGATTTTTTTTTTGCTATATAACTGCACTCAAAAACAAAACAATGTAAAACTTTAGGGCCTACAAATCCACTCAGTCCTACTGCTTGTTCAGACTATACATTTTATTGAAGACTGATATTCTTTAGCATTTGAAGTAATTCTTGATTTACTTTTAACGCATTCTACTTAGAAACAGCAATTTTTTTTCCCAAGGAGAAAGAACTGCAGAATATGATTGTAGTCATCACTGTTGTGTCTTGACCAAGTGGCTAAAACGGAAGTAATAACAGGAAACATTTTTGATATAAAAAGATGTGAACATCAAGTTTTAGAGAGACTAGGCCGTGATTCAGTAAGCCATCCCTACACATACATGAAAGCACTTATGTGTTTAAGGCACAGGCGTAAGATATTAAAATTGTACTTCTTTAATACTTAATACGACTTCACATACTGGAATGATTTATTCTGGAAGTTTTCATAGAGTCTTAAAGGGACACTTTTCAACTTAAAAAAAAAATCACTTCTGATTTCTCTCTTTTTTTTGTTTTAAAACCTCCTATTTTTGCAAATTCCACAAATATTATAACTGAAAGATGAGAAATAATTTCTCTATTTTTTCCCTGTTTCTTTACTCTGTACATTTAACAATGTATAGTGAGTTCATTACTATATCAGTGTACCTCTGTGTGGGTTTTTTACACATCAACAAGGGAGAAAAAGCATTTACCTTTCTTCCCACTCTCAACCCCTCCCCCTCAAAAGGAAAACAGGGTTATAAAACCATGAAAAATAGAAGGTGGACTCTGGGGGCTGGCATACTACCTTGAACTATCTAACTCAGTGTTTGAAAATGATGAGATTTCAACAGTGCCCATTTTAAAGAACTAAGTTGATTCATTTTACGCATATTTATTTTCAATTTAGTGTGGTATATACACAAAGCAGTTCCTCTAATTTTACTGTATAAAGACACCTATGATATCTAATGATCCAGGAAGATCCTATACTACATATAACTTTTAGTTTGAGAATTTCAATATAACACAAATGATTTGAAATGGAAAATCTAAATGAAAAAAACTCCAAATCAGAAGCTGTAATCATGAAAGGTATTTTTATAAATTGTCTACTTTCATAACACTTTTCTCTGAGCCAAATTCTGGAGAAGCAAAAAGGAAGCAGCTGAAAGAACAATAGAAACAGACAAAGGTGCTATATGCATTCAGGAAATTTTAAAAGAGAAGGGATTAGATTGTTAAGAGTTTTCTTGTGATAGTTTTGGCTGAAGAAGCAAGGTAGATAAGCTTCTGTCATGTCCCTGAGAGAGCTTTTGTGGCTGTGAACTTACAGGAATGGAACGACTCAGGTATCGTGCTGGAGAAGCAGTTAACCCCATAAAGGAGGGCTGGTAGCTGCTGTTGTCGTCATCTGTCCCGGTGCTGTGAGAACTGGCAGGATTGTTGAGGTTGGTGCCATTATTGCTGCTTCTGTTGTACAGGTTGTTGTTCAGCTCATGGTAATTTCTGGTAGGCAGCTGCAAGCTGCCATTCAAATGACTGGAGATATGGTTTACAGAAAAACCTGTCCTAGAGGATGATGACATCATTTTGCTCTCTGTATCATCTGAAGCAGCATACAGGTTCCCTAGAGAATTGGCTAGCCTGGAGTTTACGGAAACGCTGAGTGGAAAACATGTGGGAAAAATACATGCAATGTATATACATGTGAAGATTTCACACACAAGACATTTAAAGACATTGGGGAAAATGACAAGGACCATTCTGACACATATAAACAGTGGTAGCACACAGCTTAATTTTCTCTCTGAAATAATGAAAATCCAAGTTCTGTACAAATTGCACATCAAAAGTAGTAATATAAGACAAGATAATGCAAGACAAGATAAAGTAGCCAAAAAGCTATTTCATAAATATCCTGAGAGTAAAAAATAGGATGCCTTTAGTTCACTAAAGCACTTATTTGGGCTAACATAACATCTCATTTCATCTTAATGAATGAATATTCATTATGTCCAGAGGTTATGTCAAAATTCATCAACCATCGTGAGTTTCATTTAACGTCCTACATTGTTCAGAATAGCAGAAATATCTAAGCTGTTACCTAATGGTAACAAATGAAAAGTTCATAATAAGGGCATATGATCTCCCACTTAGTATTTTCTTGAGATGAACAGAATTTTATAGATATTAAAGTTTTGGGAGTGTTCCCACTAATTTATATTCCATCTCAGACATAAGTGACAAATGTATAAAGCAAGCACAATGGCCTCTTTCATAATTTGTCACGTGACTTTAGAGAAAGTGACCTAACCCTCCCTTAAGCCACCCAAAAAGCCACAGAAGGACAAGAAAACGTACCTTTTTAAATTAGATCCTAAGGATGTAGGGCTTCTGCTTATTCTCTTTGCAGAGGGTGAAACAGCTGCGGCCACCTTGGAGGACTTTGACGGAGACAGAGACACTTGTGTACTACTTGAACTATTCAATCTGAAAAAGTACAAAGCTTTAATGGGGAGCGAGATTATATTACTCAAATGTGAACTTCAGAAATAATAAATTGTTTTAAACATCTGAGCCAAGATTTTCAGAAGTGGGTGCCAAAAGTTAGGCTTCTAAATCCATATTTAGGCACTAAGTAGGTGGCCAGATTTTTCAAAAAAGTGTAAGCACTCAGCAGCTCCCATTCACATCAGTTTTGAAAAACCCCAATTAAAAAAAATAAAATAAAAATCTTGGCTCTGATTTGCTCCTATTTATGCATTTTTGCTAATAAACCCTGGATATGTTTAAAGAACCAGAATAAAGATAATTTTAGATATTAAAAGATCACGTCAGTTTGTTATTCACAGCCGCTGAGTTTTCCCTCAATGTATCAAGTCACTTACTTGGTTAAAGGCTCCGTGAGCATGCTAAAATTTTTAAGTTGCAACTGCCAATTTTAGATAGAAAGTCTGCTGCTGATAAAGCTCATTTTTGTTCCTAAATTCTGCTCTTCATTCTTGTGTTTTAGGGGTTGGTCCTGTGAGATGCGGAGCATCCTCTCTTCTAAATGATGTCAAAAAGTACTCCGCACCTATTCTTTTCTAGGATTGGGCATTTAATAACTAAGTAATATATGACTTAATAACAACAGAAATATGGTGCAGAAGGTTTCTCAGAAATATTTTTGGACAAGTCCTAAAATCTAGTGACACTGTGATATCCTCTCACTCCCATAGCTGGCAGCTCAGTATGTTCAGCTCCTGGGGAAAGAAAGTGCTTTCGGTTCTTAAAAGGTTCCAACTGAAATAACATGGTAATAATGGTCTTGGGTGGGAGCTCCCCTAAGTCTGTGCCAAGGAGTCTCTGAGATAGATAAAAGTAAACAAGGGGAAATGGAGATCAGCGCTCTTAAAAATCATGTCTCTTAAAATCACATTGGGGACAACTGTAGCCAATATATTCTTTTGTTTACTAAATACTTTCCCCTAAATAGTATTATTTATCTACCTTAGATACCAGGTGACAGGCACAATGGAAATAACCAACTGCTGGAAATAATGATTCAAATTTATCTTTTTATATGTAGTACCATTTCTAATATGGTTCTTAATATTAACACCACTTTTCATGCTAAATTGTATTATCTTTAATGTGGCACAAGGTTTGCAGAAATGTTTAATTCTGACCCAAGTCACAAGTGAAGTAGTGTCCTTCTAGTCTCTAAAGGACATTTATCAGCTTCATAAAGTTACTATACGTTTTACAGAACCGGCAGACTTTAATTAGGAAAGGCCCAGTTATAAGACTAAAAAAGTTTTATTCCACCATTACTAGAAGACTAGCTGTTCTAATTAACCATTTGTTGTCTGTCCCTTGAATGGCTGCTTAAAATAGATTTTAATATCATTAGCAGAAGTCAAACAAATTGCTATTAATCAAACTGATAAGACAAAGCACTAAAAGGTTAAAGAGTAGAATAGCAGACATTTTTAAAAAATGAAATGTAAATGCACTAAACATTTTCTCACAAGTTTAACTAAGTAAATAGATACCTGAAAGGTTGTGATATTGATCTGGTGTGCAATTTCATATCTTCCAGCCTAAAGTAATTAAAGCAGCTTGTCACACAAAAAATTATGAAAGTATCGTTTCAATCTTTTAGTAAATATAAGAACAAAGACCCTGACTTGGGCAATGTTTTATTTATGTGCCGCATACATAAAGTAGAAAATGCTTCATATAAATTGTGAGATGCATCATACAAATATATAATTTTTTAAATTGTACTCCTGTAACATTGTTTTTCAACTACAACCATCACACCTACAATCAGCTGCCATCTCCTGTCATACAGTAGCAGCTTCATACGTGCATACGAAAATTCTGTTACAAAAAGCCAACTATCTAGGTATTTATGTGGTCCTCCTCCTCAGAGTATATGAACTGAAGGATAGAAATAAAACTTCTATTCCTTCTTCACCTTTAAGGGTAGCTTGAAAATAGGTTAGAAGACTAAGTCTCTGGTCAGCTTACTGTGGAAAAATTACATGAAAAATGAAGTTTGCATTTACTTCTGAATGTGGGGAGTACTATTCATGATGTCTTCAGCTTTAAAAGCCTTCTATTTGAACTGCACAATATGTTTAAATACAGACTTCAGCATCATATTTTTTGCATAGACAATGTTTTACAATTATATCTAAAAAGAAGAAATTTTTGAGCAGAAGGGGGAAAATATAAAAGGAAATCAGAAGTATGAAAAAGGAACCCAAATATTCTTTTCATGTGCAGTTACTAAGCAATAGCAAAGCATTTTGACTTGAACTGCTGTAATTAAGATTATATATGAAATGGCATTTTGTTTAACTGTTATCCTTAAAAACTTTCATATAGTTATTGCTTTACAAGATGGAACTTGAAACTCATGAGAAATACAGATAAATAATTTAAAACTGGAACCAAATATATTGTTAATTATTTTCATAGGAATGTAAACTTTTATATGGTGAATAAGTATACATTTATAATATGACAACAACTGATACTTTAGATTTTGAGTTGCATTTTTCAAATTTTCATTTGGTGCCTGATGATACAGGGTTATTTTAGTAAACAGCAGCAAAGAAAAAAAAATACAGACATGGAAAGGAATAGAACAATATATATGTCCATATTATATTCAGTTCTGTCTTAGAATACTTCTAGCATAACTAATTAAGGCTCAGACATAATACAAATCTCTTTACCGCTGCAGTGGCAGAGAGAATAATTCTCTCCTTTGGAATGCAAGTTTTATTTTAAATTAAATATCCTTGCTTGATAATACTACCCTCTCTAAAGTTTCTCCAGTTCTGCATCTCTCTTAGCTTTTAGGACTCCCACCATTTTTATCTGCTTTAACTGTCCACATATCAGGAAGCAACTCTACGCACTTGCTGAGGGACAATATGTGGCACTTAGTATGGTGCTTGCCACAACTCCTTAGGCGTCGCTGTTGAGAAATACAAAACATCTTTCCAAGGGTGAAAGGGTACTACCTCCCAGTTCGTAACAGGAGACAGGAAACTGAAATCCATTTTCTCCTGTGTGTCTGCAAAGAGAACTTCCATTAGACTACTCCCCTTTAGCTAAAATGAGTTCCCCCTTCTTGAAATGTGGGCACTGGCCTTTTACTTGGCTAATTACAATGCTGTATGCACATATTAAATTGCATCAGTAAGTTGTTACAGTTATGAAAGCTTTTACACCACAAAGCAGTATCTGGCTACCACAAATGCAGTCCAGACAAACGGCAACAATATCAATGGCTAACATTAACCAATCTTGAAGGTTGGTTTTGTTTGATATTAGCACATGCTGCCTCTTCAGATTTTGAAGGGTGGTGTGAACAAACTTGACGAAGACCTAAGTCTGAAGAACCTTTGAAGAAGAAAGCTTAAGATTGTGCAAACTATTTCTGGTGGAAAGCAGTGAACTTTAAACTAACAACAAACCCTCTATAAATTTAACGTTTATAGCAGGTAGAAAGTGGTGTGGTAGTAGGTGGACTAAGCACAGGACTAGGAGCTAGAAATTTGAGTTCTAATTATTAGTATTTGTTTGTTGTTTTGTGTATTACCATAGCACCTAGGGTACCCTAATACCAGCTCTAAGACTAACCACTTCTGTAGTCTTAGGCGAGTCATTTAACCTCTCAGTTCCTGATTCCCCATTTGAGCGCCTACCTAACTCATTGAAAAGTTGGCAGTATTAATGTTTGTAAAGAGATCTAAAAATGAAAAGGTCTACATACCATAATTTGTAAGTGTCAGAATTATAAAACAAACACACGAGCATATGTTTGCCATAAAGAATTAGTACACACTGAATTTAATAATACAAAAAGTGGGAAGAGGATTACCTAAGAGCGCCAGTTGTAGCAGATCGCGGCTGTCTCTGACTTTTTAAGGCACGAAGTTTGTCTCCCTGTGTCATGCCGTTCTTAGATTCCAACTCTGCATTGTCTTCAAAGTCATTCTAAAACAAAGGAAGATGCACTCTAATAAAAATACAAAATCTTTAGAACAATGATCTAATTTCAGTGCCTCAAAGATTACTTCTGCTTTGCAGAGACCACAATTTAAGGGTCAGATAGTGCAATTATAAACAAACTAGGGAAATACTACCTAGACTGAGCTACTGTAAGGTGGGTGCATAACTGGTTGGAAAATCATTCTTAGAGAGTAATTATCAGTGATTCAGAGTCAAGCTGCAAGGGCGCATCGAGTGGGGTGCTGCAGTTATCAGTTCTGGGTCCAAGTTCTCTTCAATATCTTCATAAATGATTTAGATAATGGCATGGAGAGTACATTTATAAACTTTGTAGATGATACCAAGATGGGAGGGGTTGCAAGTGCTTTGGAGGATAGGATTAAAATTAAAAATTATCTGGACAAACTGGAGAAACGGCGTGAAATAAACAGGATGAAATTCAATAAGGACAAATGCAAAGTACTCCACTTAGTAAGGAACAATCAGTTGCACAGAATACAAATGGGAAACGACTGCCTAGGAAGGAGTACTGCATAAAGGGATCTGGGGGTCCGAGTGGATCATAAGTTAAATATGAGTCAACAGTGTAACATCATTACAAAAAAAGCAATCATTCTGGAATGTATTAGCAAGAGTGTTATAAGCAAGACAAGAAGTAATTCTTCCGCTCTACTCCGTGCTGGTTAGACCTCAACTGGAGTATTGTGTCCAGTTCTGGGTGACACATTTCAAGAAAGATGTGGATAAACTGGAGAAAATCCAGAGAAGAGCAATACAAATGATTAAAGGTCTAGAAAACATGACCTATAAGGGAAGATTGAAAAAATTGGGTTTGTTTAGTCTGGAGAAGAGAAGACTGGAAGGGGACATGGTAACACTTTTCAAGTACATAAAAGGTTGTTACAAGGAGGAGAGAGAAAAATTGTTCTCCTTGGGATAGGACAAGAAGCAATGGGCTTAAATTGCAGCAAGGGTGGTTTACGTTGGACATTAGGAAAAACTTCCTGTCAGAGTGGTTAAGCACTGAAATAAATTCACTTAATATAGGCACACTGCTACTGACTTCAATGGGGCAGTATGTAAGCATGCAGCCACATGGATGCATTTATAGGATCTAGTCTTAATTATGTACTGAGTCGGAGACAAGTGACATAAAACACTGGAAATAAAATAGGAAATATTTTGTAACTGATATTTCAGTTGTTATGGAACCCAGGAACCCTAATTCAGATCTCTACTGTCAGGCTAACAAAAGCTTCTTCTTATTCTTACTTATTCTCCTTATTCTTACACTTTGACTTAAGATCAAGAGCAGAGCCTTCAGATTAACACCAAATAAAATAAATGGATAAATTCTTGTGCTGTGGATTGTGAGGCAAGCGTCTGAAAAGATTAATTTCTCTAGCAAGGGAGTGTGAGAAGTGAGGAAAAAGAAACTTTCAAGATCTTTAGGGTAGTGGTTCCCAAACTTGTTCTGCCGCTTGTGCAGGGAAAGCCCCTGGCGGGCTGGGCCGGTTAGTTTACCTGCCGCGTCCGCAGATTTGGCTGATCCCACGGTTCGCTGCTCCTGGCCAATGGGAGCTGCTGGAAGCAGCGGCCAGTACGTCCCTCGGCCCGCACCGCTTCCAGCAGCTCCCATTGGCCTGGAGCAGTGAACTGCGGCCACTGGGAGTCGCAATGGCCGAACCTGTGGACACAGCAGGTAAACAAACCAGCCCAGCCTGCCAGGGGCTTTCCCTGCACAAGCGGAGGAACAAGTTTGGGAACCACTGCTTTCGAACAATGCAGTTTTGGAAGAGTTCTGCTCTGCTATTAAAAACCAATATCAAGGAAAACACAAGAATAAAAAAGGGAATAGTATTCTAAATTAGGAATGTACCCCCACTGTTTATCAGCAGGATTAAAAAAGCCTTTTGAACTCCGAGCACTTTAAAATATTCATTGCCTCAGAAAAATTCAACTAAGACACGTGTTTCTCAAAAGTCTGCTATAGGTCATTAAGGCAAAAGGAATATTCAAGTGAATGCCAAAACATGTTATACTACAAAATAGAGCACATTTCTGAAATATCTTAGTATTGGGTCATTTACCAATAAAAAAAAGTGTTAAGAAAGCACTTAACAGCTTTAAGTGTACAATAGTGAACTTCATAGCGCATATATATATAAATAAATAAATCAATCAATCAATCAAAGGACTTCAGTGGGAGCAGGATCAGATCCATACTGAGGAATCTAAGAAGCTACAGATTATCTTCCACTGAACTTTGAATTTAATAAAAAATAAAGTAGTACAAGTTAGGGTATTTCAGACGCAAGATCCTCTGTATAGCTTGGGTTATGTATTTCCCACAAAATAAAAAGTATGATACCAAAAAACTTTTGGTAAATAGCATAATAGGAAAAGCAAGAGAAGTAAAGATTCAAGTGCCTTAACCTACAATTTTAATAGGAAAAAAATATGGAAATTTTACACTATAATAATTAGGAGACATTAAACTAAACAAGAGAAGAAAAAGTGTGGATGGTTCCAAGTTCCCAGAGAGTTTGCTCTTTTCTAAAGTTGTGGCAGATATAATCAATAATTATTATTTTCAAAAGAACTTGGTAACAAGCAGCATGTGAACAGCTTCACCACTGATTAATGCCACCTCTCACTGTTCTCCGATACAAGCTCTGAATACAGCTGTCATGAAGAATACCAGACCTACCATGGGATCTTGCATTTAAATTGGACTGACTACATTACGCTGAATGGCTACTTAGACACAGTTTATATTTTTAACGGTCCTTAGCCAGATAAGATTAAAATTGCTTCAAAAGCCATGCATTTAACATTGCAAGAATTCTTAGAAATATTTATGGGTGGGGAAAATCTAAATTACCCGATTTTAAACTTCAGTAATTTAACTCCTTAAAAATACAGTAAAAAAACAACTTAATTATGTACTGTCATAACCAAGTTTTTATAGAAAGCCTAAACCAATTTACATTATAGAAAGAACAAACAGCATCCTAAAAATACATTCTCTTTATTGTTTAAAAATAACTTTTACAACTCAAAAATATCCAAATAGATTTTTTTTTCAAATTTAATACAGAAGTTAAAACAATTCCTTCCACCCAAAACACCACCTACATAACTTGATTCAGAATTTTATTTTGTTTTACATCAAAATTAAAAATCTCAAAAAAAAAAAAAAAAAAAAAAAAGGTTGAAAATGAAACACTGTAAAACAGAAATCTGGCTAAGCAAAGCACGAATCGATACTCCTTTTATAATTATTTCAATAAAGAAATATTTACAGAAAGGAAATACTGAAGAACGTTAACTATTCCGTGAATAACGCAGGTGATAGGGTTAATGCTTCGGTGTCTAAGATCCCAATCCACCTGATTTCTAACCGAGTCTGGGCTCTAAGCCTGTCCCACATGCTCCAGCTGCCATAGATGACTGGGGTCATTCATTGGTTACTACCTGCAAGGACTGGGAAGAAAAAATGGAGGTATTTGTTTCTGCCCACTTGCTGGCTGGTAGCCATTTTTGCTTTGTTTTAACGCCACCCCCTCCCATCTTATATGACATGGTATACCTCTTATGATGCTGAGGGCTATGCTGATCATCAAATTTTATTTGAGGTCTGGAAGGGATGTTTCCCACATAGCAAAAATTGGCAAATGGCTATGGAAACCATTTCATCTTCCATCCAACATCCAAGAGTCTGGTTTACATTACACTTGTTGCAATTCCGGTGGATTCCAGTATGGTGACTGGGTTAAGAAAAGGACCCAATGCAAGGTCCCAGTAACCCAATGGGCTACTTGGGTACAGGCCTCAAGCATCACATTGCACAAGGTGGTATGCCTCCATGTCTCATGCAGCCTGGGGCTCCCCATCTCTCATCTTTCCGACCTCCAGTATGTATGAGGGAAATGGGCTGGGATTCTGGCTTCATGCCAGGGTCCCTGGGCAGGCCTGAAGGTATAAAGGGGGCACTGCAGGTTTGTAAAACCCAGAGTCACTGGTGCCCAGTTCAATTTCACCCTGGAACAACCCAGTTGGGTATTTTGAGGAGTGCTTTCTCATTGATTAATAGATTAACAAAGCTGTGGCCTCTGCATGTAACCATACTCTGGCACGTGTCTCATTGCTTTCATGTCTGCATCAATTAAGCTGAGCTAGTAAAGAAACTGGCAAAGATTTTTTCTGAAAAAACTTGTAAACAATATCTGTTAAAAGTGAATGTCTACAACAACTGCAAACAAAATCTGAGACAATCCTAAGCCATTTCCATTTCTAGGTTTGTATTCTTTAACCAGATGAAGTCACAACCATCAGAAACAAAGTGCTGGAGGGTCAACAAAGACGAAAAATTGTGATGGGGACAGTATTTTAACAATTTTTTCATTTTAATGATGTGATTATTTCTTAGCATATGAACTCTGTAACAAGACTCCAAATCACAAATAGTCAGAGAGTTTAAACTATACACTTGCCAAGATGGTTGATCAAAGGCCTTTGTGAACAAGTAGGTCCTGAAACGACTCCCAAAAGGACAGCAAACACTGGCCCTTGGGAACTAATAGAGGGAATGAATTCCTCCAGCAAAAAAACCCCTCAATTAAGAATGGTCTGACAACTACATGCTTAGTTCCAGTTAGCAGACTACAACATCAACCCCGTTGATCCTAAAAGCCGCAGCAGAAAACAAGAAATGCACTCTCCCAGAAAACTAGACAGTTAGGATCTTCACAGATCCTAAGCAATAAACTATATGACAATTGGACACAAATAGTTGCCAGAATAGAATACAGAATATACCACTGTTGTATACTCAGAGTGACCCATTCTCAAAAGACAAAAAGGAGTTCAGAAGAGCTGACAGTTTCTGAAAGAGACAATATTAAAGGTGTAACAGCAAACTATCCCGATACAAAGGAAAGACAGGAAGATCAGGAGCAATGTAATGACCTGAAAAATTAAGAAGGAATCCTATAAAAAGTGGAAATGGATAAATTGCTAAGGAGTACAAAAGAATTGCACAAGCACGTAGGGACAAAATCAGAAAGCCTGAGGCAAAAAATGATTTAAACCTAGTAAGGGACATAAAAGGCAAGGAAAAGAGGCTCTATAAATACACTAGGAGCAAGAGAAATATGAGGGAAAGCATAGGTCTTCTGCTTAGCTGGAAGGAGAGCTAATAACTGATGACATCCAGAAGACTGAGATGTTTAATGCCTATTTTGCTATACTAAGGACAGCTGACCAAAGAGGAAATGTCTCCACACCTCTGTGTACTTTTTGTGATTCTCATCACAGCGGAGATTCACTTACACTCCTTGCTAAGTACTTGAAAATTAGCCAGTGGAGATGAGAACTGCAGCTACCCAAGAGATTGGGGGAGGCAATGAAGTGCTACCTTGCAGCAAAAAGCACTATTGGGACAGCCTAGGTGATAGGATAAATCCAGAATTATACTGAAACTGGACCTGGTTTCAATAGAACTGACTGGAAAACCAGGATGACTGAATCAATGGAGTTGTCAAAGAGTCACACAAGGCATGCCATCTTCCATTTCAGTGGGTAGTGGCCAGGGTTTGGTTTTTTGTTTAGCTGCTTTTCTTTCCTCAAAATACTAAATATCAGGTAGCTGCCATATTCTTTCAGCCAACATAATTTACCAATAATAGCTATTATCATCCTGTCCGATCAAGATGCTAATCTTGAATTTACATTTTGAAATAGATAACAAATAAGCTTTAAGTTTCACTTTTGTGATGTTTATCATAAATATTCATGTTGCCCAAACATTTTTTCCTTAGAATCTACATTCATTTTGAATTCTATTTTTTCCATCACTGATGGCTGTTTTATCATTTTGGTTGTTTTCTGCTCTTCTTTTTCATTATTATTAGTATACACCAAGACATTCTTCATTCTTTTTATTTTTCCTGTCTTCATTTAATATGTATAAATTTAAAAAGATCTATTTTCTTCTTGCATTCACATGTGATTTTTATAACAGGCACTATATTATGGAAAGAAGCACTAAAATTGGGTAAAAGTTATGAGCTCTCCCCGCTGGTGTACGGTTCTTCCAGTGAATGCTTACCTCCCCACATGGATCTAAGTTTTGTACTTTACTAAAACTCCCACTGACTGAAAGGTCATCCAAGCTAGAAAGAATTTTATTCACAGTTCCATCATCAGCTGATCGTTGTTTTTGTTTGGATCGGCAGAAGTCTCCTTGGATCCACAATACTGCTTGCTTCCTGTTTAATATTAAACCACAACCAATTAGTATCAACCACAAATTTTCATGCAAACAAAACTGGAGAGAGAAACATGCCAAACCATCAACTGAGAATATTTTGTCTTTTATATCGCCTCATAAATACATCGTATAATAAATGTATACATCTCTTCTTCAGTGGTAAATTTAAAAAAAGTCATAGATCAGATATGAATCCCTGTATGGTTTTGTGCATCAGATATATATTTTCCAGCTGTCGCTTGCTCTAAAATACTTCAGGATTTTGTTTAAAAGAAGCTTATCTGAATCAGAAAAACAAACGTACTGTAGAACTCAGTCATTTTGGAACAATATGTTAAAGCCCCACACACAACGCATGACAACGGGGTGTTGTATGTTGTATTACTGGCATGAGTTTGGGAGGTGTGGATTAATCATAAGTAGCAAAACCACGGCTGAGTTATGCAGGAGATTGGGGGAAGTACAGAAGTACGGTAAAGAGAACCAAGACAAGAATATCAGCTCCAGGAATGGAAGGAATGGGCAGATGATTTTTCGGTGCATGGGGGAGGGGGAAAAAAAAAAAAAAAAAGAGTAGCATTTATCCACTGTGCCACCCATTTATGGGATGGGTGAGCTTGCAAACTGGAGATAGATTAAACTGGAAGTTCTTTAGGACAAAAACTGTTTTTGCTGTGTGTATGCACAAATGCTGTCAGACACTACTGTGTTTCATATTAGTAGTAATAATGGAGAGTAGAGAGAGGAATGAAAGAATTTTTAGTAACACGTGTCTGTTAGGAACATCTCTCCTCATTCATAACAAATGGGTAATGCCTCTTGCCTGTGGAATTTGCAGGTAGTCCAACAAGGTGCAAAGACTAAGCCCCGTGGTTCAACTCAGGCTACCAGAAGAGTTTTTCCAAAGCTATAGAAACACTCCAGGATCTGAATATTAGCATTAAGACAACAACTTGAAATTATATTAACAGGCAATTACATTTTTAAGTCTCCCTTTAGAGAAAATATTCACTTTGTTACAAATTGTGTTTTAGTCATTTACCAGACTTCCAAGGTGGTTGAATGAAGATGGAATCTATTATCAAAGAAAATGATCAGGTAAGAAATTTCTCATACTGCTGTATAGGTTCTCTCATCATTCATAAGAAATGGGAAGTAGTGAACAATGATTCACAGAAGCATGGAGGGCAGGTGGGGAGTAGATAAGCAGAGTGTTATTCATTATAGTAGAATAAGCAAAAATTAAACTGTGCCTCCCAATATAAAGCAAAAGCTCTGTAATTTAAGGAACTATTTGGGAACACAGTAGCAACTTCCTACCAAAGGATGCCTTCTGCAGAGGAATGGAAACCTTTGACTTTCTTCCTCAGGTAAGGCTCAGACACTTTCTTCCCATAAGAATGCTTGAGAGGTATCTTTACAACTCCAGGAATGCCTATTTGTGCCAAAGAAGTGCTGAGGACTGGAACAAAGTCATACTTCCCAGGAATTGTGGTAAGAGGAACCTACGTTGGGCAGAAAGGTTTCTGGAGCTATAAGAATAATCTTTTCTTTATGACAAAAGGAGTGTGGGTTCTTGTGATGGCAACTAGAAAAACCACCCACAGGCTTGTCTAATCTGTTCTTGTTTAATCTCAACATCAGTTGGAGAGGGTAATATACCTGAATAAAGAATGCTGGTAGGGTTGTTACCTACTTTTCTCTGGTGAGACCTACTATCCTGGGGAAACTCCAGTGTCTCTGCTGTGGTAAACTTTGTGATTATTAAATCTGTGTAACAAACATCTACAGGCTGGTTCCAGTTGTTCTGGGCAGTGTAAAAATATAACAGAGACCATCCCTGCCCCAAAGAAATGGTTTGTCCTCATACCAGAAACTGAATTGGACAAGACCAATGCTTATTCCTAATTGAGTTCTGTCTTGAGCCCAAAATATATCAATGAGGTTAATGGAGAACTCCTGAACTACACTTTTCCTTCAACACTAGGCTGTTAACTGTGAGTGGTCCAGGTCTGGACAAAGAAGACATCCTTGCTTTAAGAGGTCTGATCTTTTGTTGCTTCTTTGGCTGCCTAGCAAGTCCAAACAACTGCCTTTTAGGCAAGTGGTGGTCTAGGAGGATGAAACTTCATCTCTCTATGTTTAAAGACAGCAGATTCTTCTCTGCCTTGGGAATTATTTCCATTACTTCAGAAAAGGTCTGACCTCTGGTTATTCACCGATTTCGGAAGGGGTTCAGGTTTCAGGGCGCAAGCTAATCTCTAACCTACAGGAGGGTAGACAAAACTTCCCCTTTAGGAAATTTATCCCATAAAACCCACTACAGGGTTTGATGCACCTTCTTCTGAAGCTGCTGCTACTCTGACTACTGTGAGACAGAACACTGGACTCAATGGACCACAGTGGTCAATCTTGTATGGGTATTCTTATATTTTTTGCTCAGACATGCAATTGATAGAGCTGAAGTAAAAGGATACGGTAGCCTTAGATTTTGGAAATTTGTACAGCAGACAGTCAGAGCTGGAGAGAGAGCTGGATGCTTTCTTTTTTCTAAGTGAGGGATCATAACCCCAGGACCATCTAATCTTCCACGTAAACTCCTCACTTTGTGTGGCTTGCTTCCACAATGAGCACGCAAAGATGCAGAGTGAAAACTGGGTTGTCTTTCAGTATATTGTCTGTATTTACCTGCCTAAAAGGGGACATTCAGATATGTACCATGAATGATGCTTATTTTTGTACTGCATACAACAAGTGGGTCCATGCCCTCAGAAAGACTTTTTGGAGGAACATTCTGTGAAGTCCTGCTTCGGGAATGATATCAATGCATAGTGCCAACAATCCTAGCTGCTAGAGATAACTGGTAAGGATGACCATTGCATCAGTCACTTCCTGACAGTGAAGTTGTAAAGATTTGCAAAAATCTACAAAGGTGGTAAAATTATTCCTTGTAGCTACTGATTTTGGAGCCACTGTTCTTGCCATACATGACTTCAAAACTCAGAAAAAAAAAATACCAAAAAAGAATAGTCTGCATGCTGTTACAAAAGATCTGACCAGAATGTGAACTTGAAAACTTTCACACTGAAAGCAAGGATCCTACCCTGAAACAAACAAACCACTTGCTTGCCACCAAAGAGATGTTCCTTACTAAGTATAGGGAATATTTTTGGTCTGAATGCCTACAATTTAGGTTTTGAAATTTCTATGCAGTCTTCCTCACCCTTACAGTTTATGGGATTTTTTGAATGGAAATCCTCTTTCTGAGGGTGTGACATCTTTTCATTGGTGGGGCTACTGCTCTGCCAATGTTAGGCTCCTAAAACTTACGCAATTTCTATTTTTTTGTAATATAACATTTTGGCTAAAACCAAATGTTAAACTGAAAGCCCCCATTTGGACGTTACGATGTCCTCAAAGATGGTACATGTGGAAAACCCTCTACCGAATTATGATTGAAGGGGAAAATAGATATTTTATTATAATTAATATTGATGAACTCCTTGCAAGCTAGTGGTTTCCTGTCCTGTGATAGTCATGCAGGGTTTTTTTTGGGACAAATAGCTTGATTGTGAGAATAATCTGTTAGAAAGACCAAGGAGCCTGAAAGGACACCTGTTTGCTTCCCCAGGATGGCCAGCGGATATCTGAGTACTTCAGAAGAAACCTAGTACCAGTCAAGGCTTTAGGGGTCAGAAAATCAGGAGCCAGTTTGAACATGGGAAGGGATTTCTCTCTTACGTCCCTGTAATTCTAGGATGATGTAGCTGCATATGGAATGTACTTCTGCTGTAAGTACAGACTACCTAAAGTGCTCCTTCTAATCTAATGTGGAGCCAGCTCATGAAGATGGGGAGGGACAGAGAGAGACCTCTTGCTACTCTTCAGATTCTGATTCCCTTTCCCTGTCAAAGTGAGGGTCTGCAGGAAGTAAACAAGAAACAGGCAAAATTTTTATTACACTGCTGTCTGAAATCTGAGACCCTTTCCTTGAGAGAGCCAGGGTTCATGGGCTAAAAGCTAGAAAGGCACAATATCTACTATGTTGCAGCCTGAGGTAGGGCTTCTCAGGAGTAACAGGCTTCTCTGCATGTCTACATATGCTGCAGGGTGAAGATGGGACCAATACCAAGCACAGTGAAGGAACTTTACAGAGAACTGAAAAGTCCCAGCAAACACTACATCTGGGTGTAAAGGCAAAGAAGAATGGGTTTAAACCCTGATATTTACTCCACTTGCTCATTAACAAAATGAAATGATGCCTTACAAAGACTACGCTTGCTTTTCTATTTTTGGATCTGAAGCCTCTGGGGTTTGCAAGATTTATTCCTGGAGCAGGCTGGGAGGGTTCTTCTCTCCTTGGAAACCCTCATGCTCCTCAATGAGCCTTCCTACAGCAGAGTTATGGTTTGGGGGTGGTAGAAGGAGGGAGAGAGGAGAGGGCATGCCAATCTGATTCAAAGCACCATGCCCGGCTCATCCAGTGAGGCTCCTGAAAAATCACTTTATAAATATAGCATCTTAGACTTGGCTCAATGAGTGCAGGGTTTCTTTGCTACTGTGATGGGGGCAGAGGGAGCTTGCTAAGAGGTGCCGCTGCACTGGAGGAACCAGAGGGGTAGAGCATCAATGCTCCAGTGATCCTTCAGCTCAGCAGAGAGAGTGGGAGGAGCTAGAAGCTGAAATGAAGTTGCTACTGCATGAAAATGAATAAAAATTAAAGTTATGAAACAAAACTGAACTGCCAGCTTGTTCTGCTGCCAGAGATAGAATTTTGGTGGCCTGAGTTGAACAGTGGGGCTTAGTTGCTGGAAGTTCCAGCAACAACACTGAATTGCTTCTACACTGTGCAGGTCAGAGGGATTACCTATTACTGATGAATGAGGACAGAAGCTGTGCAGCAGAAATTTACTTTATCTTTTTCTTTACAAGATCTGGAAATCTATTATAAAGTGTGGTTGTAAGTGGAAGGACTGTTCTGCTAGCTAGGGAGGAAAATCATGCTTCAAACAATTCAGCATCTGTTCTCTTCCCAGGTCTTTATAAATAATAAAATGCAAAACAAAAAAGCAACCTGTCTCACCACCCATCAGGGTCTTGTCTTAGCCCTTGTCTCTAGGGCTTCAAAGTCCTTACAGCCCTTCTTCATAGCCTTCCCCAGCCAGCTCCTGCGCCCTGCAGGTGTCCCCTGCCTCAAGCCTTCTGCCTGGCAGGTGCAGAGAGCTCTTTTCCAGTTCCTTTCCAACCCCAGGTCTCTGCTTACAGGGCCCAAGGACTGTAACAAGCTTATTGGGATGCAAGCATGTGCCTTGTTACAGTGATAGTCTTTACTCTCTTCATTCAAAGTATGTTACATGTAAAGCAGAGGTTGGAACACACTGTTTTTAGTGCTGTCCATTAACTCTAAATTTTGAAAGCAAACTTACATAGCCTAATAAAAGTGGCAGTACAGATCATTTGAAAGTTCACTCCTCTCACCAGTACAGTACACTGTGGCACAGATTATGGTAAACAGTTTTCACAAAATTACTATCAAGTTGATTTTCTTGACACTTTGCTGCTCAGAAAAGCAGTAGGAAACTGAAGCAATGCATTTCCTCCTACCTCCTCCATTTTCCTCAGTGAAACTAAATAGCTTTTTATTGTACACATGAAAACCATTGCCTAAGTCCCAAAGATGAGTGACCATCACAAAAGCATATGCAGAAGTGAACTGGAAACCTTTCATTCGTCATAAAACATATATTCCTTTGTATAAGCTTAAAAGATGAATATAGTGTAGCAATAAAGTCAGTGATAAAGACAGGCCTATGTCAATATAATTTCAAATAATATGCTTTTACATGATTGTTGCAGAAGAGAAAGAAAGTCTGGTTGACTGGTTTAGGATGATGAATTTGTACCTCCTGATATATACACTGAATACATGCTTTATTACCACACATAGCAAATATTTGCATGTTTGCCAGCATGTGTGAACTAATTACCTGAGGTGCTCTCTCTCTTTTGGCTCCAAATATTCATAAAAGTGGGAGCATAAACACATAAATCTCACTATGAATAAATCTTTTTAGCTCCAAATTTAGTTTTTTACATTTTTTAAAAGGAACAATAATCTATTTCTCGAATCTTCTCTATTAGCCTTCTTTCCCCATCAGAAGTATAAGATAATAACACCTCTGTTAGAGGGGAAAAAAGTGTGACACTATAGCAATAAACCAAAAAGAGATTGGATTATGTGCATGCATTGCCTCAGAGAAAAGCTCCCACTGGGAGGTCAGATAATCAGTAAATATAGCAGGATTAGATAGTTGAAAAAGTGTTCCTACACAGAGTGAGGAAAGTCAATATCCAGTATACTTAAGAATGATCTGAGATTACACAGCTGCTGCTGTCAGCCAAGTTAACTCGGAAGAACATGATGGGAATTTTTAAAACGAAAACAGCCAATATAGGAGATGGAGCTGTAGAGGAATCCTGCCATCGCTTCAATAACAAGTAAAAACTGAAATCATGTTGCTCATGAAGTTTAAGATAATTTATAAGAGGGCTTTGTGTATTTTATATATAATTATACATATAATTGTGCTT